>NC_135887.1:66491920-67091920 GCF_964194155.1 Cetorhinus maximus
AACATCTTTTTCTTTGTGCATCCCTCTGATTTGAGTTGTTACTGGCTGTTGAATCTGTTTTCCCTTTATGCTGTTAGCGTCACATTGCCTGGTTTCAGAGCTTCTCTCCTTGGGTAACTTTTGTTTCAGATTTTCAAGAACGATCCACTGCTTTAGTCTGAATGGGTTGATGTTGCTCTGTGCTCTAGTATCAAGCTTCAGCTTCAGGTTTATGGTTGTGAGTTTATTTCTCATCCTGTTCCTGACCTGATTGGTTTGTGTGAATTTCCTTTCTCTGGGAACTGTCACATCCAGCCAGTTCATGCAGTTGTATGGTTCCTACAACTGTTGTGTTCTCAAACTCATTGCCATCCTCCAGGCTATGGATGTTTTAGTTCTTTTTACTTTTCACTTGCCCTGTTGCTCTGCCTCTGATATCTCGTTTACCATTTCCTTTCTTTGTTCTGCACATCTTTTCCCAGTGATTGGGCTTTCACAAGCTCTGCAGTTTGATTCACAGGCAGCAAATCTCCTTTGTCTGTGATTTCATGTGGTCATCCACAGTTCCTGCACACCTTTCTCTCTGTCTGGTGTACATTCTTTTGTCAATATTTCAGAGCATCAACCCTGTTATCTTACACTCAGTTTGACTGAAGGCTAGCCATTCGGGTAGCCAGCGTCTTCACCTGTCTGCTCGTGGCTTTGTTTGCTTTGGCAGTGTCTATGCCTGTGACATCCTGTTTATACTTCAGAGTTTGCAGAGCCCCAAATGAGCTGATCCAACAGCTGTTCATCTGTGCCCTTAACTTTGCCTTTTCTGGCTTCATTTTCAAAATTTTGTTCTGAAATTGTCTACAAATTCCCGCCTCAGGCTTTGAATTTCATATTGGTAGATATGAACTCCCTTCCTAACAGCACTGTGGGTGTACCCACACCACAGGGACTGCAGCGGATCAAGAAGGTTCTCAAGGGCAACTAGGGATGGGCAATAAATGCTGGCCCAGCCAGCGAAGCCCACATCACATGAATGAATAAAAAAAAATCAGATGATTTTACTTTGGCTGGAGACATATGATGAATTTCTCAAATTTTCTCTGGACTTTTGCTGTTGTCTTCATTCAGCTCTCTGCTATCAAACAAACTTAACCCCCTCGAGGACCCACCTCAACCTCCCCAGTTGATTCCAAATGATTTGGGCTCCACTCCAGATTTTTTCTCGGGGTTTACTCTTAGCCTTTAACTCTCCTGAAGTATGCACAAGGCAGTGGAGCTATTCACCTGTAGCTGGGAGTTTGGTTTATGAGTGCTAGGGTGTGTCCACATGCCCCAGCAGGCCTGCACACTGCATGTCTGGCAGCCAAACCTCCTCTGAAGCCCTAGCCTGGGGCCACGAGGGACCCAGTCTCTTGTGTGTCATCACTTAAGATAAATCCTTCCAGAGGTAGCGATGTGGGAGATTCTCTGGATATGATTAGATCGATAAGATCTAATACAGTACAGTCCCGCCCAGCTCGACAACAGTGAGGAGGCGTTGGAGGAGGATGGTGGGGTCAGCTATGCTAAAGGCTGCAGACAGGTTGGAAGGATGAGGAGGGAACATTGTCACAATCACGTAGGATGTCATTTATGACTTTAATAAAGGCTGTTTTGGTGCTCTGGCTGGGGTGGAACCTGACTGGACAGATTCAAACATGGAGCTCCAGGAAAGATGGGGATGGATTTTGTAGGCATCAACTCGCTCGAGGACTTTGACAAGGAAAGGCAGGTTGGAGATGGGGCGGTAATTTACAAGGATGATGGAGACAAGGGTTGGGTTTTTTTGAGGAAGGGGCAATGACACCAGATTTAAAGGAGAGAACCATTAAAAATATCTGCTGATATGGGGACCAGGAGCAGAGGTTGGATACTTGGCACTTTAGTGGGGATAGTGTCGAGGGCACAGAGCGGTGAGTCACATGGTTAATGTATGAGGGGAGATGGGAGAGAGACTAGAGAATGATGCAAGTTAGGAGTGGGTCCCTGAACCATGGAACCAATGCCTTCATTGGATTGACATTGGGGGAAAAAAACATCAACTGACCAATCTTCACCTCTCTGACTGAAGAATAGAGGAAGGGCCAGGTCAGTTCAAGAGATTAAAGAACAGACACGGTGAATCTCACATAATGTCTTTCTTAAAATGAAGCTGAATTTTTATTCTACTTGTATCTTCAATGCTGCCTGAAATTCCTGATCTCTGACTTGCATTCATGGAGCAATGGGGCTCAGACCCAAAGATAGGGAGGAAAGTAAGACCTGACGAGGACACAAGGAGGCTACAAAAAGAAATAGATAGGCTAAGCGAGTAGGCAAAGACCTGGCAAATGGAGTATAATGTGGGAAAGTATGAAATTGCCTATTTTGGCAGGAAGAATAAGAATGAAGCATATTCCCTAAATGTTGAGAGATTGCAGAGCTCTGAGATGCAGGGAGATCTAGCGGTCCTAGTGCAAGAATCACAAGATTCGTACGCAGGTACAGCAAGTAATTAGGAAAGCTAATAAAATGTTATCATTGAATACAAAAGTAGAGAGGTTATACTTCAGTTTTACAGGGCACTGGTGAAACCACATCTGGAGTAGTGTGTACAGTATTGGTCTCCTTATTTAAGGAAGAATGTAAATGCATCGGAAGCAGTTCATAGAAGGTTTACTAAACTAATGCCTGGAATGGGCGGGTTGTCTTATGAGGAAAGGTTGGACAGGTTAGGCTTGTATTTGCTGTAGTTTAGAAGAGTAAGAGGCGACTTGATTGAAGCATTTACGACCTTGAGGGGTCTTGACAGGGTGGATGTGGAGAGGGTGTTTTCTCTTGTGGGAGAATCTAGTATTTGGGGCCAGTGTTTAAAAGTAAGGGGTCACCCATTTAGGACAGAGATGAGAATTTTTTTCTGTCAGAGGGTTGTGAGATTTTGGAACTCTTCCTGATAAGGCGGTGGACACAGAGTCTGCATATTTTCAAGGTAGATAGATTCTTGATTAACAAGGGGGTGAAAGGTTATTGAGAGTAGGTGGGAATGTGGAGTTGAAGTTAAAATCAGATCAGCCATGAGCATATTGAACGGCAGAGCAGGCTCGAGGTGTCGAGTGACCTACTCCTGCTCCTAATTCGTACATTTGTATGTTTGTATGATCCCCGTTTGAAGGGAAGTAATCCTCTTGCAAAACCTTGTTTTGATGAGGCAGAGAAAGATTGAAAAGGCCTATGTGTCATTTGCATGTCCGTGTGACTTGTTTAGCGCTATCTGACCCGATCCTCTTCTGTCAGCTTTGTTTTAAAAAGTGTTCTGAGACATACACCCCCACCACCCCCCTTGCCCCCACCCCAACCCTGCCCTGCTCTGCCCTGTACTCTTCACACTGTGTGAGGGATTGATTTAAAGGTTGAAAAGGTCAATGATTTAGAAGGTTTGTTTGTTTCTATTATATGTTTAGCTGTGGTTCAGTTGGTAGTACTATCTCCACAGAATCAGAAGGTTTTGGGTTCAAACCCCACTGAACACCTAACCCTGACTGACACCCCAGGACAGAACTGCAGATGTGCTACATTGTTGGAGGTGCTGACTTTTGATGAGCTGTTAAAGTTAAGGACCCTTCAGCCTGTTGGCTCAGGATGGCTTAGGTAAATGTTAAAGATTCCATGGTACCATTTGAAGAAGCGGATGGCTGATTTGTCCATTGTCCTGACGAACATCCCTCTCTCAGCCACATAAATTGACCACTTGTGTTTGTACAGACACAGTCACTGCAGATATGTCTGTTTGCATTTGTTTGGGACATTTTGGTGTAAAGTGTGATATCTAAATACAGGCATTGTTCTGTCAGACAGGGCCTTCAAAACTTTTGGTTCAGGACCGAGGCCTCATTGTCACTGACCCAAAGGCCAAAGATGTTGTGAAAGAGCAGAAGAGCTACTGTGCTGCCAAAGTGAAAGAACGGCATTTCAGCGGGGATGTTCTGGGATACGTCACACCCGTGAGTACTGAAGATAGGGTGGCCAGCTTCAATCTCTGTGTTATCACAGATACTGTGAAACCACTGGATTCCTTCATTTCCATCTTATGTGTAATTTCTCTTATATGCAATGTGTGTGTGTGTTTGTGTTTGTGTGTGTGTGGTGCTTTTCTATCAAACTGAAGATATTGCACACACAAAGGAAAAATAAGTGACGTATGTGCCACACAATCATTAGTCAGTCCTGAGCTTACTGGGAACAAACATATGGTCAAGCCAGGAATTTTAAAACCTGTTTGGATTCCCTGTTGTGTACTAGCATGATTAGAATCCAGAATGCTCTACACTGCCAATATGCTGATATATGTTCAGAGTAACAAATACCTGGGAGTGAATTACAGACTGATATCTAATCAAGAGATTTGTGTGGCTTATAGTATGACAGGAGTGAGTTACAGGCTGGAATCTAATCGAAGGGTTTGGGGTTTATATATAGAATAACAGATACCTGGGAGTGAATTACAGACTGGAATCTAATTGAAGAGCTTAGGTAATTGTTATAAATGTATATTATAACAATAGTTACCCAGTTGAGAGCTACAGGCTACTTTATTTTCGGCTTTCTAGTACTGCTATGCAAGGTTGCTGTGTGACGGTATGAAGTTGTTTGTTCATTGACTAACAATCTTTGATTATATCAGATTAGCACTGACCAGTGACCCAGATTGACTCTGACGGACAATGTTCTCCACTTGGCTTCAGACCAGATACTGTGTTCTGGACGGGCCCTGGTGGGACCCGGTGCCCCAAGCAAAGTTTGTCCAGAGCTGGAGCCCCAGGCAGACCCTGGCTTTAACTGGTGCCCTGGGTGGGCCCAGGCTGGAGCAGGTGCCCCAGACATTCTTTGTCCAGAGGCAGTGGCCCAGGTGAGCCCTAGCCAGAATTAGAATTGTCTCCTGAGATATTGTGTCCCAGGCAGTCCAGGACCACAACTGGACACCATGTCCCCTGTGGATCCGTCATGCACACTCTCACTTAAGGAAGATAATGATAAATATGTTCGTAATCCAGTAGAGAACCAAGCTTCATACAAATAATACCAGGAGAGACCAGAAAAATGAAAATAAGAAGGGCAAAGAGACTGTAAAAAATGGATTAGTCAATAATATAAAAGGGAACCCAAAAGTCTGTTGTAAATATATCAATAGTAAAAGGTTAATCGAAAGAACGGTGGACCTGTTTAGCAACCAAGAGGAAGATCTTTTGGAGGCAGGGGCATTACTGAGCTACTAAGTGAGTTCAGTGTTTGACAAAGTACCGCATAATAGACTTGTTAACAAAATTGAAGGTCATGGGATTAAAGGGAAGGTGGCTGCATGGATACAATATTGGATAAGTGACAGAAATCAGGGAGTAGTTGAACGGTTGTTCTTCGGAGGGAATTATACCATGGTATTCTCCAGGGTTCAGTGCTGAGACCACTGTTCCTTTTAACAGTTATTAATGGCCCGGATTTGGGTATGTAGCACCGAATTTAAAAGCTTGCACGTGATCTGAAACTGACAAATGTAATGAACAGTGAGGAGGATGGTTATAGAGTGCAAGAGGACATAGACAATGTAGTGAAATGGGTAGACACACGAGAGGTGAAATTTAATGCAGAGAAGTGTGAAGCAATACATTTTGGTAGGTAGAATAAGGAGAGGCAATATGAACTATTAATGTTAAGAATGTTAAGTGAGTTCTGGAACATTGAGACTCGATGGTATAAGTACATGAATCTCTGGAGATGGCAGGACAAGTTGAGAAGGGCATATGGGACCATTGGCTTTATAAATAGAGGCAGAGAGTACAAAAGCAAGGATGTTACCTGAACCTTTATCAAATGCTAGTTAGAACCCAGCTGGAGTATTGTGGCCAGTTCTGTGCATCACACTTTCTGAAGGATATCAAAGCTATGGAGATGGTGCACAAGAGATTTCCTGGAGTGGTACATGGGATGAAAATGTTCGGTAATTTGGAGAGACCAGAGAAATTTGAGAAGGAGCATTCTACTTTTGTCATTTGCAAACTGAATTTTGGTTTATACCTATATTGCAGCATTTTATTGGAGCGAGAGTTTGTTGAGTTTCCTTATGGGGAATGATTGGCTCTACTTGCTTCATAGCCATCTTACAGGCTGATTAAAGGCTTTAGGAGAGTTAATAATTGGTTAGGTTAGTAAGTGTTAGTAGTCAAGCGGATGGTCGTCTTGCTGCTGGTCCACTATAGATAATAAAAAGCTTACTCTTTAAGCTGTCATTCAGCAGTCTTGTATTACATTTTGCTTTCTCATACTGCCCTGTTCCATTTCCTTTTGATGTTTCAGTGGAACAGCCATGGTTATGAAATTACGAAGATATTTGGTGGGAAATTCACTTTAATTTCTCCAGTTTGGCTTCAGATCCAGAGGAAGGGAGCTCAGCTGTATCATGTCACTGGTCACCATGATATAGACCAAGGTATTATCTTTGTTCCTGGCTGTGTTAACATGCACTATACACCAAACACTGTTCCCTTAACTTTACAGCCACTATTTCATCACACTCCCAGCTGAAGCTGCAGTCTGATCATGTTGGGGAGCAGCTGCTTCCTGATTCTATAGTCTGAATTTTTGCAACAATGGAAAGCATCTCCGTCATTGCAAAAATTGCAGAAAAGGCAAAAATCCGTATTTCCCCGAACACCACACCTACCATTTTCGTGGGGGCGGGAATATACCCGGGTCACGAGTTGTGCCTGCCCATATAAAATAGCAGCTGCCTCCAGTCATGCCTGATTTTCGTTAGCCAGGAGTGGGAATTAGACCTGATAGGAGCTGGTCTAAACTTCGCAGAGTCCTTTGGTGAGAAAGGATGCCCTTTTGGAGAGGAAGTGTACCCATCCAGATACGGTCCTAGGCCACCTTTGGGAGAGGAAAGCTGCCCTTTGGGATTGTTAAATGACATGAATGTGTGTAAAAAGTAAATAAATTCATTGGAACTGTCAAGAGGAACTGTCAAAAGCAATTGTCAAGCTGTCAAGGCATTTAAAATCCCTGCCCTTTAAATCTTTTTTAAACACTCCACGGTTTATTCAAACTATTACACTTTGACATAATGATGAGGGTTATCATTACTGGATTTGTGCTGAATGATTGATTGATTTCACAGCCTTCCATTATCTCAGTGGGGTACCTGTCATTTCATAAGTTGATTAAGATGTAAAGACAAAGGGTGATGGGTGGGGTGGCATGGGCTGGCACTAAGTTGGCATAGGTGCTATAAAGGGTCATGGACATGGGTAGAGGGGCATAGGTGGGTGAGGAGGGTATGAGAAACCATGGGGATGGGTAGATGACATGAATAGGGCAAAGAAAATCTTTGACAAAGTGCTGGTGCACTGAGGCAGTGCTTCCGCCCAACCTGTCTCCGCTCCTGACAGCCTTCACTCTTGTTCCGGGGTTGCCTGGCCTGATTCCCAGAAAACCCTGCCAGCTTGGAATGAAAATCCCAAATTCCGGGGCACTTTCTCCCGGGTCGGGTTTTGCGGAAATGTCAGGACTCTGCGGTCCCAACCAGGGAGTGAAAATTTAGGCCTATATTTGAGGTACCAGGCCCGCATTCTGTACAAGATGGGTTAAACACTTCAATGCCAATAGGATTAGAAACCTAGACCACAGTCTGTATAATTGATCTTCAGCAATGGGGCATGGTGGCAAAGGCATGATGGGGAAATCAGGGGTGTGATCTTAAAGCTCAGATTTCACAAACTAACATTGGCATATCCCAGGTTTTGAGTCCAGTGAACAGTATTTCAAAAAAAGGAAGGACTTGAATTTAAATAGCACCTTTCAAAACCAAAGTCCCAAGCACTTTCTGGTTAATGAAGTACTCCTGAAATGTAGTCATTACTGTAATGTAGGATGCATGACAACAGTATGCACTCCACAAAGCCCTCCAAACAGTATTGTGATAATGACTAGATAATGTTTTTTTTTGTGATGTTGATTGAGGGATAAATATTGGTCACAACATCAGGGGTAACTTCCCTGCTGTTCTTTGAAATAGTGCCATGGCATCTTTTGCATCCACCTGAGCGGGTTTGTCATCTCATCTGAAGGACAGCACCTCCGACATTGTAGCACTCCCTCAGTACTGGAGTGTCAGCCTTGATTTTTGTGCTCAAGTCCTGGAAGAGGATTTGAACTGACAACCTTCTGACCCAGAGGCAAGAATGCTACCCACTGACCCACAGTTGACACGTTTAGCATAACTACTTAGAAAGAAGTTACTGTCTACACTGGATTCAAACCCAAACTTTCAAGCTGAAATGCCTGACCCATTTAGTCACTCACCTGGTATGTGTAGTTTGTAGGGCCCAGTGTGTATACTGAGGTATCTTTGTGAAATGATTGAAGTGAACCCTGGTTTGAAAGGTCAGATCATTCCTTCTTTCTATCAGACAGTGAGCTGCATTTATAGTTTCTTGACATTAACACTTCTCCCTGTGGTAAAACCAAATCCCAGGCTGATTTTATCAGGATTAACTGGGTGCAAATTTCCTGGCTGTTTTGTAGGATTCCAGTTGTGTATCAGCCCAGGAAAGATCATGGGGTTAATTTAATTTAACATTATAATCTTCTTTGAAGAAACTCTGTTCCACTGCTGTAGAGAGAGAGGCTTTTATGTCTTTGTTGTAATGTTGTATTTAAGCCACTAGATGGTAGCTCTGTGTTACTGTTACAGGAATGCTTCAGGGCTGGCATCCTTCACACTGTCTGCAAAATATACCTTGTACACAGGCATTAAAGAATGTATATTCTTTTTTGAAGCATAAGTAGGTTCTGTCCTGATTGAAATCTCTTGTTTTTACTACGTCCCTGAGGCTGTTGTGTTTTTTTTTGACTCACCACTATCACCAGCACTCTCTCTCTTCTTGGCTCTCACAATGTGGAGGGGCTGAGGAGGAGATGGACTGAAGCTGTGTTTCACTAGCCCTCATGGTAATGTCATGATTAGCCTTGGAAGCGAAATTTTGCAGTCCAAGATTTTTCTGTGGCATTGTCAGAAACGAGAAGCCAAGGGAGAGCAAAAAGAAATTGAATGCCCATTTACATTATTAATAATCAACCAATTCCAAATGCTGTATGTGGTTTTTTAGATTTACATTCTTGTCTCAATAACATTCCTGCATCTACCCTGCTGCTTTACAACTCTTAATTGTGTACTTTGACCATCCTTGAGCTGGGGCTGCTTGGATGGATTCTTAAAGCGTCCAATGGGAGAACAGTTTTAGCCTGATCTTTTGAACCGTGGGCAATGCAGAGGAACTGACCAAACTAGTGAGTACAACTAACAAACACCCTGTAACCTTGAGACCTGAAACAAACAGGAAATTGTGGAATCACTCAGCAAGTCATGCAGCATCTGTGGAAAGAAGAGACAACTTAGGGTTTTGGATGTGGATCTTTTCTCAGGACTGGACAATATTACTGATGAACAGAAATGAGGGGAAGGTACCACCAGCGGAGAGCCAGGCAGCCAGCAGAAGCACAGTCCCCCACTGACAGACAGGAAAAGAAATAGAAGAAGCTGTCAAGTGCTTAGTTGGAAAACAGAAGATGATTAAATGGCTGAAGTAATGTTATGATGAGACAATTGGAGGCATAATGGGAGAAATCATAGAAATAGCAGATGTACCTGAGACCCAGAACATGAATAATTAGAGTACAGACAGGTTGATAGGGAAGTATGAACAACTGGCAAAGTGGAACAGGCTCCAGTGTCCCAGGAACGTGGTAGAAGAGAGGAATTGCTGGAGACCGAGGGTGCAGCATGTTCGGTCAGGTGGAGAGGGGCACCAGCCTGAGGAAGTCGGTCCTCTTGCTATGCACTGGGAGGGTTATTGTCTCTAACAACAGGTGATCTGAATTGTGTGGTCTCATTTTGTCCATTGTTTTAGGTAAGAGTTTATTTGTGGAGCTGTTGACAGGCCAGTGATGGTATTCAGAGAAAGATTAACTTAACTTGGGTGCATGCAAAAGGCCTGGATGATGTATGAATCAGCCAAACTCTCATGTAGCAATGATCTGATCCAAGGTAGAAGCCTGCTTCTTTTATGAGCCAGCGATATTGAACTGTTTGTCCTGGCCAAGCTGCCATGCTAGTGTCTTTGTTACATCCCCTACATTCTTTATACATCAGGTTGTCTTAGTTCAAAAGCCACAAGCTGAAAATGATTCATCATAAATCATTCCTTGTTAATACTTATATCTTTGACTTGCTTCCTGAAGGAGGAGGCTTGTTTTAAAGAGAAATCATAATGCTCTAAATGCTGATTTTTTGACACATCCTGCACACAACTAACCCTACCCATGTTATTGATGAACAGGCTGGATGAAGAATGTGAAGGCAGGATCCAAAGCAGTCAATTTTGGTGAGTAATGTAGTTTTTGTTTGTTTCCTCGCCCCCATTAAATAACTTTCTGTCCTGACATCACTACGCTTGCACTAATGTGATAATCTTTGGTGCCTCAAAGTGTGCCTGCATTTCATTTGAACTCCAGATGGATAATATAGCACATTGCACTCACACTCCCTCCAAATACACTCTTGTTCTATTAATGCAGTTGTTGGGTCTGGGTGATTCTGTACACGGGACACTGACTGGGCCTGTAGAGGAGTAATGGAGTAACTGGTTTTGGTACCACTTACTGGGGCCTTGATGTGAGCTCAGAAAGCGTTTAAAGGAAAGGATAATTGGTATCTAGTACAAAATTGTATGCCTACTAGGTGCAAGTATTGAACACAACGCAGGGAAGAATGGTGAACCTTTATAAAGCTTGTTTAGGCTGCAACTATATTGTGTCCAATTCTGGTCACCACACTTTAGCAAGGATGTGAGGGTCCTTGAGAGTGCGCAGAGGGGATTTACTAGAATGGTTCCCGGGATGAGAGGTTTTTTAGCTACAAGGTTAAGTTGATGAAACTTAAGTTGTTCTCCTAGGAGCAAAGGAGATTGAGGGGGTATTTGATAGAGGTGTACAAGATTATTTAGATAAGGTAGACAAAGAAAAACTCTTCCCATTAGCTATTGGTACAAGGACTAGGGGACACAGATTTAAGGTTTTGAGCAAGAGATGCAGGGAAATGTGAGGAACAACTTTAACAAGTGAATGATAATGGCCTGGAACTCGCAGTTTACAAGGGCAGTGGAAGCAGAGACAATTAATGGTTTCAAAAGGAAATGGGAGTTTTTTTTAGTATTCTTTCATGGGACGTGGCTGTTGCTGATTAGGCCATCATTTATTGCCCATCCCTAATTGCCCTTAAGAAGGTGGTGGTGAGCTGCCTTCTTGAACTGCTGCAGTCCATGTAGTGTAGGCATACCCACAGTGCTGTTAGGGAGGGAGTTCCAGGATTTTGACAGTGAAGGAATGGTGATATATTTGAGTCAGTATGGTGAGTGGCTTGGAGGTGTTCCCATGCACCTGCTGGATGGACACTTGAGGACTATGGGGATAGAGTGGGGGAATGGAACTGAGCAGATTGTTCTACAGCGAGATATTATGGACTCGATGGTCGTCCTGTGCCATAATGACTGAACAACTTGTGTTTTCCCAATGTTCTAATGTGTTTGCCACATGTGTTGTTTTGAGGGGATTTCTTTTTTTCGGAAACAGGTTCCTCAGTTGGACTGTTTTCGACCCAGACCTTTCAATAGATATTGAGAGTGGGAAATGCAAAGCTTCAGACTGAAAGTACATTATCTCTTTTCCTACTAATTCTCCCAGACTCCATCAAATTTCACCACTCTGACTAAATCTGCTGTCTCCATCCTTCCGTATAAAGTTATTTTTGGCTCTTGCGGAGGTGAGAACTGGAAAATATCTCTACAGTCCATCCAACCTATCCCAACGTGAACATCTCTCCATTGCCTATCCGCTGAAATATCAGCCCAATTCTCTGAAAATCTGTTTCATACATTCATTGCCCTCTACGTAAAGTGCTGTCTATGCATTTTCCATATTCCAAGCTTGAGCCCATATCTCTGATACTGTGGATTATGGTAAGCTGAAACACATTATCGGGGTTCAGTTTATCTATTTCCCTAAGGATCTTAAATAGTATTTCTCCCCAGTCTCTCCTCCAATGCTAACAGTCTAAAGTCTCCCTTAGTAGCTGATGAGCCCAATATTAATTTGGTTGACCTTATCTACAATGGATCCAATAATTGGATATTCTTCTTGGAGTACTGAATTGTACACAGCTGTGCGATTCCTTTCACATTTTTCGATGCTGATCTTGTTTTTCTCAATTCTATTTTCCCTCAGTTCCCAGAATTTTGTTCGATTCTTGGACTTACCGTGACTATGAAAGTCTTTTTAATAGTGAGGATGAGATTGAAGAGCTGACGGAAGCATTGGTGCAGACGGCGAAGGTCAGTCGTTCCCCTTCAGGGCCTATGCTCCTCTTCCGTTAGGCAATTTTTAAAAATCCATTCATGTGCCAAGCCAGCATTTATTGCCCATCTCTAATTGCCCTTGAGAAGGTGGTGGTGAGCTGCCACCTTAAACCGCTGCAGTCCATATGGTGTAGGTACATCCACAGTGCTGTTAGGGAGGGAGTTCCAGGATTTTGACCCACTGACAGTGAAGGAACAGCGATATATTTCCAAGTCAGGATGGTGAGTGGCTTGGAGGGGAACTTGCAGGTGGTGGTGTTCCCATGTGCCTGCTGCCTTTGTCCTTCTAGATGTAGTGGTCATAGGTTTGGAAGGTGCTGTCTAAGGAGCCTTGGTGAATTCCTGCAATGCATCTTGTAGATGGTATACACTGCTGCTACTGTGCGTCGGTGGTGGAAGGAGTGAATGTTTAAGGTGGTGAATGGGGTGTCAGTCAAGCAGGCTGCTTTGTCCTGGACAGTGTCAAAATTCTTGTGTTGTGGGAGTTGCACTCATCCAGGCAAGTGGAGAGTATTCCATCACACTTCTGACTTGTGCCTAGTAGATGGTGGACCAGGCTTTGGGGAGTCAGGAGGTGAGTTACACTCCTCAGAATTCCCAGCCCCTGATCTGCTCTTGTAGCTAGACTATTTATGTAGCTGGTCCAGTTCAGCTTCTGGTCAAATGGTAACCCCAAGGATGTTGATAGTGGGGGATTCAGCGATGGTAATACCATTGAATGCCATGGGGAGATGGTTAGATTCTCTCTTGTTGGAGATGGTCATTGCCTGGCACCTCTGTGGTGTGAATGTTGCTTGCTACTTATCAGCCCAAGCCTGAATATTGTCCAGGTCTTGCTGCATATGGTCACAATAATCAGAGAACATCCCCACTTCTACCTTATGATGGAAGAAAGGTCATTGATGAAACAGGTAAAGATGGTTGGGCCTAGGACTCTACCCTGTGGAACTCCTGCAGTGATGCAGTGGAAGTCAGATGATTTTTCACAATTTTTCACATAGCTGGGTAGATGCCAATGTTGTAGCTGTACTGGAACAGCTTGGCCGGGGTGAGGCAAGCTCTGGAGCACAAATCTTCAGCCGTTTCTTGAGATCATGTGAAATGAATCGAATTGGCTGAAGACTGGCATCTGTGATGCCGAGGACCTCGGGAGGAGGCCGAGATGCATCATCCACTCGGCACTTCTGGCTGAAGATTGTTGCGAATGCTTCAGCCTTATCTTTTGCATTGCTGTGCTGGGCTCCTCCATCATTGAGGATGGGGATATTTGTGGAGCCTCCTCCTCCAGGAAGTTGTTTAATTGTTCACCAACATTCATGACTGGATGTGGCAGAGCTGCAGAGCTTAGATCTGATCTGGTTGTGGGATCTCTTAGTCTGTCTATCACTTGCTGCTTATGCTGTTTGGCATGCAGGTTGTTGTAGCTTCAGCAGGTTGACACCTCATTTTTAGGTATACCTGGTGCTGCTCCTGGCATGCCCTCCCGCAATCTTCATTGGGGAATTATCTTGGGGAAAACCAGCAAGTTCCCTCCCCTCCCATTAGTCAATTACCTGGGAAAGCCAGTGGGACCCACCCTCCCCTCACCTTAATGAGTTCTCTGGGTAAACTAGTGGGATCCTCCCTCCTGTTATAGACAGAATTTGCGGTGCTTTCCAGGTTTGTACGGAAGGTGTGTGTATTTCTGTCCTCTGTGATTTTTCCTCACTGAAAATAAATTCCAGCAGCAGGCTTTTTTTGGTGACTTTAAAAATAAAGAAGGTTATTTATTATCACACACTTGATATGGATGTTTAAAATGCAATGTCTCAATCACTCATCTCATTCTCACTATCGCACGTGCAGCGATTAGATATAGATGAAGTTAAAGCCGTAATTATAAAAATGGATTCAGTCTTTGTCAGTGCAGGCCTGGTATCATCTTAGTTAAGTTGATACTTTAGTCAGTGAAGGTCTTTTAGAAACAAAGGATTCTCATGAAGCTGTAAAGCCTTTTGTAAATGGATAGCCAGGAGATTGGTTCTCAGGTAGACTTGGAAGATGGACAACGTACAGTACTTTGGCTGTATACTGTAGACTTTCAGATATGATGGTTCAGCTGTTTCTGATGTTTCTCTGCTGGATTTTCTTTGTTCAGGATATTTTAAACTTCAGCCCCTGAAATTCAGTTTCAGTCACATGACTGCAGGGTTAACACTTCTGGGTTCCAGACCACCACGATACAATAGCAGTTGACAATGGTCGTTTACACTTCTCTACCCCGACTTGAGCTTGAATATTCTCCTTTATTCAAAATGGCACTCTGTTAGTCCAGAACTCATATTCCTCAAATGCTGTTTCATCCTTCCACAACAAGATGTTTAAACTTCACATGTGGCTGCAAAGCAACCTTACCCAGGCCCATGTTTAACCAAATATTGGCCACAAAATCGGCTACTGTGCACAGTTAATATCCATTGTCATTTGTTAAGTTGCAGCCATCTTAACAGGTTTTGTGGCCACTTTCACAAAGTATCTTACAGACCGTAAAATACAATACCCTTACGCTTGTACTGAGTATGACAATCACTCCCCGTTAGTCAATTGATTCAGGAAAACCAGTGGGATCCTCCCTCCCCTTGTGTCTGTCATTTACCTTGGAAAAGCCAGCAGGACCATATGATCCCTCTTAGTCAATTATCTGAGGTAAGAGTGGTTTCAAGCCATTTCAGGGTACCCGAGTGGTGTTAATTGTATGCTTCTCTTGGAGTGCATATGGGACAGGCCACAGGAATCAATACCTCAGTGGGCTATCCTATATGTAAGACTTTCAACAACAATTGGAATGCTGATGTCAAGACTGGTAAGAGCTGAGCTGGGAAGGGTTGGGCAGGTCATGGCTGGACTGAGGAATGTCAGGGCAGGGTGCGGCTGGCCAGGTGAGTAGCATAGAGTCAGAGTAATACAGCACAGAAACAGGCCATTTGGCTTATCGTGTTCATGCTGGCCATCGAGCACCTATCTATTCTAATCCCATCCCTACCCAGCAGGTAGGCACTAATCTTAAACTGGACCAACCAGGAAAGGTTTAAAAGAGTTGGGGTCTCGGAAATGATAGTCATGGTCTGATGTTGTAACAGAGCTAGGTAGTGATTGAAGCAGGAGCTGGGAGAGCACATTGAGGTATCTGGAACCTCTGGGGATGTGATGTGATGGTTTTTCTCTGGCCCTTTTGATTGTTGTAGATCTGGGAAGGGGATTAAACTTGTGCAGTCTTTTCACTTCTTTATTTCAAACAAATGTACTTTGCTACAGCCAATCAGAGCCTGGGTCCTAACTCTGAGCTGTGATAAGGACAGGGCCTGAGATTGCTCCGTATATCTGGAGCCAAGTTCACGCAGACCCCTGCCAAGAGCAGTTACTGTTCAATGAATCCCTTCCAGCAAGCAATTTTTGGGTAGCCAATGCAGGCATTATGAACAAAATGCTCCTTCTGCTGCCCTCTTTCACTACTTGTGAAAAATAAGGGCCAGTTTTGTGTGAAGATACTGCCTTGCCCTCCAGCTGGCCAGATTTGCACATTAATGGATTTCAAAATCAGCAGTTTGGGCTTTCCCACATGTGACTGGTGGGCAAGGCTCCATGCCACTAATACAGCCATTTACTGTGGGTCTGACTAACTGATGCCATTACTGAGGGATTAATCCCCATCTCCCAGCACAAATTGAATACTTTGGAAATTAAAAGGCCTAATTGGTCCCACCCTTCCAATGACTACCTTTTTACTATTCATCTGTTTATAAAAGGGTATCGTGTTCTCTTTTGTTAACCACTGATCTCTTCCCATACTCTCTTCATCTCTCATCCCTTTTAGGTCTTCGTACTTTCTATATTCAGCTTGGTTCTCTACCATATTACGAATCTTGCAATTGTCATAAGGCTCTTTTTTTTTCTACCTCATTTTAACCTCTATAACGTTATAATCACCCAGGGAACTCGTGCACAGGGGTGATGGGGAATTGGCTGTAAGTTAAGGCACAGGCAGCAAAGTTTTGGATGACATCAAGTTTAGGGAGGGTAGAATGTGGAAGTTGGAATGTTGGAATAGTCAAGTCTACAGGTAACAGGAATTTCAGCAGCAGGTGAGCTGAGACAGGTGAATTCAGGTGATGTTATGGGTGGAAATAGGCGGTCTTAGTGCTAACAGGAATATGAGGTCAGAAGCTCATGTCAGGAACAAATGTGACACCAAGGCCGTGAACGCTTGATTGTCAGTGTACATGTGAAAACTAGTACTGTGCCTTCAGATGATGTCACCAAGGAGCAGCATGTAAATGAGAAATAAATCGATTCTTGGGGGACACTGGAAGTCACAGTGTGAGAGCAGCAAGGGAAGCCATTGCAAATAGATAAGAATAGAACCAGCTGAGAGCAGTTCCACCCAGTTGGACGACAGTGGCGAGGCATTAGAGGAGGTTGGTGTGGTCAAACATGTCACCACCTTAAACGTTCACTTCCTCCACTATCAACACACCGTGGCAGCAGTATGTATCATCTACAAGATGCACTGCAGCAACTCACCATGGCTCCTTTGACAGCACCTTCCAAACCTGCGACCTCTACTACCTGGAAGAAGCTGCGCAACAAACACATGGGAACACCGCCACCTACAAGTTCCCCTCCAAGTCACACACCATCCTGACTTGGAACTATATTTCCTTTCCTTCATCGCCACTGGATCAAAACCTGCAACTCCATATCTAGCATCATACAGACTGTAGCTCACCACCACCTTCTGAAGGGCAATTAGGGATGGGCAATAAATGCTGGCCTAGCCAGTGACCCACCCACTTCCCATGAATGAATAAAAAAAAATGCCCACTCACTGAAACGTATTCTGCTTGCCCTACCCCATTCCCCAGACCCAGGTCCAGCACTGCTTTCTTCATGTTGGGTTGGAAACATACTGATCAGGAAAGTTCTCTTGTGTACTTTTCAAGAATTCCTCCCCCAGTTGACCTGTAAGCTGTTACTATCATGGTCTAATTTCAGATAATTGAAGTCACATATTATCACTAGTCCTCCTCTTATATTTTCTGTAATTTACCTTCAAATACATTCTTTTATTTCCTTCCCCTTGTTTTGTGGCCTGTGGTGTACACACGGTGATATAACAGCTCTTCTGCTGTCCCTTGATTCTAACTAGACACTGCCTTTGGTTGCTTAACTACATCGGCCCTCTCCAGTGCTATAATAGTTACTTTGATCGGTACTTCCACTCCATTCTCCTTTTTCTCCTTCCCTATTTTTCCATGAATAACATTTAGGCAGGAATATTAAGTTCCCAATCCCCCTTTGCTGTGAGCCAGGTTTCTATTATTGCTGCTAAATCATTATAACATCTGGTGACTTGTGCCTTCAGCTCAGTATTCATATTTGCCAAGCTCTGTGCATTTATATAGATGCACTTTAAACCCACCTTAGACTGCTTTTCATTTGCTCCCAATCTGATCCCTCCTACTCTGGTGTTCACTCTGCCAAATTAGCTTAAACCCTTCTGCATGGTGCTGGTTAACCTTCCTGTGGGGATATTTGTCCCAGCTCTGTTGAAGTGCAACTTGTCCACCTTGAACAGGTCCTATTAGCCACAGAGTTTTATATTTGTATCTACCTATGTACCTATGTATAAATTTGACTGTTTACTTGTGATCTCTTCCCCCCCAGGCTGAGGAGTTTGATGGCTTTGTAATAGAGGTGTGGAGCCAGCTTGGTGGCCAGAAACGGAAGTAAGTGAAATTAAATTTATCATGAGCCATTACTGTTGGTTTTAAGGGACAGAAGAGTGGTGAGAGGTTATCTGTCCTCTGGCTTGTCTTATCTTCTGTGGTTTTCCAGCGAAGGCCTGTTTTTTGGGAGGAGGAATGCAGTTGCTTGTGACCAACTGGACTAGTGCCCCATGCAGTTTGAAAAGCAATCGATCAGTTGTTCTGCTTGTCCATCTGGAGGGGCTTGACAGAATTGATGCTAAGAGGATAGTGCCCCTAGTTAAGGAATCTAAAACATGGGGGTTACAGTCTCCGAGTAAGAGATCGGCCGTATAGCACTGAGATAAGTTTCTTCACTCAAAGGATTATTTGGAATGTGTTAACTGTACAATAATTGTGTTTATTTGTATGTAGGTAGTGGGCATTAACTGGGCACTTGTGCCCTTAAAAATAAACACAGACTAAAATTATGAGTCTTTTAAGAGATGTGTGCTTTGTAATGTGTAACTCTGTAAATAAATATATAAATGCATAAAGATTGGCTCCAGTTCTACCCTTCACCAACCAGCTTTCTGGATTGGAATGTGTAGCAGGGAATTGTTGCCTAAAGGTGAAGGTTGGAAGCTAAGAAAACCAATTTTGAACAGAAAACTGCAATCCTAGTAGCTGTTCTTAAAAACTGGCAGAAAGCAAGTGTAAATTGTCAGAGTATATGAGGCTAATAGAAAAGATTAGTGAGAAGCGTGAAATCTGTAAGAAGTGTTGAAGGGTGCCACCATGTCTGATTGTAAGCCTTCTTCCATTGCTACATGACTATAGCAAGATGGATCTAAAAATATGGGACAAAAATGGAAATATTTTCATTCTACATTTTATAGACCATGTGACCGGATTTATTCTTTTTACAAAAATATTTAGTAAAAGCAAAAGGGTTATTATGGGAAAAATGATGGTGAAATAGGTAAGAAGCAGACTTGGGACACTGGTTTAGTTTCTCCTTGGCAAATTTCCCCTCCATTATCAATGACGAGTTCAGAGACCTGTGAAAACATGAACATCGTGGTCATGAAAAGCGCAGTTAAAGTCCTTTCAGTAATGGACTCTGTGAAAGGAATAGAGTGGTAATCAATGAAACGCTGCATAAAACTTTAGCTGCAATGTTTTATTGGTATTATAAAGGAAAGTTTTCCAGTCGATGATTTGTTTATGGGTTATACTGCGGAATATGAGCAAGGTGTTATTAATCAGATTAGAGTAGAAATTAAAATTGGGAGCCAGGCTTGTGGGGCTTTTAAATATATTGGTTTACTTATGAAGCAGAGTAGGACTGGAATAACTTCAAATCAGCAATCCTCGCTAGAGAGTGTTACTCCCATCCCTGGTCAGAAAGATGATGTTATTTCTGAAGAGACAGGGCTATTGCAAAGCTTAACTTGTCAGGTGAACTGGTTGGCCACTCAGACTAGCTCCTGCTTCTTATAACCTATATTTGCAAACACCAGCGGAAGTTCCTGGTGACTTGTCACTGTCCCAAGGAATGCTGTGACATGGGCCAGAGTAGTGTCCCAGCTGCAGAGTCTGTTCAGTGGTACAAACATTTAGAGCAGGAGGAGGTCATGTGGTGGAGACCAGATTTTCACCTGGAACTGTGCAGGTGGTTACAGGAGTGCCTGCAACATCCTGTATTGGAGCCTTGGCACCATGTCACATGCCTGGTGTGATTAAACGGCCAATATTATCATGGTGAATTCCTGACTTTGTGTTTCCCTGATGGGATCAGGCTGTGACTTTGTACTGTGTAGGTACCCCAGGGTCATGGTGCAGCCAATGAATTTTCATCCTCCCTATTTAGAATTATTTTAACTGGAACAGTGGCTGCCAGTAAGGTGCAGTTTAATAATGCCTGTGCCATGGCTTCTGTGCTTTAGTGAGTGTAGATGAAAGCTGAGATCCGTGTGAGAAACATTTCAAATCTTCAGTAAGCTGCTTTAAATTTTACACCCCTGTCTGAAACTTGTCCAGTTTGGTTTTTTTAAATTATTCTTTCACAGGATGTGGACATTGCTGGGAAAACCAACTTTTATTGCTGACCTCTGGTTGCCCTTGAGAAGGTGGTGGTGAGCTGCCTTGAACCGCTGCAGTCTGTATAGTGCAGGTACACCCACAGTGCTGTTAGGGAGGGAGTTCTGTGATTTCACCCAATGATGTTGAATGAATGGTGATATTGTTTCAAATGAAGTGGTCTGTGATTGAGGATCGCTTGGAGATGGCCTTGTTCTTGGCCTTTGAGATAGTAAAGATCACCGATTTGGGAGCTGCTGTCTAAGCAGCCTTGGTGAATTCCTGCAGTGCATCTTGTAGATGGTACACACTGCTGTCACTGTGCATCGGTGGTGGGGGGAGTGAATGTTTGTGGTAGGGGTGCCAATCAAATGGGCTGATTTGTCCTGGATGATGTCAAATGTCTTGAGTGTTGTGGGAGCTGCACTCATCCAGGCAAGTGGAAAGTATTCCAACACACTCCTGACTTGTGCCTTGTAGGTGGTGGAAAATCTGCAGGGACTTTCCATTGGAAATTTAAACTTCCTGGGCAATTACAGCAACTTAAATTCAGTGCATTGCTGCTCCTGGTACTCAAAGATCTGGCCCACTGATTCATCAATTGATGGGGCAATAGGTGACAGCAGGATGTTTGACTTGATGGCATGTGACCTCATGGGGTCTGGAGTCCATGCTGAGGACCCCCAGGGCTGCTCCCTCCTGACCTGCATTCCACTACGCTCCTGCACCTAGTGGTTCTCTTCTGGCAGTGGGAGAGAGTTTGGGAGGGACATTGCTTGATGGGTGTCTTTCTATAAGTATGAAGATATCAGACTACTTGCTAGACATGTCGGTGAGTCGGAGCTTCCAACCTTCGTACTAGTGCCCAGTTATTAGTGAGGAGGACCTTGCTGGGCTCGGTGTGCCTTTGTGTTGAACTGATATTCAGTTGAAGCTGAGTGGCCTGTCTAGTTTCATCCTTATTGTACTTCATTGTGCAGGTTGATGGAACTGAGTGGCTTCCCTGGCTCTTTCGGAGGTTTGTTTTGGCTGAACCACGTTGCTGTGGCTCTGGAGTCACGTAAAGGCCAGATGGAGTAAGCACAGCAGGTTTCCAATCCTAAAGGGCATTATTCATGGGTTTCTATGGCAACCTGATAGCATTGTGATCACCATTACTAAAGCTAACAGCTAATGCTAACCTCTTATTACAGATTTATTTATTTGCTTGTGAATTCCATTAAGTCAGTCATGATTACTTAGCGTGTTGCTGCACAATCTGTGTTAACTGTGTAGTTGTATGGTGATTATTATCTGACTGCCACTGTTTGGTACGTATTGCCTGACTGGCTCATGCCATGGCGCGCATTGTTACTCAGTAGAGGTGGGATGTAAACACACGATCTAACGTAGAATTCACAGCACAGAATGATACCATTTGGCCAAATGGTTCTATGACAATATTTATGATCAACACAACCCTCTTCTGACTTTATTTTATCTTGCCCTATCAACATCTCCTTCGTTTGTGTTCTTCCTCAGGTACTAACTCCCTTCCTCATTCTCATCTCTCTTGAGTCCAGTTTCTCCTGAATGACTTATGACTTAAGGGGCAAATGCCATACCACTGAGCCATTGCTGACACATTATTTTGATATTAGGAAGAATTAGGACAGGTGACTAAAAGCTTGGTTAGAGAGGCAAGTTTTAAGGAGGGTTTTGAAGGAGGAGAAGGAGTTGAATAAAAATGAGTAAATGCCTTACCTCAATGTGCTAATGACATTCACAAAAACCTAAGAGAACTGGAGCTAAAGAATCCTGAACAGACTGTCCATTTCAAGCTTATCTATCCTTAGCTTTGCAGTTTTTGGGCATTTTGAGTATATCTGCAAATATGTTGACTCACATTTTATCAGTATAAAATATGTGAAGCCAGGCAGATTTGGGGTATGATGTAATTTGTTGCATTCGCTGTTATTGATAACAGTACCTGATGGAGTGTTTCTGTGCTCTCTCACTGTTAGGGCTGCAATTTATAATCCTGTCTTTCTCCATCCAGGTGCCAACAGCTAAATTTTTTCAAAATTGATTTTAATACATCTTCAGGATGTTTTTGAGGGAAAAGCTGTACTTTTTGGTTGCATTTGTGACTGGGCACACAGCTGAGTTTCTTCAGCTCCCTGTTCCTTTTGTCATCTCCTCAGAAATCAGTTTGTTCAGTAACAATTGTTCTTCATACCGTTCAGAGTGCAGAAAGCTTCCTGTCCTTGAGGGGGAGCGAGTGCTTCAGCTTTCAATGCATATTTTTGAACTACAATCTTCTGAGGTGCCCTGCAGGCCTGAAAGGGAAATGAGTTTCTCCTTCAGTGGTTTGCTGTCAGCTTTTCTCTACACACTGTGCATAAATTGAAATTGGTTGAAAAGCTTTGATTGGAGTGTTTGGCCAGCCTAACCTGACCCCGTTATAGCAAACATCAGCAGCTGCCTTCACATAATGGTTCAAATAATGGCCTGTGTTTTTAAAGTAAAATGTCTAAATTGATTTAGATCAGCTTTAATCTTTTAATAATGTAAGTGGAGAGGATTCTGCCCTTGATCGGTGATGAAATGGCACTGAAGCTTAGCACTGAGCCTGGTGTATGTGATGAGATTGGCATTATATAGCTGTGTCCCATCAGCCTTGTACTCTGACCTAAACAGGCTCTCAGTCCAGCAATGCCTTGATTTTAAAACTTTCACCCTTTCATTGAATTCTCTCTATGGCCTGTTTCCTCTCTATCTCTGTAACCCCCTTCAGCCCTACAACAGGTATTTATAAAGCATCTTTAACATTATGATAGTGTGTTACCCAACACTCTTCGCAGCAGCAAAATATGACCAAATCTGACACTGAGCCACATAAAGAATTAGGACTGATGACCGAAAGGTAGGTTTTAAGGAGTGTCTCAAAGGAGGAAAGTGAGGTTGGGAGATTTGGGGAGAGAATTACAGAACTTGGGACCCAGGCAGCTGAAGGTACAGACAGCAATGTTAAGAGGAGCTAAAATCGAGGATGCTCAGGAGCCAGAATTAGAGGAACGCAGGTAATTTGGAGGTTTGTGGGGCTGAAGAAGATGCATAGATAAAGAGGGATTTGAAAACACGATTGAGAATTTTAAAATCGAGGCGTTGTTTAACCGGGAGCCAGTGTAGGTCAGTGAGCACAGAGGAGATAGGTGAATGGAGGCTGCTGCAAGTTTTAAATAAGCTAGAGGTTAGAATGTGGGAGGCTGGTCAAGAGTGCATTAGAATAGTCAAGTCTGAAAGTAACAACAGTATGGATGAGGGTTACAGCACAGAAGAGCTGAGACGGGCGGAATCAGGCGATGTTGCAGAGCTGGAAATAGGCAGTCTTATTAACGGCATGGATATGTGTTTGAAAGCTCATTTCTGGGTTAAGTATGACACTGAGGTTGTAAGCAATATGGTTCAGACAGTTGCCAGGGAGAGGGATGGAATCAGTGAGGAGGCAACGGAGTTTGTGACAGGGATTAGTTAAATCATCCATAGACTGGAGCAAATGGATATGATTAGATAGATATGAATAGAACCAGGTGAGTGCAACCTTACTTAGCTGGATGACAGTGAAAAGCTATTGGAGGAGGATGGTGGGGTCAACTGTTAAAAGCTGCAGATAGGTCAAGAAGGATGAGGAGGGAAAGTTTATCTTTGACACAGTCACTTTGGAGGTCTTTAGTGACTTTGATAAGAACTGTTTTGGTTCTGTAGCAGGGGTGGAACCTGATTGGAAGCATTGAAACCTGATATTCCAGGAAAATGGACAGGAATTTGGGAGGTGACAACATGTTCAATGGCTTTGGAGAGGAAAGGGAGGTTGACAATGGGGCGGTAGTTTGCAAGAATGCAGGAAGGGCCAAGGGTTGGTTTATTGAGAATAGGGGTGATGACAGCAGACCTGAAGGAGAGAAGGATGGTACCTGAACAGAGAGACTTATTAACAATGTCTTCTAACATTGGGACCAAGAGAGGGAAGTTGGGTGCTCAGCAGTTCAATTGAAATGGGGTTGAGAGCAAAATGTGGATCTTGTGGGCACGATGAGCTCCGAGAGGATGTGAGGGAAGATCGGAGAGGACATGGAGAAAGAGGCAAGTTCAGGGCAGGGGGAGAGTCCTGGAGGAAGGTTGGCTCAGTGGCCCAGGAAAGGGAGGGAAATGATTGGATGGTCTCAATCCTAGTGCCAAAAAAGTCCAAGAGCTCCTCAAACTTGTTGTTGGAGGTGAGAGTGGGGAAGACAGGGGAGAGGGATCTAAAAAGAGAGCTTGCAGTAGAGAAAAGAAGCTGGTTTTTACCTTTACATTCCAAGATGAACCTGACAAAGGAAGCAGACAAGAGCCCGCTAGTGCTTTACCAGCCAGATGTGGCGGTGAATGGCTAAACCAGTTGTCTGCCATATCCTTTCAAATGTGTGACCCTTGGACTTAAGGGGATGGAGATGAAGGCTGTCCTGGGGGAACATCCTGGGTAAGAGGGTAATTGTTTTAATAGTGACTTGGATATCAAAGGTGGAAGCCAGGGTGAGGTTGGGCAGAATGGTTAGGCAGAAATGTTTTGATGAATGAAGACCCAGAGGGTAGAATATTGGGAATTTGAGTGTGCAGTGAAGTGGGGGAGGGTTTTTTCCCAGGGATGGATACTAAAGGAATTAAGAAGGAAGTGAGATGTGGGTGGAGAGCAATCCAAGGAAGTGATCAGAGATGGCCTTAGCTGTGATTGATACTATGGAAGTAGCAAAGCCACGTGAGATGACAAGTTAATGGGGTAGCCATGAATATGGTTTGGAATTTTACATAGATGGTGAGATGAAGGGAGAATAAGAGGGCAGGGGATGTCTCTCCCATACCCAGCCCAAAGTAAGATTGTGGTTGTTGGAAGCCACTCATCTCAGTCTCAGGACATCACTGTCAGGAGTTCCTTACGGTAGTGCCCTAGGCCCAGCCGCCTTCAGTTGCTTCATCAATGACTTTCCCTTCATCTCCTAAGAGCAGAAGTGGGGATGTTAACTGGCGATTACACAGTTGTCACAAATGATATGAAACACTCGGATACTGAAGCAGTCCGTGCATGCATGAAACAAGACTGGAAAATATTCAGACTTGGATTAATGATTGGCAAGTAACACTTGTGTCACACAAGTGCCAGGAAACGACCATCTGCCCTTAACATTCAATGGTATTAACATCACTGAATCCCCCACTACCAGCATCCTGGGGGTTACCATTGACCAGAAACTGAACTGGACTAGCCATATAAACACTGGCTACAAGAGCAGGTCAGATGCTAGGAATCCTGTGGCGAGTAACTCACCCCCTGACTCCCCAAAGCCTGTCCACTATCCACAAGGCACAAGTCAGGAGTGTGATGGAATACTCTCCACTTGCCTGGATGAGTGCAGCCCCCACAACACTCAAGAAGCTTGACATCATCCAAGACAAAGCAGCCCGCTTGATTGGCACCCATCCACAAACATCCACTCCCTCCGCCACAGACACAGTAGCAGCAGTGTGTACCATCTGCAAGATGCACTGTAGGAATGCACCAAGGCTCCTTAGACAGCACCTTCGAAACCCACGACCACTACCATCTAGAAGGACAAGGGCAGCAGATATATGGGAACATCACCACCTGGAAGTTCCCCTCCAAGCCACTCACCATCCTGCCTTGGAAATATATCACTGTTCCTTCATAGTCGCTGGGTCAAAATCTTGGAACTCCTTCCCTAACAGCACTGTGGATGTAACTATACCACATGGACTACAGTGGTTCAAGAAGGCAGCTCACCCCTACCTTCTCAAAGGCAACTAGGGATAGGCAATAAATGCTGGCCTAGCTAGCAAAGCCCACATCCCATGAAGGAATAAAAAAAGAGGAACTCTGAAGAGAGAACATGATATATTGAGATGGTGGTTAAAGTCACCTAGGATGAGAAGCTGAAGACCGAGGGAGGAAAGCAGTGAAAATATCTTAGTGGAAAATTGGCGTAGTAATTCAGGTGATTGGGAGAGGACCAGAATTTTAAATGAGGTGAGAGGAGTGGAAAGCTGGGATGCTCAACGGAGTAGAGGTGCCAGAAGAGTAAGGAGACAGACCAAGGTTTGATTTGCTTATAAGAGCCACATCACCACTCTACGTCTTCACCTCTCTTAAAACCTATCTCTTTGTCCAAACATTTATTCTCCTATCTTAATATCTCCTCATGTGGCTTAGTGTCACATTGTGTTTGACGTTCCTTGGAATGTTTTTATTACATATAGAGGCAAGTTGTTTTCTGACCTGCTGCAATGATTGGCAGAAAAGAACTGTGACCCTGTAAGCTGCTGAAACAAGTTGAGAATTTGTATTCGTTTATCTTTCCCTACTTTTGAGAAGTGCCAATCTTGATTAAATAGTTCATGTTTATAATTACCAAATGATAACTCTCTCAGCCTCTACGCTCATCCCCATGATGGAATGGATGCTGTGTGTTTGTTAATTTTGGTATTAAAGCAGTATGTTTAAGCACTCGATTCAGTGGTGTGTAGCATATAAGCACAACTTAAATTAACAGAGGTAGATCAGCTCGCAACAGCCTTCTATAAGCGTTGACTCTCTTTCTCTTTCCACAGATGCTGTCAGGCCTGCTGAGTTTTTGCAGCATTTTTTGTTTTTATATTATATTAGGAAATCCTAATACTGAAACCTCTCATCCAGTCCACATAGAGCACTGAATGACTCAAATACATCATTGTGGAGACTGGTTGGGTTAAGATGAGATGTAGCATGTAAATATTGCAGCTTGATGCATTGTATATGTCATCTATCTATCTGCCAAGCTCTTACTTCATGTCTGCACTGGTGTGTGGTTAGAGATCAGTGTAATTATTGAGAGTAGCTAGGTATGTGTACGTGTTCTGTATTTGAGTTGTGCCATTATAATGAAGTGCGTTGTTTAGGATTAGGATGTCCTTGAGTCTGCTCAAGGTCTTGTTGCTTTATTTCCCAGCAGCTATTGATATTCTCTTTCCCTGTGGGCACTGTTCTTTGAGCCTCTTCTTTATTTTAACTGCCTGTTGTTAAAAGTTTATAAACTCCTGAATCTTTTGTAGTACTTTTAAAAACAGTCTTTCATAATAGGTCAGCCATTTGCACAGGAGCTGGAGCATTCTGTGCCTATTGATTGTGTCTGCTGTGGAGGCTGCATCAATAGGCCACTCTGTCCAGTATGTTCACTTGCTGCAGTCTGTGAATGATTTAACTAGACTCTAATTAAATCACTGTGGAAAAAGATGGTTGGGTTTCTCTTTTTAAAATAATTCTATTATCAGGCACTTTCCTCTCAATCAATTGACCTTTGTATACATTACTTGTGTTTTAAATGGGCCAACTTTCTCCCAGAATTGGGCCCTTGGTCATACAATAAATATCTAAAACAGTCACCCTGTTGTGTCATAACATGAAAGGCTATACTACCAATTGTGGTGTGATGACTCTATGGAGCAGACTGGTTTAATCAAGAAACAGTTAAAGTTTATTGCAGAGACACTTCCCTGCCCTGCGGATTGCCCACGCTAAGAGCTCACTGGTCGGAGCTGCCACAGTACATGACCTGTGATTGACAGGAGGGACTGACTGTACATCCAGTTACACATTTCCTCCCCTTTAGTTTTTTACAATTACTCTATACAGAAAAAACATTTAAACAATTCAACAAACATACGTACAATTTCAGGTGATTATAAATTAAGTCTCTGAGGTGCTCCTTTTATATGCCTAGAGTGCCACTGGAGGCTCCTGAACAGGATCGACAGGATCTGGAGCTGCACCATGAGACACATCATCGGAACTGGGCAGTTCAGGATTTGGCAACTCCTCTGAAATATCTAGAATGCCTGTTCTAGGTCGATCACACACCTCAGAAATCGGTTCAATGTTAATCACAGGTTGATCAGATAATTGTTGGAATGTCTGTCCAGCACGGATGTGACCTATGTGATTAGGGATGATTCTATCTCCCACTTGTACTTGGAAAGATAATGGGCCAGCCTCTGAAACAATGGCTCCCGGAGCCCAGCAGGGTCCACTGCTGAAATTTTGAACAGAAACCGCGTCACCTACACTGAATGTGTGAGCTTTACTGTGTATGTCATGGTTACATTTCTGATTGCTCTGGTTCTGCGCTACCTTCCCCTCTAAATTCGGAAACACCAAGTGTAAACATGTAAGCAGACAGCGTTTCATTAATAACTCTGACGGTATTGAACCCGTAGTCGAATGTGGTATTGTACGATAACTGAAGAGAAACCGGGAAAGTCAAGATTCCAGCGTGCCTTCAGATAACTTTTTCGCGCCAGACTTAAAAGTTTGTACAACTCTCTCGGCTAGGCCATTCAATGAAGGATGCCAAAGGGCTGTTTTAATATGTTAGATTCCATTCGAATCCATAAATTTCTGCAACTTGATGCTGGTAAAAGCTTATCAGAAATGACAATTTCAGATAGGCCATGTATGCTAAAACTGTGACGTATCTTCTCGATAGTTGTATTTGACGTTGGCAATTTGACTTTGTACACATCCATCCATTTTGAATGTACATCTACAGTTAGCAAGAATATGGTACCTAAGAATGGTCCCACATAATCGATATGTGTACAAAACCATAGGAAGTTTATGGCACAGGAAGAGACCATTCAGCCCATCGTGTCTGCACCGGCTGGAAAAAAACCTAGCTGCTTATTCTAATTCTACCTTCCAGCACCCATTCCGTAACCTTACAGCACTTCAGGTGTAGATCCAGGCACCTTTTTAAATGAGTTAAGGGCTCCTGTCTCAACCACCAATCTGGGCAGCGAATTCCAGACACCGAGCACCCTCTGGGTGGAAACGTTTTTCCTAATATCCCCTCTGATCCTTCTACCTAACACTTTAAATCTGTGCCACTTGGTAATTGACCTCTCCGCTAGGGGAAACAGGTCTTCCCTGTTTACTCTATCTCAGCCTCTCATAATTTTGTACACATCAATTAGGTCACCCCTCAGCCTCAACTTCTGAGGAAAACAACCTCAGCCTCCCTAATATTTCCTCATAACTGCAACTTTTCAGTCCTGGCAACATTCTTGTATATCTCTCCTGTACTCACTCCAGAGCAATTATGTCCTTCCTATAATGTGGTGACCAGAACTGTATGCAAAATTCCAGCTGTGGCCTAACCAGTGTTTTATACAGTTCCAGCATTACATCCCTGTTTTTGTATTCAATATCTCGCCCAATAAAGGAAAGCATTCCATATACTTTCTTTTATCACCTTGTCTACCTCTCCTGCCACTTTCATGGACCTGTGGGCATGCACTCCAAGGTCTCTCACTTCCTCTACCCCTCTCAATATCCTCCCGTTTATTGTGTATTCCCTTGTTTTGTTTGCCCTCCCAAAATGCATCACCTCACACTTCTCCAGATTATATTCAATTTGCCACACAAACCGTTGATATCATTCTGGAGACACAGCTATCCTCTTCAATTTTTGTGTCATCTACAAATTTCCCAATCATGTCTCCCACATTTAATTGAAAATCATTAACAGATACCAGAAACAGCAGGGGACCCAACACTGAGCTCTGTGGAACGCCACTGGAATCCACTTTCCATTTGCTAAAATATCCGTCAATCATTATCCTTTGTTCCTTGTCTCTGAGCCAATTTGGATCCAACCCGCCACATTCCCCTGGGTCTCCTACAGAGTTCGCAAGAGATATTTTCTGACTGCCAAAAGGAACTAATGAATGATCCAGTGTTTATTTGCTGGGAAACTTCTGTTTGGCATTTCAACAGCTTGTGATTTTGATGACTTTTTTCCCCCCCAACTCCTAACATTGTATTTTGTAAAAAAAAACATGTTACAAGTCATTGTTTATCCAAATCCTTTCTGTGACAGCGGTCCACAAATTCCTGAAATGTGGGTCAACGAGGCCACTCCCATGGATACAGTGGAGCTGAAACAGGCAACTTCTGTTGTAGCTGACAATGAAGACAGTGCTTGACCATGCTTTCAATGTCACTGTCAATGCCTGGTCACCAGACATAGCTTCGCACAAACATTTTCATCTTCAATATGCCTGGATGTGCACTGTGGAGTTCTGTCAAGAGTGGCTCTCTACCTTTTGGTGGGACGACAAATCTTGAACCCTACAGCACAATTCTACCTTGACAGCTTAATTCCGTGTTTCTGACATAGAATTATCTCAATTCTTAAGATTCAGGTGAGTTTGGCCATCATCCTTGCAAAACAAACTCTCTGACTTGCGACAAAATTGGATCTCTCTCACTCCAATTTCTAATTTGTTTTGCACACAAGGCGAAGAACCTAAGAAATTCAGTAATAGCGCTAATTCTTGTGGAACGGGAGTATTTACAATGCTATCTGGTAATGGGAGACGACTGAGTGTGTCCACATTTGTAATGTGTAAGCCAGGACAGCACATAAAAGCATACGCATATGCAGATAATGTCAGAGCCAAGCCTTGTATTCTTGCTGATGCAATTGGCGGAATGGCCTTGTCCTCGCTGAATAATCCCATTAATGGTTTATGGTCTGACCCAATGGCAAAATGTCGCCCATATAGGTACTGGTGAAAATTTTTACACCGAATGCTACTGATAATCGTTCTTTTTCTAACTGAGAATAGCCCTTTTCGGCTTGGGAAAGAGTTCTCAAGACATAGCCAATGGATCTTTCTGATCCATTTTCCATGTTATGTGATAACACAGCTCCTACACCATGAGGAGAAGCGTCACATATTAATACCAACTCTTTCGATGGGTCGTAGTGTACCAATAAACATGACAAGTGTAGCATTTTCTTTGCTGTCACCAAGATTTCTTCCTGTGGTGAACCCCATGACCAACGGTGGTTCTTTTTTAGCAGCGAGTGTAATGGTGCCAAAAGAGTTGATAGGTTAAGTAGGAAGCGGCTATAGTAGTTGATCGCACCTAGGAAATACTTGAGCTCTGTTACATTAGATGATGATGATGCATCTTTCATTGCCCGAACTTTATCTTCCACAGGATGCAAATTGCTGGCATCCACTCTGTAACCTAAATAAGACACTTCTTATGTTTGAAATGTGCATTATTCCCTCCTTAGCCATACACTGGCTTCCATGAACTTTCTTAGCACCTCCTTCAGATTGGCTAAATGTTCAGCTTTGGTTCACCCAGTAATGAGAACATCACCCAAATATACAATCACCTGTGGAAGTCCTTGCAGCAGATTCTCCATTGTTCTCTGGAAAATAGAACATGCTGATGAGACTCCAAAGCGTAGGTAAGTGTACTGATAAAGACCCCTGTGTGTGTTAATAGTCACGTATTCTCTCCATGTGCTATCCAGTTCTAATTGTTGGTAGGTGCGGCTCGTATCCAACTTTATATAGGACTTGCCTCCAGTCAGCTTGGCATATAAGTCGTCTATCCTTGGAATGGGCTACTTATCTGGTTTTACTGCCTCATTTATAGTCAATTTATAGTCCCTACAAATGCGTATGGTTTGGTCAGGCCTAACCACTGGAACTATGGGTGCTGCCCATTCTGAGAATTGGACAGGTTGGATGATGCCCAGCTTTTCTAACCTGCACAGCTCTGCATCCACCTTTCCTTTCATTGTATAAGGCACAGGCCTGGACTTAAAGAAATGTGGTGTCGCCTGAGGATTAATATGTATCTTGTGTGCACGCCTTTTAACTTCTCTAATTCATCCCGAAAAACCATGTTATACTTCCTTAGAAGTTCTGGGATTCCATCTAATTTGAGGTGAAATATCTCAGACCAGTCGAATTTGATCTCCTGTAGCCAACCCCGACCTAAAAGACTGGGACCCTCTCCTTTCACTATTATTACAGGCAGTTGGGCTGTCTGTCGCTTGTAAGAGACAGGGACAGTGGCGATGCCTTTTACTCAGAATAGATTCTCCCTCGTAAGTTTTTAATTTAGCTGTTGTCTGCTCTAAGTTTATTGGCTGTCTCCCTTCACTAAGGTACCTAAAAGTGTGCTCTCCTACCACTGTAGTTGAGGCACCAGTATCCACTTCCATCATCAGTGGCTTCTCATTCACTTGTACTGTCACTGTAATAGGCTGTCTTCACAGCAGTCATATTAGGAATAAAGGCCAGGAGCAGCAGCTTCAGCCTTTGCTGTACCTGTTACTTCTATCATGTTTGTTTGCTGTTTTTCAGACTGCTTCAACTTTGTCTGGCATTGCCTAACCAAGTGACCCTCCTTATGTTAGTAATGGCATTCTGCCTCTGAATTTACAAGAATCTGCTCTGTTGTCACCTCCACATCTATAGCAATTTTGTCTTGAAACTGATGATGTAGCGTTTCTGTTAGGCTTCTTAATGTTTCTCACAGTGGCCATTGAATTCACTTTAATTCTGCAGGCCTGGCTGTCACACCCCCTCGGCAGCAGGTTCCTGCCCAACATGAGGTACGGTGCCGTTATCCAAATGTTGTAAAGCCTGCGAGTCTCTTGCAGCAGTTTCCATGGCAAGGGAGATTTCCTCGGCAGGCAAGTGGCGCCATCCTTGAGAGTTACCAGTTGGTGATTATTGCATATCGTTTAAAATGTCTCTGATGTTGCAGTATTCTGTTAACTACTTGAGGTTCGCTACATAGGTTGTGATGGACTCTCCCGGGACTGGAACTCTTGAATTGAATTTAAAACGCTGCATTATCATGATGGCTTCAGCTGGAAGCATTTTTTTCACTAGGTTCACTAATTCACTGTATGATTTGGAATCGGGCATGCTCAGGGCAGTCAGGGTGCGAATCAGGTTGTATGTTTTACTGCCACATACACTTAAGAGGATCGCTTTCTGCTTTTCTTCGGCGGTTATTTCACTTGCTACAAAGTAAAATCCGAGGTGCTCAACATACTGGCTCTAGTCTTCAATATTAGCATCATATAGATTGATTCTTCCAAATAGCGGAATAACTGGTGAGGAGATTTTGAAATTCGAGTTACTCACAGTATCAGGACAAGGTGCACAGTCAAAGTCGATTTTACCCTCTCCATCAAATGTGATGACTCGATGGAGCAGACTGGTTTTGTCAAGGAACAGTTAAACTTTATTACCGAGACGTTTTCAGTGTTTGCACACTTGACCAGATCTCATCAGAAAAAACCCCGCCCCGCGGATTGCCCATTCTAAGAGCTCATTGATCAGAGCTCCCACGGTACATCATATGACCCATGATTGGCAGGAGGGAGTTACTATACATCCAGTTACCACATGTGGAAAATGCAAAGGATTTTTCAGCTGACCTATTGGCTTTTTATTAGGTCTGAGAGGATCTATGAGGACATCAGATTTTGGCATTTGTTGACATAATCCCACTGATTTATTTTGTTGTATACACTTTTTCTGCAGTGAAGGCACTGGCTTACTTTGGATATCTGACCTGGTCTTTCGAAAGTTACACCAGGAGTCCCAGTTGGCATTTTCCATTTGGATGGACAAAAAGCACTACTCCAGATGTGTTCAGAACCCCAGCCCTGTCTATCCCTGCCTGTATCTAGAGCTGGGGGCTGTACCTGTCCCAGAATGCATTCCTTCCTACAGCTGTTCCCAGATGCAGCACAGCTTATTAGATCTCTTAGAGGAAATAGTCAAATATAGGGGCTGTTGAACAGAGTTTATTGCTGATATTTGTGTTTTGAGATGAAAAATATCAAGTTGAGTTAGTTTCTGAATGTGTGTAAATCCTGTGGGGAACATGGCCTGGCATTAGGAATGTCAGACGGCACTCTGTGCAAAGCTAAAGCTATCAGTGCTGCCATAACTCTTTGTTGCACCGAGGGTGGTTTTATTATACAGCGATGGCCAAAAGAATAGGGTATGGTGAAAATTGCAGGTCACTATGATGAATTATGAGGCCCTTTCACAGGCTGCAGTCTAGGTGATGACACTAAGAGACACGGTTCGTGTTAGACTCAGCAACCTGTTCCATTCACTGTATTGGATCTGCTGCACACTGCAGCCTATGCTGAGAGCTCTTAATGGTGGAATCTCTTCAATTTCCTAAAGAACTAATGGAGATCTTGATCACTGATGGTGTGAGAAAGTGAAGGAACCCATGCTCTTTTAGACAGATGTAGAGAATCTTGGAGCACCTCGCTGCTAGCTCAGGGTTGAGTCTGCTGTAGCCTTTACTTTCTTCACTATTCCAACTGGTAGCTAAATTTGCGGATGGCACAAAGATAGATGGGAAAGTATGTTGTGAAGAGGACATAAGGAGGTTGCAGGTGGATATAACTAGGTTGAGTGAGTGGGCAAAAATCTGGCAGATGGGGTATAATGTAGGCAAATGTGAAGCTGTTCAATTTGGTAGGAAGAATGAAAAACCAGATTATTAATTTAATGGAGAACAGCTGCAGAATTCCAAGGTGCAGAAGGATCTAGGTTTTCTAGTGCATGAGTCACAAAGTTCGTATGCAGGTACAGCAAGCAATTAAGAAGGCTAATGGAATGCTATCCTTTATTACGAGAGGAATTGACGATAAAAATAAGGATGTTATACTTCAGTTTTACAGGGCATTGGTGAGACCGCACCTCAAATGCTGTGTGCAGTTTTGGTCTCCTTATTTGAGGAAGGATGTAAATACATTGGAGGTGGTCCAGAGGAGGTTTACTAGATCGATACCTGAAAGGTTGGACAGACTGGGCTTGTTTCCACTGGAGTTTAGAAGAGTGAGGGGTGACTTGATTGAAGTATACAAGATCCTGAACGGTATTGACAAGGTGGACATGGAAAGGATGTTTCCTCTTGTGGGTGAGTCCAGAACTGGGGGGCACTGTTTTAAAATTAGGGGCTATACTTTTAGGACAGAGATGAGAATCTTTTCTGAGGGTTGTGCGACTTGGGAACTCTGCCTCAGAAGGTGCTGGAGGCGGAGATATTGAATATTTTTAAGGTGGGGTAGATAGATTCTTGTTAGGCAAGGGAATCAAAGGTTATCGGGGGTAGAAAGGAATGTGGAATTAGTAACACAAACAAATCAGCCGTGATCTTATCGAATGGCGGAGCAGGCTCGTGGGGCCAAATGGCTTATTTCTGTTCCTATGTCTTATGCTCGTGCGATCCATGCTCAATACTCGGACAACTGCTTTTTCTTGATATTAAATCATGCTTCAGACTCCTTTGTTTCATGTTCTCTGGTTCAGTGTGTGGATGGCCCTTCTATGGCGTTGCTTGTTTCAGACTGCTGGAAACTTCTGGAATTTGACTGGATGTTGTAGATAGAGACATGGGGTCTACTGTCATATGTACCATGATGACGTCTATCTCTACCTCTGCACCACTCCCTTCGACCCCTCTCTGTTTTCAAAATGCCTCTCTGAATACAGGCTTGCCTTTGGCCTCATGTTTTTTAGCTATTCCATCATCATTGCCCCTCCTCCACCTCTCCCCAAACCTCTCTGAAAACACACCTGTTTCCTCACCACTAACTCCCTCCGTCCCCCTGGCCACTGCCTGAGGTTGAACCAGGGCATCCAGCTCTCCTGTATCTGATTGTTATCTGTTGAGCCCTGCTGAACTGTCGATTTCAGGTAAGGGGTGATTTGGACTGGGTGGTGATGCCTATCACAGCGGAATAACCTTTTCTATTTAGTGTCTGAGCTCCTGTATGAAGGATGGGTCACTGAAAGGCTGCTGGAGCCTGTGGAAAAGTAGTGTAGGCTGTACTAGCTGCTGAACAGTTAGAACAGTTGTGAACTGAGACTGTCCATTGTATTGGCTCCATGTACTTTGTCATGTAAACCCATTATGGGATTAGTAAAGAAATAACTTGTATTTATAAATCAGATCATCATATCCTTGGAATGTCGCATAGCTAAAGGACTGTCTGTGAATTGCAGCCACTATTGTTCTGCAGGAAACGTGGCAACCAATTTGCACACAGATGCCATAAACAGCAATGTGATAATGACCAGCAAATCTGTTCTAGTAATGTTGGTTCAGGGGTTAACGTTGGCCATTAGCACTACTTCTTCAGTTCTCTGCCCGAAGATGGGTCTGACCCACAGTGCCATGACCCCCACTGTGGGTAGGGCAAGGAGACAGTCCCAAATCCACCCCAGCCGGAGCAGGAATTGAACTCCGTGCTGTTGGCACCAATCTGATCCACACCAGCTGCCCAGCCAACTGGCCAAGTTGCTGTAACAACATGCACTTGTACATGCATGCTACAGCCTGGAGCTGTGGAGAGTGATGGTAGAGCCTCCAACATTCTTCCCATCACATGCCCAGGAATCTGTCGCACTCTTAACCACCTGCTGTTGGCATGTGTCAGAAGGATTTACAAGTTGATACTCTACCTGTTTGGCTACATTATCTATCCACCTTCCTTGGCCAAGAGCTTGCATACTCTTCAAAGAGTGCAATGGGATCTTTTACATACAGCTAGGAGAGCTTATCATCTAAAAGATGGCTCAGCTTAACAATGCAATCGTCCTTCAGTTACTGCTCTGGAGTGTCAACCTAGAATCTGAGCTCGCCAACTAGCAGTGGGGTTTGATTCCATGATCTTGTGATTCAGAGCTGAGTTGACTCAGCGATTGATCTGTTTGCTAATATAACCATTATTTATTTTGTTTGTTCACAGGATGTGAGCATCACTGGCTAGGCCAGTATTTATTGCCCATCCCTAATTGCTCTTGAGAAGGTGGTGGTGAGCTGTTTTCTTGAACCGCTGCAGTCCATGTGGTGTAGGTACACCCACAGTGCTGTTAGGAAGGGAGTTCCAGGATTTTGACCCAGCGACAGTGAAGGAACGGCGATATATTTCCAGGTCAGGATGGTGAGTGGCTTGGAGGGGAACTTCCAGGTGCTGGTGTTCCCATCTATCTGTTGCCCTTGCCATTGTCAAAGGTTGTGGGTTTGGAAAGTGCTGTTGAAGGAGTCTTGGTGAGTTTCTGCAGTGCATCTTATAGGTGGTACACACTGCTGCTACTGTGGAGGGAGTGAATGTTTAATGTGATGGATGGGGTGCTGATTTTTCCTGGGGTCTCGAGCTTCTTGAGTGTCGTGCTTTTGTAGCCACAGTATTTATATAGCTACTTGAGTTCAGTTTCTGGTCAATGGTAACCCCCAGGATGTTGAGGATGGGAGAATCAGCGATGGTAATGCCATTGAATGTCAAGGGGAGGTAGTAACTTTTTTTTTGGCGTGATTGCAACTGTCTGACAGTTATGTGAAGTGGATGTTAGTTTCCACTTATCAGCTCAGGTGATCAGCATCAGCTGAATGATGTCCTTGCCTTGCAAATGAATACTGTGCAATCAGCGAACATCCCCGCTTTTGACTTGTTGATGAAGGGAAGGTTATTGATGAAGCAGCTGAAGATGATTTGGCCTAGGCCTGAGGAATTCCTGCAGTGATGTCCTGGAGCCGAGATGATTGACCTCCAACAACGATAACCATCTTTCTTTGTGCTAGGTATGACTCCAACCAGTGGAGAGTTTTCACCCGATTTCCATTGACTTCAATTTTACTAGGATTTCTTGATGCCACACTCAGTCAAATGCTGCGTTGATATCAGGGCAATCACTCTCACCTCTATGGAATTTGGTTTTTTTGGCCATGTTTTGACTAAGGCTGTAATGAGGTCTGGAGCATGTGGTCCTGATGGAACCCAAACTGTACATCTCTAAGCAGGTTATTGCTGAGTAAGTGCTGCTTGCTAGGTGTCAACGACACCTTGGATCATTTTGCTGACAGGACAGTAATTGGCCGGGTTTGATTTGTCCTGCTTTTGTGGACAGGACATACGTGGGCAGTTTTCCACATAGCTGGGTAGATGCCAGCTTTGTAGCTGTACTGGAACAACTTGTCTAATGATGCGTCTAGTTCTGGAGCACAAGTTTCAGTACGATTGCTGTAATGTTATGGCCCATAGCCTCTGCAGTGTTCAGTGCCTTCAGCTGTTTCTTGATATCACGTGGAGTGAATCGGATTGGCAAAAGATGTGATGCTGGGACCTAAGGAAGAGGCCAAGATGGATCATCTGCTCAACACTTCTGGCCGAAGATGGTTCCAAATGCTTCAGTCTTGTCTTTTGCACTCGTGTGCAGGTTTCTCCTATCATTAAGGGTGGAGTAGTTCATGAAGCTGCCGCCTCTGATTAGTTGTTTAATTGTCCGCCATCATTCATGACTGGATATGGCAGGACTACAGAGCTTAGATCTGATCCGTATGCTATGGCATTATTTAGCTGTATTTGTAGCATGTTGCATCTCCTGTTTATCTTGTGGACTCGTGCTAATTATTTGCTTAGTTATTAGTCCTGTGTTGTGGTTTTTCCAGGTTGACATCTCATTTTTAAGTATGCCTGGTGCTGCTCATGGCATGCTCTCCTGCGCTACTCATTGAACTGTGGTTTGTCCTCTGGCTTGATGGTAATGGTAGAGTGGGAATATGCTGGATTATGAGGTTAGATTGTGGTTGAATGCAATTCTGCTAATGGTGATGGCCTATAGTGCTTGGCATGGTGCAAGAACTGGAAATACTGCAGGATGTATGTCTCTCCGCTACAAGTGCAAGCGAGATATGAAGTGGTCTGACATTGGTGCAGACGACTGGGAGACAGTCGCTGATGGCCGTGACCACCTGGAGGCTGACTATTTGTAAGGGCTTTGGATGAGAGGAGGAGAAATGAAAAGCTCAGCTGGCTGGGAGGGGGCCCAGAGAAAACAGAGGCCAGTGAATCATGCAGCTTCTCAGCTCACTGTCTTCCTCTGCAGCAGAGACAGCCATGTCAGGGTGTCTTCCTCTGCAGCAGAGACAGCCATGTCAGGGTGGGGCTCCTGAGACACACCAGACGATGTTTAACATAGAGTTAACCACCACAGCGTAAATCATCTCACAAGATGGAAGACTGCCAAAGAGAGTGTGACACAACACAGTGGAGGATGTCCTCTGTGTAGAGATGGAACTTTGTCTCCACAAGGGCTGTGGTGGTCTCTCATATCAATACTGTCAGGAACAGATGCATCTGTGTCAAGTGGGTTTTTCCCTCTTGACTCTCCCACCATATGCTGCAGGCCTAGTCTGGCAGATAAGCCCTTCAGGACTGGCCAGCTCAGGCAGTTGTGGTGCTACCAAGACACTCTAGGTGATGGGCATTGAAGTCACTCAACCAGAGTACATTCTGTGCCCTTGCTACTGTCAGTGCGTCACCCAAGTGGTGTTTAAAATGGAGGAGCACTGATTCATCAGCTGAAGGGTGGGGGTGGTAGGTGGTAATCAGCAGGAGGTTTCCTTGCAATGTTTGACGTGATGCCATGAGACTTCATGGGGTCCAGAGTCAATGTTGAGGGTGCCTAGGGCCACTCCCTCCTGACTGTGACCATTGTGCTGACATCTATGCTGTGTCATAAAGCTGTTGCTTGACTAGTCTGTGGGACAGCTCTTCCAATTTTGGCACAAGCCCCCATATGTTCGGAGAACTTTGTACGGTCAGCTGAGCATTTGCGCCTTATCTTTCCTGGTGTCTTGGTCAATGTCAAGTGGTCTGTCTGGTTTTATTCTTCTTAAAATGGTCTCATTCAGGAAAAATGTTCAATCTTGAAATGCAAGATTAATATAACAGAGTTAAATTTTATGTGACCCTCAGTAGGCACCTACAAAGGGAAAAATCCAGGACACCTCGAATATACAATCAGCTACTTGCTGCTTCCGCCGGGCATGTGCTTGTGTACTTCCTTCAGTCTGTGTCCCCACGCCCCCCCCACCCAGCTGGGAAGAAGCCACTTAGGAGGCTGGTCTGTGACCACCCCCATCCCCACCCCCACCCCACCCCACCCCTTGAATTTGCGACGCCGCTTCCTTGAATTCCCATGGGAGAATTCTTGCTAGCACTGCACAAGGTTGTGTGCACTCACCTCAAGAGTTCCCCCCAAAGTTCGGGTTACCAGGTGCACACCTTTTAAAAGCAGTTGTAAACCACGCCATTCTGAAGTCATGCCAACGTGCGATTTATATTTGACCCTGGGGGATGATTTTGGTGTGTGGCCACAATAATGAGAAGCAAATTTATGAAAATTAAGTTCCCAACATTCGTCGGCAGGAGGGGGACAATCACATCCTGGATTTACGTCGCTGGGAAACGCGACTGGGGCCATCTCGCGAGATTTTCCGATCACATCACCGAACACGCCTGCCTCGATTGGGCACGAAAAGCCCTGGCCTTTGTGATGGCCATTTAATTCAACTGTGTGTGATTTGCTAGACCATTTCAGAGGGCAGTTAAGAGTCAACCACATTGCCTTGGGCCTTGAATCATTCATTAGCTAGACTGGGCAAGAATAGCAGATTTCCTCCCCTAAAGGACATTAGCGAGAAAGCTGGGTTTTTACAAGCATCATAGTTACCATTACTGAATGCTGGTTTTTATTCCAGATTTATTTAATTAACTTTATTTAAATTCCCAGCTGCCCTGGCAGGATTTGAATTCATGTCTCCTTGTAAACCTGTCACACTTGATTGAACTGTGTAAATCCTATACATCCCACAGTGGCTTTCTCCTTTTAACTTGACAGCATGAGTAACGGTTGTTGATGGTCTGTGTGGTGAGGTAAGCAGTAAGTGGTTGAGGATGTAGTGTTGGTCATGTCCTGTGGAGGGGTGTGAGATGAGAAGCTGCTGGTCTGATTTGCTGCTCACTTGGACCTTGCCAGAAGCTGATTGTATCTCAGGGATGTCCTGGATTTTTCCCTTTGTGGGTGCCTACTGGGGATCTCTGTGTTATATTAATTCATATGTATCTCAAGCTAGGGATTATCCCTCAGTGTTTTAAAAGTAATTTCTTTTTTTAAATCTCCAGATCCACTAAATTCAAACAGGATAACCCAGCTGCATTAAAAAGTACCAGCACATATAGCACTGGGCTGATTTACTGAGGCTGTGTTTGGACAGCTCTGTCATGGATTGCCCTGAATGATCATCTTGATCAGGATGGTGTCAGGTATCTGAAAGAGTGATGGCCTGGCCACAAGCACCTGTCACTTGGAGGAACTGCTAGGCACACTGCTGAGTCTGAGTAACGTGCTGTTGCTGAAAGGCTGGAGGAACCTCTGATATTCCCAACCCATAATTCCCTTCAAAGAGGGCAGGTGATCTGAAAGAGGAATATGCAGCCCGGATGGAAGTTCAGGCTGCGATCAAAAGCTGCAGGGACATCATGAATGGATGGGAGTGGGGTAGGAGATTGGAGGCCAGGGGTTATCATGTATAGATCATATTCAGTGGGAGGAGTCCTAGAAAGGGTGAGGCAGTCATGCTCCTCCTGACCCACAATCGGTGCTGGAAAGGCACTTAACTGGTGGAGGTGGCCATTCTTATCTGTCTATTCGCTGCTGGGTTTCCCAACTCCTGGAAATCTATTCTGAAGGTGTTAAATCTGAAGGAATGATAAATTCATGTCAAAATGCCTGGATTTGCACACTGTTATCATTTAAATTGTGTCTAATTTACCCACCTATATGAGCTGTAAAGGTGAGTTGGTTATTTGCACACAACCAAATGTACCTCAGTTAACCCAGAAAGTTGGGGCAATGGAGCCGCCATATTTTTTCTCTGAATTTAATTGCGCATCCAACCCTAACCCACCGATGCCTGTCTGTTAGGAGTTAGTAAAAGGATATAACAAACTCAATTGTCCACAGACAGAATTAACAGAAGGAAAATTCAAGTACAATTAAAGTGCTCCAATTTGTGAGACTGAGAGAGAACTAGAAATTTCTGTCTTTGTTTTAGTTTAATTTAAAAAGCTAGTTTAAATAACTAATTTAAATAACTCAAAAATGGCTGCCATCCCTTTAAAATCATAGGCTAGTAAAGAGAGTCAGAATAGATTTGTTGAAAGGCAAATCATGTTTGACTACTTCGAGATTTTTGAGGTAACAGAGGGGCATGCGGTAGATGCATATATGGACTTTCAAAAGTTGTTTCGTGCACTTGGCTTGTTAGCAAAATTAAAGTTGATGAGATAAAAGGGGGCAGTAGCAGCATGGATATGAGATTGGAGAAGAGATAGAAAACAGAGTTGTGGTGATTGGCTGTTTTTCAGACTAGAGAGGAGTATACAGTGGAGTTCTCCCAAGGTTCAATGTAAGAGTCACTGCTGTTTTTGGATATTATTGATTTGGGGACCTAAGGATACTGGACACCATTTGGAAATTTGTAATTGAAAAGAAACTTGGAAGTGTAGTAAACAGCTAGAAAGTTAGTAATCAACTTTAAAAAAAAAGACATAGGTTGGTAGGATGGGGAGGCAGTGGCAGATAGAACTTTGAGAAAAATGTGAAAATGATAATATTTTGTTAGGAGTAATGAAAGACAATGCAAGCTAAGCAGTATAATTTTAAAGGAGGTGCAAGAGCAAAAAATCTGGGGTCTTTGTGTGGAAATCTTTGAAGATGGCAGAACAGATTAACAAAGCAGCTAATAAATCATAAAAGAGGAATAGATTACAAAAGCCAGGAAGTTATTGCCAAACTTTTATAAATACACTAGGGGGAGGGTTTTCCCCTCGTTGGGTGGGTGTGATGGTCAGCCAGCGTGAAACGTGCACTGATAACCTCAGTGCTGCCAGGGTGGGAGTGAGAGGAGCGTGAGCACTGATGTGTGCGCATGCACGCGGGTATGCTCAGTGAAAGCTCCCTGAAGGCACAGAGCTGTGTCAGGGAGATTTTGAAGATTTTTAACATGAGAAATAAAGATTTTAAAAATAAGGAAAACATGTCCCCATGTGACTCTGTCATATGAACAGGGACATGTAAAATATGAGTTTTAAAAGTTTTTATTGCTTTTTTAGTCACTGTTTGAAACATTACCCTGCCCATGGATGAGGTTTCGCAAAAAACGCAAAGGCCATCTGGCCTATTCACCCGCCTGCCATCCGATGGGCAGCAAAATTCAATTTAATTAATCAATTACAGGGCTTAATAGCCCTCTTAATTGTCAGTGGGTGCACTGCCGACTCTCACCCGCACCTGCCGATCGGAATATTGCGTGAGTGCGCGATGACATTGGGACATTCTCTCCTGACGTCATCGCACACTATTTGGCATTTGTGCATGTGGGGCGCGCGCCCACACACCAAACTGAATATCCTGACCTAGGAATTCTGAGTGCCAGTTTGAAGTACCACTTGAGGAAGGAGCTGAAGGCTATGCAGAGGATAGAGAAGAGATTTACTGGAATGTTTCCACTTGCATGCAGAGACTGGAGTTGCTGCCTTTAGAGCAGAGAAGATTAAGAGGAGATTTGAAAGAAGTGTTAAAATCCACAAATAAAGAGAGACTCTTTTCAGTGGCTAAGGGGAGGACAATCAGAGGGCACAAATTTATGATGATTGGCAAAAGAACCAGAGGTGCCATGAGGAAAGTCGCCTTAATACAACAAATAGTTTGGATTTGGAATGTGTCACCTGATAAGTGGATGGATACAGATTCAGTGGCAGCCTTGAAAGGTAATTGTCTAAATACTTGTTGGAGAAAATATTGCAGGGAAATGTCAGGAAAGCGGCAATAACTGGATTGCTCTTTGAAAGAGCAGGCATAGAGTCGATGGGGTGAGTGGTACCTGTGCTGTTCTTTATGGTTCTATTTTAAAGTACCTGTGTGAGCTAGGCAGGGCTGTGTCGATTGAATTCGTTGATAAAGGACTCTCTTTGATCTGGTGCCAGTTGAAATGAAATGATAAAAGGCATAGCCTGTTTGTATGGAATCAGCCTTGCCTTCAATGCGAACAGGCTGTTACCCTGTCATCTAACCACATTGGAAGATGTTTAGCACCTGACTATTACACTTCAAAGGAAAAGCATTCGCAGCTCTGGAATTTTCTAGATGCTTTCTTTTCAATGTCCACCATTATTGATGGACACAAATAATGGCCCACCATGACCATTATTTGTATGAAACCTTTATAAACACACGGACCACCAGGGCCTCTGTCTGCAGGAAGAACTTCAGACTGCCAAACCAACCCATCCAGTTTGTGCAGTGCAAGTGGAGAGTTGTGTCCTGTGCAAACCTACTTGTTTGTACTTAAATGAATTATTTTTAAGTCCTGAATCTAACAATAGTTTAGCGTCTGTACAAAGTGATAAGATTCCCCAAATTACCTTCCAGTGCATTTTTAGAAAGCAACTTACCATGAGGAGTGTTTATTGTTGAATACATTACAACAGCAACTTGCATTTATATAGTGCCGTTAATATTTCTAAAAGAATATCACGGTATATAGGGAAATTAACTAATCAAATCAGAAAAAGGGAGCGATAACCTGGTCAAAAAAGGGAGTTTAATTGAGGCTTTTAAAAATAGGAGAGAGAAAAGAGGAGGGGTTTAAGACCGAGTTGTAGAAAGGAAAGAGATGTTAAGGATTTAGGGACTGGGCTGTAGAGGCTTGGCAGAGATGTGAAGATATAGGAAGTGTTAGAGGTAGGGGGTAGAAAGGGGTTTAGGAAGTGTTACAGAGGGTAGGGGAGGAGAAAGGGGTTTAGGGAGTGTTATTGTTGACTAGGCCAGTATTTATTTCCCATCTCTAATTGCCCTTAAGAAGGTGGTGTTGAGCTGCCACCTTAAACCGCTGCAGTCCATGTGGTGTAGGTACACCCACAGTGCTGTTAGGAAGGGAGCTCCAGGATTTTGATCCAGCCACAGTGAAGGAATGGCAAAATATTTCCAAGTCAGGATGGTGGAGTTTTTGAGGGGAACTCGCTGCTGTGATGGTGTTGCCATGCACCTACTGCCCTTGCCCTTCTAGATGGCAGTGGTCGTGGGTTTGGAAGGTGCTGTCTAATGAATCTTGGTAAATTCAGTACATCTTGTAAATGGTACATACTGCTGCTACAGTGTGTCCGTGGTGCAGGAAGTGAATGTTTGTGGATGGGGTGCCAACCAAGTGGGCTCCTTTGTCCTGGGTGGTGTTGACCTTCTTGAGTGTTGTGGGAGCTGTACTTATCCAGTCAAGTGGGGAGTATTCCATCACACTCCTGACTTGTGCCTTGTAGATGGTGCACAGGCTTTGAGGAGTCAGGAGGAGAGTTACTCTCCCCAGAATTCCCAGCCTCTGACCAGCTCTTGTAGCCACAGTAATTATACATAGATAAGAACATATGAAAGGGGAGCAGAAGTAGGCCATTCAGCCCCTCGATCCTGCTCCCCCATTCGATAAGATCATGGCTGATCTGTTTGTGTTACTAATTCCATATTCCTATCTAACCCTGATAACCTTTAATTCCCTTGCCTAACAAGAATCTATCTACCTCTGCCTTTAAAAAGTATTCAATGACCCCGCCTCCACCACCTTCTGAGGCAGAGAGTTCCGAAACTGCACAACCCTCAGAAAGAAAATTCTTCTAATTTCTGTCCTAAAAGGGTGACCCCTAATTTTAAAACAGTGCCCCATAGTTCTGGACTCACCCACAAGAGGAAGCATCCTTTTCACATCCACCTTGTCAATACCGTTCAGGATCTTAGATACTTTAATGAGGTCACCCCTCACTCTTCTAAACTGCAGTAGAAACAAGCCCAGTCTGTCCAACCTTTCCCCATAAGACAACCCACTCATTCCAGGTATCAATCTAGTAAACCTCCTCTGAACCACCTCCAATGCATTTATATCCTTCCTCAAATAAGGAGACCAAAACTGCACACAATATTCCAGATGCGGCCTCACCAGTGCCTTGTATAACTGAAGTATAACATCCTTACTTTTATGTTCAATTCCTCTCAGAATAAAGGATAGCATTCCGTCAGCCACCTTAATTACTTGCTGTACCTACATACTAACTTTTCGTGACTCATGCACTAGAACACCTAGATCCCTCTGCACATTGGAATTCTGCAGTCATTTTCTGTTTAATTAATTCTCTGCTTTTTTTAATCTTTTGCCAAAGTGAACAACTTTACATTTTCCCACATTATACTCTATCTGCCAGATTTTTGCCCACCCACTCACTCACTCACCTATCTGCAACGTCCTCATGTCCTCATCACACCATACTTTCCTACCCATCTTTGTGTCATCTGCAAATTTAGCTATCATGTCTTCACTCCCCTCATTTAAGTCATTAATATAAGTTGTAAAAGTTGACGCCCCAGCACAGATCCCTGTGGGACTCCACTCGTCACATCCTTACAATCAGAAAAAGACCCATTTATGCATACTCGCTGTTTTCTGCCAGCCAGCCAATCTTCTATCCATGCTAATATGTTACCCCCTACACCCTGAGTTTTTATTTTCCGCAATAACCTTTGATGTGGCACCTTATCAGAGGCAGTAACCAATGATGTTGCACCTTCTGCAAATCTAAGTACAGTACGTCTACAGACACCCTTTTATCCATATCGCATGTTACTCCTTCAAAGAACCCCATTAAATTGGTTAAGCATGATTTCCCTTTCACAAAACCATGCTGACTCTTCCCAGTTACCTTGAGTTTCTCTAAGTGCCCAGCTATAACCTACTTAATGATCAATTCTAACATCTTCCCCATGACAGACGTCAAGTTAACTGGCCTATAGTTTCCTGTTTTCTGTCTCCCTCCCTTCTTGAATAGAGGGGTTATATTTGCTACTTTCTAGTCTGATGGAACCTTTCCAGAATCTAGGAAATTTTGGAAAATTAACACCAGTGCATCTCCTCCCTCATTAGCCACCTCTGTTAAGACCCCAGGATGAAATCCATCAGGACCCGGAGACTTGTCAGCCCACAGCTCCATCAGTTTGCTCAGTAAGGCTTCCCTAGTGATTGTAATTTCACCAAGTTACCCTCTCCTTTCCACCTCTTGATTTACATCTATTACTGGAATGTTTTTTTGTATCTTCTATAGTGAAGACAGAAGCAAAATATTCATTTCAAGTGCCATTTCCTTATTATCTACTATTAACTCCCCATTGTCACTCTCTAGAGGACCAACACTCACTTTACTTACTCTTTTCCTTTTTAAATACCTGTCAAAACTCTTGCTATCCATTTTTACATTTCTAGCTAGCTTCTCATACTTTTGTTTCTTACTGCTGATTAACCTTTCAGTCATTCTTTGCTGTTCTTTATATTATGACCAATCACCTGACCTGCCACTTATCTTTGCAGTTATATGCTTTTTCCTTAAGTTTGATGCTTTCCTTCACTACTTTAGTTAACCAAGGATGTTGGCTCCTCCCCTTTAGAATTTCTCTTTATAGTCGGAATATACTTATTCTGAGTATTCTGAAATATCCCCTGAAATGTCTGCCACTGCTTCTCTGTTGATCTTAACCTAGCCTAATATCCTATATGGCTGGTCCAGCTCAGTTCCTAGCCAATGGAAACCCCCAGGATGTTGATAGTGGTAAATTCGGTGATGGTAATACCATGGGGTGATGGTTAGATTCTTTCTTGTTGGAGATGGTCATTACCTGGCACTTGTGTGGCACGAATGTTACTTGCCACTTGTCAGCCCAAGCCTGGATATTGTCCATGTCTTGCTGCATTTGGACATGGGCTGCTTCAGCATCTGAGGAGTCATGAATGGTGCTGAACATTGTGCAATCCTCAGTGAACATCACTACTTCTGACCTAATGATGGAGGGAACATCATTGATGAAGCAGCTGAAGATGGTTGGGCCAAGGACACTACCTGTGGAACTCCTGCAGTGATGTCCTGGGACTGAGAAGATTGACCTCCAACAGGCATAAGTATGATTCCAACCAGCAGAGAGTTTCCCCTGATTCCTATTGACTCCAGTTTTGTTAGGGCTCCTTGATGCCACACTCGGTCAAATGTGGCCTTGATATCAAGGGCAGTCACTTTCACCTCACCTCTGGAGTTCAGCTGTTTTGTCCATGTTTGGATTAAGCTGTAATAAGATGTTACAGAGGGTAAGGGGTAGAGAGGATGTTTAGGGAGTGTTGCAGAGGGTAAGTGGGGAGAGAGGAGGTTTAGGGAGTGTTGCAGAGGGTAGGAGGGAGAGAGGGGATTAGGGAGTGTTACAGAGGGTGAGGGTGAGAAGGGATTAGGGAATATTACAGAGGGTGAAACCATAACAGCAGAAGGCTGTGCAATTATTGTTGCAATGGAGAGGGAGGGTTTGTTACCTGCCAGAGGGCTGAATGTCTTGAGGAGATTTTCATCGAGGAGTACAGGTGGGGCTGCAGAGGACTTTGAAGAGGAGAATAACAGGTTTAAAAGTAATTCATTGGGGAGGCAGGAGTGCTCTCTGAGAGAGGGCATGTTGTGGCCGAGGTTTAGATAATATTTAAGTTGCGGTGGCTGGGAGTCCTGAGAGGTAAAAACAAAAACAGAAATACCTGGAAAAAGTCAGCAGGTCTGGCAGCATCGGTGGAGAAGAGCAAAGTTGACGTTTCGAGTCCTCATGACCCTTCAACAGAACCAAGTAGAAATAGGAAAGGGGTGAAATATAAGCTGGTTTAAGGGGGGGGTTGTTGGGACAAGCAATCAGTGATAGGAGGAGATAACCAAAAGATGTCACAGACAAAAGAACAAAGAGGTGTTGAAGGTGGTGATATTATCTAAAAGAATGTGCTAATTAAGAGTGGAGAGCGGGACAAACGCAGACTAAGTGACCGCTTTGCAGAACACCTTCAGTCTGTCCGCAAGCATTACCCAGACCTCCCTGTCGCTTGCCATTTTAACACTCCACCCTGCTCTCTTGCCCACATGTCTGTCCTTGGCTTGCTGCATTGTTCCAGTGAAGCTCAACGCAAACTGGAAGAACAGCACCTCATCTTCCAACTAGGCACTTTACAGCCTTCCGGACTGAATATTGAGTTCAACAACTTTAGATCTTGAACTCCCTCCTCCATCCCCACCCCCTTTCCATTTCTTCCCCCTCCTTTTTGTTTTTTCCAATAATTTATGTAGATTTTTCTTTTCCCACCTATTTCCATTATTTTTAAATGTACTCCACCCATCGTTTATTTCACCCCACCCCCACTAGAGCTACCTTGCTTGTCCTGCTCTCCACTCTTAATTAGCACATTCTTTTAGATAATATCACCACCTTCAACACCTCTTTGTTCTTTTGTCTGTGACATCTTTTGGTTATCTCCTCCTATCACTGCTTGCTTGTCCCAACAACCACCACCCCCCACTTCTCACCCACCCCCCTTTAAACCAGCTCATATTTCACCCCTTTCCTATTTCTACTTAGTTCTGTTGAAGGGTCACGAGGACTCGAAACATCAACTTTGCTCTTCTCCGCCGATGCTGCCAGACCTGCTGAGTTTTTCCAGGTATTTCTGTTTTTGTTTTGGATTTCCAGCATCCGCAGTTTTTTTGTTTTTAGTCCTGAGAGGTAGTTGCTGGAATAATGAAGTCTAGAAGCATTCTGGGATATATGAAGTTTAAAAACAAATACAATACCTTCTTTTAGAATTAATTGTGAGGGAGATTGAGACACAAGAATTGATTCTGGGTACGAGGAACGATCTGTGACTGACCCTAACAAATGGGAGCGTGTCTGTCTGATCTGTGAGACGGGATATTATCCTGAGGCTATCAGTAACGTCATCTATTCTCTCTATGGTTATTGAGCTACCCTGGGTGAGGATTGTTCCTGCACATTCCCTAAATCTTGTAACCCTAAGGGCAGTGTATGAGCATTGTTTGCAATCAATACCTGTATAATATGCACCGCGTATCAAGTAAAACCAGTGGATTTACCTGTGCTTACATCCCTTCCCATGTAGCACCAACAGGTTTATCCCTGGGGCAGCAATACTTCACTCAAAGATGGATTCAATTAAACAATAGGCTAAGTGTAGTTGACAAGAACATAGCCTGAGCATCTTTTCCCTAAACTCGTCATTCCAGTTATCTTGTCCATTCTGGTCACCAACGAAAGACCAACAGCTTTCTTACTTATTCATGACCTGGTTCTAAGGTTGTGTAGCATTCTCTTTTAAGTGAATGTTCAGACTGATTTGTTGAGGAAGGGATTACCCATTCACACCGCGATTGTGTTGAACTCAGCATCAATCCTCCTGTTATCTTCCATTCCTGAATGATGGGAGTGGAAGCTGGAATCATTCAAAGTTCACATTTTTGTAGAGGGTTAGGTTCTCTCCGCTCACTTCCTGCCCTCTACTTCTGAATTGTAGTCACTCTGGTTACATTGGGCCACCTATATTGGAAGCATTTTACAGAAAAGAGATCATTCATCCCATCATGCCAGTCCTGGTGCGAGCTCCACGTGAATGCTGACTAATCACATTTTCTTTTCATGCAGCTATTGATACTTTTCAGCAGTGTTTATCTGATTCCATTTTAAATTTTGTGATTGACTTAGTCTCTGCGGATGTGAATTCCTGAATACTTGCGTGGGAGAAATTCATCTAACCTTCCCTTTTATGTTAGTGCTAAGGTATTTGGATAGAATTTAAAAGAATATGGGTTTTGCACAAGGGAATGATTAAAGTAGATAGCTGTCATTCAGCAATGTGCATGAGTTGGTATCTTCAGTAGAAAGGACACCTTTGTGCTGTAAATTTTGTGAAGGCTGTTACTGATTCATCAACTAGCAGAATAATCTTTTTCTGCTCATAATTATCTTCTCAAACCCTTTCAGAGCTTTGAGTGTTTCTATTAGCTCTTCACTTTATCTTTTTCTATTCATTCACAGGATGTGGGCTTCGCTGGCTGGGCCAGCATTTATTGTCCATCCCTAACTGCCCTTGAGAAGGTGGTGGTGAGCCGCCTTCTTGAACCGCTGCAGTCCATATGGTGTAGGTACATCCACAGTGCTGTTGGGGAGGGAGTTGCAGGATTTTGACCCAGTGACAGTGAAGGAACGGTGATATATTTCCAAGTCAGGATAGTGAGTGACTTGGAGGGGAACTTCCAGGTGGTGGTGTTCTCATCTATCTGCTGCCCTTGTCCTTCTAGATGGTAGTGGTCGTGGGTTTGGAAAGTGCTGTTGAACGAGCCTTGGTGAATTCTTGCAGTGCATCTTGTAGGTGGCACACACTGCTGCTACTGTGCATCGGTGGTGGAGAGAGTGAATGTTTGTGGATGTAGTGCCAATTAAGTGGGCTGCTTTGTCCTGGATGGTGTCAAGCTTCTTGAGTGTTGTGGGAGTTGCACTCATCCAGGCAAGTGGAGAGTATTCCATCACACTCCTGACTTGTGCCTTGTAGATGGTGGACAGGCTTTGGGGAGTCAGGAGGTAAGTTACTCGTCACATGATTCCTAGCCTCTGACCTGCTCTTGTAGCCACGGTATTTATATGGCTAGTCCAGTTCAGTTTTCAGTCAATGGTAACCTCCAGGATGTTGCTAGTGGGGGATTCACTGATGGTAATGCCATTGAGCATCAATCACTTCTCTACTTCATGGAAAGGCTCTTAGTTTCTCAAGCCTAAATGCATTGTCATGGGTAGAATGTATTTGCTCTCTTACTGCTGGCAATCAGTATGTTTTGTACGGAAAGAAGTGTGTCTTTTCTTACCATTGGAGAGTGTATTCCAATTAAACAATTCAGCAGCAAGCTTTTGAGAGCTCAAAATAAAGAGGAATATTTATTCGCATAACTTAGCCCAGAGTAACACAAAGCCACACACTCGGTCTCACGCATGCATGCACACACACGGATAAAGATTGGATACAGATAAATATTGTGCACATTTACAGATTACAGTTAATTCAGTCTCTGATTTGCAATTTCCTGTCTCACATGGCAAGCCTGTGGTTTCCTGAATGGATTCAGTGATTTAAAGTTGAAGTGTGAGTCTTGTAAAGTGAAGGGTTCACAGCAGGTTGTAGGTTTTCTTGTAGTCGAATAGCTAGGAAGGTGGTTCCTTGGTGAACTTTGAAACTGGAGCAGCTTAAGCCTTTGGCTGCTTGATGTCTTGCAGCTACTTTCAGAGCCTGGTTCTCAGACTGGCTGATGACTGATGATTCTGATGGACCTGCCGGCTTCTGGTGTAATAAGGGTGCAGTCCCTGAAACCAGCTACCATCACACAACTGCTGAATTAACGTTTCTGAGGCCCAGCCAGTCGAGTTTGGATGGGGAAGGCCATTGCGATACCGTGGGACGTTGATAGCGGCCATTGAATTTTGATCTTCCCTTTTGTTTAGTATAAAACATGGAGATAGGCAGTATTGAAACTCCATAGACTTCAAGTGTTATATCATCCTTAACCAATGAGATGTGTGAATTCCACAATTAGCTGTGAGGCACTCTCACCTATGTCCATTGTTAATTAGGTATTTGCTGGAGACTTTGTGCTGTCTGTTGTCTGAATGCCAAAAGTCACATTTTGCAGCAGCCATCTTAACAGCTTGCTTGTGTTCAATATTTTAAAAGTATTGACTGAAGGTTCATAATATGGTATGCCAGTACTGGGCAAGATAGCATAGGTGTGTGCGTGTGCGAAGGAGGGCGATGCTGTCCCTATTCCTATCACAGTTCATGAGTCCTGGTATTGGAAGCTGGCTGGTGCTGAAGCACTTGGATCGGAGAGGCTGTCTGTTAGTAAATGGACCAGACCAGTTTACACACTTCAGAGCTCCTTTCACTCCGTGATTAAAAATAAGTTGAAACTCCTATGAGCTTGCCTTCTAGTTAGTTCTGAATTTTATTTAAAAATGTCAAAATTGGTTGCTGTGATCCTGCTCCATCCATTAACATGGTGGGTTTGGAGGAATGCAAGGAATGACACGGAGCCAAGTGAGGGCCGTGCCCATGCTGAGTCTTTGATGGGATGTGTCTGTCTTGCAGGGAACTGGTCCACGTGATCCGCCACTTGTCGGAAGCCCTGCGTAAAGCCAAGCTGAAAGTGGTGTTGGTGATTCCTCCAGCGATCTCTCCCGGGTAAGCACTGAATGCTGCACTTGATGACGTGGCTTTTGCCATCCGGAAATATAGGTGAATGTGTGATATCCTGAAAGGGAAGCCTTAGAGCACGTAACCCCTGAGCAATGAAATGTCTCTGTGCTTTCATTGAAGTGCTGGTCTTTCAAGGAGCTCCATGAGAAAGCCTGAGGTGAGCGCAGTAAGGAACTCCACAGAGAAGAACAAATGCATCCCTTACCTGGATTAAACAAATTAGCCTATTATTTCAAATTGTTGTTCAATCCTATTCTACACCTTCTGTCGATAAGTCATACTGGCCACAAAGATGTGTAGTTTTTTTCCAGCCAGACCCCGTTGCACAGTCAGGAGAATTTGTGTCCAGTTTGTATTGCATTGCAAACAGCAGCCAGTCAGTGTGACCAAACAAGCAGAAGACCGAAGTCAGAAAAAGCATGAGGCCTTGTTCCTATTGTGAGTCAGGAACAGGGTTATGAAGCTGTAACTCTTTTCGAGTTAAAACAATTAACTAAATTAACAAAAACGTTATGAAGCTGTAGGTGTACAAGCCTACAGAAGCCATACTAATGGGGTACAGTTTTTAGTGACCATGTAAGTGAGGATATGTTGTTAAAGAGAGTGTGCAGTCAGTAGTATAAGAGGGTGCAGATGTCCGGAGTCTAATGCAAGTAAGTGAAAGTTGCAATCTTTCACGAATGAGATCTCCCGCCACAGCTTTGGAGGCAAAGACATCACATTGAGTTCCAGATCTGAAAGTCAGGGGTTTGGTTTCTGGCTTATGCAATGTCTGGTCACAGCTGAACTAATGATAGGCATTTTACAATTGGCTTTGGTTCCACAAGGCTAGGAAGGGTTCCTGATTTAATGTTCAGTGACCGCTATTGGAGAAGTGTGTACATGTATTTGGAGGTGTGATCAAGGCTAGGTTATCTGAAGCACTATTACCTTCCATGCTTAACTGTGTATTGCATGGGCCACACACACTGAATAGCCAATTGGTCAAGATACCAGAGGGTTATTAGTATCTGAGTGACTGTACACTAGCAGGAGAACTTGAATTCAATGACAGTACCTAATTCTAACAGGTGTGATAACACCAGATCAAAATATCAATTTTCTCCAAATTTTAAAAGTTTGTAATTTATATGCAAAGTTCCTGAGCAGAATTTCAGCAAATATTAAAATGTGGGCCTGAGCCGCCAACCCTGATGGTTAGGAGTGGAGGGGTTTTCTGTTTGAAGGCAGTCACCAAGATTGGTTCCTGATGGTAGTGGTAGCTGAGGCCTTGTAATGTGATTTTTGGGTAGTGCTGCTTTGAGCTTAGTGATCCGAGGAAGTCTGTGTATCCCTCAGCATCACGACCTCTTCCAATTATTGTGAAATTTTACGACTGCTTTTGCCACCTGTTAACTAGATATTCACCTCCCCTTCCTGCATCTTAGCTATGCTTAAGCTCATGCATATGTTCTGCTGACCATTCTGGAGATATCTGTTACATTGTGTTCACTGCAGTTTATCTGTTTGAGGTGAGTTACGTTGTGTTCACTGCAGTTTATCTGTTTGAGGTGAGTTACGTTGTGTTCACTGCAGTTTATCTGTTTGAGGTGAGTTACGTTGTGTTCACTGCAGTTTATCTGTTTGAGGTGAGTTACGTTGTGTTCACTGCAGTTTATCTGTTTGAGGTGAGTTACGTTGTGCTTGCTGCAGTTTGAGTTTGTGTCGGCGTTTACTGCTGCCCCAGATGTTCATTAAGACTCCAGTAGTGGCTGTAGGTTTCCGGGTTTGTTAGAGCATTCCTAGTTGGAGTACTGAGTTTATAGGGCAGCATTTTTGCCATGTGTTTTAGTTTGGATGTTTGAAGGCACATTGGACACCTACAATATGAGGGACACTCTCTTTTTCTCTCACTCTTTCTCTCTTTTTTTCTCTCTTTCTCTCTCTCTCTCTCTCTCTCTCTCTCTTTTCCCCCCCTCTCTCTCCCCCATGTGTAGGCAGTTTGTATCTCAGATGGTGGGGCTGCTAGTGTGTCATTGCTAGAGAGCCTCTTATTGGCCATGCAGTCCTGACAGCCTGCCTGCCATTCTTAATTGGATGGTGAACGTGCTCCCAGGCCACTACTTGGCTGTCCCCATAGCAGTTGCATTGGGTGTCTGATACTGAAGCGACACAGGGTCAGGAGCCACAAGTGCACCCAACATAAGGTACCCGACCCAGGACCAAACCTTCTGTCAATATCTCCTTGTGCGGTTCGGTGTCATTTTGTTTTCTAAAGCTCCTAAGAAACCCCTTAGGATGTTTTATTATGTTATAGAAATCGATGCTGCTGTTATTGGAATACTTAGCAGGTCAAGCAGCATCTGTAGAAAGACAACAGAGTTAACATTTCAAGTTAATGGCCCTTTGTCAAAACTGGAAAACTGTTAAAAGATGTAACAGGCTTTAAGCAAGTATGGAGGCAGGAAAAATAGGGATGGTCTGAGATAATCAGCTTTCAGAAGAAACCTAACAAAAGCTATAAATTAGGAAATGCTGAAGTGTCCCAAACCAAACTTTGTATTTAGTAGCAGCAAAGGGTACGAATCTGAAAGTTTCGTGTGTTAAGAGGAATTGTAACATCTTAATCCCCAGGATTTTATTTTTATTTCTTCCTTCATGGGATGCAGGCATCGCTGGCTAGTCCAAATGTATTGCCCATCCCTAATTGCCCTTGAGAAGGTGGTGGTGAGCTGCCTCTTGAACTGCTACAGTCCATGTGGTGTAGGTACACCCACTTTGTGTTAACACTTTGAGGCTTTAGTTAATCCCGAACAGCAAAGAAGTTTAAATGTGATTTCGAACATCGGTACACAAACTAAAATAACCTATCGATTGTGTGCCAGTGGTAACAGCGATTTCATCAGATAAATAATAACTAGATAGCAAGGTAAATTGGATTTGAATTAAAGAGGGAATGATAGGTGTGAAAGATGGAATTTGAGATGTGAGCTGAAGTGGATGGGACTAGAAAGTGAAACTTAGAAGGGGCAATGATTGATTGAAAAAGAGGAGACGTTGGTGTGCTGCAAGTAGAGATCAGACATGTGTGAATCAGAGAGTAGATTTTCAGGCAGATTGAGGGGCTGTTACTCAGACAGTGTGAGCCATAGACTGATATCGACTGCAGCAACATTCAAAAAGGTTAAAGCTGACGCTCGGGTTCTCTTGCTGGATTTGAAAAGCTCTCTTCAGTTCTGTCAATGAATAACCCAGGGACAATTCAACCAAATCACATTTGGTGGAGACGTGAAGGCACTGACCTGCCACAGGAAGACTTAGCATCTTGTGAAAATTTTTAAAAATTGTATTTTTATTCAGTTCAATGTTGGAGTTAAGAAGGGGAAGCAGAGGAGAAAGGCAAACCCGAGGTGGGGGAAGGAGGGGCATACCGTGTTAGCTGTCTGAGGGAGAGGGAAGGTGGGATATTACTGCAAACTCTTGCCTACATAATGTTCATTAATTCCATCGAGAATCCTTGGGTCCATCTCCTTGTGAGCAGCCTATAGGTTAGGGAGGCTGTTTAAACTCCCATGAATGTGATTGCTAAGTGTTATACCTCGACTCTCCATTCCAGGTGTTGTGTTTTAACATCATGTTTTTTTGAAGTTGACATTTGTGTCCCTGTTTGAAGGACCAACCAGCCAGGAATGTTTGGGAAGCAGGATTTCGACCAGCTGGCCCAGGTTGTGGATGGATTCAGCCTCATGACATACGACTATTCAAATTCACATCGGTAAGGCTTTGGGGTGAGTGGGTGTACTGTCTGGAATAGAACTTATAACTTGTTAAGCATGTCAGCCCTGAAGCTGTTAAAAGAAGACTGACCTGCTGTTCCTAAAGCCAGGTTTTACATTTCGCCTACACTGTACCTGACCTGGGATTACTGAACCTGTTTCTTTCTCTTCCCTCTTTTATTGGTCAGCCCAATAAGTGCCTCGCATACTTTATCGTTAGTTTCAACGATACAAAAGAAGACAGGAACGAACCAGCTGGTGCATCGAGCCCCTCACTTCCTGCCCTGTACAATTTACACACACACACTCTCACACACACTCACACACACTATTCCCACACCCTACCCCTATCACACTCTGCAATCTGGTGCTATCCTTATGATGACAGCCCATGGGCATTCAGTGACAGGTGCACTATAAACCCTGATCCTTCCCCCTCTGAACAGCCTGTTTGGAACAGGATTCCCTCGGGGTCGAGAGTCCCGTGTGGGACAGGATTCCCTCGGGGTCGAGAATCCCGTGTGGGACAGGATTCCCTCGGGGTCGAGAATCCCGTGTGGGACAGGATTCCCTCGGGGTCGAGAGTCCCGTGTGGGACAGGATTCCCTCGGGGTCAAGTGTCCCGTGTGGGACTGGATTCCCTCGGGGTCAAGAATCCCGTGTGGGACAGGATTCCCTCGGGGTCGAGAGTCCCGTGTGGGACAGGATTCCCTCGGGGTCGAGAGTCCCGTGTGGGACAGGATTCCCTCGGGGTCGAGAGTCCCATGTGGGACAGGATTCCCTCGGGGTCGAGAGTCCCGTGTGGGACAGGATTCCCTCGGGGTCGAGAGTCCCGTGTGGGACAGGATTCCCTCGGGGTCGAGTGTCCTGTGTGGGACAGTTTCAATCTTTTTTGGAACAGGTAAATCCACATTACATCAATCCCACAAGTCGGCATTTAATTGGTAATAAAACTCTGACTGACTTCAAAAGTAGTTGATCTTGTAAATATGAACATATAAATGTACGAACAAGGAGCAGGAGTCGGCCACTCAGCCCCTCAAGCCTGCTCTGCCATTCGAAAAGATCATGGCTTATTTGAATGTAACCTCAACCCCACATTCCTGCCTACCCCCGATAACCTTTCACCCCCTTGTTAATCAAGAATCTATTTAGCCCTGCCTTAAAAATATTCAAAGACTCTGCTTCCACCGCCTTTTGAGAAAGAGAGTTCCAAAGACTCAGCCTCAGAAAAAATTTCTCCTCACCTCCTCTGTCTTAAATGAGTGACCCCTTATTTTTAAACAGTGACCCCGAGTTCTAGATTCTCCCACAAGAGGAAACATCCTCTCCACATCCACCCTATCAAGATCTCTCAGGATCTTATATGTTTCAATCAAGTCACCTCTTACTTTTCTAAACTCCAGTAGATACAAGCCTAACCTGTCCAACCTTTCCTCATAAGACAACTCACCCATTCCTGGTATTAGTCTAGTAAACCTTCTCTGAACTGTAATGCATTTACAATTTTCTTTAAATAAGGAGACCAATACTGTACACAATACTCCAGAGGTGATCTCACCAATGCCCTGTCCAACTGAAGCATAACCTTCCTACTTTAGTAATCAATTCCCCTCACAATAAACAATAACATTCTATTAGCTCCCCTAATTACCACTGTGCCTGCATACTAACCTTTTGTGATTTAAGCACTAGGACACAGTAGAAGTGATGAGCTAGTTTTTAATTTGTTGTTATTAGCTATAAGTTTGAGCCTTTTCAACAAGACGGTTTGTTTTTTTTTCCCTTTTGAGTTCATTAATAGTCTGAGAGTTGCTGCAGATGTGGCTCAGAAATGTTCCAGTTTGATGTGAAGATTGGCTGTAGTGAACTTGTCAAGAAGTGAGCACCCCTTGCTTTTCAGACCTGGCCCCAACTCCCCCATCCCCTGGATACGAGGCTGTGTTCAGATATTGGATCCAGATGCAAATTGGAGAAGTAAGATCCTCTTGGGATTGAATTTCTATGGAATGGATTATGGTACCCTTGGAGGAACAGCAGAACCTATTGTAGGACACAGGTAGGATATACTGGCAGTCTTGAATTTATCTTGCTTTATAATGCTCCTGTGATGTACATTTGTGCAATGAGGCAGGGTTAATTACTGATGTCATAGCAAAAGATTCACTGGGAAACAGATCATAATACAATTGAATTCCACATTAAGTTTGAAAGTGGCGTACTCCACTCTCAAACAAGAATCCTAAGCTTAAACAAAGCCAGTTGCATAGGTATGAGGGGACAGTTGGCTAAGGTTGATTGGATAAATAGACTGTAAGATATGGCCATAAATAAACCACTTAAAGAAACAATTCAAAATGTTCAGCAAAAATACTTCCCATTGGAAAAACAAAAACTCATCAAGAAAGATCCACCCATGGTTCACTAAGGAGGTTAAGAATGGTATTAGAATAAAAGAAGAGGCTTATAAAGTTGCAAATAGTAGTTAGTTCAAAGATTAGAAGTGCTTTAGGAACCAGCAGAATGGCCACCAAAAAGTTGTTAAAAAGGGAAAAAAAAAGAATCAGAGCAAACTAGCAAGAGCTTTTACAAGTATATAAAAAGGAAAAGAGTAGCTAAAATAAACATTGACCATTTGAAGCAGAGACAGGAGAAATTATCATGGGGAATGAGGAAATAGCAGAGGCATTAAACAAATATTTTGTCTGTGTTCACAGCAGAAGCCACAAGTTGCATACCAGAAATGGAGGGTAACCTAGGGGCTAATAAGAGTGAAGAAATTAAGCTAATTAATATCAGCAGAAACAAAGTATTGGGGAAACTTGCGTACCTAAAATCTGACACATCCTTAGGACCTGATGGCATTCACCCTAGGGTTCTACAAGAGGTAGCTGCAGAGATAGTGGATGTGCTGGCTGTGATTTTCCAGAATTCCCTAGGTCCTGGAACAGTCCCAGCGGATTGGAAGTTTACAAATGTAACACCGTTATTCAAGAAAGGAGAGAACACAAACCAGAAACTACTAGCCTGGCATCAGTCATCAGGAAAATGCTGGAATCTATTATTAAGCAAGTCTTAACCATGCACTTAGAAAGCCATGGCGTGGTGAGACAAAGTCAACATGGTTTTGCGAAAGGGAAATCCTGTTAGACGAATTTATTAGAGTTTTTTTGTGGATGTAACTGGAAGGATAAGTAAAGGGGGAACTAGTAGATGTAGTGTACTTCGATTTCCAAGAGGCATTCAATAAGGTGCCACACAAAAGGTTCATACTTAACGTAAGGACTCTTGCATTTTCAAGTGATATATTGGCATGGATATAGGATTGGTTAATGGACCTGAAGCAGAGAGTGGGCATTTGCAAGTTGGCAGGCCCTGACTAATGTAGCGCCACAAGGATCAGTGCTGGGGCCTCATCTATTTTATAATCTATATTGATGACTTAGACAAAGGGACAGAGTAATGTATGTAAATTTGCAGACGCTACAAAGCTAGGTGGAAATGTAAGCTGTGAGGAGGACACAGAGGCTGCAATGAAATACAGAGAAGTTAGAGTGGGTGACTCAAGAAAAAGAAACAAAATAGGGGGACAGAGTTTACAGTCTGAAATTGTTGAACTGAATGTTCAGCCTGGAAGGCTGAAAAGTGCCTAATCGAAAGATGGAGGTGATAAGACCATAAGATGCAGAAGTAGGCCATTCTGCTCATCGAGTCTGCTCTACCATTCAATGAGATCATGGCTGATCTGATAATCCTCAACTCCACTTTCCTGCCTTTTCCCCATAACCCTTTGTTTCCTTACTGATTAAAACTCTGCCTACCTCAGCCTTAAATATACTTAACGACCCAGCCTCGACAGCCCTCTGCAGTAAAGAATTCCACAGATTCACTACCCTCTGAGAGAAGAAATTCCTCCTCATCTCTGTCTTAAGTGGGTGCCCCCTTACTGTGAGATTATGCCCTCTGGTCCTAGACTGTCCCGCAAGGGGAAACAACCTCTCAGCATCTGCCCTGTCAAGCCCCCTAAGAATCTTATATGTTTCAATAAGGTTGTGCCTCATTCTTCTAAACTCCAATGAGTACAGGCCCAACCGACTCAACCTCTCCTCATAAGAAAATCCCTCCCATACCCAGTATCAACCTAGTGAACCTTCTTTGAATCGCCTCCAATGCCAGTATATCTCCCCTTAGATAAGGGGACCAAAACTGTTCACAGTATTCTGCGTGGTCCAACTAGTGCCTTGTTTAATTTTAGCAAGACTTTCCTATTTTTATACTCCATTCCCTTTGAAATAAAGGTCAGTGTTCCATTTGCCTTCCCTATTACCTGCTGAACTTGTATGCTAGCTTTTTAGGATTCACACATGAGGACCCCCAAATCCCTTTGTGCTGCAGCTTTCTGCAGTCTTTCTCCATTTAAATTATATTCAGCTCCTCTATTTTTCCTGTCAAAGTGCATAACCTCACATTTTCGCACATTATATTCCATCTGTCAAGTTTTTGCCCACTCGCTTAATTTGTCTATACCCCTCTGCAGACTCTTTATCATCCTCACCACTTGTCTTCGCCCTATTTTTGTATTACCCGCAAACTTGGCGTTAGTACATTCGCTGCCCTCATCTGTCATTAATATATATTGTAAATAATTGTGACCCCAGCACTGATCCCTGTTGCTCTCCACTAGTTACAGGTTGCCACCCTGAAAATGCCCCCAATATCCCAACTCTTTGTCTTCTATTTGCTAGCCAAACCTCTATCCATGCTAACATACTATCCCCAACACCTTTTCTTTTCTTATTAAGTAACCTTATGTGCGGTACCTTATTGAACGTCTTTTGGAAATCCAAATATATTATATCTACTGGTTCCCCTTTATCTATCCTGCTTGTTACCTCCTCAAAGAATTCTAATAAATTTGCCAGACATGATTTCCCTTTCATGAAGCCATGTTGACTCAGCTTGATTGTATTATGTATTTATAAATGCTCTACTATTACATCCTTTATAATAGACTCTAACATTTTCCCAATGACAGATGTTAAACTAACTGATGTATAGTTACCTGTTCTTGCCTCACTCCCTTTTTGAATAAGGGTGTTACATTGGCAGTTTTCCAATCCTCTGGGACTTTTCCAGAATCTAAGGATTCTTGGAAGATTACTACCAGTGCATCCACTATCTGTGTAGCTACTTTCTTTAATATCCTAGGATGCAACCCATCTGGTCCAGGGGACTTAGCAGTCTTTAGCCCCATTAGTTTCCCTAGTACTTTTTCTCTAGTGATAGTTATTGTGTTTATTTCCTCCTGCACGTTTGCCCCTTGATTATTTAGTATTTTTGGAATGCTATTAGTGTCTTCTACTGTGAAGACTGATGCAACATATTTATTCAACTCCTTTGCCATTTCCTGGTTCCCCATTATTATTTCCCCAGCCTCGTTCTCCAAGGGGCCTAGGTTCACTTTGCCCTCTCCCTTCCTTTTACAAGAATAAAGAAGTCTTGCTACTTTGTGCAGGGTTTTGTTGAGATCACTTCTGGAATAGTGTGTGTAGTTTTGGTCTCCGCATTTAAGAAAAGATTTACTTGCATTGGAGGCGGTACAGTGAAGGTTCACTAAATTGGTCCCTGGGATGAGGGGGCTACCCTATGATGTGAAGTTGCGTAAATTGGGCCTATTGAGGCGATCTCATTGAAACATAAGGTTAAGAAGGGGTTTGACAGGGTAGATACTGAGAGATTGTTTCCCTTGTCTGGGGAGTGTAGAACATGGAGCACAGTCTCAGGATAAGGGGCCCATCATTTGGTACTGAGATGAGGAGAAATTACTTCACTCAAGTGAATCTTTGGAATTCTCTACACCAGAGGGTTGTGGATGGTCCATCATTGTTTATATTTAAGACTGGGACAGGCAAACTTTTGGTGTCTCAAGTGGGAGAATCTTTGGATATGGGGAGCAGACAGGAAAGTGGAGCTGAAGTTCAAGATCAGCCATGATGGTATCGAATGGTGTAGCAGACTCAAAGGGCCTTGTGGTCTACCCCTGCTCCTGTTTCTTATGTTCTTGTAAGCACCTTGAGAAGGTAAAGGTGCAAATGAAATACATGTTGTTGTAGGGCTATGTTCTCTTTCAATCCAGGAATTGTTCATAGCATTCATCCTACCCGGATCCTGCTGCTCTTAAGTGCAGGAACCATTTGTTGATCAGATGGTTTTATTGATCACTGAGTGAGCTGAACTCTCTCAGTAAGAGCACCTTCCATGAAGGCTCTCACAAACTATGTACCTGTTGTCGTTTCTTTAACTGCAGCTCCTGGTTTTAAATGTTAAGTCTGACCTTTACTGGTTTAGATATTAAACTTGCAGGCCATGTCTGATGTGTGGCTATTGCACTGTTGCTATGATTGTGTTCAGACCACTACCTCTGTCGCATTTGGGGTTGGCAGTCAGGCTGAACGAAGTCTACATTCCCCTGGATCATTAATGGGCTGTGAGGCTTCAGGAATGACCCCGAGAAGGATGTGACAAGCACTTTGTCCTGATGTGCACATCAGTGATATAAAAAATAGCATGAGAGGCCAGGGTAATTTAAAATGGCTGGTTCATCTCTTCAGTTCAAGGATTTCAGACGTGAGTCTCTGTACCTCCACACAACTGCCAGTTAATGAGAAGACAAAGAGGCTGCATGGGCTTTTGCACCAAAGGCTCATCAATACCACCAGGAAACCATCACAGATCTTACTATGAGCTTCTGTCAGAATTGACCGGCTTAGAGACTGAGCAGGTTTTGTGTTGGGGTCAGGAAAGGAATCGTTCTGTATATCCAGCTCCAGGGAACGGGCTGCTCAATGTGGAACTGTGAGGAATGATGAGGAAAATAACTACAGTTGTGGAGCATGTAGATGTCTGTGACTGTTGAGTAATGTGACCACTAATTTAGAGTATTAATGACTACACTTGTACCAAACAGAGATTTCAGCAGTGTAGATCAGTGATTCTCAGCGTTGTGCTGCAAGGACTCTTTTTCAGATCAATTCATAATCACAATGCCCCACCCTATGAAATTTTGATGCTTATAATGGTGAGAGTGCTAAAGTAATGAGTGTTTTAATAACACTTTTCAGAAAACAAGTAGTTATTTCAGATATCAGGAAAATGGGTGTATGCCCACTGAGCTATTTAAAAGCTCCCCACTCTTGACCAAGACTGAACTTGTCTAGTGCTCACCAGCAGCCTTGTGGGTCTACCTGCAATATAGGTGCTGTTTTTAGTGTTCCCTCATCCCACACTCCCCTCCTGGGTGAGACAGCCAGCTCACTCTGCTCATGTGGCAGCAGGACTCCATTTCAGGTCCCACCAGCCTGCTCCCCCCACAATGGCCACTCGCCCACACACTCCCTCCTGTAGGTCCACTGTGGGTCCCCCCTCCACTCCACTCCCTCCTCTGGGTATGGTGCCCATTCCCTCCTGTGCTAGCCAAGCCACAGACATCTACATGCTCCACAACTGTAGTTTCTTTCCTCCTCATTCCTGTCAGTTCCACAGTGAGCAGCCTGTTTCCTGGAACTGGATATACAGAACGATTCCTTTCCTGACCCCAATACAAAAATTATTCAGCCCCCCCCAGTTCCCTCCTGTGGGTCCACCACCAACTGTCCCCCCACCCCCCCCACCAACTCCCCCCTCCAAATCCACCCTCTGCTCCCGCCTCATGGCCTGACCCACTAGCTCCCAACTCTGGGCCCATTCCCCATTTCCGGCCCTGCCCTTGGGTATGCCCCCCTGTTTCCAGACCTGGATTTTCAGAGTTGTGGAGAGCCTTTAAAAATGGCAGGTGGAACCCAGATCCTGAAGTCCAACCAACTTTTCTGACACCCTGTTTTCACCATTAGGGGAAAGGGGATGGGACATGACTCACATGAGGACAACCCAAACTCAGTGGGCCATTTGAACTCAGTGCTGAGTTAAAACAGACCCCATTTTTGCTGGGGTAATGGCCTTATTCTACAGTGTGTTTTACAAATTTTTAGACTAGACATAAATGCTCTTGAAGAGCAAGTAAGGTCTGTAGAACTGTCAAGTTATTTAAATGGCCAGCCCTTTACAAGTTGAAAAAAAAGCTGCCTGTCTGTGTCTGAGCTAAAAAAAAAATTCTGTTCTAGCAGCATCAATAGCTGTTTGTTGACTTAACATTAAGTGATATCTTTATAGCATTATTACTGCTTGACTGCCTTGCACAACCTATCAATACCAGAGTGAGGAGCTGTACATTCACACTTTGACGACACAAAGGTGTTATGAAAGGATTGGCTGTCTTTACTGTGGGGTTATGAATACAAATGTTTGTTTTTATAATGGATTAAGTGCTTATGGGGATTTAAATGTATTGAATAGGCTTTCGCGAATTAGTTATTTTGATATACTGAAGTCTGTATTAGATATTTAGAACATTATTTTGTTTCATCTCTGCACGGCTCCTGAGTTCTGCCCTTAGTGGATACCGGGTGAGTTGGTATGGAGGGTGTAAGGGTAAAGGGTGGGGGGCTGGGGCATGAGTTGCCATCATGTTGGCATGAGGTTGTAGTGGCCATGAGGTGGTAAGGGAGCATGGGTTGACTTGAGTTGGCATGTATGAGCACGGGGAATGGGTGTTTGGGGTGCAGAATAGAGGGCCTAATATTGAACAAAACAACTGGGACAAAGTCCCTGAGAATTGAGGCAAGCCTTTTAACCCGCCCACCCTGGCACTCTGAAACCTCTGCGGCTCTCTGCGATCTGCGTACAGGGGTGAATGGCCTGATTCCATCCGTACTCACAAAGATCCTGCCATTCGGGGCACTTTTTCCCAAGGCGGGTGTGGCCAGCCGGAGATTCTCCGACTCTGTGTACCCGCCTCGGGAGTAAAACTCCAGGTCCCACTGTCTATATGACCTAGTGTGTATTGACTCCAGTTTGTGAAAAAAACATATTGGTAACAGAAGTTGAATTAGCAGGTCCTGTAAGAGAAGCCAGTGCTACCATTGTTCTTTCATAGATGTTCAAATGGAAAATTCTGACTGGCATATTGCGCATAATCCAGGTGTGTGTTTCCCAGTTGGTCATAAATATGAAAAATCATTTTGAAGTTGGTTGTTAGAGCAGCAATTATTCTTTATGACAACACCATACAATAGTTTAACACTAAATCTCAAATTCTACCTGTTTTCTACATCAGATGCCATTCAGTCAGTGTTGTAGCAATGGCAACTGCAATAGTGTTGTACCATCTATGTTAGCTGATAATAACAAACATTCTGGATAGTTTTCTCTAATGCATTTATTGGTACTTTTTAGACAGTTAGCCTGACACCAAGATAACTATACTCTGTGCTATGCCTCACTTATGAACTGGACATCTTCCAACACGAGAAATCAAAAAATATTGTATTCAGGGATGAATTTCATGAACCAGGGACTCCTCTGAGAACATTATTTGTCCAGAGGCTCATAACCTTATCCTGGGTCTGTCCCGGAAAACAGAGATGCATAGTCACCCCAGTAAACAAGGCCCAGGATCCTTCCCAGGAACTGACTGCAGAATGTGTTGCTAGGTTTTGAAGCCTGCAATATTAATGGGGCCTGTGTGGGTGAGTAGTATTTCGAGAGGATGTATTTTCCACAGGATGTTGCTGTGGAAAAAATAGAAATAAATTGTGGAAAATTGATTTTGTTAGTGACTCATGTTTGCTTTTGGGAAGATGTCTTGTCGATCGTTAAAATCATTGAATTAATCTGTACTAGGAGGCAGATTGTATTGGTTTCAGGAGTGTTTTGAAGCTACACTGTAGGAATAACAGCAAATGAAGTAGACTGGATCCTATGCAAAAAATGATGGAATATAAAGGGAAGTTGGTACTTGCAGGGGAGAGGCGTGAATACTGACAGTGGCAGGGTACAGGAGGGGGAAACACTGACGATGGGGAGGGTACGAGGGGAGGGGGAAATACTGACCCTGGGGATGGGAGGGAGAGGGGGGAATACTGACCCTGGGGAGGGTTCACGGGGGAGGGGGAAATACTGACCCGGGGTGTGGTGTGAAAATACTGACTCTGGGGATGGTAGGGAGGGGGATATACTGACCCTGGGGAGGGTACGGGTGGGAGGGGATATACAGACCCCGGGGAGTGTACGGGTGGGAGGGGATATACCGACCCTGGGGAGTGTACGGGTGGGGGTGGATATACCAACCCTGGGGAGGTGAAATTCCTAACCTTGGGGAGGGTATGGGTGGGGGCTGGGGGCGAGAAATACTTTGGCAAGGGCACAGGAAGAAGTCATTGACCTGAGGAGTTGAGCATTTGGAAATGTTTGACCTGGGGAAGGCTGCTTGTTTGATGGGGAACATACAGTAGGAAGCTCCCATCTCTGTCCACTGCCAGCTCCCAGTAGTTGAAGGGACAGGGCTGACCTCATCACCCATTCCCCCAACCATCATCTTTGGCTGTTGTTTCTCATATGCTACCTGTGATTTATTAATGCTTGTAATTCTTCTTGCCCCAGGCCTTGAATGTATTGTTGAGCTTTTGTGCTGTCAAGTGAACTGAGGTGTCAGGCTTTTGCTGCTGACTCATGTATCATGAGCAGACTTTGGAGCCACTTTGTGAAAATGCTGCTAAAATATCACCATCTATTTACCCATCAGTGTGCCCTGTATTATCATAATTAAAATGTAATAGCAGTTTCAAATTTAAATGTTTAATTAACTGCCATAAAGAGAATGTGCATTAAAACTGATTTGTAATTCTGTACTAATCATGCAAATTGTGGTGCCAGTTTGTAATGGGATTCAGAGTTGGAGAGGTAATGAGGCTGAGTGTGTTGGCGAGAATTTCAGGGACAGATAATGAATGGTGTCTTGGTGTGTTACTGTGATCACACACTTCATTCATCTTGGAGCCCAGGGAATTGCTGCCCCTTTTCAATTAATAGCCAGCAGTTTTTAGAACCACAGCATTACCGTACCCGCCCATGCGCACAAATTAATGCACACAATCTTCTCCCTCAACCTGCCACCCTTGTGTCTGCTGTTACAACCGGGCCCCGGGCAAGGTCTCCCAGTTTGTTAATTTGCCGAAGGGGATCCCAATTTTGTTTAAACTCCCAGCTGAGGAAGAATGAGCCGGCTCCCCTTTATTCCTCCTCTTCGGTCGGTCGCAACAAGGGTAATTTTAAAGGGTTCCCTTCCCCCGTGGATACCTTTTCCCAAATGTATTCATTTTTTAGAAGGAGCCAATTTAACCAGGCTTTCCTGAGTCAATGAAAGAGTAAGTTTATTAGTTACTAAAAACCCAAGAAAAATAATAAAAATGCAACACAGAAATGAGAAGTTAAGAGTCCAAGTAAAAGTTTAAAAAGATACACAAATCAGTCTTCGGCTTATCCGTGAGGCATAGATGGTGATACGCTGCAGCTGTTAAATTGGGTGATTCTGGTAGAGCTGCCTTTTGTAGTTTTGCAGTTGGTTTGGAGACACTTGGTTCTGCAGGATATCTGAAGAAGCTGTCCTATTTCCTAGTTGATTGTAGCTTCTGCTGCCTTGCCTCCGGCAACAGAGAGAGAGGCTTCACCTGCAACTGCAGGCATGACTAGTTGGTCTTCCTGCTTTCACACACTGGCACACTGCACTTCTCTGCAGCTAGCTTTTTAACGCATTTTTCCCTGTGTATTCCTGTAAGGGAAAAAAAACATGTCTTGCATCCAGAGTCTGTATTCTTTGATCTCAGACCACTTTATGCATTCTGAGATATAAATCAAGAGGAGATGAGTTTTTGGGTGACTACTGAGACATGGTAATCAGCCTTTTATCTCTGCAACCACAGGAGATTAAAGTTCAGCCTTTTGATCTTTCCTATCTCACTTTCAAGTGTCTCTGCTTGAAGAAGGCCATGGCACCTTTTCAGGTGTGACACTCCATGTTCTCTCAGGGCAGGTCTGTCAGTATAATCCACATGGGAATTTTCCAGAAAGTGGTCACTTTACATTATCAGCTGCCTTTTGCTTAGTGTCTTTGCCTGTATTTCTTTAAAGACACACACGTCTTTCTTTAAAAAGTTCAATATGCCCGCTAGTAATTCGTGGCTGTAATCGGCTTTTTACGACATGGCTGAACTCCTGGTCTGGCACACACCACCCCTAATTCTGGCCTCTTGTGCCTTCCTGATTTCCATCACACCACCATTGCTGTTCTGCAGTTGCTGATCTTTCACTCAGCACAGGTTTAAACTGTAGCACTCTGCCTGGCTCAGATAATATGGTGTAATTGATGTACTCTGGACAGGATCTGTCGCAGTGACCTAATTTGTGAATACTCTAACTATGATTAAAACTTAGCAGTAAAACACACTGCAGCAAGACTGGCTGCTCAGACTACAGCTAGAGATGGCCCTACATCCTATGTGCAGGACTGACTGTTAGAGGTGGGCAGTATGTGTGCTCTGACTCTCGCTAGCTTTCTAAAAAATTAGTTTATGGGATGTGGGCATTGCTTGCTAGACCAGTTATTGCCCACCCTAATTGCCCTTGAGAAGATGGCGGTGAGCTGCCTCCTTGAATCACTTCAGTCCATGCGGTGTAGGTACACCCACAGTGCTGTTAGGGAGGGAGTTCCAGGATTTTGATCCAGCGACAGTGATATATTTCCAAGTCAGCAAGGTGAGTGACTTGGAAGGGAACTTCCAGTCGTTGGTGTTCCCATTTATCTGCTGCTCTTGTCCTTCTCGATGGTAGTGGTCGTGGGTTTAGAAGGTGCTGTCTAAAGAGCCTTGGTGAGTTTCTGCAGTGCATCTTGTAGATGGTACACACTGCTGCCACTGTGTGTCAGTGTTGGAGGGAGTGAATGTTTGTGGAAGGGGTATCAGTCAAGTGGGCTGCTTTGTATCACTGTATCTTTACAGTGCAGAAGGCGGCCATTAGGACCGTTGAGTCTGCACTGGCTCTTTGAAAGAATATTCCACCTAGTCCCAGTCCCCTGCCTTATCCCTGTAATCTTGTACATTCTCTTTCACGTAGCAATCCAATTTGCTTTTGAATACCTCAATCGAACCCGCCTCCTCCACCCTTTCAGAAAGTTTGTTTCAGACTCCAACCACCCTCTGGGTGAAAAAAACTTTCCTCACGTCACATTTACTCCTTTTGCCCATTATTTTGAATCTGTGTTCTCTAGTTCTTGATGTTCTCTTGAGTGGGAACAGTTTCTCACTATTTAGCCTGTCCATACCCTGCAGGATCTTGAATACCTCTATCAAGTCTCCTCTCATCCTTCTTCCCTCTGTGGAAAACAGTCCCAACCTCTCCAATCTATCCTCATAGCTACAGTTCTTCATCCCTGGAATCATTCTTGTGAATCTCCTCTGTACGCTCTCCGATGTCTTCATATCCTTCCTCAAGTATGGCACCCAGAACTGGACGCTGTACTCCAGATGAGGCCTAACGAGTGACGTATCCAAGTTTAACATGACCTCCTTTACTCTTGTACTCAATGCCCCTATTAATAAAACCTAGGATACCATATGCTTTATTAACAGCTCTCCCAACATGCCTTGCCATCTTCAATGACTTATGTACGTATACATCGAGGTCTATCTATTCCTGCACCTCCTTCAGAGGCCCTCCCTTTATTTTATACTGCCTCACCATATCTTTCCTGCCAAAACGAATCAACTGTGCATTGAACTTCATCTGCCACTTGTCTGCCCAATCCACCAACATGTCTGTCCTTTTGAAGTTCAAGACTATCCCTGTCACAGTTGACAATACCTCCAATCTTCGTATCATCTGCAAATTTTGAAATCGTGCCCTGCACATACAGACTAGGCCATTAATATATATCAGGAAGAGCAAGGGTCCCAATACTGACCCCCAGGGAACTCCACTACAAACCTTCCTCCAATCTGAAAAACAACAATTTATCACTACTCTGTTTCCTGTTACTCAGCCAATTTCTTACCCAAGTGCCTACTCTCCTTTTTATTCTGTGACCTAGAACTTTGCTCACAAGTCTATTGTGTTGCACTGTATCAAATACCTTTTGAAAATACATATACATCACATCAACAGTATTCCCTTTATCAACCTTCTCTGTTACCTCCTCAAAAAAACTCCAAGTTAGTTAAACATGATTTTTCCTTGATGAGTCCATGCTGGCTTTCCTTAATTATCCTGCACTCGTCTAAGTGATTATTGATTTTATTCCATACTATAGTTTCCAGAAGTTTCCCTACCACTGAGGCCAAACTGACTGGCCTGTAGTTGCCAGGTTTATCATAGTCATAGAGGTCTACAGCACAGAAAAAGGCCCTTCAGCCCATCGAGCCTGCACCGGTCAAACAAGTACCTAACTATCCTAATCCCATTTTCCAGCACGAGGCCCATAGCCCCCTGGTTATTGATTCCTCCACCAAAGGAAAAAGTTCCTTCCTGTCTTATCCTTGCACCCCTTTTTGAACAAGGGTGTAACATTCACAGTTCTCCAGTCCTCTGGCACCTGCCTTGTGTCGAAGGAAGACTGAAGATTATCACTAGTGCTTCTGCAATTTCCACCCACTCATTTCCCTCAGTATCCTTGGATGCATCTCATCCAGTCCTGGTACCTTATCTATTTTAAGTAAAGTAGCCTTTCCAACCCCTCCTTCCTCTCGATTGTGAAGTTCTTCTAGTGTACCAGTTACCTCCTCTCTCACCTTGGCCTGGGAGCAAGTTCTTCCTTTGTAAAGACAGGTGCAAAGTACTTGTTCAACGCCTCCACATGCAAAACCCTTTTTTTGTCTCTAACCAGTCCTACTCTTTCTTTTACCACCCTTTTATTATTTACATGCTTATGGAAGACCTTGAGATTCCCTTTTATGTTCACTGCCAGCCTCTTTTCGTGCTCTCTCCTTGCTTTTCTCATTAGTTTCTTTGCATCCCCTCTAGTTCTTCTATATTCAGCCTGATTCTCCATTGTATTTTCCAACTGACATCTGTCATATGCGCACTTCTTCCTTTTCATCTTTACCTCTATCTCTCTCATCATCCAGGATATTCTGGATTTATTTGTCCTACTTTTCCCCTTCAAGGGAATATACCTTGACATTGCCTACAATACTTTTCTTTGAAGGTGGCCCATTATTCAGCCATCGTCTTTTCAGCCAATATTTGATTCCAACTCACTCAACTCAGATGCATTCTCATACCATCGAAGTTGGCTTTCCCCCAATTAATTATCCCTGGTCTGGATTGTTCCCTGTCCTTTTCCATGATTAACCTCAACCTTATGGTACAATTGTCACTGTCCCCTAGAGGCTCTCTCACTGATATTTGACCCACTTGGGCCAACTCATTCCCCCAGAAAGAGGCCCAAAGTTACAAGCCCTCTCATTGGACTGGAAACATACTGCTGCAGAAAATTATCTTGAACACATTCCAGGAACTCTCTCCCCTCTTGTCTTTTTGTACTATCCTTATCCTGGTCTATATTTGGATAATTGAAGTCCTCCATTATGATTACCCTATAACTCTTGCACCTCTCTCTAATTTCTTTGCAAATTTGTTTCTCCACACCCCCTCCACTAGTTGGCTGGCTATATACCTTTTATTGCACCTTGTTCGCTCCTTACCTCTAGCCAGAGAGATTCAGTCCTTGACCCCTCTGGAACATCCTCTCTCTCCAGTACTGTAATGCCATCTTTAACCAAACTCACCCCCCACCCCTTTTCGTCCATTCCTGTCTCTCCTAAACACCTTGTACCCAGAAATAATTAACGCCCAGTCGTGCCCTCCTTTGAGCCAGGTCTCTGTTAAAGCAATAATATCATAATTACATTGTCAACCCGTGTTTGCAGTTCTTATTAATCAATCTTATTAATCTCACTCTGTGCATTCACATACATGCACATCAGCCCTGATTTAGGGTTTTTTACTTTTTCCCCCTTACTCTGATCCCCATCTAATGACTTACTGTTGCCTAATCTAATTCTATCAAACTCCCCAAGTCTTCTATCTACATTGATGCAACTCCCTGATGTATCCTTGTTATCAGTTGATACTTCACTCCTTCCCACTGCCAGTTTTTCTCCTCTCCTCTCTGAATTTCCCCCCAGGTTCCCATGCCCTTGTCCCTGTCAATCTAGTTTAAACCCTCCCCAGCAGCACTAGCAAACCTCCTCCCCAGGAGGACATTAGTCCCAGTCCTGTTAAGGTGCAACCAGCCCTCCTTGTACAGGTTCCATTTGCCCCAGAACCAATCCCAATGCCTCAGAAATCTAAAACCCTCTCTCCTATTCCATTTCTCCAGCCACATGTTGAAGTGCCCAATCTTCCTATTCTTATGCTCACTAGCATGTGGCACTGGGAGTAATCCTGAGATTACTGCCCTCGAGGGCCTGCTTTTTAATTCCCTTCCTAACTCCCTAAAATCGCTTTCAGGACCTCATCCATTTTCCTATCTATGCCATTGGTCCCAATGTGGACCACGACCTCTGGCTGTTCACCCTTTCTCCCCCCACCTCCCCCAAAGGAATGTCCTGCAGCTGCTCTGTGACACCCTTGACGCTGACACTAGAGAGGCAACATCCTGGAGTCATGTCTATGGCTGGAGAAATGCCTGTCTGCTCCCTGAACCATGGAATCCCCTACCACTATAGCACTTCCTACTTCCCTCCTGTGCAGCTGAGCCACCTATGGTGCCATGAACTTGGCTCTTACTACAGTCCTCTGAGGGCCCATCTCACTCACCAGTATCAAAAATGGAAAAGCGGTTAGAGAGCGTGATAGCCTCAGGAGATTCCTGCACTACCTGCCTGTTTATCTTAGATACTCTGACGGTCACCCATTCTCTCCCTGCCTGTGTGCTTCTTAGCTGCGGTGTGACCATCTCTCTAAATGTGCTATCCACGTAATCCTCAGCCTTGCTGATGCACCACAGTGACTCAAGTTGCAGCTCAAGAGTTAAAGTTTCTGCAGCTGGTGACATTTTCTGCAGATGTAGTCATCGAGGACACTTTGTGCCTGCATGTCTTCCCACATCCCGTAAGATGCACATTCCACATGGCTGAGCTGCACTGACATACCTTATACTTTATATAAAGTGTTTACTACAGTATTTACTAATTTCTTTTAATTATTATCTTAATTTAGAATAATTCCTATGTATACTACAATTTACTGTGTTTATCTCAGTCTCCCCCCCCCCCCCTTCTCATGCCCTTTTAACTCTCCAGCTGGATGGTGTCAAGCTTCTTGAGTGTTGTGGGAGCTGCACTCATCCAGGCAAGTGGAGAGTGTTCCATCACGCTCCTGACTTGTGCCTTGTAGGTCGTGGACAGGCTTTGGGGAGTCAGGAGGTGAGTTACTTGCTGCATGATTCCTAGCCTCTGACCTACTCTTGTAGCCACAGTATTTATATGGCTAGTCCAATTCAGTTTCTGGTCAATGGTAACCCCCTGGATGTTGATAATGGGGGATTCAGCGATGGGAATGCCATTGAATGTCAAGGGGCGATGGTTAGATTCTCTCTTGTTGGAAATAGTCATTGCCTGGCATTTGTGTGGCATGAATGTTACATGCCACTTGTCAGCCCAAGCCTGGATATTGTCCGAGCCTTGCTCCATTTGGACATGGACTGCTTCAGTATCTGAGGAGTCACGAATGGTGCTGAATGTTGTGCAATCATCAGTGAACGTCCCCACTTCTGACCTTATGATGGAAGGAAGGTCATTGATGAAGCAGCTGAAGATGGTTCGGCCTAGCACACTACCCTGAGGAACTCTTGCAGTGCTGTCCCGGGACTGAGATGACTGACCTCCAACAACCACACAATCTTCCTTTGGGCTAGGTATGACTCCAACCTGTGGAGAGTTTTCCCCCTGATTCCCATTGACTCCAGTTTTGCTAGGGCTCCTTGATGCCACACTTGGTTAAATGCTGCCTTGATGTCAAGGGCAATCACTCTCACCTCACCTCAGAGGTTCAGCCCTTTTGCCCATGCTTGAACCAAGGCAGTAATGAGGTCAGAAGCTGAGTGACCCTGGCAGAACCCAAGCTGAGCATCAATCAGTGAGCAGGTTATTGCTAAGCAAGTGCCACTTGATAGCACTGTTGATGACCCCTTCCAATACTTTACTGATGATCGAGAGTGGACTGATGGAGCGGTAATTACCAGGTTGGATTTGTCCTGCTTTTTGTGTACAGGACATATCTGGGCAATTTTCCACATAGCCGGACAGATGCCAGTGTTGTAGTTGTACTGGAACAGCTTGGCTAGGGGCATGGCAAATTCTGGAGTACGAGTCTTCAGTACTATTGTTGGAATATTGTCAGGGCCCATAGCCTTTGCACTATCCAGTGCCTTCAGCTGTTTCTTGATATAACGTGGAGTGAATTGAACTGGCTGAAAACTGGCACCTTTGATGCTGGGGACCACTGGAGGCAGCCTAAATGAGTCATCCATTCAGCACTTCTGGCTGAAGGTTGTTGCAAATGCTTCAACCTTATCTTTTGCACTGATGTGCTGGGCTGCCCCATCATTGAGGATGGGGATATTTGTGGAGCCTCCTCCTCCAGTGTTAATTGTCCATCACCATTCACTATTGGATATGGCAGGACTGCAAGATCCGTTATTTGTGGAATCATTTAGCTCTGTCTACCACTTGCTGCTTATGCTGTTTGGCATGCAGGTAGTCCTGTGTTGTAGCTTCACCAGGTTGACACCTCATTTTTAGGTATGCCTGGTGCTGCTCCTGGCATTCCCTCTGCATTCTTCATTGAACCAGGGTTGATCCCCTGGCTTGGTGGTAATGGTAGAGTGGGGATGTGCTGGTTTCAGATTGTGATTGAGGACAATTCGCTGCTGTTGATGGCCCACAGCGCCTCATGAATGCCCACCCTTGAGTTGCTAGATCTGTTCGAAATCTATCCCATTTAGCACAGTGGTTGTGCCACACAACATGATGGAGGGTGACCTCATCTCTCCATCCTCGTCTCCAAGGACTGCGTGGCACTCCTACTGATACTGGGCAGATGCATTTGCAGTAGGCAGGATGGTGAGGATGAGGTCAAGTTTGTTTTTCTCTCTTGTTGGTCCCCTCACCACCTGGCGCAGACCCAGTCTAGTAGCTATGTCCTTTAGGATTTGGCCAGCTCAGTCAGTAGTGGTGCTAGCGAGCTACTACTCTTGGTGATGAACATTGAAGTCCCCCACCAGAGTACATTCTGCATCCTTGCCACCCTCAGTGCTTCCTCCAAGTGGTGTTCAACATGGAGGAGCACTGATTCATCAGCTGAGGGAGGGTGGTATGTGGTAATCAGCAGGAGGTTTCCTTGCCTGTGTTTGACCTGATGCCATGAGACTTCATGGGATCTGGAGTCTATGTTGAGGACTTGCAGCGTTGTTTCATCTGTGAGACAGCTCTCCCAATTTTGGCACAAACCCCCAGATGTTAGTAAGAAGGACTTTGCGGGGTCAACAGGGCTGGTTTTGCCATTGTCGTTTTGGTGCCTAGTTCGAACCAGGTGGTCCATCCGGTTTTGTTGGGAGTGACCACTGGGAATGTTTGATGGGACAGTGCAGGGGGAGCATTATTTCTAACATTTCTGTGTTCCCCACTATTAACTCCCCAGTCTCATCCTCCAAGGGACCAACATTCAATTTAGCTACTCTTTTTCCTTTTATATACTTGTAGAAGCTTTTGCTATCAGTTTTTACATTTTGCACTAGCGTTCTTTCATAATTTACCTTTGCTCATTTTATTATTTTTTTAGTAACCCTTTGTTGATTTTTAAAAGTTTCCCAATCTTCCAGCCTGCCACTGACCTTTGCAATTTGGTATGCCTTAGTTTTTGCCTTTATGTTATCTATAACTTCCTTGCTTAGCCAGGGATGCTTTTTCCCCCTCTTACCATCTTTCATCCTCATTGGCATATATTTTACTTGGGAGGAATTGAATGTCTCCTTTAAATATCTGCCACTGTTCATCAACTATCCTATGTTGTAGTCTTTCTGCCCAGTCTACTAGGGTCAAATCAGCACTCATGCCTATGTAATTACCTCTGTTTAACTCCAGAACACTAGTGTGGAACTCAAGTTTCTCGCTCTCAAACTGAAACTCTAGCATGCTATGATCACTCTTCCCTAGAGGATCCTTTACTATGAGATCATTAATTAACCCCATCTCATTACACAAAACCAAATCCAGAATAGCCTGCTCCCCGGTTGGTTCTACAACATATTGCTCCAAGAAACAATCTCTAATACACTCTATGAGCTCTCCCTCGAGGCTATCCTTGCCAATTTGATTAGTCCAGTCTATATGCATATTAAAATCACCCATGATTATTGCCGTGCCTTTCTTACATGCTCCCAGTATTTCCTGGTTTATACTGTGCCCTACTGCTGAACTACTGTTTGGGGACCTATAGATTACTCCCACCAGGGACTTCTTTCCCTTGCTATTTCTTATTTCTACCCAGACTGACTCTACGTCTTGCTCTCCAGTGCCTATATCATTCATCACTACAGCACTGATCTCTTCCTTTACTAACAAAGCTACACCACCTCCTTTTCCTTCCTGCCTATCCTTCTGAAACACTGAGTACTCTTGGATACTCAACTTCCAAACCTATTCTCCCTGTAACCACATCTCAGTAATCGCCACCAAATCATACCTATTTATCTCTATTTGTGCCGTTAACTCATTAGTTTTATTCTGAATGCTACACGCACTCAAATACAAAGCCTTTAAGTTGCCCTATTGTCAATTTTCCCTACTCTTATAAGATTTTTTGGTGCAATATGGCGTTCACACACTCTGTCCCTTCCTTTCACTTTTTGTAACAATGATGGTTGGGGTGCCAATCAAGCTGGCTGCTTCGTCCTGAATGGTGTCGAGCTTCTTTAGTGTTGTTGGAGCTGCACTCATCCAGGCAGATGGAGAGTATTCCATCACGCTCCTGACTTGTGCCTAGTAGATGGCGGACAGGCTTTGGGGAGACAGGAGGCGAGTTACTCACTTCAAAATTCCCAGACTCTGACTTGCTCTTGATTGTTGATAGATGGGGCTTCAGTGATGGTAATGCCATTGACTGCCAAAGGGAGATGGTTAGATTCTCTCTTGTTGGAGATGGTCATTGCCTGGCACTTGTATGAAGTGAATATTACTTGCCACTTATCAGCCCAAGTCTGAATATGGACACGGATTGCTTCAATATTTGAGGATTCATGAATGATACTGAACATTGTGCAAACATCAGCAAATATCCCCACTTCTGACCTTATGATGGAGGGAAGGTCATTGATCAAGCAGCTGAAGATGTTTTAACTGAGGACGCTACCCTGAGGAGCTCCTGTAGTGATGTCCGGGAATTGAGATGATTGGCCTCCAACAACCACAACCATCTTTTGTGTTAGAACTCTCTCCCTGGTTTCATTGACTTTGGTTTTGCCATGGCTTCTTGATGCCACACTGGGTCAAATGCTGCCTTGATGCCAAGGGCAGTCACTCTCTCCTCACCTCTGGAGTTCAGCTCTTTTGGCTATGTTTGAACCAAGGCTGTAGTGAGGTCAGGAGCTGAGTGGCCCTGGCGGAACCCAAACTGAGCGTCATTGAGCAGGTTATTGCTAAGCAAGTATTGCCTAATTGCACTGCTGATGACCCTTCCATTGCTTTGAGATGGAGAGTAGACTGACGGGGTGGTAATTTGCTGGGTTGGATTTGTCCTGCTTTTTGTGTACAGGACATACCTGGGCAATATTCCACATGGCCGGGTAGATACCAGCATTGTAGCTCCACTGGAACATCTTGGCTAGGGGAGCTACAAGTTCAGGAGTCTTCAGTGCTATTGCCAGAATATTGTCAGGGCCCATAGCCTCTGCAGTATCCAGTGTCTTCAGTCATTTCTTGATATCATGTGGAGTGGAGTGAATTGAATTGGCTGAAGACTGGCATCTGTGATGCTGGGGACCTCCGGAGGAGGGCGAGATGAATCATCCTCTCGACACTTCTGGCTGAAGATTGTTGTGAATGCTTCAGCCTTATCTTTTGCACTGATGTGCTGGGCTCCCCCTTCATTGAGGATGGAGATATTTGTGGATCCTCCTCCTCCAGTGAATTGTTTAATTATCCACCATTCATGACTAGATGTGGCAGGACTGCAGAACTTAGATCTGCTCTGTTGGCTATGGAATCGCTTAGCTCTGCCTATCACTTGTTGCTTATGCTATTTGGCACGCAAGTAGTCCTGTGTTATAGCTTCACCAGGTTGAAACCTCATTTTTAGGTATGCCTGGTGCTGCTCCTGACATGTCCTCCTGCACCCTTCATTGAACCAGAGTTGATCTGATTTGCTTTGATGGTAGTGGTAGAGTGGTTGTTTCAATGAGCTGCTGCATGCATTTAACAAGTTTTATTACCCAGGTTGTTCAGTCGTCGTCTTCAGCTGAGTCACATCATATGTATCTACACAAAATTTCATCGGTCTCATTTCTAACTGGCATTGTGTTTATGGAACCCTGTCAGTCCTCTGCATGTCCTTCCTATATGTTACAATCCCAGCTGCAGTTAATACTGGACAAGTCAGATCCCGGAGTGAAAGTTCCTAACATTTTTTCAGAGACCATGGAGGAAAGTTACTGAATAAATCACAGGAATCTGCTGATGAACCTCTAATACAAAAAATTAAATATTTATTAAAAAAGGAAAGTGAACTATATTCGAACGGACAAAAAGGTTGGAAAGATCTCAATACAATCACAAGAAGACTATTCCAATTCACACTTCCTTTACCCCAGCAATATCTTTACAGACACACAAACAGGTGAAGAGTTACCACTAGCTTGTCACAAAGGCTTCTCACTTGCGACTGGCACAGTGGAAAACAGTTTTGTTCCAGTGAATTCCTGAGCATTCACTTGATGCTTTTCACCCAAATCGTATATCCCTCCGAGACACCCAAAGACTGCACTCTAAACTCAGTTTTCCTGGCTCAATGATGGTTAATGGTCCAGTGATACATGCCCACGTCAGGATGGTGTATGTGACTGATATGAATAGGGTTAGCTTGACGGCCCTTTTGATGATTCCTTTCTTTGCCTTACTGATGACGGGGGAAAGGCTGTTGGAGCAGTAATTTGCTGAGTAAGATTTGTCCCGTTTTTTGGCGATAGGAAATAGCTTGGTAACCTTCCACATTGTTGGGTAGATGCCAGTGTCATAGCCATACTGCAACACTGTTAAACCTATAATTTTACTGAATTCTATAACTGACTATTCAGTTAACTACTGTCCCAAATAGCCTTGTAGTCTGTCTCATCAGAGAGCTTAAAGTTGTTCTCCTCTCTCTGACACACACTGAACTCTGCCTTTTCAACTCCTGTCTTTTTTTTTGCCTGTGTCCTTGGACCACTGTCGCTAAGTAACAGAAGTTTTTTTTTTTCTAATTTGTGTGTTTTTTTTCCCTCCACTAAACTTTTAGCCCTTTTTAGCCCATTTTTTTAACTTTGGGGGTTGTATGTGTACAAACAAATCCAAAAGCCATGACCTTTTAGTCTGGAGTCTATCTAGACTCCCTGGCACCAAGACTCACAAACAACCTGAATGAAACTGGAACTATTTTACCTTTCTTAACACACTATATATATTCATCATAAAAATTATACATTGTCACTGTAATATGTTATGAACAATGTGGAGGGTTCTAGGGCCACAGAGAAACTTCTTTCGTGTTGAAGTTGGGGATTGTGCCTGCTGTAGTCTGCCCTATCAACAGACTGTGAGTATTTGCCTCTCATCTGAGTTTTGCTTCTTTGTCCTACTCTTTGTGGGAGCTGTGTCAGCTAAAGTTAAAGGAGAAAGGGAAAAAACTCGATCACAGAATAGAAGTGGAAGCTGCACAGTGAATATCAGAGGGAGAAATGCTATTTAGAATGATCATTAGAAACTAAGAACCTAATGTAATGATCTCTGGAGGGGAACAGATCGCTGCAACAGTTTGAGTGTATTCTGGTAGTAACTGAACCTCTGAGATTAGCTCTAGTCCTTATAACCAGTCCTGAGCACGTGTTCTTTTATACTGCTGGCTTGCTGTGATTCTTTTATTTAATTGGTTTCCTGGCTGTGCTTTGCACATAAACTGATTGTATTCCCTGTGGTCAAGGCTCTGCTCCTAATTTTAACTGTCATTCACAGCATGCCATCAATAGGTATTTGTAGAGTGCTCTTGATGGTGCTTTTTAATATAAAATTGTTCTCTGGGTGTGGGTGATTCTGGCAAGGCAACATTTATTTCCTATCCCTAATTGCCCCGAGGAGGTGGTGGTGGAATTTCTCATTGAGTCTGTGTGTTGGCGATACTCCCAGAGCGCTGTTAGCTAGACTAGTGGAGAAATCTAGTTCAACGATGGTAACGGTCCAGTGATACGTGCCCACGTCAGGCTGGTTTATGTGATTGTCTTATTGATGAACAGGATTAACTTGATGGCCCTTTTGATGATTCCTTTCATAACCTAACTGATGATGGGGGGAAAAGGCTATTGGAACAGTAATTTGCTGAGTAAGATTTGTCCTGTTTTTTGGTGATAGAAAATAGCTGGGCAACCTTCCACATTGTTGGGTAGATGCTAATATCATAACCATACTGCAACAAATGGCACACAGGCCATAGTCTTTGCTGTGTCTAGTGCATCCAACCATTTAATGTTATATGGAATGAACTGAATTGGCTGGTTACTGGCATCCATGATGGTGGGGACGTTGGACAAGGGCCAGCTAGGATCAACACTTGTGGCTGAAGATACTTATTAACACTTCAGGTTGTCTATTGCATTCACTTGCTGGACTCCAGCATGTTCATGAAACCATCTCCTCATATTATACTCTCTCCTCCATCCCCACCCACTTTCCGATCCCCCCCTTTTTTCCAATAACTTATATAGATTTTTCTTTTCCCACCTATTTCCATTATTTTTAAATGTATTTCCATCCATTGTTTTATCTCTACCTTTTAGCCTATTTCGATCCCTTCCCCCCACCCCACCCCTACTAGGGCTATCTTTACCTTGCTCGTCCTGCTTTCTACCCTTAATGTCACTTATTATCACATTCCTTAGATAATATCACCACCTTCAACACCTCTTTGTCCTTTTGTCTATGACATCTTTTGGTTATCTCCACCTATCACTGGCCCTCTATCCAGCTCTACCTGTCCCACTCCCCCCTTAAACCAGCTTATATTTAATCTCTTTTCTATTTTTCCTTAGTTCTGTTGAAGAGTCATACGGACTCGAAACGTTAACTGTGTTCCTCTCCGCAGATGCTGACAGACCTGCTGAGTTTTTCCAGGTATTTTTGTTTTTGTTTTGGATTTCCAGCATCCGCAGTTTTTTGCTTTTATCCTCATATTAGTGACCTGGTTGTCCACCTTCACTCAACAGAATGTGGTAGAATTCAGAGGTTTGCTCTGATCTGTTGCCAAGGCACCACTTAGTTCTATCTGTAGGCTGCTGCTTTTGGTATTTAATATGCAGATGTAGCTGCTTCACTAGGTTACCTCATTCTAACATATGCCTGGGACAAGGCCCATCACCATGATTGAGAGCTGTGCCCAACAATGAGATCACTGACTGTGCTGGTATGTCGTTCTACTGCTGACCTACAGTTTCTTGTGATGCCCAGTATTAGAATGCTAGATATGCTCTTAGTCTGTTCCAATTCACAAGGTAATAGTACCACACTGCGTAATAGAGGATGCCCTCATGGTGATGATTAGAAGTTGCCTTCACAAGGACTGTGCTGTGGTTATTTCTATTGATTGATGGAGTTGGTTGGTCCAACAGATTACTTGCTCGTGTGTGTTCCTTCACCATGTGACAGTCTTCTGATTATTTCTGGCTGGTCCAGCAACCTCTTGCCAACCAAAGCTTGCTCAGTGATGGTATTACCAATCCACTTTTGCTGGTGGACATTGAAGCCCTGCACCCAGATTACATTCTGTGTCCTTCCTTCCCTCAGAATAACCTCCTAGTGATGTTCAATAGGAAGGATCACTGGCTTGTCAGTTGATAAGAGTGTGCTAGTTGGTGATCAGGTTTCCTTGACCGTTTTTTGGTCTCAAGCCATGAGACTTCATGAAATCCAGAATCAATCCTGAGAGCTCCCATGGCGAAACCCATCCAAATATATACAACTGTGCCCCAGCTTTGATGGGTCTGTCCTGGTGGACAGGACATACCCAGGTGTGGCGATTTGAAGACTTTGGGATGTTGGCTGAAGGATGTACTCTCAGAATACTATTTTAGACAATTGCGTAACTAGTCTGGGGGTAGCTTAGTGGCTAATCATGTCCAGACATTAAAGAGAAGGACTATACAGGTTAACTTAGTCTTTATCCTAATATGTTGCCTGGGTCATTGCCCAGCTTGTGTATAGATCCCTCCCCCTCTTGTTTCATTTTCCTTATTGTGGTGCTTATTACCAAGTGGTAGCTTGTTAGGCTACTTCAGACAGGGTTAAGAGCTAATCTCATTGTATGTAAGTGAGACTGAGAAAGGTTGATGGATTCTCTTCTCTGAAGATTGTGAACCAGCTGGGTTTTTACAACAATCTTTTATAATTCACAGTGGAGACAGGAAAATGGATGTTGAGCTAAAGACACTATTAGGAAGGATGACCAAGGGTTTGACCAAAGAGGATCTAAGGAATTCCTGAGCATGGGTGGGGGGTCCCAGTGTTAGGGCAGAGTGAGATGGAACGTACAAGAGAGCCAGAGTTCGAAGAACTGGAGAGAACGGATGGTGTCCAGCTGGAGGAGACGACAGAATAAGGAGAGAACTGAGACCGCTGAGGAAATTAAAAACAGAGAATCATTTTAAATGTGTGCTGTTGGGTGGGGGGCAACAGTTAATGTAGGTCAGTGAGAAAAGAAATGATTGGGGAATGAAAAGTGGTGCTTAATAGATTGTTGGTGTGGAGGTGAGCACTGTACAGAAGTACAAGTATGTGGACTTGATGATTGAGAAGGTGCTGGATCTGCAGTTCAGTTCACGGTTGAATAGGTTGCTGAGATGATGAATAGTGGGATCTAATAGCTGGTCTAGAGGATGAAATCAGTGGTGAGAGTAGAATTTGGCTGGGCATCTCACATGACAGTGGACGATGATGGTCTATACCCGAATTTAATCTCCATATATCTCAGTATGTACATTGTCCATGTAGCCTAATGAACTGACACTCCCAATCTCCGTATTTCTCAGTATGTATATTGTCCATGTAGCCCAATGAACTGACACTACCAATCTCCGTATTTCTCAGTATGTATATTGTCCATGTAGCCCAATGAACTGACACTCCCAATCTCCATATTTCTCAGTATGTATATTGTCCATGTAGCCTAATGAACTGACACTCCCAATCTCCGTATTTCTCAGTATGTATATTGTCCATGTAGCCCAATGAACTGATACTCCCAATCTCTGTATATCTCAGTATGTATATTGTCCATGTAGCCCAATGAACTGACACTCCCAATCTCCGTATTTCTCAGTATGTATATTGTCCATGTAGCCTAATGAACTGACACTCCCAATCTCCGTATATGCCTTTTTAAAATAAGCTATTTCAAGCTCCATGAACCTTGAAATCATCCCAGGGCCCTTCTCTCATTTCTCATTTCCCAAACTAATCCTCTCTCATCCTCCTTAATATAGTTCCAAACATCATCAACAGCTCTGCTTCACTGAAGCAAGTAATTTTCTGCAACAGTCTCTTCTGTTGGCTGTGTGAAGCAGTCACTGCTTGCTGCTTTATTCTGGTTTTGACTGGATTGTACAGTTGTCATTCCCTTACGCTGCTGTGGGACTGCCCTTGACATGAAGACAGCATTTGACCAAGTGTGACATCAAGGAGCCCCAGCAAAACTGCAGTCAGTGGGAATTGGGGAAAACTCTCCGCTGGTTAGAGTAATACTTAGTACAAAGGAAGATGGCTGGGGTTGTTGGAGGTCAGTCATCTCAGCTCCAGGACATCACTGCAGGTGTTCCTCAGGTTGTGTCCTCGGCCCAACCATCTTCAACTGCTTCATCAATGACCTTCCTTCCATCGTAAGGTCAGAAATGGGGATGTTCGCTGATGATTGCGCAATGTTTAACACCATTCATGACGACTCAAGATACTGAAACAATCCATGTCCAATTACAGCATGACCTGGACAATATCCAGGCTTGGGCTGACAAGTGGCAAGTAACATTCGCGCCACACAAGTGCCAGGCATTGACCATCTCCAACAAGAGAGAATCTAACCATTGTCCCTTGACATTCAATGGCATTACCATCACTGAATCCCCCACTATCAACATCCTGGGGGTGACCACAAAATGAGCTGGACTAGCCATATAAATACTGTGGCTACAAGAGCAGGTCAGAGACTAGGAATCCTGCGGTGAGTAACTCACTTCCCGACTCCCTAAAGCCTGTCCACCATCTACAAGGTACAAGTCACGAGTGTGATGGAATACTCCCCACTTACCTGGATGAGTGCAGCTCCAACAACACTCAAGAAGCTTGAAACCATCCAGGACAAAACAGGGTGGGAGAGGGGTGGTGGCAGGGGTTGGGGGTGACTACCAGAGCTCTCCTTATACAGGAGATTATTACCTTGTGTTTCAATCAAATTTGCAGCTGACACCAAGCAGAGACTATCTTCAAATCATGTTCAGTGATGGCTGTTGTGTTAGGAATGGGTCATCACTTCCACAGAAGACATAAATGTGAGGTAATGTGCCTTGAAGCAGAAGATGTGTACATGATAAAGGGGTGCCCATTGGCAAAGGTGGGATTGAGTGTGAAGCTTATGTCGCACAACTGATTGGTGTATCAGGATCAATCACTAGAGCACATTCTCTATGCTGCAACAAGTTATTCTGTGTCACGAGCAAAATATTGCAGATACTGATGATTTGTGTCCCAGACTACTGAGGGAGGCAAGGGAGGAGATTGCAGGGACTCTGACCCAAATTTTTAATTCCTCTCTGGCTACGGGGGAGGTGCCAGAGGACTGGAGAACGGCTAATATGGTTCCGCTATTTAAGAAGGGTTGTAGAGACAAGCCAGGGAGTTACAGGCCAGTGAGTCTCACGTCAGTGGTAGGGAAACTATTGGAGAAAATTCTGAAGGAGAGTATCTATCTCCACTTGGAGAGGCAAGGTTTGATCAGGGATAGTCAGCATGGCTTTGTCAGAAGGAGGTCATGCCTAACAAATTTGATTGAATTTTTTGAGGAGCTGACCAGGTGTGTAGATGAGGGTAGTGCAGTTGATGTCGTTTATATGGATTTCAGCAAAGCCTATGACAAGGTCCCACATGGGAGACTTATAAAGAAGGCAAATGCACATGGAATACAGGGTAATTTGATAAGGTGGGTTCAAAATTGGCTTAGTTGTAGGAGACGGAGGGTGATGACAGAAGGATGCTTTAGTGATTGGAAGCCCGTGTCCAGTGGCGTACCACAGGGATCTGTGCTGGGTCCCCTATTATTCATCATTTATATAAGTGACATAGGTGACTATGTGGGGGGTAGGATTAGTAAGTTTGTGGATGACACAAAGATTGGCCAGGTGGTTAACAGTGAGGTTGAGTGTCTTGGTCTACAGGAAGATATAGAAGGGATGGTCAAATGGGCAGATAAGTGGCAGATGGAATTTAACCCTGAAAAGTGTGAGGTGATACACTTTGGAAGGAGTAATTTGACAAGGAAGTATTCAATGAATGGCATGACACTAGGAAGGTCTGAGGAACAAAGGGACCTTGGCATGTGCGTCCATAGATCTCTGAAGGCATGTTAGTGGGGTGGTGAAAAAGGCATATGGGACACTTGCCTTTATCAATCGAGGCATAGATTACAAAAGTAGGGAGGTCTTGTTGGAGTTGTATAGAACCTTGGTGAGGCCACAGCTGGAGTACTGTGTGTAGTTCTGGTCGCCACATTATAGGAAGGATGTGATTGCACTGGAGAGGGTGCAGAGGAGATAAGTGGCAGATGGAATTTAACCCTGAAAAGTGTGAGGTGATACACTTTGGAAGGAGTAATTTGACAAGGAAGTATTCAATGACACTGGGACGTTCTGAGGAACAAAGGGACCTTGGCGTGTGTGTCCATAGATCTCTGAAGGTGGAGGGGCATGTTAGTGGGGTGGTGAAAAAGGCATATGGGACACTTGCCTTTATCAGTCTAGGCATAGATTACAAAAGTAGGTAGGTCATTTTGGAGTTGTATGGAACCTTAGTGAGGCCACAGCTAGAGTACTGTGTGTAGTTCTGGTCGCCACATTATAGGAAGGATGTGATTGCACTGGAGGGTGTGTAGAGGAGATTCACCAGGATGTTGCCTGGGATGAAACATTTAAGTTAGGAAGAGAGGTTGGATAGACTTGGGTTGTTTTCATTGGAGCAGAGAAGACTGAGGGGCGACCTGATCGAGGTGTACAAGATTGAGGGGCATGGACAGGGTGGATAGGGAGCAGCTGTTCCCCTTAGTTGAAGGGTCAGTCACGAGGGGACACAAGTTCAAGGTGAGGGGCAGGAGGTTCAGGGGGGATGTGAGGAAAAACTTTTTTACCCTGAGGGTGGTAACGGTCTGGAATGCGCTGCCTGGGAGGGTGGTGGAGGCGGGTTGCCTCACATCCTGTAAAAAGTATCTGGATGAGCACTTGGCACGTCATAACATTCAAAGCTATGGGCCAAGTGCTGGTAAATGGGATTAGGTAGGTAGGTCAGGTGTTTCTCATGTGTCGGTGCAGACTCGTCGGAGCCGTAGGGCCTCTTCTGCACTGTGAGATTCTGGAAATCTGAAAAAAGCACACAATGCTGGTCACCAGGTCTGGCAGCATCTGTGGAGAGAGAAACGGTTTATGTTCCTGGTGACATCATTAAACAGCTGAAAGTAATGGATACATGAAATGCTATGGGTCCTGACAACATCCAGGCTATAATACTGAAGACTTATGTTCCAGAAAGGGGTGAAAGGTTATCGGGGGTAGGCAGGAATGTGGGGTTGAGGTTACATTCAGATCAGCCATGATCTTATTGCATGGTGGAGCAGGCTTGAGGGGCTGAGTGGCCTACCCTTGCTCCTATTTCGGATGTTTGTATGCCTTCCTGCTGCCCCCACACCCAACCACGTACAAGCTGTTCCAGTACAGCTACAACACTGGCATCTGCCTAACAATGTGGATAATTGCCCAGGTATCCTTTCTACAACAAACCTGACAAATGCAGTCAGGCCAATTCCTGTCCCAGCAATCTTTTTTTAAATCATTCCCTGGGATATGAGTGTCACTGGATGGGCCTAATTGCCCTTGAGAAGGTGGTGGTGAGCTGCCTTGAACTGCTACAGTCCATGTGGCGATATGGTTCCAAGTCAGGCCTGGTGTGTAGCTTGGAGGGAACTTGAAGGTGGTGCTGTTCCCATATACCCACTGTCTTTGTCTTGCTAGGTGGTGGAGGTCACTGGTTTGGAAGGTGCTATCTAAGAGCCTTGGTGAGTTGCTGCAATACATCTTGTTGATGGTACGCACTGCTGTCACTACATGGATGCTGGAGGGAGTGAAGTTTAAGTCAGTGGATGGGGTGCCAATCAAACAGGCTGATTTGTCCTAGATGAGCCAGTGTTTTTTTTTGTGTTATTGGGCTGCATTCGTGCAGGCAAGTGGAGAGTATGAAATAATAACAAAATGCTGGAAATGCTGAGCAGTCCAGGCAGCACCTGTGGAGATAGAGTTATGAAACGTTGACTCTGTTTCTCTCTCCGCAGATGCTGCCTGACCTGAATATTTCCAGCATTTTCTGTATTTATTTCAGATTTACAGCATCTGCAGAATTGAGTGCTTATTATGTTCAAGTAGAGTGTATTCTGTCATCCTCCTGACTTCTACCTCGTAGATGGTGGACAGGCTTTGGGGACTTGGGAGGTGAGTTACTTGCTGCAGAGTTCCCAGCCTCATATCTGCTGTAGTCACCACGAGATTTGTGTCTGCTCCAGTTCAGTTCCTGATCAATGGTAACACCCAGGACATTGACAATGGCAGACTTGCGGAACCTCAGAATGGTGATTATATTGAATGTCTGAGGAATTGAATTTGCTGTTTCTTGGCAAAGTTGGAAATTGCCTGACACTTGTGTAGCAAGAATGTTATTGGACATGAAACAGGGCAAACCTAGTGCTGTCCAGTTCCTGCTGCATGCAGGCACAGACTGCTTCATTATCTGAGGAGTCGGAAATGGTACAGAGCATTATGCAATCATCAGTAACCATTACCACTTCTGACTTTATGATGGAGATACAGTACTCTGCAGTAATTATGACACCGTGAGACCCTGCCTGCTGGACAGTACCCTGCATTAATTATTACATCATGAGAAAGTGGAGGACGGACTGTGGCATCACACCTGATTGACAACAGCACAGCTCCACATAAAAATGAGGCAGACACAAGAGGAGATGTGAAATGGGTGCAATTCTATTACATTTGTATACATTATATATATATATATATATATATATATATATATATATATGTTCTAAACACACGTGCCACTGTTGTGCTCCTAGATCTCCGTAACTTTCCTAACCTTACTTTGGTTCTTGCCTCCTCTATAGTACTCTGCAGTAATTATTACTTTAAGTCCTTGACTGTTGTATTTTGTTGGTAATGAAGTTACTTAATCATATTGAGTTCTATTGGCTACAAATTTAGTGCTGAGCAAATAACTGTTCTGGTGTCAGCTGTGGCTCAGTTCATAGCACCCTCGCCTTTGAATCAGAGGGTTGTGGGTTCATGTCCCACTCCCGGAAAACCAAGAACTGTGATTGTACTCGAAAGAAGTTGCAATCTGTGACTGTTGGTAACTCGAAAAGAGTTTCCTGCTAATGAGAGTGTGCAGTGTCTGTGACTCATTGGTAAATTAATAAGATGTCTGTCAGCTCCAGATAACTGGGTCACAACATGTGGAATCCCTGACAGATTGCAGAGACTCTCCAATTGACGAGTTTCAACCCTAATGGATACTGAGAGCTCCAAAAGTGAGGAAAATTGCTCCTGTCAGAATAAATGAAGCATTGTTCAGTTGAAAAGCTGGATCTTTCCGTGGAAGAAACTGGTTTTTATTCAGCCCTTTCTCCACGTTGGGCTGGTTTGGGCTCTGACTGACTGGGCATGTTTTGGTTGCTTTGGCCACAGTCTCTTTCAGCCTTTTTCACTCGAACAAGGAATGGTTGCTGCTCCATTTACCTCAAAGAGCTCATGTTAATGCAGAGCATGGCGCAATTTGCCAAGGACTAACACTTTTTTTGAAGCTTAGCGAGAGAGCAGTACAATTTTCCTTAGCTTTCATTCCAGCTACAGATTGTTGACCAGTTCTCCCTTGGACAAAGGTACCTTACAACCTGTGGCTTAATCAAGGGCTACAGATCATGGAAGCAGCTGCTCTCCTTAACCTTTCTACATTGGTTTTAGTGAGCGCCAATGTGGATTTTGGCACATCTTCCTGGGGCAGTACAGAGGGATCTGGGAACAGTGAGATCCGGGAACTGAGCGCAATGTCGGGAACTAGGTGCAAGTGGGAATTCGGTAGTTGATGATGGAGGATCCTCAGCCCCTAACTTTGTCCAACAGGTAGGAGGAGGAGGGCTGCAGGGTGGGTGAGGAGGAGAGCTGCAGGGTGGGTGAGGAGGAGGAGGGCTGCAGGGTGGGTGAGGAGGAGGAGGGCTGCAGGGTGGGTGAGGAGGAGGAGGGCTGCAGGGTGGGTGAGGAGGAGGAGGGCTGCAGGGTGGGTGAGGAGGAGGAGGGCTGCAGGGTGGGTGAGGAGGAGGAGGGCTGCAGGGTGGGTGAGGAGGAGGAGGGCTGCAGGGTGGGTGAGGAGGAGGAGGGCTGCAGGGTGGGTGAGGAGGAGGAGGGCTGCAGGGTGGGTGAGGAGGAGGAGGGCTGCAGGGTGGGTGAGGAGGAGGAGGGCTGCAGGGTGGGTGAGGAGGAGGAGGGCTGCAGGGTGGGTGAGGAGGAGGAGGGCTGCAGGGTGGGTGAGGAGGAGGAGGGCTGCAGGGTGGGTGAGGAGGAGGAGGGCTGCAGGGTGGGTGAGGAGGAGGAGGGCTGCAGGGTGGGTGAGGAGGAGGAGGGCTGCAGGGTGGGTGAGGAGGAGGAGGGCTGCAGGGTGGGTGAGGAGGAGGAGGGCTGCAGGGTGGGTGAGGAGGAGGAGGGCTGCAGGGTGGGTGAGGAGGAGGAGGAGGGCTGCAGGGTGGGTGAGGAGGAGGAGGAGGGCTGCAGGGTGGGTGAGGAGGAGGAGGAGGGCTGCAGGGTGGGTGAGGAGGAGGAGGAGGGCTGCAGGGTGGGTGAGGAGGAGGAGGAGGGCTGCAGGGTGGGTGAGGAGGAGGAGGAGGGCTGCAGGGTGGGTGAGGAGGAGGAGGAGGGCTGCAGGGTGGGTGAGGAGGAGGAGGAGGGCTGCAGGGTGGGTGAGGAGGAGGAGGAGCTGCAGGGTGGGTGAGGAGGAGGAGGGCTGCAGGGTGGGTGAGGAGGAGGAGGGCTGCAGGGTGGGTGAGGAGGAGGAGGGCTGCAGGGTGGGTGAGGAGGAGGAGGGCTGCAGGGTGGGTGAGGAGGAGGAGGGCTGCAGGGTGGGTGAGGAGGAGGAGGGCTGCAGGGTGGGTGAGGAGGAGGAGGGCTGCAGGGTGGGTGAGGAGGAGGAGGGCTGCAGGGTGGGTGAGGAGGAGGAGGGCTGCAGGGTGGGTGAGGAGGAGGAGGACCATGGCGCCTGCATGAAGTTGGAGGGAGTGAAAAGGAATGTGGTAGCGATAGGAGACTGTGTAGTCAAGGGAATAGATACTGTTCTCTATAGCCCCAACCAGGGGCTCCAAAGGTTGTGTTGCCTGCCCAGTGCCAGGGTGAAGGATACCTCACAGCTAGGAGGTGGATCTAGTTATCATGGTCCATATAGGAACCAGCAATATAGATAGAACTAGGAATGATATTCTGCTGAGAGAAGTTGAGGAGTTAGGGCCCAAATTAAAATGTGGAACCTCAAAGGTAATAATCTTTGGATTGTTACCAGAGCCATAATCCAATTGGCATAGGATTAGGTAGATTAGTGAATTAAACGCATGGTTTAGAGTGGTATGGACAGAAGGGGTTTTGATTCATTGAGCACTGGCAGTAGTAGTGGGGGTAGAGGGAGCTATTGCATTGGGATGGGCTCCACTTAAACCAGATTGGGATCAATGTCCTGGCTAATGGTCTAAGTAGGCCTGAGGACAAGGATTTAAACTAAAGTAGGGTGGGTGGTGAGGGTAAAGTTCTGATGAAGAGTGATTTAGAAATCTAAAGTGAAAAGTAGAGACAATAGAAGGGTGTAGCGATTTGGAGAAAGATGAGCAGAGTGGAACAGGAAGGGACAGAGAATCAGCAAATAAAGCCCATGCAAACAATAGTAGTTTCAAAAATTAAAGGCTCTTTATCTGAATGTGAGAAGAAGCCACAAGAACAAAGATGGACTTGTGGTACAGATGGAGAGAAATTGTTTAGATCTGATCACCCTAACAAAGACATAGGCCGAGATTTTCCACGCCCGTCCGCAGGAGTGGAAAATATCACTAAAAGGCCAAAAATCAGTTTGTCATAGTCATGAAACCAACTTGCGATCGTCTGCTCCACCCGTCAATGATGGGCTGCTTTTCCCGCCGCTGCACATCAGCAACATCATTTTAATACATTTCCGTCTCACTATAAGCCCTGTTTGCCAGAATCACCCCCCCACCCCCCACGCTGGATCATAAGGCCACATCGGTGTACAATTTGAACGACATGTTTTACGACAGGATATAAGTGACCTACACTCTACTCAACACTTCAAGGTTAGTTCGCCTACCTTGCCTTGCACAGGAATCGGCTCCAGGCTTTGCAGGCAGCACCACATTTCAGACCAGCGGTAAGGCGGGTGTGGCTTTTAATGAGTGCTGGGTTAGGGCTGCACTGGGGAGGGGGGTAACTGGCCTGAGGCATAGGAAGGGGCTGCAGGGTTAGGGCTGCGCTGTGGAAGGGGGGAAACTGGCCTAAGGCATGGGGAGGGGCTGCAGGGCGGGGCCTGTACTGGGGAAGTGGGGCAAGTGGCCTCAGACAGGAGAAAGGGCTGCAGGGGTAGTCCTGTATGGGAGGTTACGAGTGGGGAAGGTTGCAATCAGGCACATGACTGGGGGGGAGTGTGCAGGGGTGGAGCAGGCACGAGGTTTATGTTGACCTCAAGATGGAGATGGGTGAGGTCCACATGGGCCATAGGCACATCCAATTCAAAATGTTCAGGGGCTAACAAACGGACATGCAACAGAAGCACGACAGGATCAGGGAATACAGGGGGCCAACTATGAGGGAGGGAAACCTGAACATGAAGCTCCTCGGGGACAATGGGAGGGGTTTCCATACTCACACAGGGATGGTCCGAGCTGGTGTGGCAGCGAGAGTTCTGCACCATCACCTTCCAACCTGCAGTGATGGTGCAGTACAAATTTAAACGAGGAGAAGCTCTGCTGTGGGCTCTGCGGGTGGAATGGAGGGCTGATGCATGTACTGGGTGGGGAGGAGGTGGTGGGCTGATTACATTGGCACACAACTGGACTGTGCATTTCCAAATGGGGGGAGAGGCATAGCTGAGACATGCTAGGAACCTTTCACTGACAATGCAGGGAATCAGGGAAGTGAAGCAATAATGCCCATTCATTTGAGACTAATCCCACAAAGTGGCACTAATTGATCTCCTTGTTTTAACCCCTTGTTCGCAGTGTGGAAACTCCCCAGAGTAATTACGAACTCCATAGCAATTGGGCAAATGGACAAGCTCCAGAAGCCTGTTTAGAAAGTTGGTGCTGGACGGTTCACTGAAGAGAAACATCAGGCCCCCCTCAAATAATCTCATTTCCGGAATGAACAGTTACCCAAGGGTGTAGTATTGAGAGTGCAGTGAATGAGGCTCCCGGTCCCTGGGTTGAAAGCAGCACATCCAAGTGGCTGGCCAAAGCAATGTCATAGCAGTCTGTAATGTTTTGGGGGTGGTGGTGGGCTGGGGGGGAACCTTGATACACATGCTGCATTGGTCATTTCAGAGTGGAGTACTCTCGACACGGGGACAAAGCCCTTGAACCCACATTCACTGATGAGCCATTGACACAAAGAGGACCCTTGGAGACGAATGCTCACACTTGTCTCTTTCTCATTGATAACGTAGAGAGGAGACCATCAGGAATCTGGAGGCTGGATTTATCACTGTCAGCCTTATCGCTTACAGAGAGAAGAAGGTGAAGATTGCGATGGAGGTACCTGGATCGCCAACAGGAGGAGCAAGACCCTCAAGACCAAGAGCCCGTAGGGCCTGGAGGGGATGAGGCTCACAAAGGCGTCGTGTGTAGGCAGCTCGCAAAATCCAGGGTCTACAGAACTTGCATGTCTTATCTGCAGATGAGCAAGAGCCAGTGTCGCTGACTGCTACACATATCCAGGGTTCTGGTGACTCACATTTGCCAAATTCCCCAGGAATTGGCACCTCAGGGACTGGGAGGGCATCTATTGCCGGTGGCTGTGAAAGTAATGGCTACACTCAACATCTACGCTGGTGACTTCTTCCAGGGCTCCACTTGGGATCACTGTGGGATCTCTCAAACATCCATGCACAAATACATACATGAGTTCACAGGCGCCCTATTTGCCAAGGCTCACAATTACATCAACATTGACAGAGATCAAGCAAGCCACGATGACAGAGCACTGGGCTTTGCTGAGATTGCTGGATTCCCACAGGTGCACGGTGCCATTGACTTAACTCTTGTGCCTATAAAAACCTCCTGGCTACAGGCACTGCAATACATAAACCAGAAAGGCTCCCACCCACTCAATGTACAGCTGGTCTGCGACCACAAAAAACTGATCCTGCCGGTTTGTGCCAGGTACCCAGGAAGTGTCCAAGATTCATACATTTTGTGTATATCACAGATCCCGGACCTCTTCGAGGGACCACACAAGATCCAGGGCTGGCTCCTCAGTGATAAAGGTTACCCGCAAAGGACATGGCCGATTATGCTCATGCAGCAGCCTCAATCTCCTGCAGAGAGAAGGTACAATGAGGCTCAGGGCGTTAGCTGAACATTGGAGGAGCACACCATAGGGATCCTAAAGATGCAATTCCAATGCCTGGGCAGATCTGGTAGAGCACTCCAGTACACTCCCCAGACAATCTTCCGGATCATCGGGGCTTGCTGCACAGTGCACAGCCTGATGCTGCAAAGGGGAGGAGGACTTGCTCGATGATGAGATGGAGAAGCTGCAAGTCCCCTCCGATGAGGAAGACCTCAAAGGGGATGAGGGTGATGAATTCGAGGAAGACGAAGCTGCAGAGGAAGAGGCCATAGCAAGGGCCAGGCGAGGCGGGCATGCACCTAAGCACCTGATAGCCATCAGGTTCCACCAGGAACATGATGAGTTGCAGTGTGCAACCTCTTAGATGACAGCCCACCAGCATGGGCCAGCATGAGCACCAGCATTGCAATTCCTTTCATTTCACCCATGCACGAGAGTGAATAGTAACACATCAGGCTCACATTTTCCTGAGACTTTGAACGATGGTGAACCCTCAGCAGCATGTGGCCTCGCTGGGGTGCTAACTGGAGGAAGGCAACCTGGCATCGGATGTCAGAAGATGCAGCATCTTCAAGATAAATGAAGCCCAGGCTCATGAGAGGGGATCTCATAGAACCCTATAAAATTCTAACAGGACTAGACAGGGTGGATGCAAGAAGGATGTTCCTGATGGTGGGGGAGTCCAGAACCAGGGGTCACATGCTGAGAATACAAGGTAAACCATTTAGGACTGAGATGAGGAGAAATTTCTTCACCCAGAGAGTGGTGAGCCTGTGGAATTCACTACCACAAAAAGTAGTTGAGGCCAAAACATTGTATGTTTTCAAGAAGGAGTTAGATATAGCTCTTGGAGCGAAAGGGATTAAAGGATATGGGGAGAAAGTGGGAGCAGGCTCTTGAGTTGGATGATCAGCCATGATCATAATGAATGGCGGAGCAGGCTCGAAGGGCCGAATGGCCTACTCCTATTTTCTATGTTTCTATGTTAAGCATCTCTCCAGCATCCCAGTTGCAATGGCAGCCTGCAAAAGCCAGGAGCTGTCCGTCAATCCTCAGTGGTCTTATAGCTGCATACCTTCAATGTAACAAGGCTCCTCAAATAGACCCACCTAAAGCAATGGAATTACAGACTCTGTGTAGCATCAATGGTGAATCAGATAATTCACACTTGGGACAAGGCAGCCAATGATGTTCCGCTAGGAATTCATTTATAGATGACTCAGTTATCTCTGGTGCATTCTTCCAAATCACACTGACATCCGGCACTCTCCGCTAGGGATCCTAGGCTGCATTTATCCTCAGCTTGAAATGGATGCAGACCAACTGAGCATGAAGACGTCAAACACTTGCCTGCCAGGCATTAAAATGCCTCCTCTTGTGACCTCATGACCAGCCCTGGCCCTTGCCAAGTCCAAAATACACATGTCATTGTGAATAAATAACACACTTCAGCTTCAGTACATCCTCGCTCCTACTCCATTGCTCCCCTACACATTGTCTCAAGCAACCATGTTCACTTCCAGATGCCGCCTGCCAGAAATGACCATTTGAAATTAGCATCAGTGACCTCGGCGAGTGCTCAGGTGAGGGAACACAAAGCACTGCATCCCTAGATTGTGATGGGAGCCTTGTCCCCGCAAGATACACAACTACAGGGTGAGAGAGACACAAGGTCGGACGTTCAAGCACCGGGAGAATAATGTGGCTGAGAGGGGCCGAGCTTCGTCACCTTGAGTTGGCAAGGTGCCCCCACTTATTGTTCAGCTTATCAGGTGTACAACGGAAAGTCGAAAATGTGGTTGGCTGACAGCAGTGCACTTGAGCCCTGAGTGTGGGCTCATAGCATGAAAACACTGCCGAGAGACAGGGCACAAATACATCTCTCCTTGTACACGGCACATTCACTTTTCACGAATGCAGATGAGTTAGGAGAACACCTTGATCTCAATCTTACACAGCCAAGAATAAACATGAGATGACCCTGCAAAGCATGTGAACGAGGTTCATTCCACAAGTACACTTAACATTAAGTTTGAGACATCACTGATGTCAAGGATGATGTGCTAAAGGGGCACACACTGCGGTAATATGGAAGCACACTACTTTGGTGAGAGGCCCACGATAGAGACATGTCACTAAGTTGGGGGAGGGACTGTGGCATCACATCACACCTGATTGACTGCAACACAGCTCCGCATAAAAATGAGGCAGACACGAGATGTGAAATGGGTGCGATTCTATTACATTTGTATACATTATATACATGTTATAAACACACGTGCCACTGTTGTGCTCCTAGATCTCCATAACTTTCCTAACCTTACCACTACGTCTTTGGTTCTTGCCTCCTGTATAGCACTCTGCAGTAATTATTACGCTGTGAGACCCTGCCTCCTGTATAGCACTCTGCAGTAATTATTACACTGTGAGACCCTGCCTCCTGTATAGCACTCTGCAGTAATTATTACACTGTGAGACCCTGCCTCCTGTATAGCACTCTGCAGTAATTATTACACTGTGAGACCCTGCCTCCTGTATAGCACTCTGCAGTAATTATTACACTGTGAGACCCTGCCTCCTGTATAGCACTCTGCAGTAATTATTACACTGTGAGACCCTGCCTCCTGTATAGCACTCTGCAGTAATTATTACACTGTGAGACCCTGCCTCCTGTATAGCACTCTGCAGTAATTATTACACTGTGAGACCCTGCCTCCTGTATAGCACTCTGCAGTAATTATTACACTGTGAGACCCTGCCTCCTGTATAGCACTCTGCAGTAATTATTACGCTGTGAGACCCTGCCTCCTGTATAGCATTCTGCAGTAATTATTACGCTGTGAGACCCTGCCTCCTGTATAGCATTCTGCAGTAATTATTACACTGTGAGACCCTGCCTCCTGTATAGCATTCTGCAGTAATTATTACACTGTGAGACCCTGCCTCCTGTATAGCACTCTGCAGTAATTATTACACTGTGAGACCCTGCCTCCTGTATAGCACTCTGCAGTAATTATTACACTGTGAGACCCTGCCTCCTGTATAGCACTCTGCAGTAATTATTACACTGTGAGACCCTGCCTCCTGTATAGCACTCTGCAGTAATTATTACACTGTGAGACCCTGCCTCCTGTATAGCACTCTGCAGTAATTATTACACTGTGAGACCCTGCCTCCTGTATAGCACTCTGCAGTAATTATTACACTGTGAGACCCTGCCTCCTGTATAGCACTCTGCAGTAATTATTACACTGTGAGACCCTGCCTCCTGTATAGCACTCTGCAGTAATTATTACACTGTGAGACCCTGCCTCCTGTATAGCACTCTGCAGTAATTATTACACTGTGAGACCCTGCCTCCTGTATAGCATTCTGCAGTAATTATTACACTGTGAGACCCTGCCTCCTGTATAGCATTCTGCAGTAATTATTACACTGTGAGACCCTGCCTCCTGTATAGCATTCTGCAGTAATTATTACACTGTGAGACCCTGCCTCCTGTATAGCACTCTGCAGTAATTATTACACTGTGAGACCCTGCCTCCTGTATAGCACTCTGCAGTAATTATTACACTGTGAGACCCTGCCTCCTGTATAGCACTCTGCAGTAATTATTACACTGTGAGACCCTGCCTCCTGTATAGCACTCTGCAGTAATTATTACACTGTGAGACCCTGCCTCCTGTATAGCACTCTGCAGTAATTATTACACTGTGAGACCCTGCCTCCTGTATAGCACTCTGCAGTAATTATTACACTGTGAGACCCTGCCTCCTGTATAGCACTCTGCAGTAATTATTACACTGTGAGACCCTGCCTCCTGTATAGCACTCTGCAGTAATTATTACACTGTGAGACCCTGCCTCCTGTATAGCACTCTGCAGTAATTATTACACTGTGAGACCCTGCCTCCTGTATAGCATTCTGCAGTAATTATTACACTGTGAGACCTGCCTCCTGTACAGTACTGTGCAATAAGTATTAAATTTTGTGTTGAAAGTATATCTTTGGAACTTTTTGACTCCTAATATTCGCTATTTGATAGCTAATAATTTTTCTGCTGGTCAGAGTAGAAATTGATCATACTTTATTATTCAAACTTCTTATTGTCAATTAACCGTTGATAATGCTACAATGAATTTGTTCATTTTCTCAGGTTGATTTAGAGGTATTGGATTTCTTGATTCTGCCCAAGTCTGTGTTTGAGCATTAAGCTTGCAGCACTCCTTACCACTTACCTCACTACCAGCTCCTCCATCCACCCCTGGCTTGCCAGTCCCACCTATGTTGGAAACAGCACTTGATGGAAGGATGAAGGGGAGCCAAGGGTGCGGGAGAGACATGTCAGGGGAGTGGAGAGGGGCTGGTGTGGGGGGAGGTGTGTGGGAGTGGAGCTGGGTGGCATCAATGTCTGAGGGTCAGAGCCCAGCAGGCTTTAAAACCGTTATAACAGTGTTAAATGTGTTTTAAATGATATGCATTTTAAGAAGTGTCCTAATTATTTTGATATATTAAAAATAACATACCTGGCATTGAGCTGAACCCAAACCTGAAGGAGTGTGTCCTCAGCTTGCAAAGTCCAAAAGGAGTGTGACTTTACTGGCAATGTGCCAAACTGGGATCCCAGGCTGCTTGTCCAGACAATAGGCCCTGCATACTACATGACAGAAAGATCTGGACCAATGAGTCTGCTTGTACAGCCCTGCTTCATTGTTTTCATTTTTCCTTATATTTGACGTTAATGTTCACTTTTGTCATGTACAGGCTATCTGTAATGATACCCTGTTACAACGTAGTCTGTTCAATATGAAATTGTGTTCAAACACAATGAAAGTGAGTATCTCCACCCTTGCCATGAATTCCTTCCTGCCTCTCCTGTAGCTGTTGATTCCTGACCGGTGATTTGAGTGCCGTGGTTCTCTGATATTTTGGGGGTGGGGTGCAGCACATTCGAGCTGAACATCAAGCTACATTGTCTGGAGGGTGGAGGGTCACTGGTTAATGCTTGCTGGAGAATCCGTGAACAGACGAATCAAATGCATCATGCCCAAAATGAATAGTTTACAGTTGCTGGGAGGTATCTGTGACAGCATGATCTGTAGCCTTCTAAAAGAGAAACTCTCTTCCTCTGCTTACATTTCACCCTTGCTTTATTAATTTTTAGTTTGATGGGGTGTCGGTATCTCATGGTTCATGTGGTTGTGAGTAAGATAAGTGTGGCTCCTTGAGCAGTGAATGTCCGTGTATTCATGTGTTGTATCTGGGAAAGTTTGAGTACTCGACACTCGTCACATTCAGCAGATAGCTCTGTTCCCATTGACTCCACTGTGGTTTTACCAGCCCCCAGCTTGTCACCTCATGGCGCTTCATTGACACTGTATGCTGGACAGATCATGAAAGTCTGAACCACCAAGTGGTGCCAGGTCTCCCAGTGCTGAGCAACCTGACTACAGACAGTGAGCTTATACAAGAATTGAATGGGGTATCACACCGTTCTGCAGCCACCTCACACACCGTACCCTCTTCATGTGAAGAAAAAGTCAAGGAGTAGCATTGCTTGTAGTTTGGGAGTGGGGGTGAACCTGGCAGAGGCAGGAGAACAATGAGGGAGTGATGCACTGAGGAATAGTTAAATCTGAGGTTTGATATGTGTTGGCCCGGTGACATGGCAGCACTGTCTGCCCCAGTCGTGACCTGTTTAGATTTTTTTAGACAACTATTTCTCTGATTCTATTTATGGGCAAAAAGCAGAGATGTAGGACTAGGCACGACTGCTCTTTCAAGGAGCTGGTGCAGACACGACGGGCTGAATGCACTCCTGCATTGTAGTTCCTACAATTGCATCCAAAGTTATCTATGTCCTTCATACGTCAGCAGGAGGACATACATGACCATGTAGCCTTCCGTAAGTTTAAGGGTTAAATTGAATTGCAAGCCTTAAAAGAACTCTGGTATAGAGGGTTAATGTTAAATATGTAAATATATAGTCTACAGCATCAGTGATGTAAAATCCATGACAACAGAGCATGGAGAGAGAGAGTTCTATGAAGAGCCTCGTGCTAAGCCAATAATATATATATAATGCTCAATAAAAGATAAATTTTACCAACAGTCTTGCCTCCAGTATTATCTGAGAGCCCAAATCATGAACAGCCCCCTCTAAGACCCACAATGATTATAACAGATGATGACAATGGAGAACATGACAAAACAAGCAACAAGTGACTGGAAGAAGCAGCAAGAGAAGCGATTTCTAGGCAAGGACAGTGCGGGAAAGTTACCAATGTAACTTCAAAAAGGATGACAGTGAAGGGAAACCATGGAGAAAATCCTGCCTTTACCAGAGTGCTTCCACCATGTGGAAGGCCCGGATCAAGCCGAGATGTGGCAGATCTGGAATTGCAGGTTTACCAGACACAGAACCGCTTCAGGACTAGCAATGAGCAGGCCAGTATCTTACTCTATACTATAGGCAATAGAGCAGATGCAATAATGGTCAGACAGGGCATAAACAAAGTCACGGCGACGTATGAAGAGGTTATCAAAGTATTTGATACTTATTTTAGCCTTTGAAGGAACACATTTTCAAGAGGACAAAGTTCAATAGACATACCCAAAGACCAGGAGAGAGCGTAGATTCCTTCATTAACAATTTATATTGGCTAGCTGAGAATTGTGAAGATGGAGCCCTGGAAGACGAATTAATTTGAGATTGCATTGTCGGTGTCTTAGAGGAAACTTTATCAGATTTTCTACAATCTAGGGAAGATTTGACCCTATTGAAGGCTGTGCAGTTAACAAGGCAGGCAGAAATGAGAAACAAAATCAGATTTATATTTGAGGCGAGAAAGAAATCTCATGGAGCAAAGCGGCTGACGTAGTGCAGTTTGCAGGACATAGAAGTAGCAGCGCACCTAATTCAAAACCGGGAAAGAGTGAAAAAGACACGGCAGCTACCATTATTCAGTGTTTTCATTGTGGCTGGAAAAAGCTGCAGTGGCGTGAAGAGCACCCTGCCAAAACAGAGTGCCATTCCTGCAAGAAGAGAGGCCATTTTAAATCGCTATGCTGCATCAAAAAGCTCCTAACACAAAAGTTAGAGGAGAAACAACTGAGATCATCTAGTATTCAAGAAGTTTACAGATTCTGTGGATTTGACCATACAACTAGTTTACCCAGGTACCCACAGGCAAATGGAAAAGCCAAAAGAGGCCTTCTAACCCTTCTAAAAAATCACAGGATGACATTTATTAGATTATTTTTAGAAAGATACTTTCATTTGATTTTGGATACCAATTTAGCACTATTGAGCTACTGTTCCACACTACTTCAGAATGGTTTGGCCATCATCAGAACTTCTGATGGGAGGAAGACTATGGGCTTCTTCACATGACAACAGAGTATGCTGAGAGTTCTATGTAGAGCCTCGTGCTAAGCCTGTACTTAGTACGGAATAATGTAGTTAGTATAATGTTCAATATTTGTAAAGTTTGCTAACAGCCTTACCTCCAGGATTATCTGAAATTCCAGATTACGAATAACCTCATCTAATACCCATAACGATGATAACAGACTCACTATTTCTGCGCAGGTGCAAGTTCAGTAAGGCACATTATAGCACTAAGTGGAGCTTAAGCTTGGAGGGAGTAGGACTACAGACTGAGAGCTAACATGCTAATTATTAGCAGGCTTCATCTCAGAGCTCAGAATTAGCTGATCAATGATGGTTTTACTTGTTTAGATATATCGAGATTCTGAAAGATCACAAAGTAAAGCTCCTTTGGGATGAGAAAATTGCTGAACATTACTTTGATTATAAAAGGTAAGCATTTTTTTTTAAATTCTCTTAAATAGCATATCAATCGTTAAAGCTCCTTGACATCACTTGCTCCTGTGTTCTTCTCTACTTGCCCCCTCTACCCTCTGTGCTAGACCTCACCAGTTCTCCCCGTGGTGCCTATCCTCAACACTACTAAGCTGAAACATCAAAGTTCAAAAACTACTAAGCAATTAGCGGGGTTAATGGGTAAAGAGAGGGTATAGAAGGGATAAGTAAATGATGAGAGGGTACAGAGGTTAGTGGGTGATCAGCGGGTATAGAGCGGTTAATGAGTGAGTCAAGTATAGAGCAGTTAATGGGGGATGAGGGATTAATGCATGATGAGAGGGAATAGAGGGGTTAATGGGGAATGAGCGGGTATAGAGGGGTTAATGGGGGCTGAGAAGCTTATGGAGGGGTTAATGGGTGAATGATTTACAGAGGAGTTAATGGGTGATTGCTTTACAGAGAGGTTAATGGATGAGTGGCTTATGGAAGGTTTAATAGATGAGTGGTTGATGGAGGGGCTGATGGGTGGGTCGCTTATGGAGGGATTAATGGGTGAGGGGGTAATGGGTGAGTGGTTGATGGGGGTGTGGCTGATGGAAGGGTTAATGGGGGATTGCGAATCATTGTCAAACATTCACTCTGAACAGGAGAATGTTTTTTTTTCAGGCACCAGGGTGGGAAACATGTTGTGTTTTACCCAACATTAAAGGTAAGAAAGTTAATGAATCTCATTAGGAATTCCTGCAATAAGTTTCAAACTCTTATATGAGCCCTCTGTGCCTGTGCAGTCTATCGGTAATGTTGGTCAGACTCCATAACATCCCCTCACTCCTGGTTGGGCTAAATCTGAACTGGAAAATTTCAATGTCACCTCTACTCCTCAGTCCCTTTGATAATGGACACTCCCCTGTAACCCTCACAAGATGCAGCACACTATGGAATCATAGACTGACACAGCACAAAAAGAGGCCTTTCAGCCCTTCCTGCCTTTATCGGCTCTTTGAAACAGCTACCCTGCTGTTTGTCCACAGCCTTGAAATGTTCTTTCCTGCAAATGTTTATCCAATTCCCTTTGGATTCGGAGTCTGATTCGAGCAACCAGTGCAATCCGCATTTACAACAGCTTGCCACATCTAAAATGGTTTCCTCATGTCTCCTCTGGCTCCTTCATCAATCACCCTAAATCTTCGTTCTCTGGTTACTGAACCTTCTGCCACTGAAAGCACACTCTCCTTATTTACTCTCTCAGAGACATTCATGATTTTGAACACCTCTATCAAATCTCTCCTTAACCCTCTCTGCTTGAAGGGGAACAATCCCAGCTTCTCCAATATCCTCATGTCACTGAAGTCCCTCATCCCTGGTATCACCTTAGTACATTTCCAGCATGCCAACTCTGAGGCTGAGACACCGTTCTTAAAGTGTGGTGCTCAGAATTAGCCACACTACTCCAACTGGAATCGAACAGTATTTTATAAAGTTTTGCTTTTGTATGCTAGGTAAACATTTATAGAGCTAAGGATTCTCTTTGCTTCTTTAACAGCCTTCTCAACTACAAAAATTTAAGGTTGTCTCTGTATCTGGACGTCCCTTAAAATTGTACTATTTAGCTTATATTGCCTTAGTGTCAGCCATGGCTCAGTTGGTATCATTCTCATCTGAAACAGAAGTTTGTGGGTTCAAGTATCACTTCTGAGGGAGTGCTGCTCTGTTGGAGATGCTGTCTTTCAGATGAGACGTTAAACCAGGTAAATACCTGCTCTCTCAGGTAGATATGAAAGATTCCATGGCACTATTTCAAAGAAGAATAGGGGAGTTATTTCTGGTGCCCTGACCAACCCCTCAATCAACATCTCAAAAACAGATTATCTGATCGTTATCACGTTCTGTTTGTGGGAGCTTGGTGTGCACAAATTGGTTACCATGTGTTCTACATATTGACTACACTTCAAACTGCTTCATTGCACTTTGAGGTGTCCTGTGGTCATGAAAGTTGCTATATAAATGTAAGCCTTCATACGATAATCTATCACTTCACACTTCACCTCCCACGTGTCTGCCCATTTCACCTTTCCATATCCTCCTGAAGTCTGTAACAATCCTCCTCATTGCTTATGCCTTTCATGCCATTTAAAAACATTGAAATTATTAACTGTATACCCCAGTCCAGATCATTCATATGAGTAGTGGTCCCATTACCAATCCCTGGGGAACAGCACTATATACTTCCTCCAGTCCAGCCCTCACCACAACTCTCTGATTTCTGTCCCTTAGTCACTTTGAGATCCATACAGCTGCTGACTCTTCACTTTAGCTAGCAAATCTGTATGTGATCTTTTGAAAGTGCATATACACAATGTGAACCACACTACCATCAACTCTTTCTGGTAATTCATCAAACAACTTTAACAAGTTAATCAACACAATTTAACTTGAATAAATCCATGTTGACTTTTGTTTACTTTGTCAAATGCCAATTAATTTTTCCCTGAGTTTTGCCTGTGAAAGTTTGCCACCACTGGCATTTAGTGTGATAATGCAGTGTTTATCTCTCTCTCTGTTTTTGGACCTTGGTGTACCTCTGCAGCTCTCCAGTCCTCTGGCACCCCTAATGCATCTAAACTATTTCATTTAATCTAGTATTGTTCTTAATTTCTCTTGTTAGCCACAGTTAAATCACCTTGTGGGGTTATTATTCCTTAATGGAATTTATATATTTTGTGAATAATCAATTATTTCTTTAAATGTTTGCCATTGCTTATCATTTTTAATCTTTCATGGCGTTGCTGGCAATGCCAACATTTATTGCCCATCCCTAACTGCCCTTGAGAAGGTGGTGGTGAGCTTCCTTCTTGAACCACTGCAGTCCATGTGGTGTAGGTACACCCACAGTGCTGTTTGGAAGGGAGTTCCAGGATTTTGACCCAGCGACAGTGAAGGACCGGCAATATATTTCCAAGTCAGGATGGTGAGTGACTTGGAGGGGAACTTCCAGGTGGTGATGTTGCCATGCACCCACTGACCTTGAACTTCTAGGTGGTAGAGAGGTCCTAGGTTTGGAAGCTGCCGTCTATGGAGCCTTGGTGAGTTCCTGCAGTGTATCTTGTAGATGGTACACACTGCTGCTACTGTGTGTCGGTGGTAGAGGGAGTGAATGTTTGTGGATTGGGTGCCAATCAAGCGGGCTGCTTTGTCCTGGACAGTGTCAAGCTTCTTGAGAGTTGTTGGAGCTGCACTCATCCAGGCAAGTGGAGAGTATTCCATCACACTCCTGACTTGTGCCTTGTAGATGCTGGACAGGCTTTAGGGAGACAGGCGATGAGTTACTCGCTAGAGAATTCCTAGCCACTGACCTGCTCTTGTAGCCACAGTATTTATAAGCTAGTCGAGTTCAGTTTTTGGTTAATGGATCTTGATAGTGGGGGATTCAATGATTATGGTGTCATTGAATGTCAAGGGGTGATGGTTGGATTCTCTCTTGTTGGAGATGGTCATTGCCTGGTACTTGTGTGGCACAAATGTTACTTGCCACTTATCAACCCAAGCCTGAATATTGTCCAGGTCTTGCTGCATTTAGACATGGACCACTTCAGTATCTGAGGAGTCACGAATGGTGCTGAACATTGTGCAATCATCAGCGAACACCCTTACTTCTGACCTTATGATGGAAGGAAGGTCATTGATGAAGCAGCTGAAGATGGTTGGGCCGAGGACACTACCCTGAGGAACTCCTGCAGTGACGTTTCGGTACTGAGATGATTGACCTCCAACAACCACAACCATCTTCCTTTGTGCTAGGCATGACTCAAACCAGCGGAGAGTTTTCCCCCTGATTCCCATTGATTCCAGTTTTGCAATGGCTCCTTGATGCCACACTTGGTGAAATGCGGTCTTGATGTCAAGGGCAGTCACTCTCACCTCACCTTGGGAGTTCAGCTCTTTAGTCCATGTTTGGATCAGAGCTGTAATAAGGCCAGGAGCTGAGTGGCCCTGGTGGAACCCAAACTGCATGTCAGTGAGCAGGTTATTGCTGAGTAAATGCCGCTTGATAGCACTGTTGATGAACCCCTTCCATCGCTTTACTGATGATCGAGAGTAGACTGATGGAGCGATAATTGGCCGGGTTGGATTTGTCATGCTTTTTGTGCACAGGCCATACCTGGGCAGTTTTTCACATTGCCAGGTAAATGCCAGTGTTGTAGCTGTACTGGAACAGCTTGACTAGGGGCGTGGCAAGTTCTGGAGCACAAGTCTTCAGGATTATTGCCGGAATATTGTCCAGGCATCTGTGATGCTGGGAACCTCCGGAGGAGGCTGAGATGGATCATCCGCTCGAGACTTCTGGTTGAATCAAATGCTTCAGCCTTCTCTTTTGCACTGATGTGCTGGGCTCCTCCATCATTGAGGATGGGGATATTTGTGGAGCCTCCTCCTCCAGCGAGTTGTTTAATTGTCCACCGTTATTCATGGCTGGATGTGGCAGGACTGCAGAGCTTAGATCTGATCCATTTGTGTTTGATGGCTTAGCTCTGTCTATCACTTGCTGCTTATGCTGTTTGGCACGCAAGTAGTCCTGTGCTGTAGCTTCACCAGGTTGACACCTCTGCACTCTTCATTGAACCAGGGTTGATCCCCTGGCTTGGTGGTAATGATAGAGTAGGGGACATGAAGTTACAGATTGTGGTTGAATACAATCCTGCTGCTGATGGCACAAAGCACGTCATGGATGCATAGTTTTGAGTTACTAGATCTGTTCAAAATCTATCCCATTTAGCATGATGGTAGTGCCACACAACACGATGGAGGGTATCCTCAATGTGAAGGCAGGACTTCGACTCCACAAGGACTGTGTGGGGCTCACTCCTACCAATACTGTCGTGAACATATGCAACTGCGACAGGTAGATTGATGAGGACAAGGTCAAACAGATTTTTCCCACTTGCTGGTTCTCTCACAACCTGCTGCAGTCCTAGTCTAGCAGCTATGTCCTTTAGAATTCAGCCAGTTCGGTCAGTCGTGGTGCTCCTGAGCCACTCTTGGTGATGGATGTTGAAGTCCCCAGCCCAGAGTACAATCTGAGCCCTTGTCACCCTCAGTGCTTCTTCCAATTGGTGTTCAAATGGAGGAGTACTGATTCATCAGCTGAGGGGGTACGTGGAAGGTGGTAATCAGCAGGAGGTTTCCTTACCCAATTTTGACCTGATGCCATGAGATTTCATGGAACCCAAAGTTAATGTTGAGGACTCCCAGGGAACTCCCGACCATATATCACTGTGCTGCCACCTCTGGTGTGTCTGTCCTACGGGTGACACAAGACATACCCAGGGATGGTGATGCCTGGGACATTGTCTGTAAGGTATGATTCTGTGAGTGTGACTCTGTCAGACTGTTGCTTAACTAGAATAAAAGCAGAAATGTAATGGATTTTATACTGTTGAAGAGGGGGTGAAGCAAAATAAAAGGGCAGGGATAGGTGGCAGCTCATGAGAGATTTGACAAAGATGTCTTGGACACATGACTAAAGGAGTGGTAATGATAGTGCTAAAGACTAAGGCAGGTGTTAATAGTGGCGTAAAGGTCAGATAGCAGAATGTGTTAGTAGCAGAGCAAGGGTCGGCGCTCTCTGAAAGCAAAACATAAGAACAAGTTACAGACTGGCCCTTGTGGGGGAAAAGAAAATCAAAATGGAGGACAGAGTTCATGATCTGAAGTTTCTGAACTTTAATATTGAGTCCGGAAGGCTGTAAAGGGCCTAATCGGAAGATAAGGTGCTGTTCCTCCAGTTTGCTTTGGGCTTCACTGAAACATTGCAGCAAGCCGAGGACAGAAATGTGAACAAAATGCCTAACTGAAATGACATGCAACCAGAAAGCTGGGGGTCATGCGGACTAAGTGAAGGTGTTCCACAAAGCCGTCACTCAGTCTGTGTTTAGTCTCCCCAATGTAAAGGAGTTGCTTGACTAGTCTGTGAGACAGCGTTCCCAATTTTGGCACAAGTTACCACCTACTTACAAATTAGCAAGGAAGACTCTGCAAGGTCGACAGGTCTGGGTTTGCTATTGTCGTTTCCGATGCCTAGGTCAATGCTGGGTGGTACACCCAGTTCAATTCCTTTTAGACCTTGTAGTGGTTTGGTAGAACTGAATGATTTGCTAGGCCATTTCAGAGGCATTTAAGGGTCAACCACATTATTGTGGGTCTGGAATCACATGTAGGCCAGACCAGGTAAGGGCAGCAGATTTCCTTCCTTAAAGGACATTAATGAACCAGATGGGTTTTTACAACAATCGATGATACTTTGATGGTCACCATTACTGAGGCTAGCTTTATATTCCAGATTCATTAACTGAATTTGAATTCAATGTTGTGATTTGAACCCACGTCCTAGAGAATTAGCTCTGGGTTACTAGCCCAGTGACATTACTATTATGCCATTGCCTTTTTCTATGTTGAACCAGCACATGCAGATGGAAAATTATGAAAGTTCAGGGCAAACAAATTTCTAAACCTGTATCTAAAGGAGCTCTAGCTTTGGATGCCTTTTCTTCCTCTAGTGGGAATGTGTTTATATCTGCATTATTGCTTCTTCCAAAGACCTACCATTGTTGAATTGTTGGAAAACGTGCTGGGGAATGGGATGAGGCCAGGTGGATTGTTCTTCAGCTGGCACAGATAGGATGGGCAGAGCGGCCTCATTCTGTGCCATAATTTTTTCTACATCTGCTAAATTTCCTAAATGCCTGAAAAGGAGGAAAGTGCAGAGATGTGGAGAGAGGGCTGGGGAGTGACAGTGGAATGGCTCCTGAGCAGAGCCAGCACAGACATGATGGGCTGAATGGCCTCCTTCTGTGCCGTAACGATTCTATGATTCTAATCACTGTTTTGGCTACCAGTTTTTAGTTGTAGTCCACCCTGGCCTGATTACTCTTCATTCACTGCAATTAGCTCTCCTCCAGTTATGGGGAGGTTGTGGCATAGTGGTATTGTCACTGGACAAGTGATCCAGAGACCCAGGGTAATGCTATGGGGACCTGGGTTTGAATCCCACCACAGCAGATGGTGGGATTTGAATTAAGTAAAAATCTGGAATTAAGAGTCTAATGATGGCTACAAAACTATCATTGATTGTCAAAAAAACCCATCTGGTTCACCAATGTCCTTTAGGTAAGGAAATCTGCCGTCCTTACCTGGCATGGCCTACATGTAAGTCTTAAATGCCCTCTGAATGAGGGCAATTAGGTATGGGCAATGAATGCTGGAACCCCATGAACAAATAAAAAAAATACTTTTATGCTTGATTGTTCCTTGTGCCTCCCCTCACTACATCATCCTTTTCCAGTACTATAATAGCTTATTTTATCAATACTGCTACCACCCCCCATCCCTATCTCTGAATCCCTTGAAGCCAGGGATATTAAATTCCAAATTCTCTGCTGCTTTGGGCTATTGAAACTTATTTAGTGAATGTGATAATCCCTAAGGATGGCCATTCACTTACTGTCCTGAATGCTCCATAGCTGCTGGCTGACCACCTCCAGGAATGTCAAATCCAGGACATTTTCCGCCCTCCCAACCGCAATGACCTGCACTGAGTCCAGCCGCTCTTCAAGCTCAGAAATCCCTAACTCCAGCGGCAGGAGGCAGTTCCTGCTCCCATGGTTAACTTGAAATGTCCTGCTGTTCTCATGTGGTTCAGGGATGAAAGGCAACAGATCTCAGCTGCCCCTGCATTCTATTTCCAGTCTGCTTATAGATTGTTATATTTATATTATATGCACATCTGTTATGTGGTTTATCCTTGAAACTCCTTAACTCTTACTTTAGTTCTTCATTTAATTTTTGCAACCAACAGATTCTTTTATAATACAATTTCAAATTGTTTTGTATACTTCCCTATTGCAGCTTATTTTACCCCTCAATACTCTAATTTCTTAGCCTCCAATCTCTGCATTGCTCTCCCTGTCCCTGTCTCTCTCCTCATGCCTGTCCTGTACTGATATTCCTCAATCTTCCTGTGATGCTTTCTCTGTCTCTCTCTCCCTGCACCCCCACGACGTTCTCCCTCTCTCTCTCTCTCGTGCTCTTTCTCTCGCTTCCCGTGCCTGCTCTGTACTGATATCCCCCAATCACCCTGCCACTCTCTCTCTCCCTGTCTCTCTCTTTCTCCCTCTCTCTGTCTCTCTCTCTCCCCGTGTCTGTCCAGTACTGATATTCTTAAGTCCTCTTGCGACGCTCTCTCCGTCTCTCTCCCTGTGCTTCCTGTAACTCTCCCTCTCTCTCTCTGCCTCTCTCCGTGCCTGCCCTGTACTGATATTCCTCAACCCTCCTGCGATGTTCACCATCTCTATCTCTCTCCCAGTACCTGCCCTGTACTGATGTTCTTCAATCTGCCTGCGACGCTCTCTCTTACAGCATCTCTGTCTAGGGGAGGTGGTGACATGGTGGTATCGTCATCAGACTAGTTCTCTAGATACCCAGGATAATGCTCTGAGGATCCGGGTTCAAATCCCACCATGGCAGATGGTGAAATTTGAATTCAATAAAAAATCTGCAATTAAAAATCTAATGATGAAACCATGAAACCACTGTTGAATGTCATAAAAACTCATCTGGTTCACTAATGACCTGTAGGGAAGGAAATCTGCTGTTCTTACCTGGTCTGGCCTACATGTAACACAGCAATGTGCTTGACTCATAAAAGCCCGCTGAAATGGCCTAGCAAGCCACTCAGTTGTCAAGGGCAATTGGGAATGGGCAATAAATGCCGACCCAGCCAACGATGCCCACATCACATGAATGAATATATTTAAAAATCCTCATGCGATGCTTTCTTTGTCTCTTTTTCTCTCTCTCTCTCTCTCCCTGTGCCTACCCTGTACTGATATTCCTCAATCCCCCTGCCGCTCTCTCTCTCTCTCCCCGTGCCTGTACTGTACTGATATTCTTCTATCCTCCTGCGATGCTCTCTCTGTCTCTGTCTCTCTCCCTGTGCCTGCCCTGCACTGATGAACCTCAATCCTGCTGAAATGCTCTCTCGTTCTCCGTCTCTGTCTTGGGGAGGTGGTGGTATGGTGGTATTGCCACAGAACTAGTAATCCAGATACCCAGGCTAATGCTCTGGGGATCCGGGTTCAAATCCCTTGGCAGATGGTGAATTTGAATTCAATTAAAAACTCTCTCTCTCTCTCTCCTTGCCTGCCCTGTACCGATATTCCTCGATCCTCCTGTGACACTCTCTCTGTCTCTCACTCTGCCTGACCTAGTCTGAAATTCCTCAGTGCTCCTGCGACGCTGTCTCTGTCTCTCTCCCCATGCCTGTGCTGTACTGATATTCCTCAATCCTCCTGCGATGCTCTCTCTGTCCTGTCTCTCCCCGTGCCTGCTCTGTACTGATATTCATCAATTCTCGTGCAATGCTCTCATTGTCTCTGTCTCTCTCTCCGTAAACCCCTTCTGCACACTGTCTCTAAATGTGTTCACATCCTTCCTATTGTGTAGCGCCCAGAACTTTACACAATACTCCAGCTGATGTCGAACCAGTGCCTTATATAACTCCCTGCTCTTGTACTCTGTGTCCCTATTAATGAAGCCTCGAATACTGTATGCTTTAGAAACAGCCCTCTCTATCTGTCCTGCCACCTTTAATGACTTATGTACATATTCACCCAGGCCTGTCTGCTCCTGCACACCCTTTAGAATAGTATCCTTTATTTTATACTCTCTCTTCAAGTTCTTTGTACCAAAGTGCATCACCTCACACTTCTCCACATTGAACTTCATCTGCCACCTATCTACCCACTCTACCAATGTGTCAATGTCCTTTTGAAGTTCTACACTATCCTCCTCACAGTTCACAATTCTCCCAAGTTTTGTGTTGTCCGCAAACTTTGAAATTGTCCTCTGCACATCAAGATCTAAACCATTTAGATATATCAGGAAAAGCAAGGGTCCCAATACCGATCCGTGGGGAACTCCACTACAAGCTTTCTTCCAGCCCAAAAAATACCCATTAACCATTACTCTGTTTCCTATCCCTCAGCCAATTTTGTATCCACATTGCTACTGTCCCTTTTATTCCAGGACCTATAACTTTCCTCAAGTCTGTTGTGTGGCACTGTATCGAATACCTTTTGGAAGTCCATATACGCCACACCATCAGCCTTGCCCTCACCAGCCATCTCTGTTACCTCTTCAAAAAACTCCAGCAAGTTAGTTAGACACGATTTTCCTTTAACAAATCCATGCTGACTCTTCCAAATCAATCCACAGTTTTCCACGTGACTATTAATTCTATCCCGAGTAATTGTTTCTAGAAGTTTCCCCACCACCGAAGTTAAACTGACTGGTCTGTAGTTGCAGGGCAGATCTTTACAACCTTTTTTGAACAAGGGCGTAATGTTTGCAATTCTCCAGTCCTCCAGCACCTCCCCCAAATCCAGGGGACATTGAAAGATTATTGCCAGTGCCTCTGCAACTTCCACTCTCATTTCCTTCCATATTCTTGGATGCATCTTATCCTGTCCCAATGTCTTGTCAACTTTAAGTACCGACAGCTTGTCCAATACCACCTCCTTATCAATTTTAAACCCTTCTAGTGACTGAGTTTCCTCCTCTGTCACCATAGCCTGGGCAGCATCTACCTCATAGGTAAAGATCGATGCAAAGTATTCAATTAATACTTCAGCCATGCCTCTTACCTCTATGTGCAAATCCCCTTTATGGTCCCTAATCGGCCCTACTCCTCCTTTTACCACCCTCTTACTACTGATGTGCTTATAGAATACTTTGGGATTTCCTTTTATGTTAGCTGCCAGTCTTCTTTCATACTCCCTCTTTGCTTCTCGTATTTGTTTTATCACGTCCCTTCTGAACCTTCTGCATTCAGTTTGATTCTCAATTATATTTGCTACCTGACACCTGTCATAAGCACACTTTTTCTCCTTTAACTTAATTTCTATCTCCATTGTCATCCAGGGAGCTGTGGATTTGTTTGCCGTACCCTTCCCTTTTGAGGGAACACACCTTGACTGTGCCCAAGCCATCTCCTCTTTGAAGGTAGCCCATTATTCAGCTACTGTTTTTCCCATCAACCTTTGGTTCCAGTCTATCTGGCCCAGCTCCTCCTTGCCCCATTTGAAGTACATTCTCTGCCAATTGACTATTCTTACTCTGGATTGACCAATGTCACTTTCCACCATCATCCTAAACCTTATAATGCAATGATCGCTATCCCCTAAATGTTCCCCCACTGTCACTTGATCTACTTGGCCCACCTCATTCCCAAGAACCAGGTATAGCAGTGCCTCCTTTCTTGTTGGACTGGACACATACTGCTGTAAGAAATTGCCCTGAACACAATCTAGGAACGCTTGTCCCTCACTGCCCCTTACACTACCACTATCCCAGTTTATATACAAGTAATTAAAGTCCCCCATTATAACTACTCTATGATGTTTACACCTCCCTGTGTATTCCTCATTCCTCCTGTGGCGCTGTCTCTGTTTCTCTCCCCATGCCTGCTCTGTACTGATATTTCTCAATCCTCCTGCTACGCTCTCTTTCTTTGTCTCTCTCCCCATGCCTGCCCTGTACAGATATTCTTCAGTCCTCCTCCGATGCTCTCTCTTTCTGTCTGCCTCTCTCCCCGTGCCTGCCCAGCACGGAAATTCTTCAATCCTCCTCCGATGCTCTCTATTTCTCTGTCTCTCTCCTCGTGCCTGCCTTGCACTGATATTCTTCAATCCTCCTCCGATGCTCTCTATTTCTCTGTCTCTCTCCTCGTGCCTGCCTTGCACTGATATTCTTCAATCCTCCTCCGATGCTCTCTATTTCTCTGTCTCTCTCCTCGTGCCTGCCCTGTACTGATATTCCTCAATACTCCTGTGATGCTCTCTCTCTCCCTTTGCCTCCTGCAATGGTCTTTTTTGTCTTTCTCCTTCCCTCCCTGTACTGATAATCCCCAAACCTCTCTCTATGCTCTCTACCACTCTCTCCATGCTTGCTGATATTCTTCAATTCTCTCACAATGTTCTCTACCACTCTCTCCGTGCCTGTAAGTGTATCGATGCCCTTCAGCTTCCTGCTATGCTCCACTTTGTGGCTAAGCTTTCACCTGCCCACTTTCTGCCTCTTGGTACTCCCTCACTAATGCTTTTTGATCTTGCTGCTTCTTTCTGCACCCTCAAAGCCTATAGTTTTGATCATGCTTTGATTGGCATTCAGAATTCTTCCACTACTATTAAGTCTTTCCTCTGCTATGTGAAACACCATGGGAGACTCTTGTATATTTAACATGCTAAATGTGGGTTATTGAATTGGAACACTGCAGAACCTGAGCTTTGTATTCAGAATTCACTATTCAATACCGTTCTTATTTCCTTAGTAAGTCTGTGTTACGAACCAAATTCTGTTATTTTGAAGCAGTCTGATTGATGGCTGATGCTGTAATGGCATAATTTGTCCCATGGCGTTAAAGTGGTTTATCTAACCTGTCATTGATTGATGGGCTAAGACGTCATATGGACTCTGGCAGCCTGAGAGCCACAGTGTTAGTCCAGAACAATGGCACAAACTGAAGCAAATCAGCATGTGAACATATACAGAAATGCATGTGGAAACACACCCATGCAGCATGCTCACACTGATGCACGCTCACACACGCACACTCACACACATACAAGCTGATGCACGCTCACACACGCACACTCACACGCATACAAGCTGATGCACGCTCACACACGCACACTCACACACATACAAGCTGATGCACGCTCACACATGCACGCTCACACACATACAAGCTGATGCACGCTCACACACGCACGCTCACACACATACAAGCTGATGCACGCTCACACACGCACGCTCACACACATACAAGCTGATGCACGCTCACACACGCACGCTCACACACATACAAGCTGATGCACGCTCACACACGCACGCTCACACACATACAAGCTGATGCACGCTCACACACGCACGCTCACACACATACAAGCTGACGCACGCTCACACACGCACGCTCACACACATACAAGCTGATGCACGCTCATACACGCACGCTCACACACATACAAGCTGATGCACGCTCACACACGCACGCTCACACACATACAAGCTGATGCACGCTCATACACGCACGCTCACACACATACAAGCTGATGCACGCTCACACACGCACACACACACATACAAGCTGATGCACGCTCACACGCACACTCACACACATACAAGCTGATGCACGCTCACATACGCACACTCACACACACAAGCTGATGCACGCTCACACACGCACACTCACACATACAAGCTGATGCACGCTCACATACGCACACTCACACACATACAAGCTGATGCACGCTCACACACGTGCACGCTCAAGCTCACACACATGCACACATGCCCGATTTCACACGTGCCCACCCGCGCACATGCCTGCACACTTGCCCACCTGCGCATGTGCACAAACACATACTGCACTCCGCTGAATCAGCTAGTTTATTCATGCACTTTTTCCTTTCCCCCATTCACCTGCCCCCCCCCCTACCCTATTCAGGACACATGCTATACTGCAACTCCACACATCTTGTGTTCTTTAGCAAACTGTCCAGCTGTGGAAGACATCACAGATGAGCATGATCCTTTGCTCACTCAATACAGTTACTGTCAGTGAGGTTTACTGCATAACAATCACTGGCTACAAACCCACACAGATTTTTCCCTCCTAAATCCAGGGGCACCAAGCCTCGTCCAGCTTCTTACTGGCTAACCTAACATAGATTGTTGATCAAAGTGGAGAGCCTCCTGGTCTGTCTGATGGAAACTCATGGTGAGAAACCGAAGTAACTGGAGCCTGTAGCTTGAGCTGCTCAGTGAGTTTATGCAATCTTTATGGTTTCATTTCTTCCAAATATCAGCAGTCTTTAGTCAATTGAGAATATTTTCCTGAACCTTTTAGTGTCAGTTTCTACAAGATGCCTCTTTTCCCTCCAGTTATGCAGCTTTAAGTTATCAGTTAACGGTGGCCAGAGATGGAGACAGCTTAACATTTAAAAAATAAATTGTCTCTTTTTTTAAATCCACTGCCCACTCTCAATTTTAAGTGTTTATTTCCTAACAAGGTCCAAGGAAGTATTCAGTCTCCCGAGGCTGACAGCCCCTGTGCTGAAACATATCACTGCAATATGTTCGATAAGAGTAGTGAGTGTCAATCAGAAGTAGTTTGATTGATCAAAATTCCCGACAAGTTGATGGTCAGTGTGTAAGAGGTAAGATGGTGGAGTAAGTGGGCAGTATCCCACAGCTTTACTGGATGCTGAATAAAGAGCTCAGAATCTCCCAACACCTGTCCTGAATGAGCAGCTGGTACCCGAGGGACAGAGAAGGCCAGTGAACGGTTATTTGAGTTTGTTGTGATTGAAATGTAGCTCTATTGATCCACATTCAGACTGTATTTCAAAAGAGAAGGTGGTACATTGTAACCAGTCAGAGGCACTGATGGTGAAAACCACAGAGCACGATGAAGTGTGTACTGCAGATTTACTCACCCCTTGCACTCTTCTTTTACAGTCTATCCAGGCGAGATTGGAACTGGCTAAAGAGTTGGGCACTGGGATATCTATCTGGGAACTGGGACAAGGGCTGGACTATTTCTATGACTTGCTATGAAAAGGTCGCTGAGTGCCACAAGGACGTGCCCTTGGCAGCTTTGAGACTGTTTCCAAAAGCCCAACGAGCTGACCAGAGCCAATCAGTGTCACTCTACACAGTTCCAGTGTCCAGCTGAGTTTTAGGAAGAATTTGAAGTTTAAATAAAAATTGAAACTTTAACCTGGAACTAGAAGTCCAGTTCCTAAAGCTCCTCTTTCAATAAAAGTTTCTATGAGAACTTCTCTGTCTGTTTGAGTTCCTTCTTTGCTCTCCACAATGGACAAGTTTCCTGTCATAAGGTTCTCAGTCTGTGCTACCTTGTACAACATCTACTTGTCTGGTTCTGATGATGTCGTCATACATACTGGAGACGGGATTTAATTCCGACTCAAACAAAGGTTTTCTCAGACCCAGTAAACCAAAGCCCTGAGCAAAGGCCTAAACCTGATGCCAATTGCAGCCGAGGGGAATAACTGAAGTACATCTATTTCTAGGGATTTATTGCTTCTGAGAATGGAGCACAATCTGAGAACTTGCTATGGGGAGAGGGACTTGACCTTGAAAGTTGCTGTTTGTGTGTACAGTCAGGTCAGTGTGTTGCTGCTGAAAAGATGACCGCAGAACCACTGTGTCCTTGGCTGAGTTGACAGCACACCCACTTCTGTTAGCAGGTTACATTCAAACCCCATTTTCAGGACTTATGCTAACTTTATTCTGTGTCCAGCTTTTAATGCTGTGTTGCATTATTGCCATGTTGTCAGAGGTATTGTCTTTATGGGATTGTAGAACATTACAACAAAGGAAGAGGCTGTTTGATACAACCTGTCTGTGTCAATGTTTAGGTCCATGGGTCAGCCATGGTCCATGCCATATTCCAGCTCACTCCTGTTGGGAAACCATGTCTTCCAGAACTGTATTGTCTTTTAAAATTTGGAAGGACATTGCATTATTTAGACCTGGGAACAGACCTGGATTTTTTATTTAAGAAAAGTCATAAGTTTGCCTTGGACTGTGAGCAAGCATGCCTTTTCTAAGAAATCACATGACTTCAGGTAAATGACCAGCGTAGCACTTGAGGAGGAGAGCTTTTTGCTCATTTAAACTGTAATTACTTTTATAGCTGGAAAAAGAAACTGCTTTAAAGGCAAAGGCCTGAGTAATTTACTGGAAATAACCTGACAGAGATGAGTTATGTTTTGAACTTAGTTGTGAATGAACTGAGAAGGGGAAAAGCTGCCCAGCTCACACCCTCCTTGCCTTGCTTGAAATACAGTGTGGTTATCAGTATCCAGCTAGGAATCCTCATCCCAGGGGAATTTGTCTGTATGTGGAAACCCAAGAGGCTAAGAAGTGGAGGATTGATCCGGCTCTATTCTCCTTCATGCCGAAGCTCCATTAGTGAGAACCTCCACACATCTACTAGGGCTAGCAGCCCACCTTCACATGAGGGAGTACCAGATCAATGGTGTCAAAACCCGGCAAACTTTATCCTTTTTTATAAAGTTTTTTCAACTACCCATCTCTGCAGAGACCCTATTTGTTTGTCCTTTGTTTGTGTGTGTGTTGGGATATTTTAAAAGGGATAGATAGTTACACTTCCAGATGAAAAATTGTGTTAACTAGTTCTTGAATCTTTTTTTAAAAAATAAGCTTGCTTTCATCATAAATCAATCATTCTGAGTTTATTGAAAGAATCTCACAGTGCAGAAGAGGCCCTTCGGCCCATCGAGTCTGCACAGACACGTGAGAAACACCTGACCTACCTACCTAATCCCATTTACCAGCACTTGTCCCATGGCCTTGAATGTTATGACGTGCCAAGTGGTCATCCAGGTACTTTTTAAAGGATGTGAGGCAACCTGCCTCCACCACCCTCCCAGGCAGTGCATTCCAGACTGTCACCACCCTCTGGGTAAAAAAGTTTTTCCTCACATCCCTCCTAAACCTCCTGCCCCTCACCTTGAACTTGTGTCCCCTCGTGACTGACCCTTCAACTAAGGGGAACAGCTGCTCCCTATCCACCCTGTCCATGCCCCTCATAATCTTGTACACCTCGATCAGGTCACCCCTCAGTCTTCTCTGCTCCAACGAAAACAACCCAAGACTATCCAACCTCTCTTCATAACTTAAATTTTTCATCCCAGACAACGTCCTGGTGAATCTCCTCTGCACCCCCTCCAGCAATCACATCCTTCCTATAATGTGGCGACCAGAACTGCACACACTACTCCAGCTGTGGCCTCACCAAGGTTCTATACAACTCCAACATGACCTCCCTACTTTTGTAACCTATGCCTCAATTGATAAAGGCAAGTGTCCCATATGCCTTTTTCACCACCCCACTAACATGCCCCTCCACCTTCAGAGTTCTATGGACATACACGTCAAGGTCCCTTTGTTCCTCAGAACTTCCTAGTGTCATGCCGTTCATTGAATACTTCCTTGTCAAATTACTCCTTCCAAAGTGGATCACCTCACACTTTTCAGGGTTAAATTCTATCTGCCACTTATTTGGCCATCCCATCTATATCTTCCTGTAGCCCAAGACACTCAACCTCACTGTTAACCACCCGGCCAACTTTGTGTCATCCGCAAACTTATTAATCCTACCCCCCACATAGCCATCTATGTCGTTTATATAAATGACAAATAATAGGGGAACCAGCACAGATCCCTGTGGTACGCCACTGGACACTAGCTTCCAGTCACTAAAATATCATTCTGTCATCACCCTCTGTCTCCTACAACTAAGCCAATTTTGAATGCACCTCATCAAATTACCCTGTGTCCCATGTGCATTTGCCTTCTTTATAAGTCTTCCATGTGGGACCTTATCAAAGGCTTTGCTGAAATCCACATAAACTAAGAAGCCTGGTTAACTTCTCTTTTGTTCTGGGTCTAATGGTAGCGAAGCTAAACAATTGGCCATTTTGTTAAACGATTTAAACATTTACACTAATGGTATGACCTGTGGAGTAGCGGGGCTAAATCAACTGCGTACTCACCCCATCCAGCTCATAACATTCCCCATTCTCCATAATATTCTTTATTGTCAAGTCACATCTAATTCTGTTAAAATGTTTTATATGGATTCTGCCACAAACTACTACTGAAGCCGATTATACCCACCCTTCAATCTCCCCTTCAATTCTTGTTGTGCTCCTGTTCCACTTGTGATGAAATGGCGAGAAATCTCTCACTAGATACCACATTGTAACCTTTCATATCACATCACTGTGAATCTTCAACATGCAAATTAAAGCCTCAGATACTCCAGTGTCTTAATGACAAACCCCTTATCCTCAATAACATCCTAGTGGACAGACACTCTATATTTACCATCCTTGTTATTAAAATGCCTTTCAGATGAGACTGTAAGCAATGAGACTACATCTCTTGTTCCAATGCCTTATTTGGATGGATGTTTCAAGCAGCATAACACAATTTGAAGTGTTAGTGATACCTCTTCCTCAATCATTACCATGGCATCCTTTAGTTCACTTGCTGCGCATGGGATCTTGCTGTGCCCAGCTGCCTGCCATGTTTGTCTACATAATAGTAATGATTGCATTTGGTTGTGCAGTGTGAGTTATTTCTATAGACTGTGTTATGATCCCAGCTGATGTTACTACTGGACAAGTCAGATCCCAGGGTGGAACCCGGCTTGATAGATCCTAACTTTTATTTGTTGTTTAGAAACATGGAGGGTGGCTACTGAGCAGAGTCACAGGAGTTAGCTGATGAACTTTTAACAAAAGAATCAAACATTTATTAAACAACAAAAAGATGAACTGCTACTCCTTCACCCATAACAATACCTTTACAGATATATATAGATTCGTAAGAATAACACAAGTTACAAAAAATCTACCTTGCACTCTAATGTTCACATTAAGTACAGTGTCCAGGTAAACCAATAGGTAACCTGTGGTTAGACACACCACGCTGTGAAACTAAGTGATGGATGCCACCCTAAATTAATGCTATGAATCTCCCATCAACTCCCCCCAGACGCTTGTCACACTGTGAGCCAACCGGTCTCACATGAGGGTTCCAACCTCCACTCCCGAAGAACTAGCTTTGGAACCTTCACTCAAACAATGCTTTCACTTGGTCATTTTCCACAAGGATCTACCTCCAGGGTTTCAACCTCTCCTGATGTTCCTTCCCCTGGATCGCCATGTTCATTCAAGCTTTGCCTTCCACGCGCACACTCTCAGATACTCAGCAGTGCCAACAGGACACCACTACTTCACAGGCCCATAGTAAGGAGTCACCAACCTTTGGCTGACTCCTCGGATCTTCTGACCTCTTGCAAGCCTACTTTGCCCTGATTCTGCTCCCCACAGCTTTCTCTCTTTAATTTGGAGCCTTTTCCTCTGCTCCTTACTTTAACTTTACTGAACAGGATCTTGTTCTAGATTCCTGTCCTTGTCCTTTGACTTAACTTAAAGGCCTTCTTGGGACCTTTCTCCTTTTCTTTTAGGACCTGCAATTGCCTCTCCCTGCTAACAACTTGATATCTCCCTTATTGGGAACTCACATTATTCACTGTTACTTTAACTTTAGAACAACTCATTTAAGATTCTTAGACTTATTTTCCTCAGAAATCTGCTAGTATGACCAGATAGAGAGAGACTTAAACTGCTCCTTTCACCTTAGAGCACAATCACCAACTGAACTCAAACTTCTTTCTACTTCTCTGTCTCTGTGGGCCTTGTGTTGCGAGACAACAGCACAGTTTTCCCTACTTTGTTTTAACTTTCCTAAACCACTTCAAGGGTCATAAAGCCTCATTAAAATGCATATATACAAACAAACCCACAGACTTGCAGACAACATTCTAAAGTGAAACGAAAACATAGGTTTCCCCAATCTTGAGGAAGGGTATTGTGTCTTCCCAAGCTCCAGGTTACATCCTGCAACACCCTTTCATTTCTGAGGGTGAGTTTGTATCTAAAACAGTAACTGCCTGATGTTTCTTCCGCAGGTCTTTTTTGACCTGCTGTGTGTCACCAGTAACCAGTTTTCTGTTTCTCTTTCATTCTTTGCCTGTTATAGTTAGCTGAATTTTCTCACATTACAATTTTAAAAAAAATCATTCTTGAGATATGGGTGTCACTGGCTAGCCTGAATTTAATGCCCATCCCTAGTTGCTCTGATTGAATGCAACTGAGGGCAAATAAGAGTCAATTACATTGCTTTTGGGTCTGAAGTAATGTAGGTCCTAAAGAACATTAATGAACCAGTTGGATTTATATGGCAATCTGACAGCTCCATGGTCACTTTTACTGGTGCCCTCCATATGTACCAGTAGATATATACTTGTCGTGATCTCCCTAAGGGCTGGTCCTCTGCTCACTTCTCCATGCCTCACAGTCTTATGCTTTCTTTTTCAGTTTCTTGTAGCAGCCTCCCATTTTCAATTTCAAGTTGTCTAACATCTTCATTCTGTTTCTCTCTCTGGGTCTATATCCCTCTAATCTTCCTCCAGTGACCTCCTTCAGCATTCTCATGCTTTAGAACCAAGCCAGTCCTGCCTTTTGATGATAGTCACTAATGATCTTTCCTCCTCCACCATCCTGAGAACTCCCTCATTGCTCTCGTGTTCTCTCCAGCTGACCCCCTCCATCCTTCTCCAGAACCACATCTCACAACTTTCTAATCTCTGGATGTCCACTTTTCTCATGGCCCACATTTCAGCCCCGTACAACAACAGCCCAAGTTACAGTCTGAATAATTCTGTTCCTAAGCTCTCTGCTCATTTTTATGCTGAGCAGTTCTTTATGTTTGGGGAATGCATTCTTTACTCTTGCTGTTCTAGCTCTGATTTCTTTATGGCAGTAACCATCCTCTGACAAGATGTTTCCCAGCTATTTACATTGTGATACCTGTTGCAATGTTGACCATTTAACTTTCCCACCATTATTTTTTCCAGTCCAGTCTTCTTAACTCTTTTTTATGTTAATTTTCATTCTGTAAACTTCCACAGCTTCCTTTATTCTATCTGTTGGTATCTGTCACTCTTTTGCTGTTCTAGCCATTAGGATCTGGTCATCTGTAAATCTCACTACTTTCATCAAATAACCTCCTACTTTGATACCTTTCTGTACTTCATCTAGTGCTTCTTTTATCACGGCTTGCACAGAGATATTAAAGAGCAATGGTGATATAGACAACCTTGTCTCACCCTGCACCCAATTACATCAGATTCACTTTCACCAATTATTGTCCCAATTGTAGCAGCCTGTCCCATGTACAGAGCTATGATCATTCTTTCATCTCCCCAGCCAACTCTGATTACCTCCAGCACCTTCAACTGCTATAGCCTCTCTAGTTCCACAACCCTTCCTAAAACCAAATTGATCACAGGCAATGTAATGGCTTGCTTTGGCTTCCAATCTATTTGCTAGGATTTTTAACATTACCCTGGATGCTTGTGTAATCAACATTATGGTGCAATTCTCTTCACATTTTGTGGTATTTGCCTTCTCCAATGAGACCATTATTCTCCTCAAAAAGCCTTCCAGCCATTCTTCTTTGGTGTCCATCTCCTTACACAAGTTGATCAGTTCTCTTGTTCCCACCTCTCCATTTCTGCTGGAGGTCTATCACATCCTTCTGCTTTTCCTGGCTAGTATTCTTCTATAGCTCTAAATATTTCACAATCCAAAGGATCAGATCCTAGGTCATCCTGGGAAATGTCATCTTTCTCTGGTTCTAGCTCTGTTGGCTTCCATCTTTGGCATTCAGGTCTTTGATGTACTCTTTCCATCTATTCATTATGACCTCAGGTTCGATAAGCAGCATACCATCTCCACAACTAATTCCTCTTCGTACTTGCTTACCTCTCCTCCCTTCAATTTCTTTATTTTCCCAGTGACAATTCTTCCTTTTTTGTATTTCTTCTGATTCTTTGCACTGTTCTCCCCACCATCTCTCTCTCTCATGTCTGCTCAGTCTTAGATCAGTGTTGTTTTCTATACATTTGTTTACTTTCAGTAGTGTTTTTGTTCTTCCACTTTCTTCTCTTGTCCATTTTCTTCAGCATTTCTTCTGATAGCTGTGACTTTCTAACTCTTTTCCCTTTAACCATACGAATATTTCCTTTAGCATTTTCTAAAATGGTGCTTTTCAATCTGACCTATTGACCTTGGCAATTGCTTTCTGAACTCTTGACCTCTAACATGTCTACTGCTTCATGAAACTTGATTCCCTCAGAGGCTTGCAACTTCTCTTCTCACCTCAGCTTTTGATTTCCTTTCTTGATTCTCTTCAGCTGACTTTTACCTTTCATGGTTATGATCTTTATCCCTGTCTGAACTTGGGTAGGCACATGAATTCTTTATGGTGTTTTGGCATCTCTGCTTGACAAGGATGTAATCAATTTGACCTCTTCAGATCCCCAGAGTGTCCCCAAGTGGACTGTTCCCTCTGATTATGCTTAAACCAGCTGTTGATGATGTACAGCTTCCGTCTTCCACAGAACTCAACCTGCATCTCTCTTCTGTTGTTTCTGATACCCAGCCTTTGGCTTCCAACTTAGTTTCCATCTCTGCCCTCACTGACAACGAAATTCCAGTCTCCCATGATCAAGAAGTTGGTTCCTTTTTACTTTGCTATCAGCTCTCCCAGCTTCCCTTACTCTAATTCCACTCTTCATCTGGCTGCTCTGATGTGGGCGTCTACACTGTTATAATAGAAACATCCACAAGGTCAGTACCACCTTCAGCAGTCTCACTGCATTCATCCATTCTCATCACACACTTTGCCATTTCATTATCCAACATTATAACAATGCCTCTTTGTCATAGTCTCACATCACCACTTTCAAAATCACAATCTCTCCACTTTCTGTCAGACAGAAAATTCAGGCTGTATCTTCCCATTTCTCGCTTAACATTTTCCAGGATTCCCTTTCTCATCATTGTCCTTACATTCCAAGTTCCCATTCTCACCTATTTTCCATAAGGAAGTTGCATGTTGACCTGGGTTTCCTTACTCCCTCCCCTGCTGGATACGACCAAGCATTTTGTTGGTCCTGTTTATGTCAATAGTCTTATAAATTTGAGTAATGTCAGCCATGAACAATATGACTAGGGAAAGAATACATAGGGCCAAATTTTATGCCAATCAGGCAGGCACGCGCCCGACCTGATTGTGTGTGAAAACCCGCGAGATGACATCGGGCGAGTGTCCTGATGACTCCTGCACTTGCGCAATATTTCAGTCGGCGGCCATGCACGGGTGTCGGAGCCGTGCCCACCAGGCTACTTAAAGCCATTACAAAGGCAATTGACCAAGATTTCATGTTGCCCATGCAATTTCACGCTTGTCGCACAGGCAAAACGGGCAGGCGAGCAGCTGACATTTTGCAAAACTTCATCCAAGCGCGGGATAAAAAGGGTCAGCAGCATTGCCAGTGTGAGTAGTGAGGAGTTTTGGAGATAGTTTGCTGCTGGTTGCTTATTGGTACTTGGCAACTTCATCTCTGTTCAGGGCTTCATTCTTAGCATTTCCAGGCCTCATTTCAGGACTCATTGATGTCTCCAAGGTCCCTGGAGAATTTTGACCGTGTGGACCCTTCCAGGTATCAGGCAGTCTTCCGTTACCCTGGTAATGGGGATTGTGCTCTCCACTGGAGCCATCTCCTCTGAGGAAAGAGAGAGGGGCAGAAGGGAGAGGAGGCCAGGTGTCCCAATGCAGCTTCCAGGGGAGGGACCTGTGGAAGGGGAGGGGCAGGCACAAGGGGCGCAGGGCCAGCAGGTAGTCCAAGGCAGAAGGGGCCGCAGAAGACGCCACTATCCTGCTGCCAGGGTTTACAGGCAGCAATGCAGCTACGTCAATATGTCGGACATGCAATGTTGAAGGAGCATTTCCACTCCGGAGAGACTGTGACCTCCATTTGCCAGATGATTGGTCTGAGATCAGCTCCGACTGTTTGGTTGGAAACCTGATGCCAGGGGCTCTGAAGGTCACTGTGGCCCTCAACTTCTATGCCTCCAGCTCGTTCCAGGGGTCAGTGGGGGATCTGTGTGGAATCTCCCAATCGGCTGTCCACAGTTGTGTCAAGATGGTGACAGACACTCTGTTCAGGTGGGTAATGACATTTATTCATTTCCGTACAGATGAGGCCGGCCAGGCTGAGTGAGTCAGAGGCTTTGCAGCCATTGCTGGGTTTCCCTGCATCCAGGGTGCAATAGACTGCACACATGTGGCCATTAAGGTGCCAGCGGGTCAGCCGGGAGCCATCGTCAACCGGAAGGGCTTCCACTCCGTGAATGTTCAGATAGTGTGTGACCACAGGATGCAGCATTGGAGACAGCTGCTATCTCTGCTGTCCTGTTGGCCTTGGTGACCTTGGCGGGTGGCCTCTAGCCCGTGGAGCCTGTGATGGCTCCGCCTGGTAGGTAGCAGCCAGTGCTATGGCTGGCATCTCCCCAGTCATCACAGCCTCATCAGATGCCATGGTCACTGACAGAGGGGCAGAGGAGCTGCTACCCTCATCCAGAGCGCCCTGAGAAGAGCCCACAGAGATGACAGGCAGCTCGTGCACCAACGTGAGGTCACTGTGGACCTCCCTTCTCACCTTTGATGGCCGGGTACCTAGCTGGGATACTGGGTGCCACTTCCATCTCCCACACTGACACTGACCACCTGAGGTCATTGCCTGTATGAGGGCTTGCAGGACCTAGCACAACCCCAGGAACCCCTGATTCTGTCCTTGGAGCTGCCTCCCCATGAGGGTTACTACTCTCTCAATGGAGGAGGCAGTGCGCTTGGCCATGAGGGTCAAGGTAGCGCTTATGCTCCACATGGATCCCTCCATGACAGAGACCATGGCAGGCCCTCATGGATCTCCACCAGATCATCCTGCATATCCCCCTGGATACACAGCATTTGCCGCCTAATACACAACTGCAGAGGCTCATCATCTGCCTTCAACTCAGCATCGTCCTGGTCTCCAGCAGTCCTTCGACTGCCAGTGCCCTGGGTACTCTCTGCCTCCGCTTGCTCCTCAAGCGAGTATGAAGTGCCCTCACCACTGTGCTCTGACATTCTAGCCAACGATCTAACAGCCACCGAAGTACTGGTATCTGCACTGGTGCCTGGTTCAGAAAGCGGGTGTGACGCAGGTGCAGCTGAAGCCAGATGGTCCTCTGGTGTCAGGGGTGGCTCTTCAGGGTCCTGGGAATAAATGCACACTGGCAAATCTAAGGGAGAATAACAACATTCATTTTAAGTCATCACACTGTCACTGTTCATGCCAGGCACCCTGGTGAGACAATGGAGATCTGCATCATGGTGCCATCGTCTTTCAATGGACAATGGGGACTCCAGGTTTAAGGCTCCCATCAATTAACAGACTGCACTAGAATGGTTACACAAGCTGAAACTCTCACCTTTGTGCACTGCACTCTGACCTTCGTCTGACACCCCAGCCTCTCCACGACCGGTTGCATGGGGAGTATGTCGGCTCTCCAGCTCCAGGGCATCCTGCTCGAACCTGGTCAGCAGCAGCAGGTTGGGCGGGCCTCCACCTGTCCATGACCTCTCCAATTGGTTATGGCTTGTCTTCTCCCGAAAGGACAGAGAAGCATTGACTAGCCCACTCTCAGCTGCAACATTATTGCAGCCTGGCTGACCCTACCTGAGGAACACCTTGCAGGGCACATCGAGTCATGGCCCTCAAACCGCAAGGCACTTAGTCCAAGCAGCCAGGGCTCACCCCCTTGGCCAGCTCCAGCGTCATTAACAGCTGGTGTTCAGACTCTAACACGCCTGAGCTCCACAGGGGGATGGCCAGACCTTAACACTTCTCCACACTGATCCATGCCAACATGATGCTCATGCCTCCCGAGCGCAGCAGGTCATTGAACCTTTAGCAGCACTGCACCCATGTGTGCCGCACAACGTCATGGCTGCCGACCTCAGCTGTCACCTCCTCCCAGGCTTTCTTCATCAGGTGCGGTGGCCTCCTCCTTCCACCCCTTAGTACAAGGGTGTCCTGCTGGCAAGCCTCCCCCTCCAGGAGAACCACGAGGTACTCATCCGAAAAGTGGAGGGCCAAGTGCCCACCTGACCTGCCCTCCTGCCTGCTGCCCCCAGATGCTGCCGAGGCCATAAGTGCCGTATCCACAACGCAGACTGTACACTTCTTCACCAGCAGCCTTCAAGGGGCTGTCTGTGCCATTTTTAACCAGCCGCCAGGTCGCCATTGGAACTGGTGGCCGACAGGCCCCTGCCCCTACTCAGACCTTCCCAACCATTGGGAAGACGCGTTTCACGCTGGGTAGGCCTTAATTGGCCAGCCAGTGGGACATCGCGGCCATGGGCCAATCACAGTTGAGGGCCCGTGTTTAGGCCGCTCCCGGGCCTGCCGACTGCACCTGCCTGCCGAGCTGAACATTCAGCTCATGAGGTGGTTTCCTGTCGCCTTCATCGTGTGTGGTTGAAGGAAACAGAAGTCCTCTTCCCGAAGGATCCTCCACCTAGAAGCTGCCGCTATCCCTCAAGGTTCCAGCTCTTCCGCTGCCATCACTGAACATTCACTGGTTCAGCCATTGTCCACGGTTCATAACCATGAGCAAGAGACCCTGACCTGGGCCTGGGCCGACTTGCAAAGAGCAGGGACGGTCAGGCCTGAGATCTCATGTGACCCTGTTACTCAGATGTGCAAGTACATTTTGGAAAGGGGAACAAGAAGAGGAGGAAGACTGAGGGAGATGCTGGTTTGTGTTAGTGATATTGTGTCCCAGGAGGAGGGTGCTGGGAGGCAGGGCGGGTCCAATGAAATTACGGTGTTGGATCAGCTCTCCGACGTAACCCTGATGTCAGGGCATTTTATTAATGTCAGGAGCAGAAGCAGAGAGGCTGCCTGCTCTAAGAAGGCCAACAGGCCTTCAATCAGGCCTGAGTAAGGCCATTTTACACTGCCATCAGCAATTTACTGACCCTAGAGTGACTCCCTCCCCCACTGCATGGGGAGGCTGCCATTTAAATGGAGATAGTGTCCCCCAAAAGCCTGGCGAGGGCAAGTTCCATGGCACAGAGAGGGCTGCAAACAAAATAGGCAGCCCCCTAAGCCCCACCGATTCCCCTGGAACAGTTTCCCCTCTGATACTGGGCCCTGTGAATTTTTAAAAACGTTTCAATTAACCACCTAGCTGTGAAGCCCGCATACCTCAGCAGTAACCACCTCTCCTGGTAGCACAGCTGAGGCTTCACCGCTGTTGTCCCTGTGATTGGGCCAGCACCAATAGCCTGCCCGCTGTCCTTCATTGGATGGTGGACCCATACTCTTTACTAAAATAGCCAAGAGGCCCTGCTGCCAGCAGGTGTGAGATCAGTATCAGCTTTTTACTCCAATGTCGGTGTCCTGATGGTCTTCATCAATTTATTCCCATTGAGCAAGAAAGATGGTACTGGGAGACAAGGGGAGGGGGGATTGTGGACCAGCGCAACAATGAGGAGAGTGGAGAGATCGAGAGTCAGGCTGAGGCAGATTAAAGAAAGATGGTGTGAGGTCACAGTGTGTATTGACATTAACAGAAGGGCAGTAGAGGGATAAAGAAAGCTCCTCAACATTAAACCAGGAGACATTCTCAAGGGAACATTACTTTGACACCTGACTTTATAAATGATCCAAACTGCAAAGGTTTAATTGTACCTCTTGAGGATGATGAAAATCTAGCTCCTGGATGTCGCAGGCTCCCCGATAAGTATGTCCCTGTCTTATTGTCCCTTCCACATGCAGCAATTGTAAGAGAGAAAGCAGGGGGGCAGGCTGGTTAGGCAGGAGGCTCAGCTTGGACACGCTGTAAACGTGCTCTGTGTGTGTGTGCTGCCTTGTCTGTTCAACATGACCCTGTACTGCACTTTACCAATCACATTTTGGCCTGTGACCCTGCGTGACTTCTGCAGCTGAACACGTGAACTTCTGGAAGACAGGTTGTGAGAGTTGGGGGTTGAAATTGGTCTGGGAAGGTGCTGCAGTATTGGATTAGTTAAACACACCTCCTGATATTTAAACCCATTGACTGCAGTGGAACTGAATCTCAGGCACTGAGTACAATGGCTGGCCAATCCGATACCACTGATCCTGTGCTCCTCTCCAGATGAGGATGATAATTTGCGTGGTCGTGCTTTTATAAAATCACCGTGTGGCCCCACCTTTTACTGATGAGTTGGAGCACAGTGAAAGAGACTGGAGGATATTTACACTAATCTGAGCATATCTAAAGAACTTCAGTTTAAGATTGAATTGACCAGTCAGACCGTCGGGATGTTTGAATTTAAATACAGTTGGATTCTGAGCTCCTGCAGTTCAAAGCTCAGCTCAGCAGGACCAAACAGCCTCTCTCAACTGTGATTTGTCTTATCATTTTACGCTTAGGCTTATTCTTAATTAGGAAAGCACACAGGCAAACGATTAAATTCTCGACAGTCAGATCTATTTCCTTCTAACTGTGTTAGGAAAAACTCCCAGCAGGATTTGAAGGCGCAGTAAATTTAAAGCAGCCAGAAGCAGCAGGATCTGGGCCTTCTCTCATCGAGCCCCAGGTGAGCGCACTGCTTTCTGTGTTATTGATGTGTGACTCAGATTCCTCACTCTCAGCTGCTTCAAAGTGAGGGAATTAATTACAATCTGGGGCTGGTTGAAGGCTCTATAGATTTCTTTCTCCTCCCCTCTCACATTTTTATTTCCTGTTAACGCTTTACCAAATGTCACTTATCCAAAGCGTCCGCAATTGGGTTGAGTTTAGTACAAGAAACAGATAAATGGTTTCAAATTAGATCATGCTGTCCAATTAACCTGTCTGCCTGTATTAATGAAAAACAAATAAATGTCACTTTCCATTATCTCACAGGACCCTGATATCCTACTGCCAAGTTTGTTCCTTACCTGCATTTACCAAGAAAAGCACAGGAAGATTTTGATCAATTACTTTGTGCTCTGTTTAGGGTTTAATGGTGTTAATGGCCTTGTACAGCTGCTTTAATTGCCTGAGGAACTTCAGTAGAACTCTGACTCAAGCCACAACATCGATGTTCTGTTGGGCATAGTTCTGGAGAGGCCTCTGCTTGACTATGAATGTGAGGCAGCCTGGGGCCCACCATCAGTTGCTGTTTATCTCCCATTCAGGATGGGGATGAGGAGGAATTTCTTCTCTCAGAGGGTCATTAATCTCTCCCCCAAGCGAGCAGTGGAGGCTGGATCATTGAATATATTCAAGACTGAATTAGACAGATTTTTGATTGACAAGGGTGTCAAGGGTTATAGGGAACAGACAGGACAGTGGAGTTAAGTCCACAATCAGATCAGATCTTGTTGAATTGCAGAGCAGGCTCAAGGGAGAGAATTGCCTACTCCAGTCCCTAATACTTATGTCCAGATGTTCAGGGTGGTTGGAGGTCAAGGGTGGCCAGTCTTGTCAGTCCTGACAAGGATTTGCACTGAATCCTGTTGGAGGAGATGTTCTCAACAAGGACACAACTATCGGAAGAGGAGGCTAAGGGATGAAATGACCGACACTTTTAAAATTGTGACGAAGTTTGATGGATAGATATAGAAAAGCTGTTTTAAGACATCAGAGGATATGATATTGTGGGAAAATGGCTTTGAGGTAAAATCACTTCTCACCCCTGGATAAATATACTACTAACCCCCCCAACCCACCATTGGACCCCCTGACTACCCCCCCCAACTACCCCCCAACTACCCTCCTGACACCCCCGATACCTCCAAATCCCCGACTACCCCCACTGCCCCCCAAATAACCTCCTGACACCCACTCCCTGACTACCCCCGCAACCCCCCACTACCCTCCTGGCACCCCCCCGTCACTGGCTACTCCCAAACCCCCCCAACTATACTCCCAGCCACCACCGACTACACCCCCTACCCTCCGACTACCCTGCCGACCCCCCTGACCCCCCATCCCCTGCCCACACCTCATCCCCCAACTGCCATCCCACACTCCTGACCACTCCCACTCCCTGACTACCCCCCACTACCCAACCACCCAACTACACTCCCCGACTCATCCTACCCCCCAATCCGACCCATCGTAACCCCCCCAACCCAATCCATCCTACCCCCAACCTGACCAATCCTACCCCACCCAACCTGACACATCCGACCCCACCCCATCTGATCGATCCTACCTCTCCTACCTGACCCATCCTACCCCCTCAACCTGACCCATACTACCTCCCCCTACCTGACCTATCCTAGCCCCCCCCCCACATGACCGCCCTACTCCCCCCCTCAAAGCTGACCCATCCAGACCCATCCTGCCCCACCACACAATCCATCCTACACAATTACCTCACACACTTACTTTCTCCCTGGCTTCTCACAGTGGCTGGGACGTTTAAACTTACCTGCTTTACGGCAGCTAGTGTTGTAAAAAGGGGATGTGGCTTCCCTACTTCCGACACTCCTCCCCTGGACTGAGAGCCTCAGGAACCCGCTGCACTGGCACTCTAACCAGGCCCAAGTTTGAGCGAGGAATGAACAGCTCCATCCCAGTGTAAGTGGAAAGGTGTGGAGTGGTAATCCGCCTGAGAGTGTGGACGGCCAGACCGTGACACTTCTCCACACTGATCCATGCCAACACTGTACTCACCCTTGCCGAGCGCAGGTCATTGAACCTTTTGTGGCACTGCACCCATGTGTGCCTCACAACGTCGTAGCCACTGACCTCGGCTGCTTCCTCCTCCCAGGACATTTGGTCTGGTGCGGTGGCCTCCTCCTGCCAACCCTGGTTACTAGACCATCCCACCTGACACTGACCTCCTCCACAAGGATCGCCAGGCACTTGTCCAAGAAACAGGGGGCCAAGTGGCCACCCGATTTGCCCTCCCGCCTGACGTTTCCAGCCGCTGTTGAGGCCATTGTACAAGTGAAATGGTCTCCTCGACAGACTCCAGAGACTCTCCCCTGGCAGCCTTCAGGGTGCTATCTCTGGCAGTGTAAAGGTGCCCGCCGGATTGCCCCTGGACCCAGCACCCAACAGACTCCCTCCCACGCCCAGCCCTTCCCGACCATTGAGAAGACAAGTTTCAGGCTGGGCGGACTTGCTCTCTCTCCCTCACACACACGCTCCCTCTCTCTCTCTCTCTCTCACACACTTGCTCCCTCTCTCTCTCTCAGACACACACTCCCCTCTCTCTCCCTCTCACACATACACACGCTCCCTCTCTCTCTCTCACACACACTTGCTCCCTCTCTCTCTCTTAAAACACACACTGCCCCTCTCTCCCTCTCACACACACTCCCCTCTCTCTGTCTCAACCACACACTCTCCCTCTCTCTCTGACACACAGTCCCTCTCTCTCTCTCTCTTAGACACACACTGCCCCTCAGACACACTCCCTCCCTCTCTCAGACACACAATCCCCCTCTCTCTCTTACACACATTCCCCTTCTCTCCTCTCTCTGTTTCAGACACACACTCCCCCTCTCTCTCTCCCTGACATACTCCCTCCTAAGACACACACTCCCTCTCTCCTGCAGACACACGCCCCTCTCTCTCTCACACACACTGCCCCCTCTCTCTGACAAACACTCACTCCCCCTCTCTCCCAGACACACACTCCGCCCTCTCTCTCAGACACACACTCCCTCTCTCTTAGACACACACTCCCTCTCTCTTAGACACACACTCCCCCTCTCTCTCTTAGACACACACTCCCTCTCTCTCTCACACACTCCCTCTCTCTTAGACACACACTCCCTCTCTCTTAGACACACACTCCCTCTCTCTCTCTTTGACACACACTCCCTCTCTCTTAGACACACACTCCCTCTCTCTCTCTTCGACACACACTCCCCCTCTCTCTCTCAGACACACACTCCCCCTCTCTCTCTTAGACACACACTCCCTCTCTCTCTCTTCGACACACACTCCCTCTCTCTCAGACACACACTCCCTCTCTCTTAGACACACACTCCCTCTCTCTCTTAGACACACACTCCCTCTCTCTCAGACACACACTCCCTCTCTCTCTCTTCGACACACACTCCCCCTCTCTCTCTCAGACACACACTCCCCCTTTCTATATTGACACGCACTCCTCCTCTCTCTCAGACACACTCTCTCGCTAACACACATACTCCCTCTCTCAGACAAACACTTCCCCTCACTCTGTCTGACATATACTCCCCCCCTCTCTCTCTCTCTCTCAGACACACATTGCCCCCATCCCTCTCTCACACACACACCCCTCTCTCTCCATGACACACACACTCCCTCTCTCTCTTAAACACACACTTCCTCTCTTTCTTAAACACTCACTCCCCTCTCTCTTACACACACACACACACACACACACACCCTGTCTCTCACACACACTCCCCCTCTCTCTCTGTGATACACAGTCCCCATCTCTCTCTGACACACACTCCCCTTCCCTCTCACACACACACTCACCCTTTCTATCTTAGATACACACTCCCCCTCTCTCTCACTCACACACTCCCCTGTCTCTCACACACACTCCCCCTCTCTCTCTCTGACACACATGCTCCCATTCTCTCTCAGACACACGCTCTCCCTCTCTCTCACTCACACACACTCTCCCCTCTTTCTCAGGCACACACTCCCCCCTTCTCTCTGACACACTCCCCCTCTCTCTCTGACACACCCCCTCTGTCTCTGACACACTCCCTCCTCTCCCTCTCCAACACACACTCCCCCTCCCTCTCTCTCTCTTAGACACACACTCCCTCTCTCCCTCAGACACATACTCCCCCTCTCTCTCTGACACACACTCCCCTTCCCCCTCACACACACACTCCCTCTCTCCCTCAGACACACGCTCCCCTCTCTCTCTCACATAAACATTGCCCCCTTTCTCTGACACACACACTCTACCTCTCTCTGACAAACACACTCTCCCTCTCTCTCTCAGATACACACTCTCCCTCTCTCTCGCTCATACACACTCTCCCCTCTTTCTCAGGCACACACTCCCCACTTCTCTCTGACACACTCCCCCTCTCTCTGACACACCCCTCTCTCTCTCTGACACACACTCCCCTTCCCCCTCACACACACACTCCCTCTCTCCCTCTTAGACACACACTCCCTCTCTCCCTCAGACACACACCCCCCTTTCCCTCACACACACATTGCCCCCTTTCTCTGACACACACATGCTACCTCTCTCTGACAAACACACTCTCCCCCTTTCTCCCTCAGACACACACTCCCCTCTCCATCTTAGACACACATTCTCTTTGTCTCTCAGACACACACTCCCCATCTCTCTCTCTGACACACACTCCCCATCTCTCTCTCTGACACACACTCCCCATCTCTCTCTCTGACACACACTCCCCTTCCCCCTCACACACACACTCCCCCTCTCCATCTTAGACACTCACCCCTCTCTATCTCACACACACACACTCCCCCGCGCTCTCTTAGACACACACCTCCTCTCTCTCTGACACACGCTCTAGCCCTCTCTCTCAGACACACATTGCCCCCGTCTCTCACACACACACACTCCACTTTTTCTTCCTGACACACACTCTCTCTTTCTCTTAAACACACACTCCTCTCTCTCTCACAGCCACACACTCCCCCTCTCTCTTAGATACACATTCCACATCTCTCTCACTGACATACTGCCCCTCTCTCTCTGACACACCCCTCTCTCTCTCTGACACACTGACCCACTCTCTCTCACACACACACACAGCCCCCTCTCTCTGACACACACACACTCGCCCTCTCTCTTAGGCACACACTCCCCCTCTTTTTCTCACACACATACTCCCCCTCTCTCTCACACACACACTCCCCTTGTCTCACAGACACACACTCCCTCTCTTTCTCTCGCTCCGTCTCTCTAACACACTCCCCTCCTCTCTCCCATGCATGCAGGACTGAATTTCGCACTTTGCATATGCACCAAGTCGGTGGGAGTGCAAGCAGCTGTGGAATCCACCCCTGGGTATGGTCGTGCTGTCATCACGATTTCACGCTGGGTGGCCAATTAATGTCGGCCCAGCCTGAAACGCGTCTTCTCAATGGTCAGGAAGCTTGGCCTGAGTGCCTTGCAGCTCAAGGACCACGATTTGGATGTGCCCTGCAAGGTGCTCCGGGGTGGGAGGGCATTGGCCAGGCTGCAATGGCACTGCAGGTAGAGAGTGGACTAATCAATGCTCCTCTGTCCTTTCAAGAGAAGAGGAATCATAACACCAACGAAAGAAATAAGACAGGCAGAGGCCCTCCCAAACCTCCTCATTCTGGCAAGGTACAGCCAGATGTGGAGAGGCAGGGATCTCTGATGAAGGCAAGAGTGCAGTGCACAGAGGTGAGAGTGTCCATGTCACTCTGCCCAGTCACTCTGCCCAGTCTCACTGCCCAGTCTCACTGCCCAGTCACTCTGCCCAGTCTCACTGCCCAGTAACACTGCCCAGTCTCACTGCCCAGTCACACTGCCCAGTCTCACTGCCCAGTCACCCTGCCCAGTCACCCTGCCCAGTCACCCTGCCCAGTCACACTGCCCACTTAAACTGCCCAGTCACACTGCCCATTTTCACTTCCCATTCACACTGACAGCTCACACTGCCCAGTCACTCTGCCCAGTCACAATGCCCAGTCACACTGCCCAGTCACACTGCGCACTCACACTGTCCCGTCACGCTGCCCAGTCACACTTTCCAGTCACACTGCCCAGTCACACTTTCCAGTCACACTGCCCAGTCCCACTGCACATTTTCACTTCCCATTCACACTGCCCAGTCACACTGCCCAGTCACACTGCCCAGTCACACTGCCCAGTCCCACTGCACATTTTCACTTCCCATTCACACTGTCCACTCACACTGCCCACTCACTCTGCCCAGTCACACTGCCCAGTCACACTTTCCAGTCACACTGTCCACTCACACTGCCCACTCACTCTGCCCAGTCACACTGCCCAGTCACACTTTCCAGTCACACTGCCCAGTCCCACTGCACATTTTCACTTCCCATTCACACTGACCGGTCACACAGCCCATTCACACTGTCCACTCACACTGCCCACTCACTCTGCCCAGTCACACTTCCCAGTCACACTGCCCAGTCACACTGCCAAGTCACATTGCCCACCGTCACTGCCCAGTCACACTGCGCACTCACACTGTCCCGTCACGCTGCCCAGTCACACTTTCCAGTCACACTGTCCAGTCACACTGCCCAGTCCCACTGCACATTTTCACTTCCCATTCACACTGACCGGTCACACAGCCCAGTCACAATGCCCAGTCATACTGTCCAGCCAAACTGCCCACTCACACTGACCGCTCACACTGCCCAATCACACTGCCCATTTTCACTACCCAGTCCCACTGCCCAGTTACTCTGCCGAGCCTCACTGTCCAGTCACACAGCCCACTCACTCTGCCCACTCACACTGTGCAGCAACATTGCTAAATCACTCTGCCCAGTCACACTGTCCAGTCACACCGCGCAGTCACACTGTCCAGCAACACTGCCCACTCACAATGCCCTGTCACTTTGCCCAGTCTTACTGCCCCATTACGCTTCACAGTCACCCTGCCCCGGTCACACTGCCCAGTCACACTGTCCAGCCGCACTGCCCAGTCACACTGCCCAGTCGCACTGTCCAGCCGCACTGCCCAGTCACACTGTCCAGCCGCACTGCCCAGTCACACTGTCCAGCCGCACTGCCCAGCCGCACTGCCCAGTCACACTGCCCAGTCACACTGCCCAGTCACACTGTCCAGCCGCACTGCTCAGCCGCACTGCCCAGTCACACTGTCCACTCACTCTGCCCAGTCACACTGCCCAGTCACACTGCCCAGTCACACTGCCCACCATCACTGCCCACTCACACTGCCCACTCACACTGTCCAGTCACCCTGCCCAGTCACACTTTCCAGTCACACTGCCCAGGCCCACTGCACATTTTCACTTCCCATTCACACTGACCGGTCACACAGCCCAGTCACTCTGCCCAGTCATACTGTCCAGCCAAACTGCCCACTCACACTGGCCACTCACACTGTCCAGTCACACTGCCCATTTTCACTACCCAGTCCCACTGCCCACTCACACTGCCCTGTCACAGTTCCCAGTCACACTGCCCAGTCACACTGACCGCTCACACTGCCCAGTCACACTGCCCAGTTACTCTGCCAAGCCTCACTGTCCAGTCACACAGCCCACTCACTCTGCCCACTCACACTGTGCAGCAACATTGCTAAATCACTCTGCCAAGTCACACTGTCCAGTCACACCGCGCAGTCACATTGTCCAGCAACACTGCCCACTCACAATGCTCTGTCACTTTGCCCAGTCTCACTGCCCCATTACGCTTCGCAGTCACACTGACCACTCACTCTGCCCGGTCACTCCCCAGTCACACTGCCCAGTTACTCTGCCGAGTCTCACTGCCCAGTCACACTGCCCGGTCACTCTCCAGTCACACTGACCACTCACTCTGCAATGTAAATCTGCCCAGTCCCACTGCCCAGTCCCACTACCCTGTCACACTGCCCACTCACACCGCACAGGCAGACTTCCCACTTGCTGCCCCATCACCCTGTCCAGTCACACTGCCCAGTCACACTGCCCACTTACACTGTCCACTCACACCGCCCAGTATCAATGCCCACTCACACTGCCCAGTCACACTGTCCAACAACACTGCCCACTCACCCTGCCCAGTCACTCTGCCAGTCACTCTGCCCAGTCACACTGCCCAGCAACACTGCCCACTCACACTGCCCACCGTCACTGCCCACTCACACTGCCCAGTCACACTGCCCATTTTCAGTTCCCATTCACACTGACCGCTCACACTGCCCAGTCACAATGCCCAGTCTCTCTGCCCAGTCACACTGCCCAGTCACATTGCCCAGTCACTCTGCCCAGTCACCCTGGCCAGTCACTATGCCCAGTCACACTGTCCAGCAACACTGCACAGTCACAATGCCCACTCACACTGTCCACTCACACTGTCCACTCACACTGCCCACTCACAAGCCGAATCTCAATGCCAAGTCACACTGACGGCTCGCGCTGCCCAGTCACAATGTCCGGACACACTGCCAATTCACACTGCCCATTTTCACTGCCCAGTCACACTGCCCACTCACACCGCACAGGCAGACTGCCCACTTGCTGCCCCGTCACCCTGTCCAGTCACACTGCCCAGTCACACTGCCCACTTAAACTGTCCACTCACATCACCCAGTATCAATGCCCACTCACACTGCCCAGTCATACTGTCCAGCAACACTGCCCACTCACACTGCCCACCGTCACTGCCCATTCACACTGCCCAGTCACACTGCCCATTTTCACTTCCCATTCACACTGACCGCTCACACTGCCCAGTCACTCTGCCCAGTCACAATGCCCAGTCTCTCTGCCCAGTCACACTGCCCATTCACACTGCCCAGTCACAATGCCCACTCACTCCGGCCACTCACACTGCCCATTCACACTGTCCAGTCACACTGCCCACTCACACTGCCCAGTCACACTGCCCAGTCACACTGTCCAGCAACACTGCACAGTCACAATGCCCACTCACACTGCCCAGTCACACTGTCCAGCAACACTGCACAGTTGCATTGCCCAGTCACACTGCCCAGTCACACTGCCCACTAACTCTGCCCATTCACACTGCCCTGTCATCCTGCGCAGTCTCACTGTCCAGTCACGCTGCCCAGTCACACTGCCCAGTCACACTGCCCAGTCACACTGCCCAGTCACACTGCCGAGTCTCACTGTCCAGTCACGCTGCCCAGTCACACTGCCCACTCACACTGTCCAGTCACACTGCCCAGTCACACTGTCCAGTCACACTGTCCATTCGCACTGCCTAGTCACACTGTCCAGTCACACTGCCCAGTCACACTGTCCAGTCACACTGCCCAGTCACACTGTCCAGTCACGCTGTCCACTCACACTGCCCAGTCACACTGTCCAGTCACGCTGCCCAGTCACACTGTCCAGTCACGCTGCCCAGTAACACTGCCCAGTCACACTGCCCACTCACACTGCCTAGTCACACTGTCCAGTCACACTGCCCAGTCACACTGTCCAGTCACACTGCCCAGTCACACTGTCCAGTCACACTGCCCTGTCACACTGTCCAGTCACACTGCCCACTCACACTGTCCAGTCACACTGCCCAGTCACACTGTCCAGTCACGCTGCCCAGTCACACTGTCCAGTCACGCTGCCCAGTAACACTGCCCAGTCACACTGCCCACTCACACTGCCTAGTCACACTGTCCAGTCACACTGCCCAGTCACACTGTCCAGTCACGCTGCCCAGTCACACTGTCCAGTCACGCTGCCCAGTAACACTGCCCAGTCACACTGCCCAGTCACACTGCCCAGTAACACTGCCCAGTCACACTGCCCAGTCACACTGTCCAGTCACGCTGCCCAGTAACACTGCCCAGTCACACTGCCCAGTCACACTGTCCAGTCACACTGCCCAGTCACACTGCCCAGTCACACTGTCCAGTCACGCTGCCCAGTAACACTGCCCAGTCACACTGCCCACTCACACTGCCTAGTCACACTGTCCTTCACACAGCCCAGTCACACTTCCCAGTCACACTGTCCAGCCAAACTGCCCACTCACACTGGCCACTCACACTGCCCAGTCCCACTGCACATTTTCATTTCCCATTCACACTGACCGGTCATACAGCCCAGTCACATTGTCCAGTCACGCTGCCCAGTCACACTGTCCAGTCACACTGCCCAGTCTCACTGCCCAGTCACCCTCCCCTGTCACACTGCCCACTTAAACTGCCCAGTCACACTGCCCATTTTCCCTTCCCATTCACACTGACAGCTCACACTGCCCAGTCACACTTTCCAGTCACACTGTCCAGTCACACTGCCCAGTCGCACCGCCCAGTCACACTGCCAAGTCACACTGCCCACCGTCACTGCCCAGTCAAACTGCGCACTCACACTGTCCCGTCACGCTGCCCAGTCACACTTTCCAGTCACACTGTCCAGTCACACTGCCCAGTCACACTGCACATTTTCACTTCCCATTCGCACTGACCGGTCACACAGCCCAGTCACAATGCCCAGTAATACTGTCCAGCCAAACTGCCCACTCACACTGGCCACTCACACTGTCCAGTCACACTGCCCATTTTCACTACCCAGTCCCACTGCCCACTCACACTGCCCAGTCACAGTTCCCAGTCACACTGCCCAGTCACACTGCCCAGTCACACTAACCGCTCACACTGCCCAGTCACACTGCCCAGTTACTCTGCCGAGCCTCACTGTCCAGTCACACAGCCCACTCACTCTGCCCACTCACACTGTGCAGCAACATTGCTAAATCACTCTGCCAAGTCACACTGTCCAGTCACACCGTGCAGTCACACTGTCCAGCAACACTGCCCACTCACAATGCCCTGTCACTTTGCCCAGTCTCACTGCCCCATTACGCTTCGCAGTCACACTGACCACTCACTCTGCCCGGTCACTCCCCAGTCACACTGCCCAGTTACTCTGCCGAGTCTCACTACCCAGTCACACTGCCCGGTCACTCCCCAGTCACACTGACCACTCACTCTGCAATGTAAATCTGCCCAGTCCCACTGCCCAGTCCCACTGCCCAGTCACACTGCCCACTCTCACTGCCCAGTCACACTGCCCAGTCCCACTGCCCAGTCCCACTGCCCACTCCCACTGCCCACTCACACTGCCCACTCACACTGCCCAGTCCCACTGCCCAGTCAATCTGCCCAGTCACACTGCCCAGTCACAGTGCCCAGTCCCACTGCCCAGTCACACTGCCCAGTCACACTGCCCACTCTCACTGCCCAGTCACACTGCCCTGTCACACTGTCCAGTCACACTGCCCAGTCACACTGCCCAGTCACACTGTCCAGTCACACTGCCCACTCACACTGCCCACTCACACTGCCCAGTCCCACTGCCCAGTCCCACTGCCCAGTCACACTGCCCAGTCACTCTGCCCAGTCACACTGCCCAGTCACTCTGCCCAGTCACACTGTCTAGTCACACTGCCCAGTCCCACTGCCCAGTCACTCTGCCCAGTCCCACTGCCCAGTCACACTGCCCACTCTCACTGCCCAGTCCCACTGCCCAGTCCCACTGCCCACTCTCACTGCCCAGTCCCACTGCCCAGTCCCACTGCCCAGTCACACTGCCCAGTCACACTGTCCAGTTACACTGCCCAGTCACACTGCCCACTCACACTGCCCACTCACACTGCCCAGTCACACTGCCCAGTCACACTGCCCACTCACACTGCCCGGTCAAACTGCCCAGTCCCACTGCCCATTTTCACTTCCCAGTCCCACTGCCCACCCACACTGCCCACACACACTGTCCACCCACGCTGCCCACTCACACTGTCCACCCACGCTGCCCACTCACACTGCCGAATCTCACTGCCCATTTTCACTACCCAGTCACACTGCCCAGTCACACAGTCCAGCAACACTGCCCAGTCACACTGCCCAGTCACACTGCCCAGTCACACCGTGCAGTCACACTGTCCAGCAACACTGCCCACTCACAATGCCCTGTCATTTTGCCCAGTCTCACTGCCCCATTACGCTTCGCAGTCACACTGATCACTCACTCTGCGCGGTCACTCCCCAGTCACACTGACAACTCACTCTGCAATGTAAATCTGCCCAGTCCCACTGCCCAGTCCCACTGCCCAGTCACACTGCCCAGTTCCACTGCCCAGTCCCACTGCCCAGTCACACTGCCCAGTCACACTACCCAGTCACACTGCCCAGTCACACTGCCCAGTCCCACTGCCCAGTCCCACTGCCCAGTCACACTGCCCAGTCCCACTGCCCAGTCCCACTGCCCAGTCCCACTTCCCAGTCACACTGCCCACTTTCACTGCCCAGTCCCACTGCCCAGTCACACTGCCCAGTCCCACTACCCAGTCACACTGTCCAGTCACACTGTCCAGTCAGACTGCCCAGTCACACTGCCCAGTCACACTGCCCAGTCACACTGCCCGCTCACACTGCCCACTCACACTGCCCAGTCCCACTGCCCAGTCCCACTGCCCAGTCACACTGCCCACTCTCACTGCCCAGTCCCACTTCCCAGTCACACTGCCCACTCACACTGTCCAGTCACGCTGTCCAGTCACACTGCCCACTCACTCTGCCCAGTCACACTCGCCAGTCACACTGCCCACTCACTCTGCCCAGTCACACTCGCCAGTCACACTGCCCACTCACACTGCCCACTCACACTGCCCAGACACACTGCCCAGTCACTCTGCCCAGTCACACTGCCCAGTCCCACTGCCCACTCACCCTGGCCAGTCACTCTGCCCAGTCACTCTACCCAGTCACACTGCCCAGTCTCACTGCCCAGTCACACTGTCCACTCACACTGTCCGCTCACACTGCCCACTCACACTGCCCATTTTCACTACCCAGTCACACTGCCCACTCACACTGCCCACACACACTGTTCATTCACACTGTCCATTCACACTGCCCAGTCACACTGCCCATTTTCACGTCCCAGTCATACTGAGCGCTCACACTGCCCAGTCACAATGTCCAGTCACACTGCCCACTCACACTGCCCAGTAACACTGCCCAGTCACACTTTCGAGTCTCACTGCCCAGTCACACTGCCTACCCATACTGCCCGGTCACTCCGCAGTCACACTGACCACTCACTCTGCAATGTAAATCTGCCCAATCACCCTGCCCACTCACACCGTCCACTCACAGTGCCCGGTCAAACTGCCCAGTCCCACTGCCCATTTTCACTTCCCAGTCATACTGACCGCTCACACTGCCCAGTCACAATGTCCAGTCACACTGCCCAGTCACACTGCCCATTCACACTGCTGAATCTAACTGCCCACTCAAACTGCCCACTCACAAGCCGAATCTCACTGCCAAGTCACACTGACCGCTCGTGCTGCCCAGTCACACTGCCCAGTCACAATGTCCAGTCACACTGCCAATTCACACTGTCCACTCACACTGCCCACTCACACTGCCCATTTTCACTACCCAGACACACTGCCCACTTGCTGCCCACTCACACTGTCCACTCACACTGCCGAGCATCAATGCCCTGTAACACTGCCCAGTGACACTGCCCAGTCCTACTGCATTAGACAAAGTCAACATGGAGTTATGAAAGTGAAATCATCTTTGATAAACCTGCTGGAGTTCCTTAAGGGTGTAACTTGCAGAATAGATAAGGGAGAAGCAGTGGATGTACTGGATTTGGATTTTCAGAAACCTTTTGATAAAGTCCCACAGAAGAGGTTCATATGTAAAATTAAAGCACACGGGATTCTCTTTAATTATTCACGGGATGTGGGCTTCACTGGCTGGGCCAGCATTTATTGCCCATCCCCAGTTGCCCTTGAGAAGGTGGTGTTGAGCTGCCTTTTTGAACTGCTGCAGACCATGTGGTGTAGGTACACCCACAGTGCTGTTAGGGAGGGAGTTCCAGGATTTTGACCCAGTGACAGTGAAGGAACGGTGATATATTTCCAAGTCAGGATGGTGAGTGACTTGGAGGTGAACTTCCAGATGGTTGTGTTCCCATCTATCTGCTGCCCTTGTCCTTCTAGGTGGTAGTGATCGTGGGTTTGGTAGGTGCTGTCGAAGGAGCCTTGGTGAATTCCTGCAGTGCATCTTGTAGACGGTATACACTGCTGCTACTGTGCGTCAGTGGTGGAGGGAGTGAATGTTTGTGGATTTGGTGCCAATCAAGTGGGCTGCTTTGTCCTGGATGGTGTCAAACTTCTTGAGTGTTGTGGGAGCTGCACTCATCCAGGCAAGTGGAAAGTATTCCATCACACTCCTGACTTGTGCCTTGTAGATGGTGGACAGGCTTTGGGGAGCCAGGAGGTCAGTTTCTCGCTGCAAGATTCCTAGCCTCTGACCTGCTCTTGTAGCCACAGTATATATGTGACTAGTCCTGTTAGGAAGGGAGTTCCAGGATTTTAACCCAGCGACAGTGAAGGAACAGCGATATATTTCCAAGTCAGGATGGTGAGTGACTTGGAGGGGAACTTCCAGATGGTGGTGTTCCCATGTGTCTGCTGCCCTTGTCCTTCTAGATGGTAGTGGTCATGGGTTTGGAAGGTGCTGTCTAAGGAGCCTTGGTGTATTCCTACAGTGCATCTTGTAGACGGTATACACTGCTGCTATTGTGCGTCGGTGGTGGAGGGAGTGAATGTTAGTGGATGTGGTGTCAATCAAGCGGGTTGCTTTGTCCTGGATGGTGTCAAGCTTCTTGAATGTTGTTGCAGAGCACTTCAAACTGAAGCCAACTCTGGTATATGAAGAGAAATCCAGAACATAGCCAGCTGAACTCAAATTCCTGCGTGAAAATATTCCTCACTGGACTCTGGAAATCACATAAACTAATATTAATTTCAGTGGTTCTTGTACTGTAAAACTCCTTTCTTTCTAACCCCCTCCATACTCTGTGTGTGTGAGTGTGTATGAGTGTATGAGTCTGAGTGAGTGTGTGTGTGAGAGTGTGCGTGTGTGTGTGAGAGAGTGAGTGTTTGTGAGTGTGTGTGTGTGTGTGTGTGTGTGTGTGGGGGGGGGGATTTTGAATGTGAAATAAACTAACCTTTTGAATGAATCATAATGTGAGTTTGCTTCAGGTTATTAGTAAATTGGAACACATAAATCGAGGGGTTGGGAAAACATGCCACAGCACACTTGATAAAAATTCAAAACACCTCCTGCTTATGGACAGTTGGTGAGAGGAAATCAGTGCAGTTTGCTTATCTCTCTCCTGTCTGTAACAAAGGCAAATGGAATGTTGTTGTTTATCGCAAGGGGAATGGAATATAAAAGCAGGGATATTTTACTACAGTTCTACAGGGCATTGGTGAGGCCATAGTTGGGGAACTGGTCTCTTTATTTTAAAAGGGATATAAATGCTTTAGAAGCAGTTCAGAAAAGGTTCGTTCGACAGATACCCAGGATCAGGGTGGGAGGGACGTTATCTTACAAGGAAAGTTTGGACAGACTGGGCCTGTATCCATTGGAGTTTAGAATATTGAGAGGTCTAAATATAGAAACATAGAAACTAGGAGCAGGAGTAGGCCATTCGGCCCTTCGAGCCTTCTCCATCATTCAATATGATTGTGGCTGATCCTCTATCTCAACGCCAAACTCCTGCACTCTCCCCAGACCCCTTGATGCCCTTAGAGTCCAGAAATCTATCTATTTCCTTCTTAAATATATTGAGTGACTTGGCCTCCACAGCCCTCTGTGGTAGAGAATTCCACAGGTTCACCACCCCCTGGATGAAGGCGTTTCTCCTTATCTCAGTCCTAAATGGTCTACCCAGTATCCTGAGATTGTGACCCCTTGTTCTAGACCCCCCAGCCAAAGGAAACATCATTCCTGCATCCAGTCTGTCCATCCCTGTCAGAATTTTATATGTTTCAATGAGATCCCCTCTCATTCTTCTAAACTCCAGTGAATATAGGCCTAGTCGCCCAATCTCTCCTCATACGACAATCCTGCCATCTCAGGAATCATTCTGGTGAACCTTTACTGCACTCCCTCTATGGCCAGTATATCCTTTCTTAGGTAAGGAGCCCAAAACTGCACACAATACTCCAGGTGTGGTCTCACCAAGGCCCTGTACAGCTGCAGCGAGAAATCCTTGCTCCTGTACTCAAGTCCTCTCACAATGAAGCCCCATTTATTCCTACTCTCTGTTTCCTGTCTGCTAACCATGCCAATATATTGCCCTCGGGGGAGGTGATGGTGTAGTGGTATTGTCACTGGACTGGTAATCCGGAGACCAGGGTAATGCTCTGGGGACCCAGCAGATGGTTGAATTTGAATTCATTAAAAATCTGGAATTAAAAGTCTAATGATGAGCATGAAACCATTGCCAATTGTTGTAAAAGCCCATCGGGTTCACAAATGTCCTTTAGGGAAGGAAATCTGTCGTCCTTACCTGGTCTGGCCTACATGTGACCCCAGTCCCACAGCAATGTGGTTGACTCTTAAATATCCCCTGAAATGGCCTAGCAAACCACTGTATCAAACTGCTACAAAGCCTCAAATAAGGAATGAAACCGGACGGACCACCCGGCATCGACCTAGGCACTGGAAATGACAACAGCAACCTCAGCCCTGTTAACCTGGCAAAGCCCTCCTTACTAACATCTGGGGTCTAGTGCCAAAATTGGGAGAGCTGTCCCACAGACTAGTCAAGCAACAGCCTGACATAGTCATACTCACGGAATCATACCTCACAGATAATGTCCCAGACACCACCATCACCATCCCTGGGTATGCCCTGTCCCATCAGCAGGACAGACCCAGCAGAGGTGGCGGCACAGTGGTATGCAGTTGGGAGGGAGTTGCCCTGGGAGTCCTCAACATCGACTCCGGACCCCATGAAGTCTCATGGCATCAGGTCAAACATGGCAAGGGAACCTCCTGCTAATTACCACGTACCACCCTCCCTCAGCTCCTCCATGTTGAACATCACTTGGAGGAAGCACTGAGGGTGGCAAGGGTGCAGAATGTACTCTGAGAGGGGGACTTCAATGTCCATCACCAAGAGTGGCTCAGTAGCACTACTACTGACCGAGCTGGCCGAGTCCTAAAGGACATAGCTGCTAGACTGGGTCTGCGGCAGGTGGTGGGGGAACCAACAAGAGAGAAAAATATACTTGACCTCATCCACACCAACCTGTCTGCCACAGATGCATCTGTCCATGACAGTATGGGTAGGAGTGACCACCACACAGTCATTGCGGAGACGAAGTCCCGTCTTCACATTGAGGATACCCTCCATCGTGTTGTGTGGCACTACCATCGTGATAAATGGGATAGATTTTGAACAGATCTAGCAACTCAAGGCTGGGCATCCATGAGGCGCTGTGGGCCATCAGCAGCAGCATAATTGTACTTGAACACAATCTGTAAGCTCATGGCCCAGCATATCCCCCACTCCACCATTACCATCAAGCCAGGGAATCAACCCTGGTTCAATGAAGAGTGCAGGAAGGCATGCCAGGAGCAGCACCAAGCACACCTAAAAATGAGGTGTCAACCTGGGGAAGCAATAACACAGGGCTACTTGCATGCCAAACAACATAAGCGGCAAGTGATAGACAGAGCTAAGTGATCCCACAACCAACAGACCAGATGTAAGTTCTGCAGTCCTGCCACATCCAGTCGTGAATAGTGGTGGACAATTTAAACAACTCACTGGTGGAGGAGGCTCCACAAATATCCCCATTCTCAATAATGGGGGAGCCCAGCATATCAGCGCAATAGATAAGACTAAAGCATTTGCTACAACCTTCAGCCTGAAGTGCCAAGTGGATGATCCATCTCAGCCTCCTCTGGAGGTCCCTAGCATCACAGATGCCAGTCTTCAGCCAATTCAATTCACTCCACGTGATATCAAGAAACGGCTGAAGGCGCTGGATACTGCAAAGGCTTTGGGCCCTGAGAATATTCCGGCTATAGTACTAAAGACTTATGCTCCAGGACTTGCTGTGTCCCCTAGCCAAGCTGTTCCAGTACAGCTACAACACTGGCATCTACCCGGTTATGTGGAAAATTGCCCAGGTATGTCCTGTACACGAAAAGCAGGACAAATCCAACCCGGCCAATTACTGGCCCATCAGTCTACTCTCGATCATTAGTAAGGTAACGGAAGGGGTCATCAACAGTGCTATCAAGCAGCACTTGCTTAGTAATAACCTACTCACTGATGCTTTGTTTAGGTTCAGCCAGGGTCACTCAGCTCCTGACCTTATTACAGCCTTGGTTCAAACATGGACAAAAGAACTGAACTCCTGAGGTGAGGTGAGTGACTGCCCTTGACATCAAGGCAGTATTTGACTGAGGGTGGCATCAAGGAGCCCTAGCAAAACTGGAGTCAATGGGAATCAGAGGGAAAACTCTCCTCTGGTTGGAATCACACCAACACAAAGGAAGATGGTCGTGGTTGTTGGAGGTCAGTCATCTCAGCTCCAGGACATCAATGCAGGAGCTCCTCAGGGTAGTGTCCTCGGCCCAACCATCTTCAGCTGCTTCAACAATGACCTTCCTTCTATCATAAGATCAGAAGTGGGGATGTTCACTGATGATTGCACAATGTTCAGCACCATTCGCGACTCCTCAGATACTGAAGCAGTCCATGTCCAAATGCAGCAAGACCTGAACAATATCCAGGTTTGGGCTGACAAGTGGCGAGTAACATTTGTGCCACACAAGTGCCAGGCAATGATCATCTCCAACAAGAGAGAATCTAACAATCGCCTCTTGATGTTCAATGGCATTCCCATCGCTGAATCCCCCACTATCAACATCCTGGGGGTTACCATTGACCAGAAACTGAACAGGACTAGTCACATAAATACTGTGGCTACAAGAGCAGGTCAGAGGCTAGGAATCTTGCAGTGAGAAACTGACCTCCTGGCTCCCCAAAGCCTGTCCACCATCTACAAGGCACAAGTCAGGAGTGTGATGGAATACTTTCCACTTGCCTGGATGAGTGCAGCTCCCACAACACTCAAGAAGTTTGACACCATCCAGGACAAAGCAGCCCGCTGATTGGCACCACATCCACTAACATTTACTCCCTCCACCACCGACGCACAATAGCAGCAGTGTGTACCATCTACAAGATGCACTGTAGGAATACACCAAGGCTCCTTAGACAGCACCTTCCAAACCCACGACCGCTACCATCTAGAAGGACAAGAACAGCAGACACATGGGAACACAACCATCTGGAAGTTCCCCTCCAAGTCACTCACCATCCTGACTTGGAAATATATTGCCGTTCCTTCACTGTCACTGGGTTAAAATCCTGGAACTCCCTTCCTAACAGCACCGTGGGTGTGCCGACACCACATGGACTGCAGTGGTTCAAGAAGGCAGCTCACCACAACCTTCTCAAGGGCAATTAGGGATGGGCAATAAATGCTGGCCCAGCCAGCGAAGCCCACATCCCATGAATGAATAAAAAAATGCTATGACTGTGAGCTGCATAAATTTCAGCCTTCCCTAACTGCACACTCACCTGATATAGTTTCCCAACTGTACACTCAACAGGAGTATTAAGGTTCACTTTGCATTTGGTATGGAAACACAGATGAAGTAGATACACAGAGACTGGGCTAGTTATGCAGGCAATGGTAGGAAAGCTTCCAGCAGAGACCGGCTTGGAGGAGCCGAGCGATGGTGATGGGCTATTTGCTCAGCCTGGTGGCTAGAGTCCTTTCTGGCTGATGTTAAACTAGCAGACTGAGGATTTCTCAGTTCTCAAAGGCATATAAAGATTTCAAAATGGTCACTCGAGTCATGTGGCCTTCTTTCTCTGCAATGACTTCCAAAAGGGATGTTTATCCAATGTCAGGAACTGTCCAGGTTGTTAGATATTGAAAGAGTTGCCATCCATATTGAGGATCTGGTGTCGGGAAACCATTTTCTAGTCAAACCCAGTGACTCCGCTAGCAAGGTGAGCTTACCTTTGCAAATGACATCCCATTGGTTTCCTTTTGAAATGGGCCTGGTCAGTCCCAGATGTGAGATATGTCTGTTAGCAGATGTACAAGCCTATAGTTTTCATGTGCAAGTCGCCTGGTTTTCATGATTACAAGGGGTCTATACAATAAAGTGTGAGATACCACCAACTGAGAAAATAATTGTTCTTGTAACTCCTGGTGATAGCTTCCAGAACAAAGAGCCATCCATGTGTTCATGTGACTTGTAGCAGCCATCTTTCTGGGTTCCACAGAACAATATTTTTTTAAAATGGCAAAAGAATACATTCTGCATTTCTTTTCACATCATATGGAACCCAACACCTTCCTAAGTTGGCTTCAGTTTGAAATGGTCTGCACTGTCATGACTGTGAGCTACATAAATTTCGAACTTCCCCAGGTGCACAACGACCTGGTATTGTTTCCCAACTGTACGCGCACCAAGGCTGGAATTCTATCGCTTTCGGGCCCAATAAAGACTCCCTCAATTGCCTTTTGCAAAAGCCGATTTGTGCCTCGGTCTGTGATGGCACTGCCAACTGCCTCAAGGGTCACCAAGGATCCTCAGAAAAGACAATCAGTCACTAATAAATTAAAGGCTGTGTGTGTTAAAGGGAGAGAGCACCCATTTAGTCAAAGGCTCATACAGCGTGTGTGTTAGAGGGTGAGTTTGGTCCATAGTTCCTACACCGTGTGTGTTAGAGGTTGAGTTTAGTTGATAGTTGATACACCATCTGTGTTGGATGGTGAGTTTGGTTGATAGCTCCAACACCGTGTGTGTTAGAGGGTGAGTTTGGTTGATAGCTCCTACACTGTGTGTGTTAGAGGGTGAGTTTGGTTGATAGCTCCTACACTGTGTGTGTTAGAGGGTGAGTTTGGTTGATAGCTCCTACACTGTGTGTGTTGGAGGGTGAGTTTGTTCGATAGTTCCTACACCGTGTGTGTTAGAGGGTGAGTTTGGTTGATAGCTCCTACACCGTGTGTGTTAGAGGGTGAGTTTGGTCGATAGCTCCCACACCGTGTGTGTTAGAGGGTGAGTTTGGTTGATAGCTCCTTCACCATGTGTGTTAGAGGGTGAGTTTGGTTGATAGTTCCTATATCATGTGTGTTAGAGGGTGAGTTTGGTCGATAGTTCCTACACCATGTGTGTTAGAGGGTGAATTTGGTCGGTAGTTCCTACACCGTGTGTGTTAGAGGGTGAGTTTGGTCCATAGTTCCTACCCAGTGTGTGTTAGAGGGTGAGTTTCGTTGATAGTTCCTACACCATCTGTGTTGGAGGGTGAGTTTGGTTGATAGCTCCTACACTGTGTGTGTTAGAGGGTGAGTTTGGTTGATAGCTCCTACACTGTCTGTGTTGGAGGGTGAGTTTGTTCGATAGTTCCTACACCGTGTGTGTTGGAGGGTGAGTTTGGTTGACAGCTCCTAAACCGTGTGTGTTAGAGGGTGAGTTTGGTTGATAGTTCCTACACCATGTGTGTTAGAGGGTGAGTTTGGTTGATAGTTCCAACATCGTGTGAGTTAGAGGGTGAGTTTGGTCGATAGTTCCTACACCGTGTGTGTTAGAGGTTGAGCTTGGTCGGTAGTTCCTACACCATGTGTGTTAGAGGGTGAATTTCGATGATAGTTCCTACACCATGTGTGTTAGAGGGTGAGTTTGGTCCATAGTTCCTACACCGTGTGTGTTAGAGGTTGAGTTTAGTTGATAGTTGATACACCATCTGTGTTGGAGGGTGAGTTTGGTTGATAGCTCCTACACCATGTGTGTGTTAGAGGGTGAGATTGGTCAATAGCTGCTACACCATGTGTGTGTTAGAGAGTGTGTTTAGTTGATAGTTCCAACACCGTGTGTGTGTCGGAGGGTGAGTTTGGTCGATAGTTCCTACACCATGTGTGTTAGAGGGTGAGTTTGGTTGATAGCTCCTACACCGTCTGCGTTGGAGGGTGAGTTTGGACGATAGTTCCTACACCGTGTGTGTTAGAGGGTGAGTTTGGCTGATAGTTCCTACAGCAAGTGTGTTAGAGGGTGAATTTGGTCGATAGCTCCTAAACCGTGTGTGTTAGAGGGTGAGTTTGGTTGATAGTTCCTACACCATGTGTTTTAGAGGGTTAATTTGGTCGATAGTTCCTACACCGTGTGTGTTAGAGGGTGAGTTTGGTTGATAGTTCCTACACCATGTGTTTTAGAGGGTTAGTTTGTTCAATAGTTACTACACCGTGTGTGATAGAGGGTGAGTTTGGACGATTGCTCCTGGGTGTGTGTTAGAGGGTGAGTTTGGTTGAAAGTTCCTACGCCGTGTGTATTAGAGGGTGAGTTTCGTCAATAGTTCCCACACCATTTCTGTTAGAGGGTGAGTTTGGTTGATAGCTCCTACACCGTGTGTGTTAGAGGGTGAGTTTGGTTGATAGCTCCTACACCATGTGTGTTAGAGGGTGAGTTTGGTTGATAGTTCCTATATCATGTGTGTTAGAGGGTGAGTTTGGTCGATAGTTCCTACACCATGTGTGTTAGAGGGTGAGTTTGGTCCATAGTTCCTACACCGTGTGTGTTAGAGGGTGAGTTTGGTCCATAGTTCCTACTCAGTGTGTGTTAGAGGGTGAGTTTCGTTGATAGTTCCTACACCATCTGTGTTGGTGAGTGAGTTTGGTTGATAGCTCCTACACCATGTGTGTTAGAGGGTGAGTTTGGTCCATAGTTCCTACACCGTGTGTGTTAGAGGTTGAGTTTAGTTGATAGTTGATACACCATCTGTGTTGGATGGTGAGTTTGGTTGATAGCTCCAACACCGTGTGTGTTAGAGGGTGAGTTTGGTTGATAGCTCCTACACCGTGTGTGTTAGAGGGTGAGTTTTGTCGATTGCTCCTTGGTGTGTGTTAGAGGGTGAATTGGGTCGATAGTTCCTAGACCGTGCGTGTTAGAGGATGAGTTTGGTTGATAGCTCCGACAGCGTGTGTGTTAGGGGGTGAGTTTGGGTGATAGCTCCTACAGCGTGTGTGTTAGAGGGTGGTTTTGGTTGATAGCTCCTGTGTGTGTCTTCGAGGGTGAGTTTGGTCGATAGTTCCTACACCGTGTGTGTTAGAGGGTGAGTTAGGTCAATAGGTCCTAGAAAGTATGTGTTAGAGGATGAGTTAGGTCGATAGTTCCAACAGCGTGTGTGTAGGAGGGTGAGTTTGGTCGATAGTTCCTACACCGTGTGAGTTAGAGGGTGAGTTTGGTTGATAGTTTCTAGACCATGTGTGTTAGAGGGTGAGCTTGGTTGATAGTTCCTACACCGTGTGTGTTAGAGGGTGAGTTTGGTCGATAGTTCCTACACCATGTGTGTGTTAGAGGGTGAGTTTGGTCAATAGTTCCGACACCATGTGTGTGTTAGAGGGTGAGTTTGGTCGATAGTTCCTATATCATGTGTGTTAGAGGGTGAGTTTGGTCGATAGTTCCTACACCATGTGTGTTAGAGGGTGAGTTTGGTCCATAGTTCCTACATCGTGTGTGTTAGAGCGTGAGTTTGGTCCATAGTTCCTACTCAGTGTGTGTTAGAGGGTGAGTTTCGTTGATAGTTCCTACACCATCTGTGTTGGAGAGTGAGTTTGGTTGATAGCTCCTACACCATGTGTGTTAGAGGGTGAGTTTGGTCGATAGTTGCTACACCATGTGTGTTGGAGGGTGAGTTTGGTTGATAGCTCCTACACCGTGTGTGTCAGAGGGTGAGTTTTTTCGACAGTTCCTACACCATGTGTGTTAGAGGGTGAGTTTGGTCCATAGTTCCTACACCGTGTGTGTTAGAGGGTGAGTTTAGTTGATAGTTCCTACACCATCTGTGTTGGAGGGTGAGTTTGGTTGATAGCTCCTACACAGTGTGTGTTAGAGGGTAAGTTTGTTCGACAGTTCCTACACCATCTGTGTTGGAGGGTGAGTTTAGTTGATAGCTCCTACACTGTGTGTGTTAGAGGGTGAGTTTGGATAATAGCTCCTACACTGTGTGTGTTGGAGGGTGAGTTTGTTCGATAGTTCCTACACCGTGCGTGTTAGAGGTTGAGCTTAGTCGGTAGTTCCTACACCGTGTGTGTTAGAGGGTGAATTTCGATGATAGTTCCTACACCATGTGTTTGGTTGATGGCTCATACACCATGTGTGTTAGAGGGTGAGTTTGGTCCATAGTTCCTACTCAGTGTGTGTTAGAGGGTGAGTTCCGTTGCTAGTTCCTACACCATCTGTGTTGGAGGGTGAGTTTGTTCGATAGTTCCTACACCGTGTGTGTTAGAGGGTGAGTTTGGTTGACAGCTCCTAAACCGTGTGTGTTAGAGGGTGAGTTTGGTTGATAGTTCCTACACCATGTGTGTTAGAGGGTGAGTTTGGTTGATAGTTCCAACATCATGTGAGTTAGAGGGTGAGTTTGGTCGATAGTTCCTACACCGTGTGTGTTAGAGGTTGAGCTTGGTCGGTAGTTCCTACACCATGTGTGTTAGAGGGTGAATTTCGATGATAATTCCTACACCATGTGTGTTAGAGGGTGTGTTTGGTTGATGGCTCCTACACCATGTGTGTTAGAGGGTCTGTTTGGTCGATAGTTCCTACACCGTGTGTGTTAGAGGTTGAGTTTAGTTGATAGTTGATACACCATCTGTGTTGGATGGTGAGTTTGGTTGATAGTTCCTACACTGTGTGTGTTGGAGGGTGAGTTTGTCCGATAGTTCCTACACCGTGTGTGTTAGAGGGTGAATTTGGTTGATAGCTCCTACACCGTGTGTGTTAGAGGGTGAGTTTGGTTGATAGTTCCTACACTGTGTGTGTTGGAGGGTGAGTTTGTCCGATAGTTCCTACACCGTGTGTGTTAGAGGGTGAATTTGGTTGATAGCTCCTACACCGTGTGTGTTAGAGGGTGAGTTTGATCGATAGTTCCTACTCCGTGTGTGTTAGAGGGTGAGTTTCGTTGATAGTTCCAACACCATCTGTGTTGGAGTATGAGTTTGGTTGATAGTTCCTACAACGAGTGTGTTTAGAGGGTGAGTTTGGTCGATAACTCCAACATCATGTGTGTTAGAGGGTGAGTTTGGTTGATAGTTTCTACACTGTGTGTGTTAGAGGGTGAGTTTGGTCGATAGCTTCTACACCAAGTGTGTGTTAGAGGGTGAGATTGGTCGATAGCTGCTACACCATGTGTGTGTTAGAGAGTGTGTTTAGTTGATAGTTCCAACACCGTGTGTGTGTTGGAGGGTGAGTTTGGTCGATAGTTCCTACACCATGTGTGTTAGAGGGTGAGTTTGGTTGATAGCTCCTACACCGTCTGCGTTGGAGGGTGAGTTTGGTCGATAGTTCCTACACCGTGTGTGTTAGAGGGTGAGTTTGGTTGATAGTTCCTACAGCAAGTGTGTTAGAGGGTGAATTTGGTCGATAGCTCCTAAACCGTGTGTGTTAGAGGGTAAGTTTGGTTGATAGTTCCTACACCATGTGTTTTAGAGGGTTAGTTTGGTCGATAGTTCCTACACCGTGTGTGTTAGAGGGTGAGTTTGGTTGATAGTTCCTACACCATGTGTTTTAGAGGGTTAGTTTGTTCAATAGTTCCTACACCGTGTGTGATAGAGGGTGAGTTTGGACGATTGCTCCTGGGTGTGTGTTAGAGGGTGAGTTTGGTTGAAAGTTCCTACGCCGTGTGTATTAGAGGGTGAGTTTCGTCAATAGTTCCCACACCATTTCTGTTAGAGGGTGAGTTTGGTTGATAGCTCCTACACCGTGTGTGTTAGAGGGTGAATTTCGATCATAGTTCCTACACCATGTCTGTTAGAGGGTGAGTTTGGCCGGTAGTTCCTGCACCGTGTATGTTAGAGGGTGAGTTTGGTCGATAGTTCCTACACCGTGTGTGTTAGAGGGTGAGTTTGGTCGATAGTTCCTACACCGTGTGTGTTAGAGGGTGAGTTTGGTCGGTAGTTCCTACACCGTGTGTGTTAGAGGGTGAATTTCGATGATAGTTCCTACACCATGTGTGTTAGAGGATGAGTTTGGTTGATGGCTCCTACACCATGTGTGTTAGAGGGTGAGTTTGGTCGATAGTTCCTACACCGTGTGTGTTAGAGGGTGTGTTTGGTCCATAGTTCCTGCACCATGTGTGTTAGAGGGTGAGTTTGGTCGGTAGTTCCTACACCGTGTTTGTTAGAGGGTGGATTTCGAAGATAGTTCCTACACCATGTGTGTTAGAGGGTGAGTTTGGTCGATAGTTCCTGCACCATGTGTGTTAGAGGGTGAGTTTGGCTGATAGCTCCTACACCGTGTGTGTTGAAGGGTGAGTTTGGTTGATAGCTCCTACACCATGTGTGTGTTGCAGGGTGAGTTTGTTCGATTTTTACTACGCCATGTGTGTTAGAGGGTGAGTTTGGTTGATAGTTCCTATACCATGTGTGTTAGAGGGTGAGTTTTGTCGATTGCTCCTTGGTGTGTGTTAGAGGGTGAATTGGGTCGATAGTTCCTAGACCGTGTGTGTTAGAGGATGAGTTTGGTTGATAGCTCCGACAGCGTGTGTGTTAGGGGGTGAGTTTGGGTGATAGCTCCTACAGCGTGTGTGTTAGAGGGTGGGTTTGGTTGATAGCTCCTGTGTGTGTCTTAGAGGGTGAGTTTGGTCGATAGTTCCTACACCGTGTGTGTTAGAGGGTGAGTTAGGTCAATAGGTCCTAGAAAGTATGTGTTAGAGGATGAGTTAGGTCGATAGTTCCAACAGCGTGTGTGTAGGAGGGTGAGTTTGGTCGATAGTTCCTACACCGTGTGAGTTAGAGGGTGAGTTTGGTTGATAGTTTCTAGACCATGTGTGTTAGAGGGTGAGCTTGGTTGATAGTTCCTACACCGTGTGTGTTAGAGGGTGAGTTTGGTCGATAGTTCCTATATCATGTGTGTTAGAGGGTGAGTTTGGTCGATAGTTCCTACACCATGTGTGTTAGAGGGTGAGTTTGGTCCATAGTTCCTACATCGTGTGTGTTAGAGCGTGAGTTTGGTCCATAGTTCCTACTCAGTGTGTGTTAGAGGGTGAGTTTCGTTGATAGTTCCTACACCATCTGTGTTGGAGAGTGAGTTTGGTTGATAGCTCCTACACCATGTGTGTTAGAGGGTGAGTTTTTTCGACAGTTCCTACACCATGTGTGTTAGAGGGTGAGTTTGGTCCATAGTTCCTACACCGTGTGTGTTAGAGGGTGAGTTTAGTTGATAGTTCCTACACCATCTGTGTTGGAGGGTGAGTTTTGGTTGATAGCTCCTACACAGTGTGTGTTAGAGGGTAAGTTTGTTCGACAGTTCCTACACCATCTGTGTTGGAGGGTGAGTTTAGTTGATAGCTCCTACACTGTGTGTGTTAGAGGGTGAGTTTGGATAATAGCTCCTACACTGTGTGTGTTGGAGGGTGAGTTTGTTCGATAGTTCCTACACCGTGCGTGTTAGAGGTTGAGCTTAGTCGGTAGTTCCTACACCGTGTGTGTTAGAGGGTGAATTTCGATGATAGTTCCTACACCATGTGTTTAAGAGGGTGAGTTTGGTTGATGGCTCATACACCATGTGTGTTAGAGGGTGAGTTTGGTCCATAGTTCCTACTCAGTGTGTGTTAGAGGGTGAGTTCCGTTGCTAGTTCCTACACCATCGGTGTTGGAGAGTGAGTTTGGTTGATAGCTCCTACACCATGTGTGTTAGAGGGTGAGTTTGGTCCATAGTTCCTACACCGTGTGTGTTAGAGGGTGAGTTTGGTTGATAGCTCCTACACCGTGTGTGTTAGAGAGTGAGCTTGGTCGATAGCTCCCACACCGTGTGTGTTAGAGGGTGAGTTTGGTTGATAGCTCCTTCACCATGTGTGTTAGAGGGTGAGTTTGGTTGATAGTTCCTATATCATGTGTGTTAGAGGGTGAGTTTGGTCGATAGTTCCTACACCATGTGTGTTAGAGGGTGAATTTGGTCGGTAGTTCCTACACCGTGTGTGTTAGAGGGTGAGTTTGGTCCATAGTTCCTATTCAGTGTGTGTTAGAGGGTGAGTTTCGTTGATAGTTCCTACACCATCTGTGTTGGAGGGTGAGTTTGTTCGATTGTTCCTACACTGTGTGTGTTAGAGGGTGAGTTTGGTTGACAGCTCCTAAACCGTGTGTGTTAGAGGGTGAGTTTGGTTGATAGTTCCTACACCATGTGTGTTACAGGGTGAGTTTGGTTGATAGTTCCAACATGATGTGAGTTAGAGGGTGAGTTTGGTCGATAACTCCTACACCGTGTGTGTTAGAGGTTGAGCTTGGTCGGTAGTTCCTACACATGTGCGTTAGAGGGTGAATTTCGATGATAATTCCTACACCATGTTGTTAGAAGGTGTGTTTGGTTGATGGCTCCTACACCATGTGTGTTAGAGGGTCTGTTTGGTCGATAGTTCCTACACCGTGTGTGTTAGAGGGTGAGTTTGGTCCATAGTTCCTACACCGTGTTTGTTAGAGGGTGAGTTTGATCGATAGTTCCTACTCCGTGTGTGTTAGAAGGTGAGTTTCGTTGATAGTTCCAACACCATCTGTGTTGGAGGGTGAGTTTGGTTGATAGATCCTACAACGAGTGTGTTTAGAGGATGAGTTTGTTCGATAGCTCCTACACCATGTGTGTGTTAGAGGGTGAGTTCGGTCAATAGCTCCTACACCATGTGTGTGTTAGAGGGTGTGTTTAGTTGATAGTTCCTACACCGTGTGTGTGTTGGAGGGTGAGTTTGTTCGATAGTTCCTACACCATGTGTGTTAGAGGGTGAGTTTGCTCGATAGTTCCTACACCGTGTGTGTTAGAAGGTGAGTTTGGTCGATAGCTCCCACACCGTGTGTGTTAGAGGGTGAGTTTGGTTGTTAGCTCCTTCACCATGTGTGTTAGAGGGTGAGTTTGGTTGATAGTTCCTATATCATGTGTGTTAGAGGGTGAGTTTGGTCGATAGTTCCTACACCATGTGTGTTAGAGGGTGAATTTGGTCGGTAGTTCCTACACCGTGTGTGTTAGAGGGTGAGTTTGGTCCATAGTTCCTACTCAGTGTGTGTTAGAGGGTGAGTTTCGTTGATAGTTCCTACACCATCTGTGTTGGAGGGTGAGTTTGTTCGATAGTTCCTACACCGTGTGTGTTAGAGGGTGAGTTTGGTTGACAGCTCCTAAACCGTGTGTGTTAGAGGGTGAGTTTGGTTGATAGTTCCTACACCATGTGTGTTAGAGGGTGAGTTTGGTTGATAGTTCCAACATCATGTGAGTTAGAGGGTGAGTTTGGTCGATAGTTCCTACACCGTGTGTGTTAGAGGTTGAGCTTGGTCGGTAGTTCCTACACCATGTGTGTTAGAGGGTGAATTTCGATGATAATTCCTACACCATGTGTGTTAGAGGGTGTGTTTGGTTGATGGCTCCTACACCATGTGTGTTAGAGGGTCTGTTTGGTCGATAGTTCCTACACCGTGTGTGTTAGAGGTTGAGTTTAGTTGATAGTTGATACACCATCTGTGTTGGATGGTGAGTTTGGTTGATAGTTCCTACACTGTGTGTGTTGGAGGGTGAGTTTGTCCGATAGTTCCTACACCGTGTGTGTTAGAGGGTGAATTTGGTTGATAGCTCCTACACCGTGTGTGTTAGAGGGTGAGTTTGGTTGATAGTTCCTACACTGTGTGTGTTGGAGGGTGAGTTTGTCCGATAGTTCCTACACCGTGTGTGTTAGAGGGTGAATTTGGTTGATAGCTCCTACACCGTGTGTGTTAGAGGGTGAGTTTGATCGATAGTTCCTACTCCGTGTGTGTTAGAGGGTGAGTTTCGTTGATAGTTCCAACACCATCTGTGTTGGAGTATGAGTTTGGTTGATAGTTCCTACAACGAGTGTGTTTAGAGGGTGAGTTTGGTCGATAACTCCAACATCATGTGTGTTAGAGGGTGAGTTTGGTTGATAGTTTCTACACTGTGTGTGTTAGAGGGTGAGTTTGGTCGATAGCTTCTACACCATGTGTGTGTTAGAGGGTGAGATTGGTCGATAGCTGCTACACCATGTGTGTGTTAGAGAGTGTGTTTAGTTGATAGTTCCAACACCGTGTGTGTGTTGGAGGGTGAGTTTGGTCGATAGTTCCTACACCATGTGTGTTAGAGGGTGAGTTTGGTTGATAGCTCCTACACCGTCTGCGTTGGAGGGTGAGTTTGGTCGATAGTTCCTACACCGTGTGTGTTAGAGGGTGAGTTTGGTTGATAGTTCCTACAGCAAGTGTGTTAGAGGGTGAATTTGGTCGATAGCTCCTAAACCGTGTGTGTTAGAGGGTAAGTTTGGTTGATAGTTCCTACACCATGTGTTTTAGAGGGTTAGTTTGGTCGATAGTTCCTACACCGTGTGTGTTAGAGGGTGAGTTTGGTTGATAGTTCCTACACCATGTGTTTTAGAGGGTTAGTTTGTTCAATAGTTCCTACACCGTGTGTGATAGAGGGTGAGTTTGGACGATTGCTCCTGGGTGTGTGTTAGAGGGTGAGTTTGGTTGAAAGTTCCTACGCCGTGTGTATTAGAGGGTGAGTTTCGTCAATAGTTCCCACACCATTTCTGTTAGAGGGTGAGTTTGGTTGATAGCTCCTACACCGTGTGTGTTAGAGGGTGAATTTCGATCATAGTTCCTACACCATGTCTGTTAGAGGGTGAGTTTGGCCGGTAGTTCCTGCACCGTGTATGTTAGAGGGTGAGTTTGGTCGATAGTTCCTACACCGTGTGTGTTAGAGGGTGAGTTTGGTCGATAGTTCCTACACCGTGTGTGTTAGAGGGTGAGTTTGGTCGGTAGTTCCTACACCGTGTGTGTTAGAGGGTGAATTTCGATGATAGTTCCTACACCATGTGTGTTAGAGGATGAGTTTGGTTGATGGCTCCTACACCATGTGTGTTAGAGGGTGAGTTTGGTCGATAGTTCCTACACCGTGTGTGTTAGAGGGTGTGTTTGGTCCATAGTTCCTGCACCATGTGTGTTAGAGGGTGAGTTTGGTCGGTAGTTCCTACACCGTGTTTGTTAGAGGGTGGATTTCGAAGATAGTTCCTACACCATGTGTGTTAGAGGGTGAGTTTGGTCGATAGTTCCTGCACCATGTGTGTTAGAGGGTGAGTTTGGCTGATAGCTCCTACACCGTGTGTGTTGAAGGGTGAGTTTGGTTGATAGCTCCTACACCATGTGTGTGTTGCAGGGTGAGTTTGTTCGATTTTTACTACGCCATGTGTGTTAGAGGGTGAGTTTGGTTGATAGTTCCTATACCATGTGTGTTAGAGGGTGAGTTTTGTCGATTGCTCCTTGGTGTGTGTTAGAGGGTGAATTGGGTCGATAGTTCCTAGACCGTGTGTGTTAGAGGATGAGTTTGGTTGATAGCTCCGACAGCGTGTGTGTTAGGGGGTGAGTTTGGGTGATAGCTCCTACAGCGTGTGTGTTAGAGGGTGGGTTTGGTTGATAGCTCCTGTGTGTGTCTTAGAGGGTGAGTTTGGTCGATAGTTCCTACACCGTGTGTGTTAGAGGGTGAGTTAGGTCAATAGGTCCTAGAAAGTATGTGTTAGAGGATGAGTTAGGTCGATAGTTCCAACAGCGTGTGTGTAGGAGGGTGAGTTTGGTCGATAGTTCCTACACCGTGTGAGTTAGAGGGTGAGTTTGGTTGATAGTTTCTAGACCATGTGTGTTAGAGGGTGAGCTTGGTTGATAGTTCCTACACCGTGTGTGTTAGAGGGTGAGTTTGGTCGATAGTTCCTACACCATGTGTGTGTTAGAGGGTGAGTTTGGTCAATAGTTCCGACACCATGTGTGTGTTAGAGGGTGAGTTTGGTCGATAGTTCCTATATCATGTGTGTTAGAGGGTGAGTTTGGTCGATAGTTCCTACACCATGTGTGTTAGAGGGTGAGTTTGGTCCATAGTTCCTACATCGTGTGTGTTAGAGCGTGAGTTTGGTCCATAGTTCCTACTCAGTGTGTGTTAGAGGGTGAGTTTCGTTGATAGTTCCTACACCATCTGTGTTGGAGAGTGAGTTTGGTTGATAGCTCCTACACCATGTGTGTTAGAGGGTGAGTTTTTTCGACAGTTCCTACACCATGTGTGTTAGAGGGTGAGTTTGGTCCATAGTTCCTACACCGTGTGTGTTAGAGGGTGAGTTTAGTTGATAGTTCCTACACCATCTGTGTTGGAGGGTGAGTTTTGGTTGATAGCTCCTACACAGTGTGTGTTAGAGGGTAAGTTTGTTCGACAGTTCCTACACCATCTGTGTTGGAGGGTGAGTTTAGTTGATAGCTCCTACACTGTGTGTGTTAGAGGGTGAGTTTGGATAATAGCTCCTACACTGTGTGTGTTGGAGGGTGAGTTTGTTCGATAGTTCCTACACCGTGCGTGTTAGAGGTTGAGCTTAGTCGGTAGTTCCTACACCGTGTGTGTTAGAGGGTGAATTTCGATGATAGTTCCTACACCATGTGTTTAAGAGGGTGAGTTTGGTTGATGGCTCATACACCATGTGTGTTAGAGGGTGAGTTTGGTCCATAGTTCCTACTCAGTGTGTGTTAGAGGGTGAGTTCCGTTGCTAGTTCCTACACCATCGGTGTTGGAGAGTGAGTTTGGTTGATAGCTCCTACACCATGTGTGTTAGAGGGTGAGTTTGGTCCATAGTTCCTACACCGTGTGTGTTAGAGGGTGAGTTTGGTTGATAGCTCCTACACCGTGTGTGTTAGAGAGTGAGCTTGGTCGATAGCTCCCACACCGTGTGTGTTAGAGGGTGAGTTTGGTTGATAGCTCCTTCACCATGTGTGTTAGAGGGTGAGTTTGGTTGATAGTTCCTATATCATGTGTGTTAGAGGGTGAGTTTGGTCGATAGTTCCTACACCATGTGTGTTAGAGGGTGAATTTGGTCGGTAGTTCCTACACCGTGTGTGTTAGAGGGTGAGTTTGGTCCATAGTTCCTATTCAGTGTGTGTTAGAGGGTGAGTTTCGTTGATAGTTCCTACACCATCTGTGTTGGAGGGTGAGTTTGTTCGATTGTTCCTACACTGTGTGTGTTAGAGGGTGAGTTTGGTTGACAGCTCCTAAACCGTGTGTGTTAGAGGGTGAGTTTGGTTGATAGTTCCTACACCATGTGTGTTACAGGGTGAGTTTGGTTGATAGTTCCAACATGATGTGAGTTAGAGGGTGAGTTTGGTCGATAACTCCTACACCGTGTGTGTTAGAGGTTGAGCTTGGTCGGTAGTTCCTACACATGTGCGTTAGAGGGTGAATTTCGATGATAATTCCTACACCATGTTGTTAGAAGGTGTGTTTGGTTGATGGCTCCTACACCATGTGTGTTAGAGGGTCTGTTTGGTCGATAGTTCCTACACCGTGTGTGTTAGAGGGTGAGTTTGGTCCATAGTTCCTACACCGTGTTTGTTAGAGGGTGAGTTTGATCGATAGTTCCTACTCCGTGTGTGTTAGAAGGTGAGTTTCGTTGATAGTTCCAACACCATCTGTGTTGGAGGGTGAGTTTGGTTGATAGATCCTACAACGAGTGTGTTTAGAGGATGAGTTTGTTCGATAGCTCCTACACCATGTGTGTGTTAGAGGGTGAGTTCGGTCAATAGCTCCTACACCATGTGTGTGTTAGAGGGTGTGTTTAGTTGATAGTTCCTACACCGTGTGTGTGTTGGAGGGTGAGTTTGTTCGATAGTTCCTACACCATGTGTGTTAGAGGGTGAGTTTGCTCGATAGTTCCTACACCGTGTGTGTTAGAAGGTGAGTTTGGTCGATAGCTCCCACACCGTGTGTGTTAGAGGGTGAGTTTGGTTGTTAGCTCCTTCACCATGTGTGTTAGAGGGTGAGTTTGGTTGATAGTTCCTATATCATGTGTGTTAGAGGGTGAGTTTGGTCGATAGTTCCTACACCATGTGTGTTAGAGGGTGAATTTGGTCGGTAGTTCCTACACCGTGTGTGTTAGAGGGTGAGTTTGGTCCATAGTTCCTACTCAGTGTGTGTTAGAGGGTGAGTTTCGTTGATAGTTCCTACACCATCTGTGTTGGAGGGTGAGTTTGTTCGATAGTTCCTACACCGTGTGTGTTAGAGGGTGAGTTTGGTTGACAGCTCCTAAACCGTGTGTGTTAGAGGGTGAGTTTGGTTGATAGTTCCTACACCATGTGTGTTAGAGGGTGAGTTTGGTTGATAGTTCCAACATCATGTGAGTTAGAGGGTGAGTTTGGTCGATAGTTCCTACACCGTGTGTGTTAGAGGTTGAGCTTGGTCGGTAGTTCCTACACCATGTGTGTTAGAGGGTGAATTTCGATGATAATTCCTACACCATGTGTGTTAGAGGGTGTGTTTGGTTGATGGCTCCTACACCATGTGTGTTAGAGGGTCTGTTTGGTCGATAGTTCCTACACCGTGTGTGTTAGAGGTTGAGTTTAGTTGATAGTTGATACACCATCTGTGTTGGATGGTGAGTTTGGTTGATAGTTCCTACACTGTGTGTGTTGGAGGGTGAGTTTGTCCGATAGTTCCTACACCGTGTGTGTTAGAGGGTGAATTTGGTTGATAGCTCCTACACCGTGTGTGTTAGAGGGTGAGTTTGGTTGATAGTTCCTACACTGTGTGTGTTGGAGGGTGAGTTTGTCCGATAGTTCCTACACCGTGTGTGTTAGAGGGTGAATTTGGTTGATAGCTCCTACACCGTGTGTGTTAGAGGGTGAGTTTGATCGATAGTTCCTACTCCGTGTGTGTTAGAGGGTGAGTTTCGTTGATAGTTCCAACACCATCTGTGTTGGAGTATGAGTTTGGTTGATAGTTCCTACAACGAGTGTGTTTAGAGGGTGAGTTTGGTCGATAACTCCAACATCATGTGTGTTAGAGGGTGAGTTTGGTTGATAGTTTCTACACTGTGTGTGTTAGAGGGTGAGTTTGGTCGATAGCTTCTACACCATGTGTGTGTTAGAGGGTGAGATTGGTCGATAGCTGCTACACCATGTGTGTGTTAGAGAGTGTGTTTAGTTGATAGTTCCAACACCGTGTGTGTGTTGGAGGGTGAGTTTGGTCGATAGTTCCTACACCATGTGTGTTAGAGGGTGAGTTTGGTTGATAGCTCCTACACCGTCTGCGTTGGAGGGTGAGTTTGGTCGATAGTTCCTACACCGTGTGTGTTAGAGGGTGAGTTTGGTTGATAGTTCCTACAGCAAGTGTGTTAGAGGGTGAATTTGGTCGATAGCTCCTAAACCGTGTGTGTTAGAGGGTAAGTTTGGTTGATAGTTCCTACACCATGTGTTTTAGAGGGTTAGTTTGGTCGATAGTTCCTACACCGTGTGTGTTAGAGGGTGAGTTTGGTTGATAGTTCCTACACCATGTGTTTTAGAGGGTTAGTTTGTTCAATAGTTCCTACACCGTGTGTGATAGAGGGTGAGTTTGGACGATTGCTCCTGGGTGTGTGTTAGAGGGTGAGTTTGGTTGAAAGTTCCTACGCCGTGTGTATTAGAGGGTGAGTTTCGTCAATAGTTCCCACACCATTTCTGTTAGAGGGTGAGTTTGGTTGATAGCTCCTACACCGTGTGTGTTAGAGGGTGAATTTCGATCATAGTTCCTACACCATGTCTGTTAGAGGGTGAGTTTGGCCGGTAGTTCCTGCACCGTGTATGTTAGAGGGTGAGTTTGGTCGATAGTTCCTACACCGTGTGTGTTAGAGGGTGAGTTTGGTCGATAGTTCCTACACCGTGTGTGTTAGAGGGTGAGTTTGGTCGGTAGTTCCTACACCGTGTGTGTTAGAGGGTGAATTTCGATGATAGTTCCTACACCATGTGTGTTAGAGGATGAGTTTGGTTGATGGCTCCTACACCATGTGTGTTAGAGGGTGAGTTTGGTCGATAGTTCCTACACCGTGTGTGTTAGAGGGTGTGTTTGGTCCATAGTTCCTGCACCATGTGTGTTAGAGGGTGAGTTTGGTCGGTAGTTCCTACACCGTGTTTGTTAGAGGGTGGATTTCGAAGATAGTTCCTACACCATGTGTGTTAGAGGGTGAGTTTGGTCGATAGTTCCTGCACCATGTGTGTTAGAGGGTGAGTTTGGCTGATAGCTCCTACACCGTGTGTGTTGAAGGGTGAGTTTGGTTGATAGCTCCTACACCATGTGTGTGTTGCAGGGTGAGTTTGTTCGATTTTTACTACGCCATGTGTGTTAGAGGGTGAGTTTGGTTGATAGTTCCTATACCATGTGTGTTAGAGGGTGAGTTTTGTCGATTGCTCCTTGGTGTGTGTTAGAGGGTGAATTGGGTCGATAGTTCCTAGACCGTGTGTGTTAGAGGATGAGTTTGGTTGATAGCTCCGACAGCGTGTGTGTTAGGGGGTGAGTTTGGGTGATAGCTCCTACAGCGTGTGTGTTAGAGGGTGGGTTTGGTTGATAGCTCCTGTGTGTGTCTTAGAGGGTGAGTTTGGTCGATAGTTCCTACACCGTGTGTGTTAGAGGGTGAGTTAGGTCAATAGGTCCTAGAAAGTATGTGTTAGAGGATGAGTTAGGTCGATAGTTCCAACAGCGTGTGTGTAGGAGGGTGAGTTTGGTCGATAGTTCCTACACCGTGTGAGTTAGAGGGTGAGTTTGGTTGATAGTTTCTAGACCATGTGTGTTAGAGGGTGAGCTTGGTTGATAGTTCCTACACCGTGTGTGTTAGAGGGTGAGTTTGGTCGATAGTTCCTACACCATGTGTGTGTTAGAGGGTGAGTTTGGTCAATAGTTCCGACACCATGTGTGTGTTAGAGGGTGAGTTTGGTCGATAGTTCCTATATCATGTGTGTTAGAGGGTGAGTTTGGTCGATAGTTCCTACACCATGTGTGTTAGAGGGTGAGTTTGGTCCATAGTTCCTACATCGTGTGTGTTAGAGCGTGAGTTTGGTCCATAGTTCCTACTCAGTGTGTGTTAGAGGGTGAGTTTCGTTGATAGTTCCTACACCATCTGTGTTGGAGAGTGAGTTTGGTTGATAGCTCCTACACCATGTGTGTTAGAGGGTGAGTTTGGTCGATAGTTGCTACACCATGTGTGTTGGAGGGTGAGTTTGGTTGATAGCTCCTACACCGTGTGTGTCAGAGGGTGAGTTTTTTCGACAGTTCCTACACCATGTGTGTTAGAGGGTGAGTTTGGTCCATAGTTCCTACACCGTGTGTGTTAGAGGGTGAGTTTAGTTGATAGTTCCTACACCATCTGTGTTGGAGGGTGAGTTTTGGTTGATAGCTCCTACACAGTGTGTGTTAGAGGGTAAGTTTGTTCGACAGTTCCTACACCATCTGTGTTGGAGGGTGAGTTTAGTTGATAGCTCCTACACTGTGTGTGTTAGAGGGTGAGTTTGGATAATAGCTCCTACACTGTGTGTGTTGGAGGGTGAGTTTGTTCGATAGTTCCTACACCGTGCGTGTTAGAGGTTGAGCTTAGTCGGTAGTTCCTACACCGTGTGTGTTAGAGGGTGAATTTCGATGATAGTTCCTACACCATGTGTTTAAGAGGGTGAGTTTGGTTGATGGCTCATACACCATGTGTGTTAGAGGGTGAGTTTGGTCCATAGTTCCTACTCAGTGTGTGTTAGAGGGTGAGTTCCGTTGCTAGTTCCTACACCATCGGTGTTGGAGAGTGAGTTTGGTTGATAGCTCCTACACCATGTGTGTTAGAGGGTGAGTTTGGTCCATAGTTCCTACACCGTGTGTGTTAGAGGGTGAGTTTGGTTGATAGCTCCTACACCGTGTGTGTTAGAGAGTGAGCTTGGTCGATAGCTCCCACACCGTGTGTGTTAGAGGGTGAGTTTGGTTGATAGCTCCTTCACCATGTGTGTTAGAGGGTGAGTTTGGTTGATAGTTCCTATATCATGTGTGTTAGAGGGTGAGTTTGGTCGATAGTTCCTACACCATGTGTGTTAGAGGGTGAATTTGGTCGGTAGTTCCTACACCGTGTGTGTTAGAGGGTGAGTTTGGTCCATAGTTCCTATTCAGTGTGTGTTAGAGGGTGAGTTTCGTTGATAGTTCCTACACCATCTGTGTTGGAGGGTGAGTTTGTTCGATTGTTCCTACACTGTGTGTGTTAGAGGGTGAGTTTGGTTGACAGCTCCTAAACCGTGTGTGTTAGAGGGTGAGTTTGGTTGATAGTTCCTACACCATGTGTGTTACAGGGTGAGTTTGGTTGATAGTTCCAACATGATGTGAGTTAGAGGGTGAGTTTGGTCGATAACTCCTACACCGTGTGTGTTAGAGGTTGAGCTTGGTCGGTAGTTCCTACACATGTGCGTTAGAGGGTGAATTTCGATGATAATTCCTACACCATGTTGTTAGAAGGTGTGTTTGGTTGATGGCTCCTACACCATGTGTGTTAGAGGGTCTGTTTGGTCGATAGTTCCTACACCGTGTGTGTTAGAGGGTGAGTTTGGTCCATAGTTCCTACACCGTGTTTGTTAGAGGGTGAGTTTGATCGATAGTTCCTACTCCGTGTGTGTTAGAAGGTGAGTTTCGTTGATAGTTCCAACACCATCTGTGTTGGAGGGTGAGTTTGGTTGATAGATCCTACAACGAGTGTGTTTAGAGGATGAGTTTGTTCGATAGCTCCTACACCATGTGTGTGTTAGAGGGTGAGTTCGGTCAATAGCTCCTACACCATGTGTGTGTTAGAGGGTGTGTTTAGTTGATAGTTCCTACACCGTGTGTGTGTTGGAGGGTGAGTTTGTTCGATAGTTCCTACACCATGTGTGTTAGAGGGTGAGTTTGCTCGATAGTTCCTACACCGTGTGTGTTAGAAGGTGAGTTTGGTCGATAGCTCCCACACCGTGTGTGTTAGAGGGTGAGTTTGGTTGATAGCTCCTTCACCATGTGTGTTAGAGGGTGAGTTTGGTTGATAGTTCCTATATCATGTGTGTTAGAGGGTGAGTTTGGTCGATAGTTCCTACACCATGTGTGTTAGAGGGTGAATTTGGTCGGTAGTTCCTACACCGTGTGTGTTAGAGGGTGAGTTTGGTCCATAGTTCCTACTCAGTGTGTGTTAGAGGGTGAGTTTCGTTGATAGTTCCTACACCATCTGTGTTGGAGGGTGAGTTTGTTCGATAGTTCCTACACCGTGTGTGTTAGAGGGTGAGTTTGGTTGACAGCTCCTAAACCGTGTGTGTTAGAGGGTGAGTTTGGTTGATAGTTCCTACACCATGTGTGTTAGAGGGTGAGTTTGGTTGATAGTTCCAACATCATGTGAGTTAGAGGGTGAGTTTGGTCGATAGTTCCTACACCGTGTGTGTTAGAGGTTGAGCTTGGTCGGTAGTTCCTACACCATGTGTGTTAGAGGGTGAATTTCGATGATAATTCCTACACCATGTGTGTTAGAGGGTGTGTTTGGTTGATGGCTCCTACACCATGTGTGTTAGAGGGTCTGTTTGGTCGATAGTTCCTACACCGTGTGTGTTAGAGGTTGAGTTTAGTTGATAGTTGATACACCATCTGTGTTGGATGGTGAGTTTGGTTGATAGTTCCTACACTGTGTGTGTTGGAGGGTGAGTTTGTCCGATAGTTCCTACACCGTGTGTGTTAGAGGGTGAATTTGGTTGATAGCTCCTACACCGTGTGTGTTAGAGGGTGAGTTTGGTTGATAGTTCCTACACTGTGTGTGTTGGAGGGTGAGTTTGTCCGATAGTTCCTACACCGTGTGTGTTAGAGGGTGAATTTGGTTGATAGCTCCTACACCGTGTGTGTTAGAGGGTGAGTTTGATCGATAGTTCCTACTCCGTGTGTGTTAGAGGGTGAGTTTCGTTGATAGTTCCAACACCATCTGTGTTGGAGTATGAGTTTGGTTGATAGTTCCTACAACGAGTGTGTTTAGAGGGTGAGTTTGGTCGATAACTCCAACATCATGTGTGTTAGAGGGTGAGTTTGGTTGATAGTTTCTACACTGTGTGTGTTAGAGGGTGAGTTTGGTCGATAGCTTCTACACCATGTGTGTGTTAGAGGGTGAGATTGGTCGATAGCTGCTACACCATGTGTGTGTTAGAGAGTGTGTTTAGTTGATAGTTCCAACACCGTGTGTGTGTTGGAGGGTGAGTTTGGTCGATAGTTCCTACACCATGTGTGTTAGAGGGTGAGTTTGGTTGATAGCTCCTACACCGTCTGCGTTGGAGGGTGAGTTTGGTCGATAGTTCCTACACCGTGTGTGTTAGAGGGTGAGTTTGGTTGATAGTTCCTACAGCAAGTGTGTTAGAGGGTGAATTTGGTCGATAGCTCCTAAACCGTGTGTGTTAGAGGGTAAGTTTGGTTGATAGTTCCTACACCATGTGTTTTAGAGGGTTAGTTTGGTCGATAGTTCCTACACCGTGTGTGTTAGAGGGTGAGTTTGGTTGATAGTTCCTACACCATGTGTTTTAGAGGGTTAGTTTGTTCAATAGTTCCTACACCGTGTGTGATAGAGGGTGAGTTTGGACGATTGCTCCTGGGTGTGTGTTAGAGGGTGAGTTTGGTTGAAAGTTCCTACGCCGTGTGTATTAGAGGGTGAGTTTCGTCAATAGTTCCCACACCATTTCTGTTAGAGGGTGAGTTTGGTTGATAGCTCCTACACCGTGTGTGTTAGAGGGTGAATTTCGATCATAGTTCCTACACCATGTCTGTTAGAGCGTGAGTTTGGCCGGTAGTTCCTGCACCGTGTATGTTAGAGGGTGAGTTTGGTCGATAGTTCCTACACCGTGTGTGTTAGAGGGTGAGTTTGGTCGATAGTTCCTACACCGTGTGTGTTAGAGGGTGAGTTTGGTCGGTAGTTCCTACACCGTGTGTGTTAGAGGGTGAATTTCGATGATAGTTCCTACACCATGTGTGTTAGAGGATGAGTTTGGTTGATGGCTCCTACACCATGTGTGTTAGAGGGTGAGTTTGGTCGATAGTTCCTACACCGTGTGTGTTAGAGGGTGTGTTTGGTCCATAGTTCCTGCACCATGTGTGTTAGAGGGTGAGTTTGGTCGGTAGTTCCTACACCGTGTTTGTTAGAGGGTGGATTTCGAAGATAGTTCCTACACCATGTGTGTTAGAGGGTGAGTTTGGTCGATAGTTCCTGCACCATGTGTGTTAGAGGGTGAGTTTGGCTGATAGCTCCTACACCGTGTGTGTTGAAGGGTGAGTTTGGTTGATAGCTCCTACACCATGTGTGTGTTGCAGGGTGAGTTTGTTCGATTTTTACTACGCCATGTGTGTTAGAGGGTGAGTTTGGTTGATAGTTCCTATACCATGTGTGTTAGAGGGTGAGTTTTGTCGATTGCTCCTTGGTGTGTGTTAGAGGGTGAATTGGGTCGATAGTTCCTAGACCGTGTGTGTTAGAGGATGAGTTTGGTTGATAGCTCCGACAGCGTGTGTGTTAGGGGGTGAGTTTGGGTGATAGCTCCTACAGCGTGTGTGTTAGAGGGTGGGTTTGGTTGATAGCTCCTGTGTGTGTCTTAGAGGGTGAGTTTGGTTGATAGCTCCTACACCGTGTGTGTTAGAGGGTGAGTTTGGTAGATAGCTCCTACACCATGTGTGTTAGAGGGTGAGTTTGGTTGATAGTTCCTATATCATGTGTGTTAGAGGGTGAGTTTGGTCGATAGTTCCTACACCATGTGTGTTAGAGGGTGAGTTTGGTCCATAGTTCCTACACCGTGTGTGTTAGAGGGTGAGTTTGGTCCATAGTTCCTACTCAGTGTGTGTTAGATGGTGAGTTTCGTTGATAGTTCCTACACTATCTGTGTTGGTGAGTGAGTTTGGTTGATAGCTCCTACACCATGTGTGTTAGAGGGTGAGTTTGGTCCATAGTTCCTACACCGTGTGTGTAAGAGGTTGAGTTTAGTTGATAGTTGATACACCATCTGTGTTGGATGGTGAGTTTGGTTGATAGTTCCAACACCGTGTGTGTTAGAGGGTGAGTTTGGTTGATAGCTCCTACACTGTGTGTGTTAGAGGGTGAGTTTGGTTGATAGCTCCTACACCGTGTGTGTTAGAGGGTGAGTTTGGTTGATAGCTCCTACACTGTGTGTGTTGGAGGGTGAGTTTGTTCGATAGTTCCTACACCGTGTGTGTTAGAGGTTGAATTTGGTCGGTAGTTCCTACACCGTGTGTGTTAGAGGGTGAGTTTGGTCCATAGTTCCTACTCAGTGTGTGTTAGAGGGTGAGTTTCGTTGATAGTTCCTACACCATCTGTGTTGGAGGGTGAGTTTGGTTGATAGCTCCTACACTGTGTGTGTTAGAGGGTGAGTTTGTTTGATAGCTCCTACACTGTCTGTGTTGGAGGATGAGTTTGTTCGATAGATCCTACACCGTGTGTGTTAGAGGGTGAGTTTGGTTGTCAGCTCCTAAACCGTGTGTGTTAGAGGGTGAGTTTGTTTGATAGTTCCTACACCATGTGTGTTAGAGGGTGAGTTTGGTTGATAGTTCCAACATCATGTGAGTTAGAGGGTGAGTTTGGTCGATAGTTCCTACACCGTGTGTGTTAGAGGTTGAGCTTGGTCGGTAGTTCCTACACCATGTGTGTTAGAGGGTGAATTTCGATGATAGTTCCTACACCATGTGTGTTAGAGGGTGTGTTTGGTTGATGGCTCCTACACCATGTGTGTTAGAGGGTCTGTTTGGTCGATAGTTGCTACACCGTGTGTGTTAGAGCGTGAGTTTGGTCCATAGTTCCTACACCGTGTGTGTTAGAGGGTGAGTTTGATCGATAGTTCTTACTCCATGTATGTTAGAAGGTGAGTTTCGTTGATAGTTCCAACACCATCTGTGTTGGAGGGTGAGTTTGGTTGATAGATCCTACAACGAGTGTGTTTAGAGGATGAGTTTGTTCGATAGCTCCTACACCATGTGTGTGTTAGAGGGTGAGTTCGGTCGATAGCTCCTACACCATGTGTGTGTTAGAGGGTGTGTTTAGTTGATAGTTCCTACACCGTGTGTGTGTTGGAGGGTGAGTTTGTTCGATAGTTCCTACACCGTGTGTGTTAGAGGGTGAGTTTGGTCCATAGTTCCTACTCAGTGTGTGTTAGTGGGTGAGTTTCGTTGATAGTTCCTACACCATTTGTGTTGGAGGGTGAGTTTGGTTGATAGCTCCTATACCATGTGTGTTGGAGGCTGAGTTTGGTTGATAGCTCCTACACAGTGTGTGTTAGAGGGTGAGTTTGTTCGACAGTTCCTACACCATGTGTGTAAGAGGGTGAGTTTGGTCCATAGTTCCTACACCATGTGTGTGTTAGAGGGTGAGTTCGGTCGATAGCTCCTACACCATTTGTGTGTTAGAGGGTGTGTTTAGTTGATAGTTCCTACACCGTGTGTGTGTTGGAGGGTGAGTTTGTTCGATAGTTCCTACACCATGTGTGTTAGAGGGTGAGTTTGCTCGATAGTTTCTACACCGTGTGTGTTAGAGGGTGAGTTTGGTCCATAGTTCCTACACCATTTGTGTTGGAGGGTGAGTTTGGTTGATAGCTCCTATACCATGTGTGTTGGAGGGTGAGTTTGGTTGATAGTTCATACACTGTGTGTGTTGGAGGGTGAGTTTGTCCGATAGTTCCTACACCGTGTGTGTTAGAGGGTGAGTTTGGTTGATAGCTCCTACACCGTGTGTGTTAGAGTGTGAGTTTGGTTGATAGTTCCTACATCATGTGTGTTAGAGGGTGAATTTGGTCGATAGTTTCTACACCATGTGTGTTAGAGGGTGAGTTTGGTCCATAGTTCCTACTCAGTGTGTGTTAGTGGGTGAGTTTCGTTGATAGTTCCTACACCATTTGTGTTGGAGGGTGAGTTTGGTTGATAGCTCCTATACCATGTGTGTTGGAGGGTGAGTTTGGTTGATAGTCCCTACACTGTGTGTGTTGGAGGGTGAGTTTGCTTGATAGCTCCTACACCGTGTGTGTTAGAGGGTAAGTTTGGTTGATAGCTCCTACACCATGTGTGTTAGAGGGTGAGTTTGGTCGATAGTTCCTACACCGTGTGTGTTAGAGGGTGAGTTTGGTCCATAGTTCCTACTCAGTGTGTGTTAGAGGGTGACTTTCGTTGATAGTTCCTACACCATCTGTGTTGGAGGGTGAGTTTGGTTGATAGCTCCAACACCATGTGTGTTAGAGGGTAAGTTTGTTCGACAGTTCCTACACCATCTGTGTTGGAGGGTGAGTTTGGTTGATAGCTCCTACACTGTGTGTGTTAGAGGGTGAGTTTGGTTGATAGCTCCTAAACTCTCTGTGTTGGAGGGTGAGTTTTTTCGATAGTTCCTACACCGTGTGTGTTAGAGGGTGAGTTTGGTTGATAGCTCCTAAACCGTGTGTGTTAGAGGGTGAGTTTGGTTGATAGTTCCTACACCATGTCTGTTAGAGGGTGAGTTTAGCCGGTAGTTCCTGCACCGTGTATGTTAGAGGGTGAGTTTGGTCGATAGTTCCTACACCGTGTGTGTTAGAGGGTGAGTTTGGTCGTTAGTTCCTACACCGTGTGTGTTAGAGGGTGAGTTTGGTCGGTAGTTCCTACACCGTGTGTGTTGGAGGGTGAATTTCGATGATAGTTCCTACACCATGTGTGTTAGAGGATGAGTTTGGTTGATGGCTCCTACACCATGTGTGTTAGAGGGTTAGTTTGGTCGATAGTTCCTACACCGTGTGTGTTAGAGGGTGTGTTTGGTCCATAGTTCCTGCACCATGTGTGTTAGAGGGTGAGTTTGGTCGGTAGTTCCTACACCGTGTTTGTTAGAGGGTGGATTTCGAAGATAGTTCCTACACCATGTGTGTTAGAGGGTGAGTTTGTTCGATAGTTCCTGCACCATGTGTGTTAGAGGGTGAGTTTGCTCGATAGTTCCTACACCGTGTGTGTTAGAGGGTGAGTTTGGTCCATAGTTCCTACTCAGTGTGTGTTAGTGGGTGAGTTTCGTTGATAGTTCCTACACCATTTGTGTTGGAGGGTGAGTTTGGTTGATAGCTCCTATACCATGTGTGTTGGAGGGTGAGTTTGGTTGATAGCTCCTACACAGTGTGTGTTAGAGGGTGAGTTTGTTCGACAGTTCCTACACCATGTGTGTAAGAGGGTGAGTTTGGTCCATAGTTCCTACACCATGTGTGTATTAGAGGGTGAGTTCGGTCGATAGCTCCTACACCATGTGTGTGTTAGAGGGTGTGTTTAGTTGATAGTTCCTACACCGTGTGTGTGTTGGAGGGTGAGTTTCTTCGATAGTTCCTACACCATGTGTGTTAGAGGGTGAGTTTGCTCGATAGTTCCTACACCGTGTGTGTTAGAGGGTGAGTTTGGTCCATAGTTCCTACTCAGTGTGTGTTAGTGGGTGAGTTTCGTTGATAGTTCCTACACCATTTGTGTTGGAGGGTGAGTTTGGTTGATAGCTCCTATACCATGTGTGTTGGAGGGTGAGTTTGGTTGATAGTTCATACACTGTGTGTGTTGGAGGGTGAGTTTGTCCGATAGTTCCTACACCGTGTGTGTTAGAGGGTGAGTTTGGTTGATAGCTCCTACACCGTGTGTGTTAGAGTGTGAGTTTGGTTGATAGTTCCTACATCATGTGTGTTAGAGGGTGAATTTGGTCGATAGTTTCTACACCATGTGTGTTAGAGGGTGAGTTTGGTCCATAGTTCCTACTCAGTGTGTGTTAGTGGGTGAGTTTCGTTGATAGTTCCTACACCATTTGTGTTGGAGGGTGAGTTTGGTTGATAGCTCCTATACCATGTGTGTTGGAGGGTGAGTTTGGTTGATAGTTCCTACACTGTGTGTGTTGGAGGGTGAGTTTGGTTGATAGCTCCTACACCGTGTGTGTTAGAGGGTAAGTTTGGTTGATAGCTCCTACACCATGTGTGTTAGAGGGTGAGTTTGGTCGATAGTTCCTACACCGTGTGTGTTAGAGGGTGAGTTTGGTCCATAGTTCCTACTCAGTGTGTGTTAGAGGGTGACTTTCGTTGATAGTTCCTACACCATCTGTGTTGGAGGGTGAGTTTGGTTGATAGCTCCAACACCATGTGTGTTAGAGGGTAAGTTTGTTCGACAGTTCCTACACCATCTGTGTTGGAGGGTGAGTTTGGTTGATAGCTCCTACACTGTGTGTGTTAGAGGGTGAGTTTGGTTGATAGCTCCTAAACTCTCTGTGTTGGAGGGTGAGTTTGGTTGATAGTTCCTACACCATGTCTGTTAGAGGGTGAGTTTAGCCGGTAGTTCCTGCACCGTGTATGTTAGAGGGTGAGTTTGGTCGATAGTTCCTACACCGTGTGTGTTAGAGGGTGAGTTTGGTCGATAGTTCCTACACCGTGTGTGTTAGAGGGTGAGTTTGGTCGGTAGTTCCTACACCGTGTGTGTTAGAGGGTGAATTTCGATGATAGTTCCTACACCATGTGTGTTAGAGGATGAGTTTGGTTGATGGCTCCTACACTTTGTGTGTTAGAAGGTGAGTTTGGTCGATAGTTCCTACACCGTGTGTGTTAGAGGGTGTGTTTGGTCCATAGTTCCTGCACCATGTGTGTTAGAAGGTGAGTTTGGTCGGTAGTTCCTACACCGTGTGTGTTAGATGGTGGATTTCGAAGATAGTTCCTACACCATGTGTGTTAGAGGGTGAGTTTGGTTGATGGCTCTACACCATTTGTGTTCGAGGGTGAGTTTGGTCGATAGTTCCCACACCGTGAGTGTTAGAGGGTGAGTTTGGTCCATAGTTCCTACTCAGTGTGTGTTAGAGGGTGAGTTTCGTTGATAGTTCCAACACCATCTGTGTTAGAGGGTGTGTTTAGTTGATAGTTCCTACACCGTGTGTGTTAGAGGGTGAGTTTGGTCCATAGTTGCTACACCGTGTGTGTTAGAGGTTGAGTTTAGTTGATAGTTTATACACCATCTGTGTTGGAGGGTAAGTTTGGTTGACAGCTCCTACACCGTGTGTGTTAGAGGGTGAGTTTGTTCGACAGTTCCTACACCATCTGTGTTGGAGGGTGAGTTTGGTTGATAGCTCCTACACCGTTTGTGTTAGAGGGTGAGTTTGGTTGATAGCTCCTACACTGTGTGTGTTGGAGGGTGAGTTTGTTCGATAGTTCCTACACCTTGTGTGTGTTGGAGGGTGAGTTTGTTCGATAGTTCCTATGGCATGTGTGTTAGAGGGTGAGTTTGATCGATAGTTCCTACTCCGTGTCTGTTAGAGGGTGAGTTTCGTTGATAGTTCCAACACCATCTGTGTTGGAGGGTGAGTTTGGTTGATAGTTCCTACAACGAGTGTGTTTAGAGGGTGAGTTTGGTCAATAACTCCTACATCATGTGTGTTAGAGGGTGAGTTTGGTTGATAGCTCCTACACCGTGTGTGTTGGATGGTGAGTTTGTTCGATAGTTCCTACACCGTGTGAGTTAGAGGGTGAGTTTGGTTGATAGCTCCTACACCGTGTGTTTTAGAGGGTGAGTTTGGTTGATAGTTCCTACACCATGTGTGTTAGAGGGTGAGTTTGGTTGATAGTTCCTACATCATGTGTGTTAGAGGGTGAGTTTGATCGATAGTTCCTACACCGTGTGTGTTAGAGGGTGAGTTTGGTCCATAGTTCCTACTCAGTGTGTGTTAGAGGGTGACTTTCGTTGATAGTTCCTACACCATCTGTGTTGGAGGGTGAGTTTGGTTGATAGCTCCAACACCATGTGTGTTAGAGGGTAAGTTTGTTCGACAGTTCCTACACCATCTGTGTTGGAGGGTGAGTTTGGTTGATAGCTCCTACACTGTGTGTGTTAGAGGGTGAGTTTGGTTGATAGCTCCTACACTGTCTGTGTTGGAGGGTGAGTTTGTTCGTTAGTTCCTACACTGTGTGTGTTAGAGGGTGAGTTTGGTTGATAGCTCCTACACCATGTGTGTGATAGAGGGTGTGTTTAGTTGATAGTTCCTACACCATGTGTATGTTGGAGGGTGAGTTTGTTCGATAGTTCCTACACCATGTGTGTTAGAGGGTGAGTTTGGTTGATAGCTCCTACACCTTGAGCGTTAGAGGGTGAGTTTGGTCGATAGTTCCTACACCGTGTGTGTTAGAGGGTGAGTTTGGTTGATAGTTCCTACAGCAAGTGTGTTAGAGGGTGAGTTTGGTCGATAGTTCCTACACCATCTGTTTTAGAGGAATAATTTGTTCGATAGTTTCTACACCGTGTGTGTTAGAGGGTGAGTTTGGTCGATTGCCCCTGGGTGTCTGTTAGAGGGTGAGTTTGGTCGAAAGATCCTACTCAGTGTGTATTAGAGGGTGAGTTTGGTCAATAGTTCCCACACCATTTCTGTTAGAGGGTGTGTTTGGTCGATAGCTCCTACACCGTGTGTGTTAGAGGGTGAGTTTGAACGATAGCTCCTACACCATGTTTGTTAGAGGGTGAGTTTGGTTGATAGTTCCTATATCATTTGCGTTAGAGGGTGAGTTTGTTCGATAGTTCCTACACCATGTGTGTTAGAGGGTGAGTTTGGTCGATAGTTCCTACACCGTGTGTGTTAGAGGGTGAGTTTGGTCGGTAGTTCCTACACCGTGTGTGTTAGAGGGTGAATTTCGATGATAGTTCCAACACCATCTGTGTTGGAGGGTGAGTTTGGTTGATAGTTTCTACAACGATTGTGTTTAGAGGGTGAGTTTGGTCGATAACTCCTACATCATGTGTGTTAGAGGGTGAGTTTGGTTGATAGTTTCTACACTTTGTGTGTTAGAAGGTGAGTTTGGTCGATAGCTCCTGCACCATGTGTGTGTTAGAGGGTGTGTTTAGTTGATAGTTCCTACACCGTGTGTGTTAGAGGGTGAGTTTGGTCCATAGTTGCTACACCGTGTGTGTTAGAGGTTGAGTTTAGTTGATAGTTTATACACCATCTGTGTTGGAGGGTAAGTTTGGTTGACAGCTCCTACACCGTGTGTGTTAGAGGGTGAGTTTGTTCGACAGTTCCTACACCATCTGTGTTGGAGGGTGAGTTTGGTTGATAGCTCCTACACCGTTTGTGTTAGAGGGTGAGTTTGGTTGATAGCTCCTACACTGTGTGTGTTGGAGGGTGAGTTTGTTCGATAGTTCCTACACCTTGTGTGTGTTGGAGGGTGAGTTTGTTCGATAGTTCCTATGGCATGTGTGTTAGAGGGTGAGTTTGATCGATAGTTCCTACTCCGTGTCTGTTAGAGGGTGAGTTTCGTTGATAGTTCCAACACCATCTGTGTTGGAGGGTGAGTTTGGTTGATAGTTCCTACAACGAGTGTGTTTAGAGGGTGAGTTTGGTCGATAACTCCTACATCATGTGTGTTAGAGGGTGAGTTTGGTTGATAGCTCCTACACCGTGTGTGTTGGATGGTGAGTTTGTTCGATAGTTCCTACACCGTGTGAGTTAGAGGGTGAGTTTGGTTGATAGCTCCTACACCGTGTGTTTTAGAGGGTGAGTTTGGTTGATAGTTCCTACACCATGTGTGTTAGAGGGTGAGTTTGGTTGATAGTTCCTACATCATGTGTGTTAGAGGGTGAGTTTGATCGATAGTTCCTACACCGTGTGTGTTAGAGGGTGAGTTTGGTCCATAGTTCCTACTCAGTGTGTGTTAGAGGGTGACTTTCGTTGATAGTTCCTACACCATCTGTGTTGGAGGGTGAGTTTGATTGATAGCTCCAACACCATGTGTGTTAGAGGGTAAGTTTGTTCGACAGTTCCTACACCATCTGTGTTGGAGGGTGAGTTTGGTTGATAGCTCCTACACTGTGTGTGTTAGAGGGTGAGTTTGGTTGATAGCTCCTACACTGTCTGTGTTGGAGGGTGAGTTTGTTCGTTAGTTCCTACACTGTGTGTGTTAGAGGGTGAGTTTGGTTGATAGCTCCTAAACCGTGTGTGTTAGAGGGTTAGTTTGGTTGATCGTTCCTACACCATGTGTGTTAGAGGGTGAGTTTGGTTGATAGTTCCAACATCATGTGAGTTAGAGGGTGAGTTTGGTCGATAGTTCCTACACCGTGTGTGTTAGAGGTTGAGCTTGGTCGGTAGTTCCTACACCGTGTGTGTTAGAGGGTGAATTTCGATGATAGTTCCTACACCACGTGTGTTAGAGGGTGTGTTTGGTTGATGGCTCCTGCACCATGTGTGTTAGAGGGTGTGTTTGGTCCATAGTTCCTACACCGTGTGTGTTAGAGGGTGAGTTTGGTCCATAGTTCCTACACCGTGTGTGTTAGAGGGTGAGTTTGATCGATAGTTCCTACTCCGTGTGTGTTAGAGGGTGAGTTTCGTTGATAGTTCCAACAGCATCTGTGTTGGAGGGTGAGTTTGGTTGATAGTTCCTACAACGAGTGTTTTTAGAGGGTGAGTTCGGTCGATAGCTCCTACACCATGTGTGTGATAGAGGGTGTGTTTAGTTGATAGTTCCTACACCATGTGTATGTTGGAGGGTGAGTTTGTTCGATAGTTCCTACACCATGTGTGTTAGAGGGTGAGTTTGGTTGATAGCTCCTACACCTTGAGCGTTAGAGGGTGAGTTTGGTCGATAGTTCCTACACCGTGTGTGTTAGAGGGTGAGTTTGGTTGATAGTTCCTACAGGAAGTGTGTTAGAGGGTGAGTTTGGTCGATAGTTCCTACACCATCTGTTTTAGAGGAATAATTTGTTCGATAGTTTCTACACCGTGTGTGTTAGAGGGTGAGTTTGGTCGATTGCCCCTGGGTGTCTGTTAGAGGGTGAGTTTGGTCGAAAGATCCTACTCAGTGTGTATTAGAGGGTGAGTTTGGTCAATAGTTCCCACACCATTTCTGTTAGAGGGTGTGTTTGGTCGATAGCTCCTACACCGTGTGTGTTAGAGGGTGAGTTTGAACGATAGCTCCTACACCATGTTTGTTAGAGGGTGAGTTTGGTTGATAGTTCCTATATCATTTGCGTTAGAGGGTGAGTTTGTTCGATAGTTCCTACACCATGTGTGTTAGAGGGTGAGTTTGGTCGATAGTTCCTACACTGTGTGTGTTAGAGGGTGAATTTGGTCCATAGTTCCTACTCAGTGTGTGTTAGAGGGTGAGTTTCGTTGATTGTTCCTACACCATCTGTGTTGGAGGGTGAGTTTGGTTGCTATCTCCTACATCATGTGTGTTAGAGGGTGAGTTTGGTTGATAGCTCCTACACAGTGTGTGTTAGAGGGAGTTTGTTCGACAGTTCCTACACCATGTGTGTTAGAGGGTGAGTTTGGTCGATAGTTCCTACACTGTGTGTGTTAGAGGGTGTGTTTGGTCCATAGTTCCTACTCAGTGTATGTTAGAGGGTGAGTTTCGTTGATAGTTCCAACACCATCTGTGTTGGAGGGTGTTTTTGGTTGATAGTTCCTACAACGAGTGTGTTAGAGGGTGAGTTTCGTCGATAGGTCCTACACCATGTGTGTGTTCGAGGGAGTGTTTAGTTGATAGTTTATACACCATCTGTGTTGAAGGGTAAGTTTGGTTGACAGCTCCTACACCGTGTGTGTTAGAGGGTGAGTTTGTTCGACAGTTCCTACACCATCTGTGTTGGAGGGTGAGTTTAGTTGATAGTTCCTACACCTTGTGTGTGTTGGAGGGTGAGTTTGTTCGATAGTTCCTACGGCATGTGTGTTAGAGGGTGAGTTTGATCGATAGTTCCTACTCCGTGTGTGTTAGAGGGTGAGTTTCGTTGATAGTTCCAACACCATCTGTGTTGGAGGGTGAGTTTGGTTGATAGTTCCTACAACGAGTGTGTTTAGAGGGTGAGTTTGGTCGATAACTCCTACATCATGTGTGTTAGAGGGTGAGTTTGGTTGATAGTTTCTACACTTTGTGGTTTAGAAGGTGAGTTTGGTCGATAGCTCCTGCACCATGTGTGTGTTAGAGGTTGTGTTTAGTTGATAGTTCCTACACCGTGTGTGTTAGAGGGTGAGTTTGGTCCATAGTTGCTACACCGTGTGTGTTAGAGGTTGAGTTTAGTTGATAGTTTATACACCATCTGTGTTGGAGGGTAAGTTTGGTTGACAGCTCCTACACCGTGTGTGTTAGAGGGTGAGTTTGTTCGACAGTTCCTACACCATCTGTGTTGGAGGGTGAGTTTGGTTGATAGCTCCTACACTGTGTGTGTTAGAGGGTGAGTTTGGTTGATAGCTCCTACACTGTGTGTGTTGGAGGGTGAGTTTGTTCGATAGTTCCTACACCGTGTGTGTTAGAGGGTGAGTTTGGTTGATAGCTCCTACACCGTGTGTTTTAGAGGGTGAGTTTGGTTGATAGTTCCCACACCATGTGTGTTGGAGGTTGAGTTTGGTTGATAGTTCCTACATCATGTGTGTTAGAGGGTGAGTTTGATCGATAGTTCCTACACCGTGTGTGTTAGAGGGTGAGTTTGGTCGATAGTTCCTACACCGTGTGTGTTAGAGGGTGAGTTTGGTCGGTAGTTCCTACACCGTGTGTGTTAGAGGGTGAATTTCGATGATAGTTCCTACACCATGTGTGTTAGAGGATGAGTTTGGTTGATTGCTCCTACACCATGTGTGTTAGAGGGTGAGTTTGGTCGATAGTTCCTACACCGTGTGTGTTAGAGGGTGTGTTTGGTCCATAGTTCCTGCACCATGTGTGTTACAGGGTGAGTTTGGTCGGTAGTTCCTACACCGTGTGTGTTAGAGGGTGGATTTCGAAGATCGTTCCTACACCATGTGTGTTAGAGGGTGAGTTTGGTTGATGGCTCTACACCATGTGTGTTCGAGGGTAAGTTTGGTCGTTAGTTCCCACACCGTGTGTGTTAGAGGGTGAGTTTGGTCCATAGTTCCTACTCAGTGTGTGTTAGAGGATGAGTTTCGTTGATAGTTCCAACACCATCTGTGTTGGAGGGTGAGTTTGGTTGATAGTTCCTACAACGAGTGTGTTAGAGGGTGAGTTTGGTCGAAAGCTCCTACACCATGTGTGTGTTAGAGGGAGTGTTTAGTTGATAGTTCCTACACCTTGTGTGTGTTGGAGGGTGAGTTTGTTCGATAGTTCCTACGCCATGTGTGTTAGAGGGTGAGTTTGATCGATAGTTCCTACTCCGTGTCTGTTAGAGGGTGAGTTTCGTTGATAGTTCCAACACCATCTGTGTTGGAGGGTGAGTTTGGTTGATAGTTCCTACAACGAGTGTGTTTAGAGGGTGAGTTTGGTCGATAACTCCTACATCATGTGTGTTAGAGGGTGAGTTTGGTTGATAGTTTCTTCACTTTGTGTGTTAGAAGGTGAGTTTGGTCGATAGCTCCTGCACCATGTGTGTGTTAGAGGGTGTGTTTAGTTGATAGTTCCTACACCGTGTGTCTGTTGGAGGGTGAGATTGTTCGATAGTTCCTACACCATGTGTGTTAGAGGGTGAGTTTGGTTGATTGCTCCTACACTGTGTGCGTTAGAGGGTGAGTTTGTTCGATAGTTCCTACACCGTCTGTGTTAGAGGGTGAGTTTGGCTGATAGTTCCTACAGCAAGTGTGTTAAAGGGTGAGTTTGGTCGATAGCTCCTAAACCGTGTGTGTTAGAGGGTGAGTTTGGTTGATTGTTCCTACACCATGTGTTTTAGATGGTTAGTTTGTTCGATAGTTCCTACACCATGTGTGTTAGAGGGTGAGTTTGGTCGATTACTCCTGGGTGTGTGTTAGAGGGTGAGTTTGTTCAAAAGTTCCTACACCGTGTGTATTAGAGGGTGAGTTTGGTCAATAGTTCCCACACCATTTCTGTTTGAGGGTGAGTTTGGTCGATAGCTCCTACACCGTGTGTGTTAGAGGGTGAGTTTGGTTGATAGCTCCTACACCGTGTGTGTTAGAGGGTGAGTTTGGTTGATAGCTCCTACACCATGTGTGTTAGAGGGTGAGTTTGGTTGATAGTTCCTATATCATGTGTGTTAGAGGGTGAGTTTGGTCGATAGTTCCTACACCATGTGTGTTAGAGGGTGAGTTTGGTCCATTGTTCCTATACTGTGTGTGTTAGAGGGTAAGTTTGGTCCAAAGTTCCTGCTCAGTGTGTGTTAGAGGGTGACTTTCGTTGATAGTTCCTACACCATCTGTTTTGGGTGGTGAGTTTGGTTGATAGCTCCTACACCATGTGTGTTAGAGGGTGAGTTTGGTCGATAGTTCCTACACCATGTGTGTTGGAGGGTGAGTTTCGTTGATAGCTGCTACACCATCTGTGTGTTAGAGGGTGAGTTTGGTTGATAGTTCCTACACCGTGTGTGTTAGAGGATGAGATTGGTCGATAGTTCCTACACCATGTGTGTTTGAGAGTGATTTTGGGCGAATGCTCCTACACCGTGTTTGTTAGAGGGTGAGTTTGGTCGATAGCTCCTACACCATGTGCGTTAGAGGATGAATTTGGTCGATAGTTCCTACACCGTGTGTGTTAGAGGGTGAGTTTGGTCGATAGCTCCTACACTGTGTGTGTTAGAGGGTGAATTTCGTTGATAGCTCCTACACTGTGTGTGGTAGAGGGTGAGTTTGGTCGATAGCTCTATGGTGTGCGTTAGAGGATGAGCTTGGTTGATAATTCCTACACAATATGTGTTAGACGGTGAGTTTGGTCGATAGTTCCTACACCATGTGTGTTGGAGGGTGAGTTTGGTTGATAGCTCCTACACCGTGTGTGTTAGAGGATGAGTTTGATCGATAGTTCCTACACCATGTGTGTTGGAGAGTGATTTTGGTCAAATGCTCCTACACCGTGTGTGTTAGAGGGTGACTTTGGTTGATAGTTTCTACACCGTGTGTGTTAGAGGGTGAGTTTGGTTGACAGCTCCTACAGCGTGTGTATTAGAGGGTGAGTTTGGTCCATAGCTCCTACACTGTGTGTGTTAGAGGGTGAGTTTGGTCCATAGTTCCTACACCGTGTATGTTGGAGATTGAGTTTGGTCGATAGCTCCTACACCATGTGTGTTGGAGAGTGAGTTTGCTCGGTAGCTCCTAAACCATTTGTGTTAGAGGGTGAGTTTGGTCGATAGCTCCTACACCGTGTGTGTTAGAGGGTGAGTTTGGTTTATAGCTCCTACACCGTGTGTGTTAGAGGGTGAGTTTGGTTGATAGCACCTACACCATGTGTGTTAGAGGGTGAGTTTGGTTGATAGTTCCTATATCATGTGTGTTAGAGGGTGAGTTTGGTCGATAGTTCCTACACCATGTGTGTTAGAGGGTGAGTTTGGTCCATAGTTCCTATACTGTGTGTGTTAGAGGGTAAGTTTGGTCCAAAGTTCCTGCTCAGTGTGTGTTAGAGGGTGACTTTCGTTGATAGTTCCTACACCATCTGTTTTGGGGGGTGAGTTTGGTTGATAGCTCCTACACCATGTGTGTTAGAGGGTGAGTTTGGTTGATAGCTCCTACACCGTGTGTGTTAGAGGATGAGTTTGGTCGATAGTTCCTACACCATGTGTGTTGGAGAGTGATTTTGATCGAATGCTCCTACACCGTGTGTGTTAGAGGGTGAGTTTGGTCGATAGTTACTACACCATGTGTGTTGGAGAGTGATTTTGGTCGAATGCTCCTACAACGTGTGTGTTAGAGGGTGAGTTTGGTTGATAGTTTCTACACCATGTGTGTTTGATTGTGAGTTTGGTTGACAGCTTCTACAGCGTGTGTATTAGAGGTTGAGTTTGGTCGATAGTTCCTACACCGTGTTTGTTGGAGAGTGATTTTGGTCGATAGCTCCTGCACCATGTGTGTTAGAGGGTGAGTTTGGTCGATAGTTCCTACACCGTGTGTGTTAGAGGATGAGTTTGGTTGATAGCTCCTACACTGTGTGTGTTAGAGGGTGTGTTCGTTCGATACTTACTAGACTGTGTTTGTTAGAGGATGAGTTTGATTGATAGCTCCTACACTATGTGTGTTAGAGGGTGAGTTTGGTCGATAGTTCCAACACCATGTGTGTGTTGGAGGGTGAGTTTGGTCTATTTTCCCACACTGTGTGTGTTAGAGGGTGAGTTTGGTTGATAGCTCCTACACTGTGTGTGTTAGAGGGTGTGTTCGTTCGATACTTACTAGACTGTGTTTGTTAGAGGATGAGTTTGATTGATAGCTCCTACACTGTGTGTGTTAGAGGGTGAGTTTGGTCGATAGTTCCAACACCATGTGTGTGTTGGAGGGTGAATTTGGTCTATTTTCCCACACTGTGTGTGTTAGAGGGTGAGTTTGGTTGATAGCTCCTACACTGTGTGTGTTAGAGGGTGAGTTTGGGCGATAGCCCCAGGGTGTGTGTTAGAGGATGAGTTTGGTTTATAATTCCTACACAATGTGTGTTAGAGGTTGAGTTTGTTCGGTAGTTCCTACACCCTGTGTGTTAGAGGGTGTGTTTGGTTGATATTTCCTACACCATGTGTGCTAGAGGGTGAGTTTGGTCAATAGTACCTACACCATCTGTGTTAAAGGGTGAGTTTGGTTGATAGTTCCTACACCATGTGTGTTGGAGAGTGCATTTGGTCGATAGTTTCTACACCGTCTGTGTTAGACGGTGAGTTTGGTCGATAGTTCCTACACCATGTGTGTTGCAGGGTGTTTTTGGTTGATAGCTCCTGCACCGTGCGTGTTAGAGGGTGAGTTTGGTTGATAGTTCCTACACCTTGTGTGTTGGAGGATGAGTTTGGTCGATAGTTCCTACACCTTGTGTGTTAGAGGATGAGTTTGGCTGATAGTTCCTACACCTTGTGTGTTAGAGGATGAGTTTGGTCGATAGTTCGAACATCGTGTGTGTTAGAGGATGAGTTTGGTTGTTAGTTCCTACACCTTCTGTGTTAGAGGATGAGTTTGGTCGATAGTTCGAACATCGTGTGTGTTAGAGGGTGAGTTTGGGCGATAGTTCCTACACCATGTGTGTTGGAGATTGAGTTTGGTCGATAGTTCCTACTCCATGTTTGTTAGAGGGTGAGTTTGGTCGATAGTTCCTACACCGTGTGTGTCAGTGGGTGAGTTTGGTTGAATGTTCCTACAACTTGTGCATTAGAGGCTGGTTTTCATCAATAGTTCCCACACCATTTCTGTTAGAGTGTGAGTTTGGTCAATAGGACCTACACCGTGTGTGTTAGAGGATGCGTTTGTTTGATAGTTCCTACACCATGTGTATTAGGGGATGAGTTTTGTCGATATTTCCTACACAGTGTGTTTTAGACGGTGAGTTTGGTCGATAGTTCCTACACCATGTGTGTTGGAGGATGAGTTTGGTTGATAGCTCCTACACCCTGTGTGTTAGAGGATGAGTTTGGTCGATAGTTCCTACATCATGTGTGTTGGAGAGTGATTTTGGTCGAATGTTCCTACACTGTGTGTGTTAGAGGGTGTGTTTGGTCGATTGTTTCTACACCATGTGTGTTAGTATTTGAGTTTGGTTGTCAGCTCCTACAGCATGTTTATTAGAGGGTGAGTTTGGTCGATAGCTCCTACACAATGTGTGTTAGAGGGTGACTTTTGTCAATACTTCCTACACCGTGTTTGTTAGAGGATGAGTTTGGTTGATAGCTCCTACACTGTGTGTGTTAGAGGGTGAGTTTGGTCGATAGTTCCAACACCATGTGTATGTTAGAGGGTGAGTTTGGTAGATAGTTCTTACACCGTGTGTTTTAGAGGGTGAGTTTGGTCGATAGTTCTTACACCGTGTTTGTTAGAGGGTGAGTTTGGTTGATAGCTCCTACACTGTGTTTGTTAGAAGGTGAGTTTGGTTGACAGTTCCTACACCATGTGTGTTAGAGGGTGAGTTTGGTTGATAGCTCCAACACCGTTCGTGTTAGTGGGTGAGTTTGGTCGATAGCTCCTACACCATGTGTGTTAGAGGGTGAGTTTGGGCGATAATTCGTACACCATGTGTTTGTTGGAGGGTGAGTTTGGTCGATAGTTCCTACACTATGTGTGTTTGAGGATGAGATTGGTCAATAGTTACTACACCATGTGTGTTGGAGAGTGAGTTTTGTCGATAGCTCCTACACCGTGTGTGTTAGAGGTTAAGCTAAGTCAATAGTTCCTACACCATGTGTGTTTGAGGGTGAGTTTGGTCGATAGTTCCGACATTCTGTGTGTTGGAGAGTGAGTTTGGTTGATAGCTCCTACACCGTGTGTGTTAGAGGATGAGATTGGTCGATAGTTCCTACACCATGTGTGTTGGAGAGTGAGTTTGGTTGTTAGCTCCTACACCGTGTGTGTTAGAGGTTGAGTTTGGTCAATAGTTCCTACACCATGTGTGTTAGAGGGTGAGTTTGGTCGATAGTTCCGGCATTGAGTGTGTTGGAGAGTGGGTTTGGTCGATAGCTCCTACACAATGTTTGTTAGAGGGTGAGTTTGGTCGATAGTTCGTACAACGTGTGTGTTAGAGGGTGAGTTTGGTTGATAGCTCCTACACCATGTGTGTTAGAGGGTGAGTTTGGTATATAGTTCCTACACCGTGTGTGTTAGAGGGTGAGTTTGGTCGATAGCTCCTACACCGTGCGTGTTAGAGGGTGAGTTTGGTTGATAGTTCCTACACCGTGTGTGTTGGAGGGTGTGTTTGGTTGATAGTTCCTACACCATGTGTGCTAGAGGGTGAGTTTGGTCAATAGTACCTACACCACATGTGTTAAAGGGTGAGTTTGGTTGATAGTTCCTACTCCATGTTTGTTAGAGGGTGAGTTTGGTCGATAGTTCCTACACCGTGTGTGTTAGAGAGTGAGTTTGGTCGTTAGTTCCTACACTGTGGGTGTTAGAGGGTGAGTTTCGATGATTGTTCCAACACCATCTGTGTTGGAGGGTGAGTTTGGTTGATGGCTCCTACACCATTTGTGTTAGAGGGAGAGTTTGGTCGATAGTTCCTACACCGTCTGTGTTAGAGGGTGAGTCTGGTCGATAGTTCCTACACCATGTGTGTTGGAGGGTGTGTTTGGTTGATAGCTCCTGCACCGTGTGTGTTAGAGTGTGAGTTTGGTCGATAGTTCGAACATCGTGTGTGTTAGAAGGTGAGTTTGGGCGATAGTTCCTACACCATGTGTGTTAGAGGCAGAGATTGGTCGATAGTTCCTACACCGTGTGTGTTAGAGGGTGAGTTTGGTCGAAAGTTCCTACAAGGTGTGTATTAGAGGGTGAGTTTCGTCAATAGTTCCCACACCATTTCTGTTAGAGGGTGAGTTTGGTCGATAGTTCCTACATCGTGTGTGTTAGAGGGTGAGTTTGGTCGATAGTTCCTACACCATGTGTGTTAGAGGGTGAATTCGGTCGATATTTCCTACACCGTGTGTGTTAGAGGGTGAGTTTGGTCGGTAGTTCCTACACCGTGTGTGTTAGAGGGTGAGTTTCGATGATAGTTCCTATACCATCTGTGTTGAAGGGTGAAATTGGTTGGTGGCTCCTACACCATGTGTGTTAGAGGGTGAGTTTAGTTGATAGTTCCTACACCGTATGTGTTTGAGGATGTGTTTGGTCGACAGTTCGAACATCGTGTGTGTTAGAGGGTCAGTTTGAGCGATAGTTCCTACACCATGTGTGTTAGAGGCTGATTTTGGTCGATAGTTCCTACACCGTGTGTGTTAGTGGGTGAGTTTGGTTGAAAGTTCCTACAACTTGTGTATTATAGGGTGGTTTTCGTCAATAGTTCCCAAACCATTTCTGTTAGAGGGTGAGTTTGGTCAATAGGACCTACACCATGTGTGTTAGAGGATGCATTTGTTTGATAGTTCCTACACCATGTGTATTAGGGGATGAGTTTGGTCGATATTTCCTACACAGTGTGTTTTAGATGGTGAGTTTGGTCGATAGTTCCTACACCATGTGTGTTGGAGGATGAGTTTGGTTGATAGCTCCTACACCCTGTGTGTTAGAGGATGAGTTTGGTCGATAGTTCCTACATCATGTGTGTTGGAGAGTGATTTTGGTCGAATGTTCCTACACTGTGTGTGTTAGAGGGTGTGTTTGGTCGATTGTTCCTAAACCATTTGTGTTTGAGAGTGATTTTGGTCGAATGCTCCTACACCGTGCGTGTTAGAGGGTGAGTTTGGTTGATAGTTTCTACACCATGTGTGTTAGAGGGTGAGTTTGGTTGTCAGCTCCTACAGCGTGTTTATTAGAGGGTGAGTTTGGTCGATAGCTCCTACTCTGTGTGTGTTAGAGGGTGAGTTTGGTCGATAGTTCCTTCACCGTGTTTGTTGGAGATTGAGTTTGGTCGATAGCTCCTACACAATGTGTGTTAGAGGGTGACTTTTGTCAATACTTCCTACACCGTGTTTGTTAGAGGATGAGTTTGGTTGATAGCTCCTACACTGTGTGTGTTAGAGGGTGAGTTTGGTCGATAGTTCCAACACCATGTGTATGTTAGAGGGTGGATTTGGTAGATAGTTCTTACACCGTGTGTTTTAGAGGGTGAGTTTGGTTGATAGGTCCAGGGTGTGTGTTAGAGGATGAGTTTGGTTGATAATTCCTACACAATGTGTGTTCGAGGGTGTGTTTGGTCAATAGTTCCTACACCATGTGTGTTGGAGAGTGAGTTTGGTCGATAGCTCCTACACCGTGTGTGTTAGAGGTTGAGTTAAGTCAATAGTTCCTACACCATGTGTGTTAGAGGGTGAGTTTTGTCGATGGTTCCCACATTGTGTGTGTTGGAGAGTGAGTTTGGTTGATAGCTCCTACACCGTGTGTGTTAGAGGATGAGATTTGTCGATAGTTCCTACACCATGTGTGTTGGAGAGTGAGTTTGGTTGATAGCTCCTAAACCGTGTGTGTTAGAGGTTGAGTTTGGTCAATAGTTCCTACACCATGTGTGTTAGAGTGTGAGTTTGGTCGATAGTTCCGACATTGAGTGTGTTGGAGAGTGGGTTTGGTCGATAGCTCCTACACAATGTTTGTTAGAGGGTGAGTTTGGTCGATAGTTCGTACAACGTGTGTGTTAGAGGGTGAGTTTGATTGATAATTCCTACACCATGTGTGTTAGAGGGTGAGTTTGGTATATAGTTCCTACACCGTGTGTGTTAGAGGGTGAGTTTGGTCGATAGCTTCTACACCGTGCGTGTTAGAGGGTGAGTTTGGCTGATAGTTCCTACACCGTGTGTGTTAGAGGGTGTGTTTGGTTGATAGTTCCTACACCATCTGTGCTAGAGGGTGAGTTTGGTCAATAGTACCTACACCATATGTGTTAAAGGGTGAGTTTGGTTGATAGTTCCTACTCCATGTTTGTTCGAGGGTGAGTTTGGTCGATAGTTCCTACACCGTCTGTGTTAGAGGGTGAGTTTGGTCGGTAGTTCCTACACTGTGGGTATTAGAGGGTGAGTTTCGCTGATAGTTCCTACACCATCTGTGTTGGAGGGTGAGTTTAGTTGATGGCTCCCACACCATTTGTGTTTGAGGGAGAGTTTGGTCGATAGTTCCTACAACGTTTGTATTAGAGGGTGAGTTTCGTCAATAGTTCCCACACCATTTCTGTTAGAGGGTGAGTTTGGTCGATAGTTCCTACATCGTGTGTGTTAGAGGGTGAGTTTGGTCGATTGCTCCTACACAGTGTTTGTTATAGGGTGAGTTTGGTCGATAGTTCCTAGACCGTGTGTGTTAGAGGTTGAGTTTGTCGATAGCTCCTACACCGTATGAGTTAGAGGGTGAGTTTGGTCGATAGCTCCTACACCGTGTGTGTTAGAGGGTGAGTTTGGTCAATAGTTCCTACACCGTGTGTGTTAGAGGGTTATTTTGGTGGATAGTTCCTACACCGTGTGTGTTAGTGGTTGAGTTTGGTCGATCTATCCAGGGTGTGTGTTAGAATGTATGTTTGGTTGATAGTTCCTACACCATGTGTGTTAGAGGGTGAGTTTGGTCAATAGTACCTACACCATGTGTGTTAGAGGGTGAGTTTGGTTGATAGTTCCTACACCGTATGTATTAGGGGATGAGTTTGGTCGATATTTCCTACACCGTGTATGTTAGACGGTGAGTTTGGTCGCTAGTTCCTACACCATGTGTGTTCGAGGCTGCGGTTGGTTGATAGTTCCTACACCATGTGTGTTAGAGGGTGAGTTTGGTCGATAACTCCAGGGTGTGTGTTAGAGGATGAGTTTGTTTGATAATTCCTACACCATGTGTGTTAGAGGATGAGTTTGGTCGATAGTTCCTACACCGTGTGTTTTAGAGCGTGAGTTTGGTTGATAGTTTCTATACCGTTTGCGTTAGAGGGTGAGTTTGGTTGATAGTTTCAACATCGTGTGCGTTAGAGGGTGAGTTTGGTTGATTGCTCCTAAAGCGTATGTATTAGAGGGTGAGTTTGGTCGATAGCTGCTACACTGTGTGTGTTACAGGGTGAGTTTGGTCGATAGCTCCTACTCCATGTGTGTTTGAGGGTGAATTTGGCCGTTAGCTCCTGCACCATGTGTGTTGGAGGTTGAGTTTGGGCGATAGTTCCTACACCATGTCTGTTAGTGGGTGAGTTTGGTCGATAGTTCCTACACCGTGTGTGTGGGAGGATTGGTTTGGTTGATAGCTCCTACACTGCGTTTGTTAGAGGGTGAGTTTGGTCGATAGTTCCTACACCGTGTGTGTTAGAGGGTGAGTTAGGTCGATAGCTCCTACACCATGTGTGTTAGAGGGTGAGTTTGGTTGATAGTTCCTACACCATGTGTTTTAGAGGGTGAGTTTGATTGATCGCTCCTACACCATGTGTGTTACAGAGTGAGTTTGGTTGATAATTCCTACACCATGTCTGTTAGTGGGTGAGTTTGTTCGATAGTTTTTACTCCGTGTGAATTAGAGGGTGAGTTTTGTCGGTAGTTCCTACACCGTGTGTGTTAGAGGGTGAGTTTCATTGATAGTTCCTACACCATCTGTGTTGGAGGGTGAGTTTGGTAGATCGCTCCTACACCATGTGTGTTAGAGGGTGAGATTGGTCTTTAGTTCCTACACCGTGTGTGTTAGAAGGTGAGTTTGGTCGAGAGCTCCTGGGTGTGTGTTAGAGGGTGATTTTGGTTGATAGTTCCTACACCGTGTGTGTTAGAGGATTAGTTTGGTCGATAGTTCGATCACCGTGTATGATAGAGTGTGAGTTTGGGCGATAGTTCCTATACCATGTGTGTTGGAGATTCAGTTTGGTCGATAGCTCCTACACCGTGTGTGTTAGAGGGTGAGCTCGGCTGATAGTTCCTACTGCGTGTGTGTTAGAGGGTGAGTTTGGTCGAATGCTCCTGTGTGTGAGTTACTGAGTGAGTTTGGTCGATCGTAACAACACCGTCAATGTTAGAGGATGAGTTTGGTTGATAGAACCTACACTGTGTGTGTTAGAGGATGAGTTTGGTTGATAGTTCCTACACCAGGTGTGTGAGGGAGGGTGAGTTTGGTCGATAGTTCCTCCACCATGTGTGTTAGAGGGTGAGTTCGGTTGATAGTTCCTACACCATGTGTTTTAGAGGGTGAGTTTGGTTGATAGCTTCAACACTGTGTGTGTTAAAGGGTGAGTTTGGTCAACAGTTCCTACACCGTGTGTGTTAGAGGGCATGTTTGGTTGATAGTTCCTACACCATGTGTGTTAGAGGGTGAGTTTGGTTGATAGTTCCTACACCATGTGTGTTAGAGGGTGAGTTTGGTCGGTAGTTCCTACACCGTGTGTGTTAGAGGGTGAGTTTCGATGATAGTTCCTACACCATCTGTGTTGAAGGGTGAGATTGGTTGATGGCTCCTGCACCATGTGTGTTAGAGGGTGAGTTTAGTTGATAGTTCCTACACCATGTGTGTGTTGGAGAGTGAGTTGGACGATAGCTCCTACACTATGTGTGTTAGAGGGTGAGATTGGTCGATAGCTCCTACACTGTGTGTGTTAGAGGGTGTGTTTGGTCGATAGCTCCTACACCATGTGTGTTGGAGAGTGAGTTTGGACGATAGCTCCTACACTATGTGTGTTAGAGGGTGAGTTTGGTCGATAGCTCCTACACTGTGTGTGTTAGAGGGTGAGTTTGGTCGATAGCTCCTACACCATGTGTGTTAGAGGGTGAGTTTGGTCGATAGTTGCGACACTGTGTGTGTTAGAGGATGCGTTTGGTTGATAGCTCCTACACTGTGTGTGTTAGAGGGTGAGTTTGGTCGATACTTTCTACACCGTGTTTGTTCGAGGATGAGTTTGGTTGATAGCTCCTACACTGTGTGTGTTAGAGGGTGAGTTTGTTCGATAGTTCCAACACCATGTGTGTGTTGGAGGGTGAGTTTAGTCGATAGCTCCTACACTGTGTGTGATAGAGGGTGAGTTTGGTTGATAGCTCCTATACTTTGTGTGTTAGAGGGTGAGTTTGGTCGATAGCTCCAGGGTGTGTGTTAGAGGATGAGTTTGGTTGATAATTCCTACACAATGTGTGTTAGAGGGTGAGTTTGGTTGATAGTTCCTACACCATGTGTGTTAGAGGGTGAGTTTGGTTGATAGTTCCTACACCATGTGTGTTAGAGTGTGAGTTTGGTTGATAGTTCCTACACCATGTGTGTTAGAGGTTGTGTTTGGTTGATAGTTCCTACACCATGTATGTTAGAGGGTGAGTTTGGTTGATAGCTCCTGCACCGTGTGTGTTAGAGGGTGTGTTTGCTCGATAGTTCCTACACCATGTGTGTTGGAGAGTGAGTTTGGTTGATAGCTCCTACACCGTGTGTGTTAGAGGTTGGGTTTGGTCAATAGTTCCTTCACCATTTGTGTTAGAGGGTGAGTCTGGTCGATAGTTCCGACATTGTGTGTGTTGGAGAGTGAATATGGTCGATAGCTCTTACACAATGTGTATTACAGGGTGAGTTTGGTTGATAGTTCCTACACCGTTTGTGTTAGAGGATGAGTATGGTTGATAGCTCCTTCACTTTGTGTGTTAGAGGGTGAGTTTGGTCGATATTTCCTACACCATGTATGTTAGATTGTGAGTATGGTTGACAGCTCCTACAGCGTGTGTATTAGAAGGTGAGTTTGGTCGATAGCTCCTACACTGTGTGTGTTAGAGGGTGAGTTTGGTCGATAGTTCCTACACCGTGTTTGTTGGAGAGTGATTTTGGTTGATAGCTCCTACACCATGTGTGTTCGAGGGTGAGTTTGGTGGATAGCTCCTACACTGTGTGTGTTAGAGGGTGAGTTGGGTCGATAGCTCCTACACCGTGTGTGTTAGAGGGTGAGTTTGGTCGATAGTTGCGACACTGTGTGTGTTGGAGAGTGAGTTTGGTCGATAGCTCCTACACAATGTGTGTTAGAGGGTGAGTTTGGTCGATAGTTCCTACACCGTGTGTGTTAGAGGATGAGTTTGGTTGATATCTCCTACACTGTGTGTTAGAGGGTGAGTTCGGTCGATAGTTCCAACACCATGTGTGTGTTGGAGGATGAGTTTGGTCGATAGCACCCACACTGTGTGTGTTAGAGGGTGAGTTTGGTTGATAGCTCCTACACTGTGTGTGTTAGAGTTTGAGTTTGGTCGATAGCCCCAGGGTGTGTGTTAGAGGATGAGTTTGGTTGATAATTCCTGCACAATATGTGTTAGAGGGTGAGTTTGGTTGATAGCTCCTACACCGTGTGTTTTAGAGGGTGAGTTTGGTTGATAATTCCTGCACCATGTGTGTTAGAGGGTGAGTTTGGTTGATAGCTCCTACACCGTGTGTTTTAGAGGGTGAGTTTGGTTGATAATTCCTGCACCATGTGTGTTAGAGGGTGAGTTTGGTTGATAGCTCCTACACCGTTTGTGTTAGAGGGTGAGTTTGGTCGATTGCTCCTATACCATGTGTGTTAGTGGGTGAGTTTGGTCGATAATTCCTACACCATGTGTGTGTGGGATGGTGATTTTTTTCGATTGTTCCTACACTTTGTGTGTTAGAGGGTGAGTTTGGTCGATAGCTCCAGGGTGTGTGTTAGAGGGTGAGTTTGGTTGATAGTTGCTTCACCATGTGTGTTAGAGGATGAGATTGGTCGATAGTTCCTACACCATGTGTGTTGAAGAGTGAGTTTGGTCGATAGCTCCTACACCGTCTGTGTTAGAGGTTGAGTTTGGTCAATAGTTCCTACACCATGTGTGTTAGAGGGTGAGTTTGGTCGATAGTTCCGACCTTGTGTGTGTTGGAGAGTGAGTTTGGTCGATAGCTCCTACACAATGTGTGTTATAGGGTGTGTTTGGTCGTTAGTTCCTACACCGTGTGTGTTAGAGGGTGAGTTTGGTTGATAGCTCCTACACCGTGTCTGTTAGAGGGTGAGTTTGTTCGGTAGTTCCTTCACCATGTGTGTTAGAGGATGAGTTTGGTTGATAGTACCTACACCATATGTGTTAAAGGGTGAGTTTGGTTGATAGTTCCTACACCGTGTGTGTGGGAGGATTGGTTTGGTTGATAGCTCCTACACTGCGTTTGTTAGAGGGTGAGTTTAGTCGATAGTTCCTACACCGTGTGTGTTAGAGGGTGAGTTAGGTCGATAGCTCCTACACCATGTGTGTTAGAGGGTGAGTTTGGTTGATAGTTCCTACACCATGTGTTTTAGAGGGTGAGTTTGATTGATCGCTCCTACACCATGTGTGTTACAGAGTGAGTTTGGTTGATAATTCCTACACCATGTCTGTTAGTGGGTGAGTTTGTTCGATAGTTTTTACTCCGTGTGAATTAGAGGGTGAGTTTTGTCGGTAGTTCCTACACCGTGTGTGTTAGAGGGTGAGTTTCATTGATAGTTCCTACACCATCTGTGTTGGAGGGTGAGTTTGGTAGATCGCTCCTACACCATGTGTGTTAGAGGGTGAGATTGGTCTTTAGTTCCTACACCGTGTGTGTTAGAAGGTGAGTTTGGTCGAGAGCTCCTGGGTGTGTGTTAGAGGGTGATTTTGGTTGATAGTTCCTACACCGTGTGTGTTAGAGGATTAGTTTGGTCGATAGTTCGATCACCGTGTATGATAGAGTGTGAGTTTGGGCGATAGTTCCTATACCATGTGTGTTGGAGATTCAGTTTGGTCGATAGCTCCTACACCGTGTGTGTTAGAGGGTGAGCTCGGCTGATAGTTCCTACTGCGTGTGTGTTAGAGGGTGAGTTTGGTCGATTGCTCCTGTGTGTGAGTTACTGAGTGAGTTTGGTCGATCGTAACAACACCGTCAATGTTAGAGGATGAGTTTGGTTGATAGAACCTACACTGTGTGTGTTAGAGGATGAGTTTGGTTGATAGTTCCTACACCAGGTGTGTGAGGGAGGGTGAGTTTGGTCGATAGTTCCTCCACCATGTGTGTTAGAGGGTGAGTTCGGTTGATAGTTCCTACACCATGTGTTTTAGAGGGTGAGTTTGGTTGATAGCTTCAACACTGTGTGTGTTAAAGGGTGAGTTTGGTCAACAGTTCCTACACCGTGTGTGTTAGAGGGCATGTTTGGTTGATAGTTCCTACACCATGTGTGTTAGAGGGTGAGTTTGGTTGATAGTTCCTACACCATGTGTGTTAGAGGGTGAGTTTGGTCGGTAGTTCCTACACCGTGTGTGTTAGAGGGTGAGTTTCGATGATAGTTCCTACACCATCTGTGTTGAAGGGTGAGATTGGTTGATGGCTCCTGCACCATGTGTGTTAGAGGGTGAGTTTAGTTGATAGTTCCTACACCATGTGTGTGTTGGAGAGTGAGTTGGACGATAGCTCCTACACTATGTGTGTTAGAGGGTGAGATTGGTCGATAGCTCCTACACTGTGTGTGTTAGAGGGTGTGTTTGGTCGATAGCTCCTACACCATGTGTGTTGGAGAGTGAGTTTGGACGATAGCTCCTACACTATGTGTGTTAGAGGGTGAGTTTGGTCGATAGCTCCTACACTGTGTGTGTTAGAGGGTGAGTTTGGTCGATAGCTCCTACACCATGTGTGTTAGAGGGTGAGTTTGGTCGATAGTTGCGACACTGTGTGTGTTAGAGGATGCGTTTGGTTGATAGCTCCTACACTGTGTGTGTTAGAGGGTGAGTTTGGTCGATACTTTCTACACCGTGTTTGTTCGAGGATGAGTTTGGTTGATAGCTCCTACACTGTGTGTGTTAGAGGGTGAGTTTGTTCGATAGTTCCAACACCATGTGTGTGTTGGAGGGTGAGTTTAGTCGATAGCTCCTACACTGTGTGTGATAGAGGGTGAGTTTGGTTGATAGCTCCTATACTTTGTGTGTTAGAGGGTGAGTTTGGTCGATAGCTCCAGGGTGTGTGTTAGAGGATGAGTTTGGTTGATAATTCCTACACAATGTGTGTTAGAGGGTGAGTTTGGTTGATAGTTCCTACACCATGTGTGTTAGAGGGTGAGTTTGGTTGATAGTTCCTACACCATGTGTGTTAGAGTGTGAGTTTGGTTGATAGTTCCTACACCATGTGTGTTAGAGGTTGTGTTTGGTTGATAGTTCCTACACCATGTGTGTTAGAGGGTGAGTTTGGTTGATAGCTCCTGCACCGTGTGTGTTAGAGGGTGTGTTTGCTCGATAGTTCCTACACCATGTGTGTTGGAGAGTGAGTTTGGTTGATAGCTCCTACACCGTGTGTGTTAGAGGTTGGGTTTGGTCAATAGTTCCTTCACCATTTGTGTTAGAGGGTGAGTCTGGTCGATAGTTCCGACATTGTGTGTGTTGGAGAGTGAATATGGTCGATAGCTCTTACACAATGTGTATTACAGGGTGAGTTTGGTTGATAGTTCCTACACCGTTTGTGTTAGAGGATGAGTATGGTTGATAGCTCCTTCACTTTGTGTGTTAGAGGGTGAGTTTGGTCGATATTTCCTACACCATGTATGTTAGATTGTGAGTATGGTTGACAGCTCCTACAGCGTGTGTATTAGAAGGTGAGTTTGGTCGATAGCTCCTACACTGTGTGTGTTAGAGGGTGAGTTTGGTCGATAGTTCCTACACCGTGTTTGTTGGAGAGTGATTTTGGTTGATAGCTCCTACACCATGTGTGTTCGAGGGTGAGTTTGGTGGATAGCTCCTACACTGTGTGTGTTAGAGGGTGAGTTGGGTCGATAGCTCCTACACCGTGTGTGTTAGAGGGTGAGTTTGGTCGATAGTTGCGACACTGTGTGTGTTGGAGAGTGAGTTTGGTCGATAGCTCCTACACAATGTGTGTTAGAGGGTGAGTTTGGTCGATAGTTCCTACACCGTGTGTGTTAGAGGATGAGTTTGGTTGATATCTCCTACACTGTGTGTTAGAGGGTGAGTTCGGTCGATAGTTCCAACGCCATGTGTGTGTTGGAGGATGAGTTTGGTCGATAGCACCCACACTGTGTGTGTTAGAGGGTGAGTTTGGTTGATAGCTCCTACACTGTGTGTGTTAGAGTTTGAGTTTGGTCGATAGCCCCAGGGTGTGTGTTAGAGGATGAGTTTGGTTGATAATTCCTGCACAATATGTGTTAGAGGGTGAGTTTGGTTGATAGCTCCTACACCGTGTGTTTTAGAGGGTGAGTTTGGTTGATAATTCCTGCACCATGTGTGTTAGAGGGTGAGTTTGGTTGATAGCTCCTACACCGTGTGTTTTAGAGGGTGAGTTTGGTTGATAATTCCTGCACCATGTGTGTTAGAGGGTGAGTTTGGTTGATAGCTCCTACACCGTTTGTGTTAGAGGGTGAGTTTGGTCGATTGCTCCTATACCATGTGTGTTAGTGGGTGAGTTTGGTCGATAATTCCTACACCATGTGTGTGTGGGATGGTGATTTTTTTCGATTGTTCCTACACTTTGTGTGTTAGAGGGTGAGTTTGGTCGATAGCTCCAGGGTGTGTGTTAGAGGGTGAGTTTGGTTGATAGTTGCTTCACCATGTGTGTTAGAGGATGAGATTGGTCGATAGTTCCTACACCATGTGTGTTGAAGAGTGAGTTTGGTCGATAGCTCCTACACCGTCTGTGTTAGAGGTTGAGTTTGGTCAATAGTTCCTACACCATGTGTGTTAGAGGGTGAGTTTGGTCGATAGTTCCGACCTTGTGTGTGTTGGAGAGTGAGTTTGGTCGATAGCTCCTACACAATGTGTGTTATAGGGTGTGTTTGGTCGTTAGTTCCTACACCGTGTGTGTTAGAGGGTGAGTTTGGTTGATAGCTCCTACACCGTGTCTGTTAGAGGGTGAGTTTGTTCGGTAGTTCCTTCACCATGTGTGTTAGAGGGTGAGTTTGGTTGATAGTACCTACACCATATGTGTTAAAGGGTGAGTTTGGTTGATAGTTCCTACACCGTGTGTGTGGGAGGATTGGTTTGGTTGATAGCTCCTACACTGCGTTTGTTAGAGGGTGAGTTTGGTCGATAGTTCCTACACCGTGTGTGTTAGAGGGTGAGTTAGGTCGATAGCTCCTACACCATGTGTGTTAGAGGGTGAGTTTGGTTGATAGTTCCTACACCATGTGTTTTAGAGGGTGAGTTTGATTGATCGCTCCTACACCATGTGTGTTACAGAGTGAGTTTGGTTGATAATTCCTACACCATGTCTGTTAGTGGGTGAGTTTGTTCGATAGTTTTTACTCCGTGTGAATTAGAGGGTGAGTTTTGTCGGTAGTTCCTACACCGTGTGTGTTAGAGGGTGAGTTTCATTGATAGTTCCTACACCATCTGTGTTGGAGGGTGAGTTTGGTAGATCGCTCCTACACCATGTGTGTTAGAGGGTGAGATTGGTCTTTAGTTCCTACACCGTGTGTGTTAGAAGGTGAGTTTGGTCGAGAGCTCCTGGGTGTGTGTTAGAGGGTGATTTTGGTTGATAGTTCCTACACCGTGTGTGTTAGAGGATTAGTTTGGTCGATAGTTCGATCACCGTGTATGATAGAGTGTGAGTTTGGGCGATAGTTCCTATACCATGTGTGTTGGAGATTCAGTTTGGTCGATAGCTCCTACACCGTGTGTGTTAGAGGGTGAGCTCGGCTGATAGTTCCTACTGCGTGTGTGTTAGAGGGTGAGTTTGGTCGATTGCTCCTGTGTGTGAGTTACTGAGTGAGTTTGGTCGATCGTAACAACACCGTCAATGTTAGAGGATGAGTTTGGTTGATAGAACCTACACTGTGTGTGTTAGAGGATGAGTTTGGTTGATAGTTCCTACACCAGGTGTGTGAGGGAGGGTGAGTTTGGTCGATAGTTCCTCCACCATGTGTGTTAGAGGGTGAGTTCGGTTGATAGTTCCTACACCATGTGTTTTAGAGGGTGAGTTTGGTTGATAGCTTCAACACTGTGTGTGTTAAAGGGTGAGTTTGGTCAACAGTTCCTACACCGTGTGTGTTAGAGGGCATGTTTGGTTGATAGTTCCTACACCATGTGTGTTAGAGGGTGAGTTTGGTTGATAGTTCCTACACCATGTGTGTTAGAGGGTGAGTTTGGTCGGTAGTTCCTACACCGTGTGTGTTAGAGGGTGAGTTTCGATGATAGTTCCTACACCATCTGTGTTGAAGGGTGAGATTGGTTGATGGCTCCTGCACCATGTGTGTTAGAGGGTGAGTTTAGTTGATAGTTCCTACACCATGTGTGTGTTGGAGAGTGAGTTGGACGATAGCTCCTACACTATGTGTGTTAGAGGGTGAGATTGGTCGATAGCTCCTACACTGTGTGTGTTAGAGGGTGTGTTTGGTCGATAGCTCCTACACCATGTGTGTTGGAGAGTGAGTTTGGACGATAGCTCCTACACTATGTGTGTTAGAGGGTGAGTTTGGTCGATAGCTCCTACACTGTGTGTGTTAGAGGGTGAGTTTGGTCGATAGCTCCTACACCATGTGTGTTAGAGGGTGAGTTTGGTCGATAGTTGCGACACTGTGTGTGTTAGAGGATGCGTTTGGTTGATAGCTCCTACACTGTGTGTGTTAGAGGGTGAGTTTGGTCGATACTTTCTACACCGTGTTTGTTCGAGGATGAGTTTGGTTGATAGCTCCTACACTGTGTGTGTTAGAGGGTGAGTTTGTTCGATAGTTCCAACACCATGTGTGTGTTGGAGGGTGAGTTTAGTCGATAGCTCCTACACTGTGTGTGATAGAGGGTGAGTTTGGTTGATAGCTCCTATACTTTGTGTGTTAGAGGGTGAGTTTGGTCGATAGCTCCAGGGTGTGTGTTAGAGGATGAGTTTGGTTGATAATTCCTACACAATGTGTGTTAGAGGGTGAGTTTGGTTGATAGTTCCTACACCATGTGTGTTAGAGGGTGAGTTTGGTTGATAGTTCCTACACCATGTGTGTTAGAGTGTGAGTTTGGTTGATAGTTCCTACACCATGTGTGTTAGAGGTTGTGTTTGGTTGATAGTTCCTACACCATGTGTGTTAGAGGGTGAGTTTGGTTGATAGCTCCTGCACCGTGTGTGTTAGAGGGTGTGTTTGCTCGATAGTTCCTACACCATGTGTGTTGGAGAGTGAGTTTGGTTGATAGCTCCTACACCGTGTGTGTTAGAGGTTGGGTTTGGTCAATAGTTCCTTCACCATTTGTGTTAGAGGGTGAGTCTGGTCGATAGTTCCGACATTGTGTGTGTTGGAGAGTGAATATGGTCGATAGCTCTTACACAATGTGTATTACAGGGTGAGTTTGGTTGATAGTTCCTACACCGTTTGTGTTAGAGGATGAGTATGGTTGATAGCTCCTTCACTTTGTGTGTTAGAGGGTGAGTTTGGTCGATATTTCCTACACCATGTATGTTAGATTGTGAGTATGGTTGACAGCTCCTACAGCGTGTGTATTAGAAGGTGAGTTTGGTCGATAGCTCCTACACTGTGTGTGTTAGAGGGTGAGTTTGGTCGATAGTTCCTACACCGTGTTTGTTGGAGAGTGATTTTGGTTGATAGCTCCTACACCATGTGTGTTCGAGGGTGAGTTTGGTGGATAGCTCCTACACTGTGTGTGTTAGAGGGTGAGTTGGGTCGATAGCTCCTACACAATGTGTGTTAGAGGGTGAGTTTGGTCGATAGTTCCTACACCGTGTGTGTTAGAGGATGAGTTTGGTTGATATCTCCTACACTGTGTGTTAGAGGGTGAGTTCGGTCGATAGTTCCAACACCATGTGTGTGTTGGAGGATGAGTTTGGTCGATAGCACCCACACTGTGTGTGTTAGAGGGTGAGTTTGGTTGATAGCTCCTACACTGTGTGTGTTAGAGTTTGAGTTTGGTCGATAGCCCCAGGGTGTGTGTTAGAGGATGAGTTTGGTTGATAATTCCTGCACAATATGTGTTAGAGGGTGAGTTTGGTTGATAGCTCCTACACCGTGTGTTTTAGAGGGTGAGTTTGGTTGATAATTCCTGCACCATGTGTGTTAGAGGGTGAGTTTGGTTGATAGCTCCTACACCGTGTGTTTTAGAGGGTGAGTTTGGTTGATAATTCCTGCACCATGTGTGTTAGAGGGTGAGTTTGGTTGATAGCTCCTACACCGTTTGTGTTAGAGGGTGAGTTTGGTCGATTGCTCCTATACCATGTGTGTTAGTGGGTGAGTTTGGTCGATAATTCCTACACCATGTGTGTGTGGGATGGTGATTTTTTTCGATTGTTCCTACACTTTGTGTGTTAGAGGGTGAGTTTGGTCGATAGCTCCAGGGTGTGTGTTAGAGGGTGAGTTTGGTTGATAGTTGCTTCACCATGTGTGTTAGAGGATGAGATTGGTCGATAGTTCCTACACCATGTGTGTTGAAGAGTGAGTTTGGTCGATAGCTCCTACACCGTCTGTGTTAGAGGTTGAGTTTGGTCAATAGTTCCTACACCATGTGTGTTAGAGGGTGAGTTTGGTCGATAGTTCCGACCTTGTGTGTGTTGGAGAGTGAGTTTGGTCGATAGCTCCTACACAATGTGTGTTATAGGGTGTGTTTGGTCGTTAGTTCCTACACCGTGTGTGTTAGAGGGTGAGTTTGGTTGATAGCTCCTACACCGTGTCTGTTAGAGGGTGAGTTTGTTCGGTAGTTCCTTCACCATGTGTGTTAGAGGGTGAGTTTGGTTGATAGTACCTACACCATATGTGTTAAAGGGTGAGTTTGGTTGATAGTTCCTACACCATGTGTGTTAGAGGGTGAGTTTGTTCGATAATTCCTACACCATGTGTCTTAGAGAGTGAGTTTGGTCGCTAGTTCCTACACCATGTGTGTTCGAGGCTGCGTTTGGTTGATAGTTCCTACGCCATGTGTGTTAGAGGGTGAGTTTGATCTATAACTCCAGGGTGTGTGTTAGAGCATGAGTTTGGTTGATAATTCCTACACCGTGTGTGTTAGAGGATGAGTTTGGTTGATAGTTCCTAAACCGTGTGTTTTAGAGGGTGAGTTTGGTCGATAGTTCCTACACCAAGTGGGTTGGAGAGTGAGTTTGGTCGATAGCTCCTGCACCGTGTGTGTTAAAGGGTGAGTTTGGTTGATAGTTTCTACACCGTTTGCGTTAGAGGGTGAGTTTGGTTGATAGTTTCTACACCGTGTGCGTTAGAGGGTGAGTTTGGTTGATTGCTCCTAAAACGGGTGTATTAGAGGGTGAGTTTGGTCGATAGCTGCTACACTGTGTGTGTTAGAGGGTGAGTTTGGTCGATAGATCCTACACCGATTGTGTGAGAGGATGAGTTTGTTCGATAGCTCCTACACAATGTGTATAAGAGGGTGTAGGAACTATTGACCAAACTCACACTCTATCATACACGGTGTTCGAACCATCGACCAAACTAATCCTCTAACACACACGGTGTAGGAACTAACAACCAAAATCATCCTCTAACACACACCCAGGAGCGTGATAGAAGATGAGTTTGGCTGATAGTTCCTACACAGTGTGTGTTAGAGGGTGAATTTGGTCGATAGATCCTACACCATGTGTGTTAGAGGGAGAGTTTGGTCGCTAGATCCTACACCGATTGTGTTAGAGGATGAGTTTGTTCGATAGCACCTACACCATGTGTTTTATAGGGTGAGTTTGGTCGATAGTTCCTACACCGTGTCTGTTAGAGGGTGAGTTTGGTTTTTACTTCCTACATCATGTGTGATAGAGGGTGAGTTTGGTCGATAGCTCCTACACCATGTGTGTTAGAGGGTGAGTTTAGTTGATAGCTCCTACACAGTGTGTCTTAGAGGGTGACTTTGGTCGATAGTTCCTACACAATGTGAGTTAGACGGTGAGTTTGCTTGATAGTTCTTACACCAAGTGTGTTACAGGGTGAGTTTGGTCGATAGTTCCTACACCGTGTGTGTTAGAGGGTGAGTTTGGTTGATAGTTCCTACACCATGTGTGATAGAGGATGAGTTTGTTTGATAGCTCCTACACCGTGTGTGTTAGAGGGTTAGTTGAGTTGATAGCTCCTACACAGTGTGTCTTAGAGGGTGAGTTTGGTCGATAGTTCCTACACAATGTGAGTTAGAGGGTGAGTTTGATTGATTCCTCCTACACCGTTTGTGTTAGAGGGTGAGATTGGTCGATAGTTCCTACACCATGTGTGTTAGAGGGTGAGTTTGGTTGATAGCTCCTACACCGTGTGTCTTTGAAGGGTGAGTTTGGTCGATACCTCCTACACCATGTGTGTTAGAGGGTGAGTTTGGTCGATAACTCCAGGGTGTGTGTTAGAGGATGAGTTTGGTTGATAGTTCCTACACCGTGTGTGTTAGAGGATGAGATTGGTCGATAGTTCCTACACCGTGTGTGTTGGAGAGTGAGTTTTGTCGATAGGTCCTACACCATGTTTGTTAGAGGGTGAGTTTGGTTGATAGTTCCTACACCGTGTGTGTTAGAGGGTGAGTTTGTTCGATAGTTCCTACACCATGTGTTTGTTGGAGGGTGAGTTTGGTTGATAGTTCCTACACCATGTGTGTTAGAGGGTGAATTTGGTTGATAGCTCCTACACCGTGTGTGTTAGAGGGTGAGTTAGGTTGATACTTCCTACGTCATGTGTGATAGAGGGTGAGTTTGGTCGATAGCTCCTACACCGTGTGTTTTAGAGGCTGAGTTTGGATGAGAGTTCCTACACCAACTGTGTTAGAGGGTGAGTTTGGTCGATAGCTCCTACACCATGTGTGTTAGAGGTTGAGTTTAGTCGATAGCTCCTACATCATGTGTGTTAGAGAGTGAGTTTAGTTGATATCTCCTACACAGTGTGCGTTAGAGACTGAGTTTCGTCGATAGTTCCTACACCATATGTGTTAGAGGATGGGTTTGGTTCATAGCTCCTACACTGCGTGTGTTAGAGGGTGAGTTTGGTCGATAGTTCCTACACCGTGTGTGTTAGAGGGTGAGTTTGGTCGATAGCTCCTACACCGTGTGTGTTAGAGGGTGAATTGGTTGATAGTTCCTACACCATGTGTTTTAGAGGGTGAGATTGGTCAATAGTTCCTACACCGTGCGTGTTAGAGGGTGAGTTTGGTCGATTGCTCCTACACCGTGTATGTTAGAGGATGAGTTTGGTTGATAGATCCTACACTGTGTGTGTTAGAGGGTGAATTTGGTCGATAGTTCCTACAACGTGTGTGTTAGAGGATGAGTTTGGTTGATAGCTTCTACAACGCGTTTGTTAGTGGGTGACTTTGGTCGATAGTTCCTGCACCATGTGTGTTAGAGGGTGAGTTTGGTCGATAGTTCCTACACCATGTGTGTTAGAGGATGAGTTTGGTGGATAGTTCCTACACCATGTCTGTTAGAAGCTTAGTTTGGTTGATAGCTCCTACACCATATTGGTCACAGGGTGAGTTTGGTCGATAGTTCCGACACTGTGTGTGTTGGAGTGTGACTTTGGTCGATAGCTCCTTTCACAATGTCTGTTAGAGGGTGAGTTTGGTCGATAGATCCTACACCGATTGTGTTAGAGGATGAGTTGGTTCAATAGCTCCTACACAATGTGTATAAGAGGGTGTAGGAACTATTGACCAAACTCACACTCTATCATACACGGTGTTCGAACCATCGACCAAACTAATCCTCTAACACACACGGTGTAGGAACTAACAACCAAAATCATCCTCTAACACACACCCAGGAGCGTGATAGAAGATGAGTTTGGCTGATAGTTCCTACACAGTGTGTGTTAGAGGGTGAATTTGGTCAATAGATCCTACACCATGTGTGTTAGAGGGAGAGTTTGGTCGCTAGATCCTACACCGATTGTGTTAGAGGATGAGTTTGTTCGATAGCACCTACACCGTGTGTGTTACAGGGTGAGTTTGGTCGATAGCTCCTACACCGTGTGTGTTAGAGGGTGAGTTTCGTTGAAAGTTTCTACACCGTGTGTGTTAGGCAGTGAGTTTGGTTGATAGTTCCTACACCATGTGTTTTACAGGGTGAGTTTGGTCGATAGTTCCTACACCGTGTCTGTTAGAGGGTGAGTTTGGTTTTTACTTCCTACATCATGTGTGATAGAGGGTGAGTTTGGTCGATAGCTCCTACACCATGTGTGTTAGTATTTGAGTTTGGTTGTCAGCTCCTACAGCGTGTTTATTAGAGGGTGAGTTTGGTCGATAGCTCCTACTCTGTGTGTGTTAGAGGGTGAGTTTGGTCGATAGTTCCTTCACCGTGTTTGTTGGAGATTGAGTTTGGTCGATAGCTCCTACACAATGTGTGTTAGAGGGTGACTTTTGTCAATACTTCCTACACCGTGTTTGTTAGAGGATGAGTTTGGTTGATAGCTCCTACACTGTGTGTGTTAGAGGGTGAGTTTGGTCGATAGTTCCAACACCATGTGTATGTTAGAGGGTGAGTTTGGTAGATAGTTCTTACACCGTGTGTTTTAGAGGGTGAGTTTGGTTGATAGCTCCTACACTGTGTTTGTTAGAGGGTGAGTTTGGTCGATAGGTCCAGGGTGTGTGTTAGAGGATGAGTTTGGTTGATAATTCCTACATAATGTGTGTTAGAGGGTGTGTTTGGTTGATAGCTCCTACACCGTGTGTGCTTGAGGGTGAGTTTGGTTGACAGTTCCTACACCATGTGTGTTAGAGGGTGAGTTTGGTTGATAGCTCCTACACCATTTGTGTTAGTGGGTGAGTTTGGTCGATAGCTCCTACACCATGTGTGTTAGAGGGTGAGTTTGGCCGATAATTTGTACACCATGTGTTTGTTGGAGGGTGAGTTTGGTCGATAGTTCCTACACTATGTGTGTTTGAGGATGAGATTGGTCAATAGTTCCTACACCATGTGTGTTGGAGAGTGAGTTTGGTCGATAGCTCCTACACCGTGTGTGTTAGAGGTTGAGTTAAGTCAATAGTTCCTACACCATGTGTGTTAGAGGGTGAGTTTGGTCGATAGTTCCGACATTGTGTGTGTTGGAGAGTGAGTTTGGTTGATAGCTCCTACACCGTGTGTGTTAGAGGTTGAGTTTGGTCAATAGTTCCTACAGCATGTGTGTTAGAGGGTGAGTTTGGTCGATAGTTCCGACATTGAGTGTGTTGGAGAGTGGGTTTGGTCGATAGCTCCTACACAATGTTTGTTAGAGGGTGAGTTTGGTCGATAGTTCGTACACCATGTGTGTTAGAGGGTGAGTTTGGTATATAGTTCCTACACCGTGTGTGTTAGGGGGTGAGTTCGGTCGATAGCTCCTACACCGTGTGTGTTAGAGGGTGATTTTGGTCGTTAGTTCCTACACCGTGTGTGTTAGAGGTTGAGTTTGGTCGATAGCTCCTACACCGTGTGTGTTAGAGGGTGAGTTTGGTCGATAGCTCCTACACCGTGTATGCTAGAGGGTGAGTTTGGTCGATAGTTCCTACACCGTGTGTGTCAGAGGGTGGGTTTGGTTGATAGCTCCTACACCATGTGTGTAAGAGGGTGAGTTTGATCGATAGATCCTACACTGTGTGTGTTAGAGGGTGAGTTTGGTCGATAGCTCCTACACCGTGTGTTTTAGAGGGTGAGTTTGGTCGATAGTTGCGACACTGTGTGTGTTAGAAGGTCAGTTTGCTCGATAGCACCTACACCATGTGTTTTAGAGGGTGAGTTTGGTCGATAGTTCCTACACCGTGTGTGTTAGCGGTTGAGTTTGGTCGATCGCTCCAGGGTGTGTGTTAGAAGGTGTGTTTGGTTGATAGTTCCTACACCATGTGTGTTAGAGGGTGAGTTTGCTCAATAGTGCCTACACCATGTGTGTTAGAGGTTGCGTTTGTTTCATAGTTCCTACACCGTGTGTATTAGGGGAAGAGTTTGGTCGATATTTACTACACCGTGTGTGTTAGACGGTGAGATTGTCGATAGTTCCTACACCATGTGTGTTGGAGGGTGAGTTTGGTAGATAGCTCCTACACCGTGTCTGTTAGAGGATGAGTTTGGTCGATAGTTCCTACACCATGTGTGTTTGAGAGTGATTTTCGTCGAATGCTCCTACACCATGTGTGTTAGAGGGTGAACTTGGTCGATAGTTCCTACACCATGTGTGTTAGAGGTTGAGTTTGGTTGACAGCTCCTACAGCGTGTGTATTAGAGGGTGAGTTTGTTCGATAGCTCCTACACTGTGTGTGTTAGATGGTAAGTTTGTTCGATAGTTCCTACACCGTGTTTGTTGGAGATTGAGTTTGGTCGATAGCTCCTACACCATGTGTGTTGGAGAGTGAGTTTGGTCGATAGCTCCTACGCCATGTGTTTTAGAGGGTGAGTTTGGTCAATAGCTCCTACACTGTGTGTGTTAGAAGGTGAGTTTGGTCGATAGCTCCTACACCGTGTGTGTTAGAGGGTGAGTTTGGTCGATAGTTGCGACACTGTGTGTGTTAGAGAGTGAGTTTGGTCGATAGCACCTACACAATGTGTGTTAGAGGGTGAGTTTGGTCAATAGTTCCTACACCGTGTGTGTTAGAGGATGAGTTTGGTTGATAACTCCCACACTGTGTGTGTTAGAGGGTGAGTTTGGTCGATACTTCCTACACCGTGTTTGTTAGAGGATGATTTTGGTCGATAACTCCCACACTGTGTGTGTTAGAGGGTGAGTTTGGTCGATAGTTCCAGCACCATGTGTGTGTTGGATTGTGAGTTTGGTCGATAGCTCCTACACTGTGTGTGTTAGAGGGTGAGTTTGGTTGATTGCTCCAACACCGTGTGTGTTAGAGGGTGAGTTTGGTTGATAGTTCCTACACCATGTGTGTTAGAGGGTGATTTTTTTGATAGCTCCTACACCGTTTGTGTTAGAGGGTGAGTTTGGTCGATAGCTCCTACACCATGTGTGTTAGAAGGTGAGTTTGGCCAATAATTCCTACACCATTTGTGTGTTGGAGGGTAAGTTTGGTCAATAGTTCCTACACTATGTGTGTTAGTGGATGAGATTGGTCGATAGTTCCTACACCATGTGTGTTGGAGAGTGAGTTTGGTCGATAGCTCCTACACTGTGTGTGCTAGAGGTTGAGTTTGGTCAATAGTACCGACACCGTGTTTGTTAGACGATGAGTTTGGTTGATAACTCCTACACTGTGTGTGTTAGGGGCTGAGATTGGTCGATATTTCCAACACCGTGTGTGTTAGAGAATGAGGTTGGTTGATAGCTCCTACACTGTGTGTGTTAGAGCGTGAGTTTGGTCGATAGTTCCTACACCATGTGGATGTCTGAGTGTGAGTTTGGTCGATAGTTCTTACACCATGTGTTTGTTAGAGGGTGAGTTTGGTCGATAGTTCCTACACCATGTGTGTTAGAGACTGAGTTTGGTCGATAGTTCCTACACTGTGTGTGTTAGACGGTGAGTTTTGTCGGTAGCTCCTACACCGTGTGTTAGCGGGTGAGTTTGGTCGATAGTTCCCACACCATTTGTGTTTGAGTTTGAGTTTGGTCAATATTTCCTACACCGTGTGTGTTAGAGGATGTTCTTGGCTGATAGCTCCTACACTGTGTGTGTTGCGGAGTGAGTTTAGTCGATAGCTCCTACACCGTGTGCGTTAGAGGGTGAGTTTGGTTGATAGTTTCTTCACCGTTTGTGTTAGAGGGTGAGTTTGGTTTATAGCTCCTACACTGTGTGTGTTAGAGGGTGAGTTTGGTTGATAGTTCCTACACCATTTTTGTTAGAGGGTGAGTTTGGTCGATAGTTCCTACACCGTGTGTGTTGCAGAGTGAGTTTGGTCGATAGCTCCTACACCGTGTGTGTTAGAGGCTGAGTTTGGTTGATAGCTCCTACAATATATGTGTCAGAGGGTGAGTTTGGTCGATAGTTCCAACACTGTGTGTGTTGGAGAGTGAGTTTGGTTGATAGCTCCTACACAATGTGTGTCAGAGGGTGAGTTTGGTTGATAGCTCCGACACTGTGTGTGTTAGTGGGTGAGTTTGGTGGATAGTTTCTACACCGTGTGCGTCTGAGGGTGAGTTTCGTCGATAGTTCCTACACCATGTGTTTGTTAGAGGGTGAGTTTGGTCGATGGTTCCTACACCATGTGTGTTAGAGACTGAGTTTGTTCGATAGTTCCTACACTGTGTGTGTAAGATGGTGAGTTTGGTCGATAGCTCCTACACCGTGTGTGTTAGAGTGAGTTTGGTCGATAGCTCCTACACCGTGTGCATTAGAGGGTGTGTTTGGTCGATAGTTCCTACACTGTGTTTGTTAGAGGGTGAGCTTGGTCGATAGCTGCTACACAATGTGTGTCAGAGGGTGAGTTTGGTTGATAGTTCCTACACCATGTGTGTTACAGGGTGAGTTTGGTCGATAGTTCCTACACCGTGTGTGTTAGCGGGTGAGTTTGGTCGATAGCTCCTACACCGTTTGTGTTAGAGGGTGAGTTTGGTTGATAGTTCCTACACCATGTGCTTTAGAGGGTGTGTTTGGTCGTTAGTTCCTACACCGTGTGTGTTGAAGGGTGAGTTTGGTCGATAGTTCCTACACCACGTGTGTTGGAGGGTGTGTTTGGTTGATAGCTCCTACATCGTGCGTGTTAGAAGGTGAATTTGGTCGATAGCTCCTGGGTGTGTGTTAGAGGATGATTTTGGTTGATAGTTTCCTACACCGTGTGTGTTAGAGGATTAGTTTGGTCGACAGTTCGAGCACCGTGTATGATAGAGTGTGAGTTAGGTCCGATAGTTCCTACACCATGTCTGTTAGAGGCTGAGTTAGGTCGATAGTTCCTACACCTTGTGTGTTAGATGGTGAGTTTCATTGATAGCTCCTACACGGTGTGTAGAGGGTGAGTTTGGTTGATAGCTCCTACACCATGTGTGTTAGAGGGTGAGTTTGGTCGATAGTTCCTACAATGTGTGTGTTAGAGGGTTGTTTTGGTCGATAGTTCCTACACTGTGTGTGTTAGAGGGTGAGTTTGGGTGATAGTTCCTACACCGTGTGTGTTAGAGGCTGAGTTAGGTCGATAGTTCCTACACCATGTCTGTTAGAGGCTGAGTTAGGTCGATAGTTCCTACACCTTGTGTGTTAGAGGGTGAGTTTCGTTGATAGCTCCTACACGGTGTGTTAGAGGATGAGTTTGGTCAATAGTTCCTACACTGTGAGTGTTAGAGGGTGAAGTTGGTCGATAGTTCCTACACCGTGTGTGTTATAGGGTGAGTTTGGTTGATAGTTTCTACACCGTGTGTGTTAGAGGGTGATTTTGGTTGATAGCTCCTACACCATGTGTGTTAGAGGATGAGTTTGGTCGATAGCTCCTACACCATGTGTTTTAGAGGGTGAGTTTGGTCGATATTTCCTACACCGTGAGTGTTAGGGAGTGAGTTTGGTCGATAGCTCCAACACCGTGTGTGCTAGGGAGTGAGTTTGGTCCATAGCTCCTACACCATGTGTGTGTGGGAGGGTGAGTTTGGTCGATAGCTCCTACAACGTGTGTTTTAGAGGGTGAGTTTGGTTGATAGTTTCAACACCGTGTATGTTAGAAGGTGAGTTTGTTCGATAGCTCCTACACCGTGTGTTTTAGAGGGTGAGTTTGGTTGATAGTTTCTACACCGTGTGTGTAAGAGGGCGAGTTTGGTTGATAGCTCCTACAGCGTGTGTATTTGTGGGTGAGTTTGGTCAATAGTTCCCACACCATTTGTGTTAGAGTTCGAGTATGGTCAATATTACCTACACCGTGTGTGTTAGAGGGTTAGCTTGGCTGATAGCTCCTACACTGTGTGTGTTATAGGGTGAGTTTGGTCGATAGTTCCTACACCATGTGTGTTAGAGGGTGAGTTTGGTCGATAGTTCCTACACCGTGTATGTTAGAGGGTGAGTTTGGGTGATAGTTCCTACACCGTGTGTGTAAGAGGGCGAGTTTGGTTGATAGCTCCTACAGCGTGTGTATTTGTGGGTGAGTTTGGTCAATAGTTCCCACACCATTTGTGTTAGAGTTCGAGTATGGTCAATATTACCTACACCGTGTGTGTTAGAGGGTTAGCTTGGCTGATAGCTCCTACACTGTGTGTGTTATAGGGTGAGTTTGGTCGATAGTTCCTACACCATGTGTGTTAGAGGGTGAGTTTGGTCGATAGTTCCTACACCGTGTATGTTAGAGGGTGAGTTTGGGTGATAGTTCCTACACCGTGTGTGTTAGAGGCTGAGTTAGGTCGATAGTTCCTACACCATGTCTGTTAGAGGGTGAGTTTGGTCGATAGTTCATACACCATGTGTGTTTGATGGTGAGTTTGGTCGATAGTTCCTACACCATGTGAGTTGGTGTGTGAGTTTGGTCGACAGTTCCTACACTGTGAGTGTTAGAGGGTGAATTTGGTCGATAGTTCCTACACCGTGTGTGTTATAGGGTGAGTTTGGTTGATTGTTTGTACACCGTGTGTGTTAGAGGGTGATTTTGGTTGATAGCTCCTACACCATGTGTGTTAGAGGATGAGTTTGGTCGATAGCTCCTACACCATGTGTTTTAGAGGGTGAGTTTGGTCGATATTTCCTACACCGTGTGTGTTAGAGGGTGACTTTTGTCGATAGCTCCTAGACCGTGTGTGTTAGGGAGTGAGTTTGGTCAATAGTTCCCACACCATTTCTGTTAGAGTTTGACTTTGGTCAAAACTTCCTACACCGTGTGTGTTAGAGTGTGTGCTTGTATGATAGTTCCTACACTGTGTGTGTTAGAGTGTGAGTTTGGTCGATAGTTCCTACACCATGTGTGTTAGAGGGTGAGTTTCGTTGATAGCTCCTACACCGTGTGTTAGAGGGTGAGTTTGGTCGATAGCTCCTACACCACGTGTGTTAGAGGGTGAGTTTGGTCGATAGTTCCTACAACATGTTTGTTAGAGGGTGATTTTGGTTGATAGCTCCTACACTCTGTGTGTTAGATGGTGAGTTTGGTCGATAGTTCCTACACCATGTGTGTTAGAGGGTGAGTTTGGTCAATAGTTCCTACACCGTGTGTATTATAGGGTGAGTTTAGTTGATAGTTTCTACACCGTGTGTGTTATAGGGTGAGTTTGGTCGATAGTTCCTACAACATGTTTGTTAGAGGGTGATTTTGGTTGATAGCTCCTACATCATGTGTGTTAGAGAGTGAGATGGCGGATAGTTCCTACACCGTGTGTTTTAGATGGTGAGTTTGGTCGTTAGTTCCTACACTGTGTGTGTTAGAGGGTGAGTTTGGATTATAGCTCCTACACTGTGTGTGTTAGAGGGTGAGTTTGGCTGATAGTTCCTACACCGTGTGTGTTAGAGGGTGATTTTGGTCGATAGTTCCTACACCGTGTGTGTTAGAGGGTGAGTTTGGTTGATAGCTCCTACACTGTGTGTGTTAGAGGGTGAGTTTTGTCGATAGCTCCTACACCGTGTGTGTTAGGGAGTGAGTTTAGTCAATAGATCCCACACCATTTGTTTTAGACTTTGAGTTTGGTCAATATTTCCTACACCGTGTGTGTTAGAGGGTGTGCTTGGCTGATAGGTCCTACACTGTGTGTGTTAGAGGGAGAGTTTGGTCAATAGTTCCTACAACGTGTTTGTTAGAGTGTGATTTTGGTTGATAGCTCCTACACTGTGTGTGTTAGATGGTGAGTTTGGTCGATAGTTCCTACACTGTGTGTGTTTGATGGTGAGTTTGGTCGATAGTTCCTACACCTTGTGTGTTAGAGGGTGAGTTTGGTCGATAGTTCCTACGCTGTGTGAGTTAAAGGGTGAGTTTGGTCGATAGTTCCTACACCGTGTGTGTTAGAGGGTGAGTTTGGCTGATAAATCCTACCCCGTGTGAGTTAGAGGGTGGGTTTGGCTGATAGTTCCTACACCGTGTGTGTTAGAGGGTGAGTTTGGTCGATAGTTCCTACACCGTGTGTGTTAGAGGGTGAGTTTGGTTGATAGCTCCTACACTGTGTGTGTTAGAGGGTGAGTTTGGCTGATAGTTCCTGCACTGTGTGTTTTAGAGTGTGAGTTTGGTCGATAGTTCCTACACCGTGTGTGTTAGCGGGTGAATTTGGTCGATAGCTCCTACATCATGTGTTTTAGAGGGTGAGTTTGGCGGATTGTTCCTAAATCCGTGTGTTTTAGAGGGTGAGTTTGGTCGTTAGTTCCTACACTGTGTATGTTAGAGGGTGAGTTTGGCTGATAGTTCCTACACTGTGTGTGTTAGAAGGTGAGTTTGGCTGATAGTTCCTACACCGTGTGTGTTAGAGCGTGAGTTTGGTCGATAGCTCCTACAGCGTGTGTGTTAGAGGGTGAGTTTGGGTGATAGCTCCTGTGTGTGGGTTAGAGGGTGAGTATTGGGCGAATATTCCTACACCGTGTATGTTAGAGGATGAGTTTGGTCAATAGTTCCTACACCATGTGTGTTAGTGGATGAGTTTGGTCGGTAACACCAGGGAGTGTGTTAGAGGATGAGTTTGGTTGATAGTTCCTACACCATGTGTGTGTTGGAGGGTGAGTTTGGTCGATAGTTCCTACACCGTGTGTGTTCGAGGGTGAGTTTGGTTGTTAGTTTCTACACCATGTGTGTGTTAGAGGGTGAGTTTGGTTGATAGCTCCTACACCGTGTGTGTTAGATGGTGAGTTTGGTCGATAGCTCCTACACCGTGTGTGTTAGAGGGTGAGTTTGGTTGATAGTTCCTACACCGTGTGTCTTAGTGGGTGAGTTTGGTTGATACCTCCTACAGCATGTGTGTTAGAGGGTGAGTTTGGTAGATAGTTCCTAAACCATGTGTGTTAGAGGGTGAGTTTGGTCGATAGTTCCTACACCATATGTGTTCGAAGGTGAGTTTGGTTGATAGTTCCTACACCATGTGTGTTAGAGGGTCAGTTTGGTCGATAACTCCAGGGAGTGTGTTAGAGGATGAGTTTGGTTGATAGTTTCTACATTATGTGTGTTAGAGGGTTGAGTTTGGTCGATAACTCCAGGGAGTGTGTTAGAGGATGAGTTTGGTTGATAGTTCCTACACCGTGTGTGTTAGAGGATGAGATTGGTCGATAGTTCCTACACTGTGTGTGTTAGAGGGTGAGTTTGGTCGATAGGTCCTTCACCGTGTGTGTTAGAGGGTGAGGTTGGTCGATAGTTTCTACACCGTGTGCGTCAGAGGGTGAGTTTGGTTGATAGCTCCTACACTGTGTGTGTTAGAGGGTCAGTTTGGTCCATAGTTCCTACACCGTGTGTATTGGAGAGTGAGTCTGTTTGATAGCTCCTACACCATGTTTGTTAGAGGGTGATTTTGGTTGATAGCTCCTACAGCGTGTGTGTTAGAGGTTGAGTTTGGTTGATAGCTCCTACAGCGTATGTATTTGAGGGTGAGTTTGGTCAATAGTTCCCACACCATTTGTGTTAGAGTTTGAATTTGGTCAATATTTCCTACACTGTGTGTGTTAGAGGGTGAGTTTGGTCGCTAGTTCCTACACTGTGTGTGTTAGTGGGTGAGTTTGGTTGATAGCTCCTACACCATGTGTGTCTTGGAGGGTGAGTTTGGTTAATAGTTCCTACACCGTGTTTGTTAGAGGGTGAATTTGGTCGATAGTTCCTACACCATGTGTGTTGCAGAGTGAGTTTAGTTGATAGCTCCTACACCGTGTGCGTTAGAGGGTGAGTTTGGTCGATAGTTTCTTCACCGTTTGTGTTAGAGGGTGAGTTTGGTTTATAGCTCCTATAGCGTGTTTATAAGAGGGTGAGTTTGGTCGATAGCTCCGACACTGTATGTGTTAGAGGGTGAGTTTGGTTGATAGTTCCTACACCATGTGTGTTAGTGGATGAGTTTGTTCGATAGTTCCTACACCGCGTGTGTTCGAGGGTGAGTTTGGTCGATAGTTCCTACACAATGCGTGTTAGAGACTGAGTTTGGTCGATAGTTCCTACACCATGTGTGTTAGAGACTGAGTTTGGTCAATAGTTCCTACACCGTGTGAGTTAGACGGTGAGTTTGGTCGATAGCTCCTACACAATGTGTGTCAGAGGGTGAGTTTGGCTGATAGTTAGTACACCGTGTGTGTTAGAGGGTGAGTTTGGTTGATAGTTCCTACACCATGTGTGTTAGAGGGTGAGTTTGGTCGATAGTTCCTACATCATGTGTCTGTTGGAGGGTGAGTTTGGTTGATAGTTCCTACACCGACTGTGTTAGAGGGTTAGTTTGGTCGATAGCTCCTACACCATGTGTGTTAGAGGGTGAGTTTGGTCGATAGTTCCTACCCCGTGTGTGTTAGAGGGTGAGTTTGGTCTATAGTCCCTACACCATGTGTGTTTGAGGGTGAGTTTGGTTGATAGTTCCTACACCGTGTGTGTTAGAGGGTGAGTTTGGTCGACAGTTCCTACACTGTGTGTGTTAGAGGGTGAGCTTGTTCGATAGTTCCTACACCATGTGTGTTTGAGGGTGAGTTTGGTCGATAGTTCCTACACTGTGTGTTTTTGAGGGTGAGTTTGGTCCATTGTTCCTACACCGTGTGTGTTAGAGGGTGAGTTTGGTCGATAGTTCCTACACCGTGTGTGTTAGAGCGTGAGTTTGGTCGGTAGCTCCTGTGTGTGGTTTAGAGGGTGAGTTTTGTCGAATATTCCTACACCGTGTATCTTAGAGGGTGAGTTTGGTCGATAGTTCCTACACTGTGTGTGTTAGAGGGTGAGTTTGGTTGATATTTCCTACACCGTGTCTGTTAGTGAGTGAGTTTGGTTGATAGTTCCTACACCATGTGTGTTAGAGTATGAGTTTGGTCGATAATTCCTTCACCGTGTGTGTTAGAGGGTGAGTTTGGTCGATAGCTCCTGGGTGTGTGTTTGAGGGTGAGTTTGGTTGATAGTTCCTACACCGTGTCTGTTGGAGAGTGAGTTTGGTCAATAGTTCCTACACCATGTGTGTTGGAGGGTGAGTTTGTTCGATAGTTCCTACACCATGTGTGTTAGAGGGTGAGTTTGGTTGATAGCTCCTACACCATGTGTGTTAGAGGGTGGGTTTGGTCAATAGTTCCTACATCGTGTGTTTTAGAGGCTGAGTTTTGTTGATAGCTCCTACACCGTGTGTTAGAGGGTGACTTTGGTTGATAGCTCCTACACTGTGTGTGTTAGAGGGTGAGTTTGGTCGATAGTTCTTACACCATGTGTTTGATGGTGAGTTTGGTCGATAGTTCCTACCCCATGTTTGTTAGAGGGTGAGTTTGGTCGATAGTTCCTACACCGTGTGTGTTTGGTCGATAGTTCCTACACCGTGTGTGTTTGGTCGATAGTTCCTACACCGTGTGTGTTTGGTCGATAGTTCCTACACCGTGTGTGTTTGAGGGTGAGTTTGGTCGATAGTTCCTACACCGTGTGTGTTTGAGGGTGAGTTTGGTCGATAGTTCCTACACCGTGTGTGTTTGAGGGTGAGATGCCAGGACTTGCACAAGCGTTGCATTTTAAACAGGTAATTTTGAATAAAATTCAAGATATTTTGCACGGTAAAACAGATGATTTTATTATGAACCAGTTTCACAATTATATATGTTAGCATGGACCAAAAACAGAAGAATTACGATTTGTATGTAATGATGATTCACATGAAACTGGAGACGTCATGAAGTGATGCATTATAAAATTACAATAAATGCAATTTATTGCAATATCGCAATTCAATACTGTACTGTAACAGATTGGTAGCAGCGACATTACCAATACAGTGAGTTTGTGACAGTCACTGTTGCCTTCCTGATACTCTAACAGATTGTGACACAGTTCCCCGAATACTGTAACAATTTGTGACAGTCATGCTTCCCGTGATACTTTAACAGCTTGAGACACTGTTCCCCGATAATGTAACAGCTTGAAACACTGTTCCCCTGATACTGTAACAGCTTGAAACACTGTTCCCCTGATACTGTAACAGCTTGAAACACTGTTCTCCTGATACTGTAACAGATCGTGACAGTGTCTGTTCCTCCTGATACTGTAACAGATTGTGACAGTCAGCGTTCTTCCCGATATTGTAACAGATTGTGACAGTGACTATTCCCCCCAATACTGTAACAGATTGTGATAGTCAGGGTTCCCCCTGACACTAACTGATTGTGACACTCACTGTTCCCCCGATACTGTAATCGATTGTGACAGTCACTTTTCCCCTCCTGAAACTGTAACATATTTTGACAGTCACTGTTCCCTGGTACTGTAACAGATTGTGACACTGTTCCTCCTGATACTGTAACATATTGCGACACTGTTCCCCTCCAATATTGTAACGGACCTCAACAGTCAGTCTTCCTCCTGATACTGTAATAGATTGTCACCCATGCTCTTAACTGATTGTGAGAGCTATTTTTCCCCTCCCCCCCACCCACCAATACCCTAACAGATTATGACACTGTCTCGCCGTCCTGTCACATTAAGTGTTGAGTTGAATCATATAATTCATCTCATGTCAGACACATATTGCAGGGATGGCCCTCAATTTGAAACACCCTGTTGCTACTGTTCCCTATTGTATGTAACTTCACTGTATGTTCATCAGCACAGTTTGTTGGCTCAACTTATGTACATTTTATTGAAATGCTACTTTGGTTTTGAATTGATAATGTTCGTGCCGCGCACAGTTGAAAGCTGGTTATTCACTGCCTGATTCCTGGCTCTGCAGACTGTTGCTGTCAGTCCTGCGCTGCTGGTCATCCTGTATTTGTTCCTGTCAGGTTCCAATCCATGACAGCTTCTTGTCACTAAAAAACCTCAATGATGATGGCCAAGCAGTCAGGGGAAAGCTCTCAATTTTTAAAGCTGTTGAAATAAATTTGAGATGAAGGTGTATAATTCCCCGCAGGTGTTTACACCTGTAATGTTTCTGTAGCTCCTATGGCTGAATGTTACATGCCTTCATAGATAACTCAATGTTCATTGCTCATGAGCTGAGTCACTGTCAATTCCAGCACCTGGCCTGAGAGCTGCTGAAGAGTCGGGTGACGATGCTGAAGGAGATCACAGGAGCAAGCACCAGGCCAAATCAACGTAAGGAGTGATAACAGTATTACTGTTCCTGTCCCAGGTAAAGCACACTGACAGCAGTATCCAAGTTACTTGCTGGTTTATATATTCAGTCAAATATGATCCTGCTGCCAAAGTTCAATTTTAATCCCTGAAGGTTAAGTTCCCTGCCCCATAATGGGGAGGTTGGTCTGCGTTTTCTACCACTTACTCCTCTTATACAGAGAATAATAGTTGGTGTCACAAATAGATTCTTTTGCCTAACTTACAGTTGCTTCTGGTCACTTCATCTCCCAAACCCAACCCGTCTAACACTCAGCATCGTTTTTCACAGTTATTCTTGCACAAGACTGACTCCTCTGAAGAAACTAATCCCACCTTCGTACAAGCTCTTCACCATAACTCAATTACACAGACATATTAACGGTGATGAGCATTTTAAAAAGGTTGAACTACCGTGACACCATTGGCTGCTGCCCACTCTTCCCGACAACTGTTGAGTGGTAGAAGCAGAAAGAATCTAGGATATCTATTGATCAAGGGGAATCCATACGGATATCAGGTCAGGAAGAATAACAATATGGAACAGGGGCACACACTGTAGCTATTCCCAGAAGTATGACTTGGAAAGAGCAGCAGGACAGGGAGTAAGTCAGTAGGCATAGTAGGTGTCGGCTTTCACTGCGTTACAGTACAACGTCATGGCAAAGGTCAAACCCACCACCTGCAGAGAGTGAGACAACAAAAACAATCAATGATCACACAATATACGGAAGAATAGAACACAGAAAAGACCAAGGACAGATTTAGAGATTACAGTGCAGTATAAAGAGAGGGTGATATAGAGGTTACAGTGCAGTATAAAGAGAGGGTGATATAGAGATTACAGTGCAGTATAAAGAGAGGGTGATATAGAGGTTACAGTGCAGTATAAAGAGAGGGTGATATAGAGGTTACAGTGCAGTATAAAGAGAGGGTGATATAGAGATTACAGTGCAGTATAAAGAGAGGGTGATATAGAGATTACAGTGCAGTATAAAGAGAGGGTGATATAGAGGTTACAGTGCAGTATAAAGAGAGGGTGATATAGAGATTACAGTGCAGTATAAAGAGAGGGTGATATAGAGGTTACAGTGCAGTATAAAGAGAGGGTGATATAGAGAATACAGTGCAGTATAAAGAGAGGGTGATATAGAGATTACAGTGCAGTATAAAGAGAGGGTGATATAGAGATTACAGTGCAGTATAAAGAGAGGGTGATATAGAGATTACAGTGCAGTATAAAGAGAGGGTGATACAGAGGTTACAGTGCAGTATAAAGAGAGGGTGATATAGAGATTACAGTGCAGTATAAAGAGAGGATGATATAGAGGTTACAGTGCAGTATAAAGAGAGGGTGATATAGAGATAACAGTGCAGTATAAAGAGAGGGTGATATAGAGATTACAGTGCAGTATAAAGAGAGGGTGATACAGAGGTTACAGTGCAGTATAAAGAGAGGGTGATATAGAGGTTACAGTGCAGTATAAAGAGAGGGTGATACAGAGATTACAGTGCAGTATAAAGAGAGGGTGATATAGAGATTACAGTGCAGTATAAAGAGAGGGTGATACAGAGGTTACAGTGCAGTATAAAGAGAGGGTGATATAGAGATTACAGTGCAGTATAAAGAGAGGGTGATATAGAGATTACAGTGCAGTATAAAGAGAGGGTGATATAGAGATTACAATGCAGTATAAAGAGAGGGTGATATAGAGATTACAATGCAGTATAAAGAGAGGGTGATACAGAGGTTACAGTGCAGTATAAAGAGAGGATGATATAGAGATTACAGTGCAGTATAAAGAGAGGGTGATATAGAGATTACAGTGCAGTATGAAGAGAGGGTGATATAGAGATTACAGTGCAGTATAAAGAGAGTGTGATGTAGCGATTACAGTGCAGTATAAAGAGAGGGTGATATAGAGATTACAGTGCAGTATAAAGAGAGTGTGATACAGAGGTTACAGTGCAGTATAAAGAGAGGGTGATATAGAGATTACAGTGCAGTATGAAGAGAGGGTGATATAGAGATTACAGTGCAGTATAAAGAGAGTGTGATGTAGAGATTACAGTGCAGTATAAAGAGAGGGTGATATAGAGGTTACAGTGCAGTATAAAGAGAGGGTGATACAGAGGTTACAGTGCAGTATAAAGAGAGGGTGATATAGAGATTACAGTGCAGTATAAAGAGAGGGTGATATAGAGATTACAGTGCAGTATAAAGAGAGGGTGATACAGAGGTTACAGTGCAGTATAAAGAGAGGGTGATACAGAGGTTACAGTGCAGTATAAAGAGAGGGTGATATAGAGATTACAGTGCAGTATAAAGAGAGGGTGATATAGAGAATACAGTGCAGTATAAAGAGAGGGTGATGTAGAGATTACAGTGCAGTATAAAGAGAGGGTGATACAGAGGTTACAGTGCAGTATAAAGAGAGGGTGATACAGAGGTTACAGTGCAGTATAAAGAGAGGGTGATATAGAGATTACAGTGCAGTATAAAGAGAGGGTGATATAGAGATTACAGTGCAGTATAAAGAGAGGATGATATAGAGATTACAGTGCAGTATAAAGAGAGGGTGATATAGAGATTACAATGCAGTATAAGGAGAGGGTGATATAGAGATTACAGTGCAGTATAAAGAGAGGGTGATGTAGAGATTACAGTGCAGTATAAAGGGAGGGTGATACAGAGGTTACAGTGCAGTATAAAGAGAGGGTGATACAGAGGTTACAGTGCAGTATAAAGAGAGGGTGATGTAGAGATTACAGTGCAGTATAAAGAGAGGGTGATGTAGAGATTACAGTGCAGTATAAAGAGAGTGTGATGTAGAGATTACAGTGCAGTATAAAGAGAGTGTGATGTAGAGATTACAGTGCAGTATAAAGAGAGGGTGATATAGAGATTACAGTGCAGTATAAAGAGAGGGTGATATAGAGATTACAGTGCAGTATAAAGAGAGGGTGATATAGAGGTTACAGTGCAGTATAAAGAGAGGGTGATATAGAGATTACAGTGCAGTATAAAGAGAGGGTGATATAGAGATTACAGTGCAGTATAAAGAGAGGGTGATATAGAGATTACAGTGCAGTATAAAGAGAGGGTGATATAGAGATTACAGTGCAGTATAAAGAGAGGGTGATATAGAGATTACAATGCAGTATAAGGAGAGGGTGATATAGAGATTACAGTGCAGTATAAAGAGAGGGTGATGTAGAGATTACAGTGCAGTATAAAGGGAGGGTGATGTGGAGATTACAGTGCAGTATAAAGAGAGGGTGATACAGAGGTTACAGTGCAGTATAAAGAGAGGGTGATACAGAGGTTACAGTGCAGTATAAAGAGAGGGTGATGTAGAGATTACAGTGCAGTATAAAGAGAGGGTGATGTAGAGATTACAGTGCAGTATAAAGAGAGTGTGATGTAGAGATTACAGTGCAGTATAAAGAGAGGGTGATATAGAGATTACAGTGCAGTATAAAGAGAGGGTGATATAGAGATTACAGTGCAGTATAAAGAGAGGGTGATATAGAGATTACAGTGCAGTATAAAGAGAGGGTGATATAGAGATTACAGTGCGGTATAAAGAGAGGTTGATGTAGAGATTACAATGCAGTATAACGAGAGGATGGATATAGAGATTACAGTGCAGTATAAAGAGGGTTATATAGAGATTACAGTGCAGTATAAAGAGAGGGTGATATAGAGATTACAGTGCAGTATAAAGAGAGGGTGATATAGAGATTACAGTGCAGTATAAAGAGAGGGTGATATAGAGAATACAGTGCAGTATAAAGAGAGGGTGATATAGAGATTACAGTGCAGTATAAAGAGAGGGTGATACAGAGGTTACAGTGCAGTATAAAGAGAGGGTGATATAGAGATTACAGTGCAGTATAAAGAGAGGGTGATACAGAGGTTACAGTGCAGTATAAAGAGAGGGTGATATAGAGATTACAGTGCAGTATAAAGAGAGGGTGATATAGAGAATACAGTGCAGTATAAAGAGAGGGTGATATAGAGAATACAGTGCAGTATAAAGAGAGGGTGATATAGAGATTACAGTGCAGTATAAAGAGAGGGTGATACAGAGGTTACAGTGCAGTATAAAGAGAGGGTGATATAGAGATTACAGTGCAGTATAAAGAGAGGGTGATATAGAGATTACAGTGCAGTATAAAGAGAGGGTGATATAGAGGTTACAGTGCAGTATAAAGAGAGGGTGATATAGAGATTACAGTGCAGTATAAAGAGAGGGTGATATAGAGATTACAGTGCAGTATAAAGAGAGGGTGATATAGAGATTACAGTGCAGTATAAAGAGAGGGTGATATAGAGATTACAGTGCAGTATAAAGAGAGGGTGATACAGAGGTTACAGTGCAGTATAAAGAGAGGGTGATATAGAGATTACAGTACAGTATAAAGAGAGGGTGATATAGAGATTACAGTGCAGTATAAAGAGAGGGTATATAGAGATTACAGTGCAGTATAAAGAGAGGGTGATATAGAGAATACAGTGCAGTATAAAGAGAGGGTATATAGAGATTACAGTGCAGTATAAAGAGAGGGTGATATAGAGATTACAGTGCAGTATAAAGAGAGGGTGATATAGAGATTACAGTGCAGTATAAAGAGAGGGTGATACAGAGGTTACAGTGCAGTATAAAGAGAGGGTGATACAGAGGTTACAGTGCAGTATAAAGAGAGGGTGATATAGAGATTACAGTGCAGTATAAAGAGAGGGTGATATAGAGATTACAGTGCAGTATAAAGAGAGGGTGATACAGAGGTTACAGTGCAGTATAAAGAGAGGGTGATACAGAGATTACAGTGCAGTATAAAGAGAGGGTGATACAGAGGTTACAGTGCAGTATAAAGAGAGGGTGATATAGAGATTACAGTGCAGTATAAAGAGAGGGTGATACAGAGGTTACAGTGCAGTATAAAGAGAGGGTGATATAGAGATTACAGTGCAGTATAAAGAGAGGGTGATATAGAGAATACAGTGCAGTATAAAGAGAGGGTGATACAGAGGTTACAGTGCAGTACAAAGAGAGGGTGATATTGAGATTACAGTGCAGTATAAAGAGAGGGTGATATAGAGAATACAGTGCAGTATAAAGAGAGGGTGATATAGAGATTACAGTGCAGTATAAAGAGAGGGTGATATAGAGAATACAGTGCAGTATAAAGAGAGGGTGATATAGAGATTACAATGCAGTATAAAGAGAGGGTGATACAGAGGTTACAGTGCAGTACAAAGAGAGGGTGATATAGAGATTACAGTGCAGTATAAAGAGAGGGTGATATAGAGATTACAGTGCAGTATAAAGAGAGGGTATATAGAGATTACAGTGCAGTATAAAGAGAGGGTGATATAGAGAATACAGTGCAGTATAAAGAGAGGGTGATATAGAGATTACAGTGCAGTATAAAGAGAGGGTGATATAGAGATTACAGTGCAGTATAAAGAGAGGGTGATATAGAGAATGCAGTGCAGTATAAAGAGAGGGTATATAGAGATTACAGTGCAGTATAAAGTGAGGGTGATATAGATATTAAGACCATATAAAGAGCATATATCTGAGCAGAAGTAGTCATTTTTTTCCCGTCACGTGTTTTCCACCATTCTATAAATCCATGGCATTTGTGTCTCAACTCCACATTCCTACACTATCTCCAATTCCCTCCTTAAATATATTTGTTTTCAGAAATCTGTTGATCTCTGTAACATACTCACTGCCTGACTATCTGCACATTCCTGGAGTGGTGTTTTCCAAAATTTGCCAACCATTTAAGAAATGACATTTCTTCCGATTCAATCCTAATTGGCTGACCATTATTGTGAGAGCATGACCCCTAGATCTGGAATCCCCAGCCAGGGGTAATATTCCCCCAGCACCTACACTGATGTCCCTTAAGACATTTGTATCTTTCAATGAGACCATCTCTCTTCTGATCTCCAGGCACTATAGGACAAGTCTATTCAATTTCTCCTCACTTCAATCATCAATCTAGTGAACCTATGTTTGGCTCTCTCCAAGGGAAGCCTATCCTTCCTTAGCTAAGGAGACCAAAACTGTACACACTACTCTTAACTGAAGTCTCACCAGGGCCATGCAGAATTAATGTTTTACTCTCATACTCCAATCCCTTTCTAATAAAGGCGAATGTATCATTTACTCTCCTTAGTGTTTGCTGTATCTGCTTGTTAACTTTGTGATTTGTGTACGAGAACATCCGGGTCCCCTTTAATAGCAACATCTTTCATGTCTCTCACCTTTTAAAAATATTCTGCATTTCTATTTTTCCTGCCAATGTAAATTACTCTACACTTCTCCACACTTGCCCACTCACTTAATCTGCCTTACCCATCTGCAGCCTCAGTCTCCTCCTCACAGCTTACTTTCTCACCAACTTTGTTTCATTGGCAAACTTGGATACAACACACTCAGTCCTCTCATCTAAGTCATTTACATAGATTGTACTGATCCTTGTGATACTCTACGCACTACAGTCTATCAACCCGAAATGTCCCGTTTATTCCTACTCTCTGATTTCTGTCCATTAACCAATCCTGAATTCATACTAATATATTACCCCCAATCTTATGAGCTCTAATTTTATGTAATAACCTCTTGTGTGGTACCTTAATGAATGCTTTTTGAAAATCCAAATAAACCACACCCATTGGTTCCCTTTTACCAACCCTGCTAGTTACGACCTTAAAAAAACTCAAACACTATTTCCCTTTCATAAAACCATGCTGATTCTGCCCAGTCATGTAATGATTTTCTGAATGCCCTATTACCACCTCCCTAATAATAGATTCTCTCTTTTTCTTCACTATTACTTCATTCACCCTTCCTTCACTCAGTGAGGTGTTATCAAATCACACTCGCCCCAGCGAGCAGGTATCATTCCAACTGGGCTTCAGGGGGCAATCTCCCTGGGCTTGGTTCTAGCCGCTGGTGGCAGATCATCAGCTGCAGATTTTCCAACCAGCCAATTTTGTTCTCACCAACTTTAACATGAGTGGAAACCTAGGAACCGGACTCCGGAGCAAGTGCCCTGAGCAGCAAATACTGGTTAACAAGAAAAGGAGCACATCGCAGCCTTACCTGGACCAGGGCTGAGCAAAGTGTGAAGGTTCCCACAGCCAGAAGGTTGTCCTGAAGCCAAGTCTTGACTTTTTCATAGCAGGCCTGTTGAAAAGAGGACACAGCTACCCGTCACTTTCAGACTCTAATGAGGAGACATGTGTTCAGTCTATGGCCTGGTAACCCTGTGGGTTAAAGCTAAGTTCAGGGGTGGTGCAGACAAAGTCCCCAAGTTGGATCCCCAATTGATCTGAACCACAGCCAGAGCCAATGAACTCAGGGGCCTGGGTGAAGGGAGGCAAAGAAAATGAGCATTTGATCACTATCCACCAACCCTTCCCAATCCTTTCAAATGGTTAGCATCTGCCAAACAACTTCCTCTGTGCTGTAAGCTTCTAGAATTCTAACCCTAAATAAACGGCCTGCAGGTCAATGTCGTGTGAGGGCCAGCCTCTGATTCTCCACACAATTAAATCAGCCACATGTCGCTCACTATCTAACTCACACGTGAATAATGATCAGCTCAGCGAGGGTGACTAGCAGCTGAGACCCAGATCCCAAAGACAGCTTTAAATCCTTGCCTTCACAATGGGGAGGGGCAAACAGTTCTCAAACTTAGGATATTTACAGCATCTGTCGCTGTCTTCTTTACAATCCTGTTATCTTGCTGACAGCAACTCGCATTTATGTAACACCATTAACATTGTAAAATGTGCCAGCACATTTCCCAGCAGTATTTTCAAACAAGATTTGACGCCGAGCCGGATAAGGAGATTTCATGTCAGGTGGCAGGTTTTAAGGAGTGTCTTAAAGGAGGAGAGTGAGATAGAGAGGCAGAGAGATTTAGAGAGGGAATTCCAGAACTCCAGGCCCAAGCAGCTGAAGTAAGGGGCCTCGAGTGATGGAGCAATTACAATCAGAGAAAGCAGAGGGTAGGACTGGAGGAGCTTTCAGTGATAGGGAGAGGCTAGGCCATGGAGAGATTGGAAAACAAGAAGGAGAATTTTAAAATTGAGGTTTTGCTGGATTGGAAACAAATGTAGGTCAACAAGCCTGGGGGTGATAAGTGAACAGAATGTGGTGTGTGTGTTGGATACTGATGAGCCTTTTAATCTCACACACGTACTTTTGTAGTAAGTCTTAAACTGTTTCGGTGGCTGTTGAATCAGGGTCCAATAAACCAGTGTGTGTGTGTGTGTGTGTGTGTGCGTTTGTGTGGGGTTCCCTGAGAGCTGAATAGATGCCTAGATTTGTCCAAGTTCAGAAATGTAGCCGTGCATATTGGATATCGGACTTGGAACTGCCCAGTTAAATTCCCTGTTTGTAGTTGATAGCTGGGTGCATTAGGAACCAGTAGAACCTTTGAGCGAATTGCTTGGTAATCATGCTGGACTCACCATTTATTCACTGCACCTTCATTCATTATTTATCTCTCTGTTTTTTCCTTCAGAGTTTGTACATCATTCAGCTCTTTACTTTTACTGTGACAAGAACGATTACATTTCTATATAGCCTTTATTATAGTCAACTTTCAAAAAGGGCTTCACAAAAATATCTGAAAAATTAAACATTGACCTGAAAATCAGGAGATATTACGAGGGCTGATGAAAAGCTTGGTCAAAGAGTTGGGTTTTAAAGAAGGGCTTAAAGAAGGAGACAGAGGTGGAGGGGGAAGGAGTTTCAGGGAAAGAATTCCAGAGGGTGGGACCTGGGTGACAGAAGCTACAGCCACCAACAGGGGCAGAAAGAAATGAGGCAGGCACAAGTGGCCAGAGCGAGAGGAAAAGGGTTTTTTTTTGGTGGGGAGCAGGGGTCATGAAGGGATTTAAACACAAGGATGAGAATGTTAAAATTGAGGCATTGCTGCACTGGGAGCCAAATCATCAAGCACGAAGGTGAAGTGTGAACAGGACTTGATGTGTGATAGGGGACAGGCAGCAGAATTTGGAATATATGTGGGCCAAAGACAATGGTTTCAGTCTTCCAAATGTTAAGTTTGAGTTAATTGCAGCTCACCCAGCACTGAAAGTCAGACAAATCAGAGGCTGTGGAAGGTTCAAAACGAGGCTGTGGTGGAGTATAAATGTGCAAGCTAGGCCTATCTTACATAGAATGCAGCTCAAGGACAACATGTAGATGAGAAAGAGGGGGCCAAGGATAGAACCTTGAGGAAACTCCAGAGGTTACAATGTGGGACCAGGTAGAGAAGCCATTGCAAGTGATTCTCTGGCCATTGCTGGATATACAAGAATGGAATAATCACAGAATTGTTACGGTGCAGGAGGCCATTCGGCCCTTCATGTCTACACCACCTCTCTGAATATGTCATGCTCCTGCCTTCTCCCTGTAAGTCTGCACATTCTTCCTTTTCAGATAGTAGTCTAATTACCTCTTGAACACCTCGATTGAATCTGCTTCCACCACACTCTCGGGCAGTGCATTCCAGACCCCAATTACTCGCTGTATGAAAGTTTTACCTCATGTCACCTGTGCTCCTTTTTCCAATTACTTTAAATCTGTGCTCTCTTGTTTTCAATTCTTTCAAGAGTGGGAACAGTTTCTCCCTATCTACTCTGTCCAGACCCCTCATGATTTTGAACACATCCATCAAATCTCCTCTCAATCTTCTTTTCTCCAAGGAGAACAACTCCAATCCATCTTCATAACTGAAGTTCCCCATCCCTGAAATCATTCTCGTGAATCTTTTCTGCACTCTCTTCAATGTCTTTACATCCTTCTTAAAGTGCAACTCCCAGAACTGGACACAATACGCCAGCTGAGGCTGAACTGGTGTCTTATACAAATTTAGCATAACCTCCCTGTTCTTGTACTCTATGCCCCTACTAATAAAGCCCAGGATACAGTATGCTTTATTAACTGCCCTCTCCACCTGTCCTGTCACCTTTAATAAATTATGCACATATACACCCAAGTCCCTCTACTCCTGCACCCTCCTTAGGGTTGTATCCTTTATTTCATATTGTCTCTCCATGTTTTTCCTACCAAAATGTACCACTTCACATTTCTCATGAATGTCACCTGCCACCTGACTGCCCACTCCACCAACCTGTCTTTGTCCTTTCGAAGTTCTACACTATCCTTCTCACAGTTCACAATGCTATGAAGTTTTGTATCATTTGCAAGTTTTGAAATTGTTCCCTGTACACCAAGATCTAGATCATTAATAGATATCAGGAAAAGCAAGGGTTCCAACACAGGCTCCTGGGAAACTCACTACAAACCTTCCTTCAGTCCGATTAACCATGACTCTGCTTCCTGTCACTCAGCCAAGTTTGTATTCCTACTGTCCTTTTTATTCCATGAGCTACAACTTTTCTCACAAATCTGTTGTGTGACACTGTATCAAAGCCTTTTGGAAGTCCATGTACACCACATCAACAACATCACCCTCATCAATCCTCTCCGTTACCTTTCCAAATACTCCAGTTAGTTAGTTAAACGTGATTTTCCCTTAAGAAATCTATGCTGGCTTTCCTTAATTAACACACATTTGTTCATGTGACTATTAATTCTGTCCCAAATTACCTAAATTATTGTTGCTAGAAGTGACCCTAACACTGAAGTTAAAATACCAGGTCTGTAGTTGCTGGGCTTATCTTTACACCCATTTTTTTTTATTAAGGGCATGACATCTGCAATTCTCTGGCACCAGCCCATGTCCCACCCAGCTGGACAATGGATAGGAAGTGTTGGTGAAGGAGGTCGACTATGTCAAAGGTTGCAGACAGGTTGAGAAGGTTAAGGAGGGAAAGTTTACCTTTGTCACAGTCACATAGGATACCATTTGTGTCTTTGATATGAGCAGTTTTGGTACTATAGCAGGGATGGAAGCCTGATTGGAGGGATTCATACATGGAGTTCTGGGAAAAATGGGCATGAGTTTAGGAGGTGACAATGTGTTTGAGGACTTGAGGGGAAAGGGAGATTTATGACAGCAGTTGGTAAAGGCTGAGCTGTTTAAATCCCAGGGGGAAACTTGAACAACTGTCATAACCTATATTTTCAATTGGTATGTTTGAAATGCAGCTCTGAATTCAGGAGTAAGACCACCGAGCCTCAAAAGGTTATTTATATAAAACTAAATTAAACATTTAATAATACAAGAAAAATTGTAAGCACAAATATACGTCTACAAAATTACTGCTGTAATAACTACAAAAATCCCCAAATTAATCGGACTCTCAGACCCCCGTTAAAGCAACAGTAAAACACAGATTTAAACAGACCCCAGACAAAGCACATTTGACCTTACAAATTCAAAATGAGGTTCCTTGCAGACACAGATGCAGGTGTACAGGCTGCTTAGATCTTAAATGTCTCTGCCTTACACACACAAACTCCTTTCTGTTTATACTTAGCTTCCCCTTTGAATGTAAATTTTCCATTGTATTACTGGGTTTTTAAATTTTACTTCTCCTAACAATAATCTTTTCATTCCAGTAATTTTATTAGTAATATAAACACATTGCTTGGCATCTTCTAGCTAGGTTCAAAATTTTACCCATTCTTTTGAATGGTTTATTCAACAAATGCATATTTACACTTTACCCTCTCCTTCTTACATTTATCTAATTAACATCTCAAAACTACTATACATCAGAGCACCCAGGCTAGTTGGCTTTAATCTAATTAAGGCACACACAAACTCATACATAGACACAGACCCTACTACAATTCCAATTGAACAATAATTTCTAATAACATTATAGACATTAATATCTATTCATGACAGGGAGGTTGAAGATGGGGTTGTAGGGTGCAAAGACAGAAGATTCAAGGGTTGGTTATCTGAGGAATGGTTGTGATGATGCAGGTTTTGAAAGTGAATGATTGTACCTGGTATGAGAAAAGTGATCACAATATCAGTAGAATGGGCTCAGAAACATCAAGTCATGAAGTCATCAATTTAGTGGAAATGGAGAAATCATGAGGGGTGAATATAGGAGAACAAGTAACAAAAGTTATGAGATCTGGGAAAGATAAGGGGAGATGGATTTGATCAGGATAACATAATGGCAGCAGGAGAAGGGGAATGCAGTTAACAGAAAGACAAAAATAGAATCCATATGGATCAAGATAAAAGTTGATAAACAATCAATCACACTACCAGATGTAGTCAACAGATCATCGAATAGTGGAAGGGAGGTGGAAGAAGAAGTATGTAGACAAATTAGAGAATTGAGTAAAAAATATTGAATAATAATCACGGGCAACTTCAACCATAACCCTGATATTAATTGAACAGAAGAGGTAGGTAAAGAGGATACGATAATGGAGTTCCTATACCGTGTACAGGACTCCTTTTTACATATTGGGTTAGATAGCCCAACTGGGGATGATTCACTATTGGACCTAATAATAGAGAATGAACCAGAGCTGATAAGGGAGCTAAAAATAGGGAAATATCTAAGCAATAGTGACCATAATTTAATATGCTTTAAGATGGTGATAGAGAAGGACAAAAGTATGACAAAAAACAAGTTAATAGATTGGAGAAAAGCTGATTTTGAGGCGCTGAAAATAAAACTTGAGAAAGTAAAATGGGCAATTATATTGGGAAACAATAATGTAGAACAACAATGGGAAACATTTAAACCTGTGTTCAGAGTGTAGGGAGATATATATATATATATTACGGGCACATCAATAAAAAAATGAAGACTGTGATGGAAATAGGACCATTAAGGGATAGACAGAATCATACCACAGATAATGAGAGAGAGATGGCAGAAATGTTAAATAATTATTTTGCTTCATATTTACCAGGGAGATAGAACAGGTAGAAATGACATGGGATGATGAGATGAGAAACCTGATAAGGATACTTAAAATAAAAAAGGGATGTATTGAATGAACTAAACAAACTCAAAGAGGATAACACCCCTTGTCTGGATGGATTGCATCCATGTACTTTCAAACAGTCTAGGGAGGAGATAGCAGAGGTATTACGACTCATATTTAACAATTCATTAGAAAAGAGTGTAGTTCCAGAGGACTGGTGGATAGCTATTGTAATTCTTATATTTAAGAAGGGGGACAGAATGTGTCCAGGGAATTCTAGATCAACCAGCTTAACATCATTGATAGGAAAGATGATGTGATCCTTACTACAGGAGGGAATAGAAGAACATCCCAAATTAGAAACATAATGAATAGTCAGCATGGATTTCAAAAGAGAAAATCTTGCTAGACCAACCTGATTGAATTTTTTCAGGGACAGAGAGTAGATAATGGTAATGTAGTAGATGTAATTAATCTGGGTTTTCAAAAGGCCTTTGATAAGGTGGCCCAGAATAGATTAATGAATAGTCATTTGATAGTACAGAACTTGAGTATTGCTGAAAAAAGAGAGACATGTCTAAGCTTTTCATCTTGCACTCATCAGGACACTCACAAGAAGACCAAGGGGGAAAACAACAATTTATGTGAAGAGAGTGCTGAATGGTTAGCAAGTGGCATTGCCATGTAAAATGCACCACTGATGGTGACTGACGGTTAACTGCCAAGCATTGTTTGAAATTTAAACCACGCAGCTTGACCCTGATTGGTCAAGGCATTGCCCTGAGGAATGAACCAGTGAATGACTGTCACTTATTTTGTTTAGCTGAAACAAACACAAAGTACGTGTGTGTTCTTTCTGTCTGCAAAGAACAGGGTCCTGTGTATTAACATATGTAGTTTCCAGCACACACAAATGTGCCACACTGCAGCCCGACTGACAACCTGAAATTGGTTGTCAGCGTAATTCTTAACACACTGCGGATTATTTAGCAAATGTTGTCCAATTGTGGAATCACATCTAATGTTGGACATTGTGTTTTGAGTTTTGCAAGCATGGGCTGGTTGGGTCAGGTCTGTACCTTGCCCATTTGAACAGCGGCTGGGACATGCTGTTTGATACAATCCGCCAGTCATACATACCTAGCATCACACTGGCACTGAAATTCATATACCACATTACTCATTTGTATGATAGGCAGAATGTCTTTTTGACTTGACAGCAGAATCCTATTAGTGGCGAATACCACTCGTGTTGCTACTGCGTAGGAGCAGTGTGAAACAGCTAGCTTCACTTGTTGCTCAAATTTTTGAGATACCTTACCCTTCCAGGGTAATCTGAGGTAGACTCGGCACTTTTCAGGACCAAAAGTGACAGCCTTAGGCTCATTCATGAGTTTGCATGATATATAGTGTGAAATGATCTTATTGGGATTAACCATTATCTTGCAGGATGCCTTTGATGCACCCTATTTCAGCACCAAGCTTGCATGGTGAGCAAATGGCTTGGGCCCTATTTACAAGGTTGCTGATGAGACCAATTTTATAGTGTGTGGAACTGTAAGAATCCCAATGTGTATATTGACCAGTGAAGGCAGGCTTGCAGTAGACCGTGGTAGAGAACCCCCAGGCAGATTTCTCAACTAGTATGTCAAGGAAGGGGAGTTTATTTGGCAGCTCCATTTCATAGGTGAATTTGAGTGCAGGATGGAGCCCATTAAGACACGTAAGGAAATTGCTACACGCAGCTGCAGATTTAAATATAGCGAATGTTTTCATCCATGTATTGGAAATATGCGAGGGGTAGGAGGTTAGGTCATTCCATTGAAGACACATTCCACATGGAACCCAACAAAGATGTTTGCGAGAGCTGGGTCTAGAGGGCTTCCCATGGCAACACAATCTATTTGGGCATACATGGTGTCATTAAAACTGAACTCAACTGCGAGAGTTGCTGAGTTCATAAATTCAGTGAATACTGATTCACACAATGGTGGCAGATCTAGATCACCACAATATAATGCTGAAGTGCAAATATCTATGGCTTCCTTAAGTGAAACATTATGAATAGGCTAGCAATGTTAAATAAGCACATGGACACAGCATTGCTATTGATATGTGAGTCCTGTATGGCCTTCACAAATGTGAGGGAATCCTTCACCATATAAGTGGAAAACTTGCTCAAAACTGGTTGTAATAATTTGCCCAATGATTTGGCCAATTCATGTGGTGCAGAACAGTTCATAGCTAAGATAGGGCTTAAAGGGACATCACTTTCGTGTGTCTTGGGCAAGCCATACATGCACGGATACAGCGAACCATGAGGATGAACCCTGTCATATATATCACATGGTCGCTCATCACTCTTACACAAGTCCAGCTAGCATTTTTTAGCTTATTTTCAAACAGGACTGTCTGGTCATGTTGAATGGCAGGTCCAATGGATAGGTATTTGGACCTGTCATTAAGAACGGCGTGCATTTTGTTGATAAAGCCATGCTTGTTAAGGACGACTATTCCCAACCCTTTGTCAGGTTTACTGATGTGTATGTCCAGTAAGGCCTCACAACACTGTCAGATATCCGCGTTGCATGTGAAAGTTGGACAGGTCGTTCGGAGTCCTGAAATATGTGTGCACTAGATCAGCTAGGCACGCTTTCAAGAATTCAGCATCTTCAGTAGACGCTAGTTTGTGGCGGGATAGTTGAGAGTAGGGGAGTTCAAACTAAGCTATACAGTATAAATTGTTGGTTTCCTCCTTATATTGTGAGTGTCCTGATGAGTGCAAGATGAGAAACTTCCACATGTCTCTTTTTTCAGCAATAGATTAATGAATAAAGTCAGAAAATATGGAGTCAGGGGACAAGTCGCAGAATGGATTGCTTCAGAGAGTGAGAGTAAAGGGTAGTTATTTAAAAGGTGGGAGGTTGTGTTCTACAAGTATCAGTTCTGGGACCACTGCTGTTCACAATTTACTTTAATAAGTTGGACTTCACTGTCACTGGGTCAAAATCCTGGAACACCCTCCCTAACAACACTGTGGGTGTACCTACACCACATGGACTGCAGAGTTCAAGAAGGCAGCTCACCACCCCCTTCTCAAGGGCAATTAGGGATGGGCAATAAATGCTGGCCTAGTCAGCGAAGCCCACATCCCATAAATGAAAAAAAAAAGGAACCTTGGAAGCAAAAGCACAATTTCTAAAATTGTGGATGACACCAAATTGGGGCAGGTGGTGGGGGTGTGGGAAGTGGGGATAGGGACCCAATTCAGAGGGTGGGTGTTAGTCAATACTGAGGAAGATCGCAAAAACTTACAGGAGGACATTACTAAACTTGTGAAATGGGCAAATAATTGTCAAATGAAGTTCGACACAGGTAAACATGAGGTAGTACAGTTTAGTTGCAGAATGGGGAGGTCACTTATTACTTGGAAGGTGTGAGTCTGGATGGGGTGGAGGGATAGAGAGATCTCTGGGTACAAACATCAATCACAAAAAGATGCACCACAGGTTAGCAAGACCATAAAAAAGAGGAACCCAAGCACTAGGATTTATGACTAGAGGGATAGAATTGAAGAGTAGGAAAGTTCCTCTAAAGCTGTACGAACCTTGGTTAGAACACACTTGGAGAATTGCATGCAGTTCTGGTCACCATATTATAAAAAGGATATAGAGGCACTGGAGAGGGTGCCATCTGGGATTGTTGGGTTTGACCCCTTGCACCCTTTACCAACTGGAGCATCTGAGAGCTGTTACCCACACAGAGCCCACAGGTGACAGTGATCTGGGTACTTACATCTTTCCACCACGTGTCTGGAGAATGTAGACCACAGCTCACACTGTATTCCCGGCAGCACGAGTCTGGCACTTGAGTGGTGTTGAAGGCCTCAAACCAGTCGGTGTAGTTTGAAACTCCACAGCACCTGAACTGGAACAGCCAAACGTAAAACACATCAGGGCAGTTCACAGAACATGGCTTTCACCACTAACCCTTCATCAGCCTCATCCACTTCCATCCTTCTCAGAAACATCAACATGGACTGTATGGGCCCAAGGGCTTCTGTCAGTGCAGTTCTCTACAACATATGCCTCTGAGCATAGTCCTACCCCATACCTCTCTCCCAGTCTACATTTCATTTCCTGGAATATTTACTCACTTTGACCCTAACCCTAAAAAAGCACTAACACCCACCTTTCCAATTATCATCTTATTACCTGTGTCAGCCAACTGGAGTCAGGTAGTGTGTGAAGGAGGTGATTGTTATAATTCAGAAAGCCAGTTGGTGAAGGACAGAACTGGAGCCAAACTTTTCTCACTCTTACATTTATTTACAGAGTGAAACATTACAAGCACACACTTCCTAACTCAGCCACACCACAGTTTCAATAAGCATTTCTTTATATGTGCTGAAGTGAACCCCCCCCCACCCCAGTTAGTGCCCTCTACCTGCATCCAATTAAACACAATTAATATGCAATTAGCAGTGATTGGCCTGAAGAGGGTTTTGACTCGAAAAGAGTTGAGGAACCTCTGAATGAATGGATAGTTAAGAGACTGAGCTGGGAACTGCAGCACAGGTTGGAAAGGAAATCAATCAACCATGAATATAACTTACAGCCTTTAAAGCCTTCACAAGCTGTTATGATATCCCAGGAAATGACTCCATTCAGTGAAGTATTCTTGTCTCTGAGTTAGAAGGTTGTGGGTTCAAGTCCCACTCCAGAGCTGGGATTTTCTGGCTCCGTTGTGGTGGGACCCACTGTGGGAGGTTTGGTGGCCCAGCCAAAAGTCCACTGACTTTCGGCAGGACCGGGTGATCCTGGTGGCGGGCGGGGCTGGAAAATTCCACCTCAGGAATTGAGCAAAAAAATCTAGGCTGACACTTAACTGCAGTACTGAGGGAGTGCTGCACTGTTGGAGGTGGTGTCTTTCAGATGAAACATTAAACCAAGGCCCAGGCTGCCCACCACCATCGCACAGTAGCAGCAGTGTGTACCATCTACAAGATGCATTGCAGATATTCACCAAGGCTCCTTCAACAGCACCTTCCAAACCCACGGCCATTACTATCTAGAAGGACAAGGGCAGCAGATAGATGGGAACACCACCACCTGGAAGTTCCCCTCCAAGTCACTCACCAGCCTGACTTGGAAATATATCGCCATTCCTTCACTGTCGCTGGGTCAAAATCCTGGAACCCCCTTCCTAACAGCACTGTGGGTGTACCTACACCACGTGGACTGCAGCGGTTCAAGAAGGCAGCTGACCACTACCTTCTCAAGGGCAACTAGAGATGGATAATAAATGCTGGCCCAGCCAGCGAAGCCCACATCCCATGAGCGAATATAAAAAAAAAGGTAGACATTAGAGATCCCATGGGTCTAACTTGAAGAAGAGCAAAAACTGATTATCTGGCCATTAATACGTTGCTGTTTGTGGGAGTTTTCTGTTTGTAAATTGGCTGTCACATTTTCTACATTATAACAGTGACTACACTTCAAGAAGTAGTTCACTGACTATAATGCTTTGCGACATATTGAGGTTGTGAAAAACATCTTTCTTTCTTTCAATGTGCATATTCAAAGAACTCTGTAGTATAATAGGTTAATAGAATAGTTATGGTAATGGGTTAGTGATGCAGAGCATGATGTAACAGTGACATCAACAGTCATGTGCTAGAGACTCTGTAGAGCTGATGGAAGATTCTGTACTCAAGAGAGACATACCTATTCTGTAACCTATCTTGCATATAGTGTTAACAAAGCCGTTTGTGGTAACTACCTGAGTCAAGACTACAAATACTCAAGCTAAGATAGACCAAACAACAAGTGTATGAAACATGGCAGCAACGATGGTGATACCAATCTAAAAAAGAGTTGGTGTCCCTGACAGAACACCCATGACAGGAAACTGGAAGAAAACCTGATTGAAGCAAAGGTCTGCAAACATATGTAAGAAGGAGGCAAACCGGAAAGTGGTAGTGATGTCAGTACCAGGTGAGCAGTCACTGCCCCTACCCCCCGCCAGTTCCAAAGTCTCGAGGGCCCTGCAGAGACACCAAAAATGGGAGCTATGGAAGAAATATTTCCTCCGGTATCGAGCAGCATCCGGTCTGCATGCTAAACGACAGAAGCACCAGGTTAGGTCATTCCTTTATTCCATGGGACTGGCCACCGATGATGTCCTCTTGAGATGGGGGTAGAAGACTCCATAGACTTTGAAACTGCCCTAAAAGCCTTCAACACGTAGCTTAGTCTGAAATAAAACCTCACGATTGAGTGAGTGCAATTTAATTGGAGATCCCAAAGACAAGGGGAATCTGTCAAATTATTTCTTATTGACCTATATTGCTGAGCCAGTTCCTGGGGGCATGCTGGGACCCTTGCTTTTCCTGATATATATTAATGACCTAGACTGTGGTGTGCAGGGCATGATTTCAAATTTTGCAGATGATACCAAGATTAGAAATGTTGTCAACTGTGATGAGGATAATCTTGAACTTCAAAAGGATATAGACATGTTGGTGGATTGGGCAGACAAGTGGCAGATGAAGTTCGATACAAAGAAGTGTGAGGTGATTCATTTTGGCAGGGAAGATATGGTGAGACAGTAGAAAATAAAGAGAGAGCCTCTGAAAGAGGTGCAGGAACAGAGAGGCCTCAGTGTATATGTACATAGGTCATTGACGATGGCAGGGCATGTTGAGAGAGCAGTTAATAAAGCATATAGCATCTTAGACTTTATTAATACAGGCATTGAGTACAAGAGTAAGGAGGTCATGTTGAACTTGTATAAGACACTAGTTAGACCTCATCTGGAGTACTGCATCTAGTTCTTGGCGCCATACTTGAGGAAGGATATGAAGGCATTGGAAAGAGTACAGAGGAGATTCACAAGAATGATTCCTGGGATGAAGAACTGTAGCTGTGAGGATAGATTGGAGAGACTGGGACTCTTTTCCTTGAAGAAAAGAAGGTTGAGAGGGGACTTGATAGAGATATTCAAGATCCTGAGGGGTATGGGCAGGATAAATAGTGAGAAACTGTTCCCACTCAAGAGAACATTAAGAACTAGAGGACAGAGATTCAAAATAATGGGCAAAAGGAGTAAATGTGATGTGAGGAAAGTTTTTTTCACCCAGAGGGTGGTTGGAGTCTGGAACAAACTTCCTGAAAGGGTAGCGGAAGCAGGTTCGATCGAGGTATTCAGAAGAGAATTGGATTGCTACCTGAAAAGAGAGAATGTGTAAAAATCTGGCAGATGGGGTATACTGTCGGAAAATGTGAAATTGTCCATTTTGGCAGGAAGAGTAAAAGAGAGGCATTTTATCTAAATGGTGAGAGATTGCAGAGCTCTGAGGTGCAGGGGGATCTGGGTGTCCGAATGCATGAAGCACAAGAGGCTAGTATGCAGGTACAGCAGGTAATTAGGAAAGCTAATAGAATGTTATCATTTATTGTGAAGGGAATTGAATACAAAAGTAGGGAGGTTCTGCTTCAGTTGTACAGGGCACTAGTGAGACCACACCTGGAGTACTGTGTACAGTACTGGTCTCCTTTATTTAAGGAAGGATGTCAATGTGTTGCAATCAGTTCAGAGAAGGTTTACCAGACTAATACCTGGAATGGGCGGGTTGTCTTATGAGGAAAGGTTAAACAGTTTAGGCTTCTATCTGCTGGAGTTTAGAAGAGTAAGATGTGACTTGATTGAAGCATATAAGATCCTGAGGGGTCTTGACAGGGTGGACATGGAGAGGATGTTTCCTCTTGTGGGAGAATCTAGAGCTAGAGGTCATTTTTTGAAAATAAGGGATCGCTCATTTAAAACAGATGAGGTGAATTTTTTTCTCTCAGAGGGTCATGAGTCTTCGTGAAAAAGTAGTGGAAGCAGAGTCTTTGAATATGTTTAAGACAGAGGTGGATAGATTCTTGGTAAGCAAGGGGGTGATAGTTTATCAGGGGCTGGTGGGAGGCAGACTTGAGGTTACTATAAGATCAGCCATGATCTTATTAAATGGTGGAGCAGACTCAAGGGGCTGACTGGCCTACTCCTGCTCCTTGTTCATATGTTTGTATGTACGGGGATAAGGTGGGGGAGTGGGACTAGGTGGAATGTTCTTTCAGAGAGCCAGTATAGACTCGATGGGCTGAATAGCCTCCTACTGCACTGTTAAAAATTCTGCGATTCTGTGATTCTGTGGTTATGAGAAAGAAACCATTATAACAGCAAGTGATCCATTAGAAGGTGTGGTGCTAGAGATTGGTACACTATTTGAAGCTATTGCAGAAGCATTTGAAGTCTGTTGTTCTTTTTGAACTGTCGGCTGTGTTTGCTATGGCAGAGCAGCATTCGGATCCTTGTCCCACTGAACCCACCAATGCAACGCCTTGTATATCGCTGGTTGACCATGAAGTGTTGTCCAGGGAGAACAAAATGCTTGATTTCATAGACAATCCCACTGCCAGAGCGCTGGTAGAACCTGTTAGTTTGGCTGAAAATAAACTGACGCGCACACTTTGGTCTCATCTGGAAATCTTCCTCCCAATAGAGATGTCCTTCAGTGCAGGAGCCAAGACCAAATCTTCAGAGCTTCCATAGGAGTCCTGTACAAGAATTTTGTCTTGGTGTCATTCTGGAGATTCATCCCACTGCTGAAAATGGTGTTGTGTTATCGTCATATCTTGGCCCAGTCCTCCCATTGCCCACTCACTGAAGAAAGTGGGCAATCTGATCTCTACCTACAGAAAGTGAGAGCCGTTTCCAAAATATTGTCGGGAAATTATATCACCTTCATTTCCTGCAATGTCTACAGGAATTTTCTCGTTCTTCTTCCCGTCGTCCAGATTCGTTTGAATCTCAGATCTTCAATACTTTGTTCCTCCTCAATGCAGCAGTGAATTATACAGCTAAGAAATTGTTTCTTGGAGTTGAAGAAACTTTATCTTCTTAGGCCTTTCTCCAGTGTGTTTTGAGGGAGCAGAAGATTCCTGAGTGAATCCTTACCTATCCTCTCCCTGTTCACGAGAAAGCAAGTGTTGATGTCCTTCCACCTTCTCTCTTGGATCAGCTTTGCTTTGAAGAGGTTTCATGGGTCTTTAAAATTCAGCTGAAGATCACACTCCAATTACCAACAGTCGTGGAAAGCCTTGATGTTGTGCTCCATGGAACAGGGGAACGTCCACATGTTTCCAAGACATCTTCCCAGAGAGCCAAGAACACTGTGGGCGATTGAATCCCTTATCACAGTGACTTGCAGGTGGTTGGTGGTCGGGCGGGGAGGGGCAGTGGGGTGAGATTAGGGTTGGGAGTTGGGTAGAATCTGTAACAGTAAAAGGAAGTTGCAGAAATGTAATGTAAATAGTTTAAGAAATAGTTTGATATCATTATTAAAGAAATTGATATACTTGTGGGAGGTGTAGTATAATGGGTTACTAGTTATGGTAATGAGTTAGTGGTGTAGAGCATGATATAACAGTGATATTAGCAATCAGGTGTTAGAGACTCTGTAGAGCTGATGGAAGATTCTGTACTCGTGAGAGACATACCTATTCTGTAACCTATCTTGCATATAGTGTTAATAAAGCCGTTTGGGGTAACTACCTGAGTCAGGACCACAATTACTCAAGATAAGATCAGAGACGCAATCATGCTTGACCAATTTAATTGAAATTTTTGATGATGTAGTAGAGAAGGTTGTTGAAGGAAATGCAATGGATGTTGTCCATATGGATTTTAAGAAAACCTTTGACAAAGTACCACATAAAAGGTTGGTTAACAAAATTGAGGCTCATGGAATAGGATGGTCAGTGTCAACTTGGATTAAACTATGGTTTAAGGACAGGAAACAGCGAGTTTTGGTAAATGTGTTATTTTTCAGACTGGAGGCTGGTAGACAGTGATATTTTCCAAGGATCAGTACTTGGAGCATTGTTTTGTTTGATATATGTAAATGACTTGAATATTGGAATAAAGTAAGATTTCAAAATTTGCCAATGATACCCAACTTGGGGGTATGGCAAACAGTGAGGATGATACCAATTAACTGCAACAGGGCATAGACAGACTAGCGGCAGATGGGACTTAATATACAGAAGCGTGAAACGATGTATTTTGGTAGAAGGAATAGGGAGAGGCACGATAGACTTAATAGCGCAGTTCTAAAGAGTGTGCAGGGACAGAGGTTCCTATGCATCAATCTTTGCAGGTGGCATATTGAGAGAACAGTTCACAGTTCTTAATATAGAGATGTTGAGTACAAAAACAGGTAAGTTATTCTGAACCTTTAGAAAGCTCAGGTTAGGCAACAACTAGAGTATGGAGTCCAGTTCTGGTCACCACACTTTAGGAAGGATGTGAGGGTCCTTGAGAGGGTGCAGATGAGATTTATCAGATTGGTTCCGGGGATGGAGGATTTTAACCTCAAGGTTAGGTTGGAGAAGCTGGGGTTGTTCTCCTTGGGGCAAAGGAGATTGAGGGGAGATTTGATAGAGGTGTACAAGATTATGACAGGGTTAGTAAGTTAGTAAGAAAAGTTGTTCCCATTAACTGATGGTACAAGGACTAAAGCACAGATATAAGGTGATGGGCAATGTGAGGAAGAACTTTTCTATGCAGCGAGCAGTCATGACCTAGAACTTGCTGCCCATGAGGGTGGTGGAAGCAACGACAATCAATGATTTCAAAAGGCAACTGGATGGCACCTAAGGGATATAAACTTGCAGGGCTATGGGAATAGAGACTGACTGGATTGCTCTTCAGAGAGACGGATTGGACTCAGTGGCTGCCTTCTCTACCTCTATAACTCGATACCCTATGACTTTGTTCATTCATTCAGAGCCTCTTCGACGATCTTCTCTCTCACCCACCCCCCTCTTCATGTCAATTACCTCCTCCAATTTCAGCAACCTTTTTGCTGATGATACAACTCTCTATTTACCAGCTTCCTTCATGTCCCACACCCTCAGTGCTTTCAAACCCCCATCCTCTTTCAATACAACAGAATGTCATCCTCCACACCTTCAGAATCTAGTACCTCAGTGGCACTGATGTATCTCACCTGTTTAACTAACTGTTCCCATTGCTGAGATGTGGAATGGCTAAATAGCTATCATTTCAAATAACTCTTGTGTTATTATAATGATATCATACCTTGGCCTTATTTACTGTACAAGACTCAAGGCACCAATCGCTCATTGGGATTGGGTAAACAGGTTGTGGGTCCATTTTTTAGGACTAGGTACATGAGAACAGTTATACACAGGTATAAAGCTTGAAGGCATCAGAGCTGTGTGTATATGTGCTCTGCGCTGAGCAAAAGTGAAACTAAGACTGGATCACAGGACACAATTCCCTCCAATGATGTCCTGCTCATATCCCTTAAAGGCATATTACAACAATAACGTGGCCACATCACTTTCTCTCATCTTAAATACAACTCCTACATTTTTTGTCCCTAAAACTGTCCCTAAGAACTCTTCTTTCTTCTTCTTTCTGCTCTAAACACATTTTGACAACTCCGAACTATCCAAACAAAGGCTGACTCAACCCAGACTTGAACTTTGCTCTCTCTTATCTGGGGAGATTCAAGTAGTATCAATCTGACCCTCCTTGGACAGGCCACAGTGAAAAATCTTGCTGTAACAGGTAATCTCCAACCCCTCATCAGTTTTATCACCAGGTAGACCCCTCTCACCTTTGCTCTCCACCCCTCATCAGTTTTATCTCAAGTACTGTGCTCAATGTTGCTCTGAAGTTCCACTCTTGCTCCTTCTAACCTCAGGTATGCGATCCCTCGCACTTTTCCTCTGTCACTGTACTATGGTCAAACCAAGTTATCAAACTTTCTGCAGGACTAATTTCCAGAACATCCAGAGTTCCTTCTCCTGGTTTCTCCTTCCTCCCACTGTCTCATGTTTTTGTACCCTAGCCCTGGTGTGACCCATTCGCCCTTTACTGAATCTTTCATCTTTCCTACTTTGTCTGATCTTACATTTTGTTCCTTTATTCTTTCCCTGGGTCTGTCATATCAAGCTGGGGTACAACTTAATAAGATAAATCAGGGGTACAATTTTCCTGGAGGGTGTGGGGTATAAGCTGATTTTCTATCAGAATTCCAATTGAACCTCAAAGCCTAACACTGTTACAACATCAGTGACAGAATAGCTGCACTATCCCTGTCCTGTGTGCTCTTAGTGCAGCAGTGAAACTGGAACTTTAGACAACATCCAGCCATGGTGAGAGAGTTTCCTGGGCTAGAGTAAAGCTGTGGGTCACAGTCTGGCCTTCCTCACCCAGTGAACTGGGCTTGGAAAGCTGAATTAACTACGGTTGCTGGCCTGTTCACTAGCCACATGTAGATGTCAGCTGAGCACATGATCAGGTTCAACCTTGGTGCCCCGCTTCTTCACCCCCAGCCAGTCTCTCCCCAACACACTAATGCCCCAGACACCCCCCTCACAACTGGCAGTGCCCCTGCCCTGCCTTGCGCTCCCCATTCCATTCCAGCCTCCTCAATACTATCCCACTGCATTGTCATTGTCTAGACTGATGAAGCTCACACATGAAGATTATTAGGACTAACCCAGTACCCAGAATTATTGTCAAAGATCTCCAGGATAAACATAGGCACTGCAGAGATGTTCACTACTGCTTTGAATGTTAAGATTTCCTTAACTGTAGATGAGGTTAGTGAGAGTTTGCAATCTCCAGGCAGAGGAATGGGAACTCATCAATTCTTCCATGAAACTCCTTTGAGATTCAGCAGGCCAGGCTATACTTCATGTATATGTAATGTATGACCCTGGTTCATTCACCAATCAATTCAATGTGTCCTCTGCTTACTGACCCTTTTGCAGTTCAGTGCCTTTATCAAACCACTTTCTCTGCTCCACAGAGAAAATCCCCAACTTCTCCAAACTCGATTTCATCTTTTATCTTTTGTACCATTCTAGTAAATCTCCTCTCTACTGTCGCCATTGCCTTAGGCGGTTCACCATCACTTATTAGGTAATAAATGCTGGCCTCACCAGTGATGCTCACATCTCGTGCATATATATAAATAAATGAGTCTATGATGTGATACTTTATCAAACGCCTGTTGAAAGTCTAGACACACATTCATTGCATTAGCCTCATCAGCCCTCTCTATTGCTTCATCAAAGAACTGATTTAAATCAGTCAAATACTATTTTCTGTTGCTAGGTCCATGCTGGCTCTCATTTATTAGCACATGCCTCTTCAAGTGTGAATTAATTTTGCCCTGGACTATTGTCCCTGAAAGGTTCCCACCACCAGCACCATTAGACTGACTGCCTTCTGCTTTTTGAACAGGGGTGTACATTTGCAGTTTTCCAGCCCTCTGGCACTTCTCTCCTACCTAAAGAGAATTGGAAGATTGTGGCCAGAGCCTTGTGATTTTCATCCTCACTTCCCTCAGCATCCCATCCAGATGGGGTGGCTTCTCTACTTTGACTATTGCCAACTTTTTAAGTCCATCTTTATTTTTACCCTCTCCAATTGCTCACTCCCTCCTCCTGTACTGTGATGTTTATAATATTCTTTATTCTGGTGAAAACAGATACAAAGTACTCATTCAGTACCTCAGTCACTCCCTCTGTCTCCACAAGGTCTCCTTTCTGGTCTCCAATCAGCTCCACCCTTCCTTTGACTACTCTTTATTTATCTGTTTATATTGGGTTCGCTTCTAAATTAGCCACTGATCTATTCTCATACTCTCCCTCTCTCTCTGTTTGTCCCCCTTATTCCCTTTTTAAATCTTCTTATTTTCTATGTTCAGCCTGCCCTCTATTGTGAGCTCTACAGTTGTCATTATGCTCCTTTTCCTGTCTCATTTTAACCTCTATATCATTAATCATCCAGGGAACTCTAGCTTTTGATGCCCTTCCTTCTGTGCCTGAACCGTTTCTTCTTTGAAGTCCTCCCATTGCTCCTTTACTGTTTGATTACAATCCACCTGAAAGTGGCTTATTCCATTTGCTGAAATAAACCCCCTCCAGTTCACTATTTACCCCCTAGACCTTTCCTTGTCATAGTCCATAACGATTTTTAACCTGATGATATTATAATCGCTGTTCCCTCCGATACTCTCCCATGAAACATGCCCAACTTCATTGCCCAGAACCGGGTCAGTCCAGTATTGCTCCCTTAAGTGTTACGCTGGTAACATACTGATAAAGAAAATTCACTGGTACACATTTCAGGAATTCCTCCCCCTCTTTGTCCTTCTCACTGTTACTATCCCAGTCTACATTGGAGGTTCTGAATCCTCCATTATCACTACTGTAAAATCCTTGCACTTTTTTGCAACGTGCCTGTAAACCTGCTCTTCTATCTCATGCCCATTGCTTCGTGGCCGATAGTAAACATGCAGGATCATAATGGTTCTTCCTTCATTCTAACCAAGTAGATTCTCTCACTGAAAAGTTACATACTTCATCCTTTTAATTTGATCAACACTGCCACCCACTCTCCTATCATTCCTGAATACATTGTAACCGGGAATATTACCTTGTTTCCCCCCAACTCTTTGTTTAAGCCAGGTTTCTGTTATTGTCACTATGTCATACTCCCATGTGGCTACTCGTGCCTCCAGCTCACCGACCTTATTTACCAGGTTCAGTACAGTTCCACACACACTCTAAACCTAACTTAGTCAGCCTCATATTTCCCCTAACCCAGATCTCCCCTATTTCTGAGCTACTATTTATTCTAATGCTATCTGTTTCTCCCAGTACTCTGTGCACCTCCTCTTTATTGCTCCATGCTGGTACCCCTCCCCCTGCCAATTAGTTTAAACCCTCCCCAACAACACTGGCTTACTTCGAGAACAGTGGCCCCAGCTCTGTTGAGGCATCCATCTTGTACAGGACCCTCCTGCCCCAGAACTGGTTCCAGTGCCCTAGCAATCTGATACCATTCCTCCAGCCTCACATTAACCTGTCTCATCTTCATAATTCTATACTCAATAACATTTTGCACTGGAGATAATGCAGAAATTAGTACTGTCAAGGTCTTGCTCTTTTAACATCCTCCCATTGTGTTTCCCTACATTGCTGGGCCCACTCCTTCACCATCCTGTGCCATGGGTACATTATACATTGCACTCCCACAAGGTATCAGCAGCCTCACTGGTACTCAGCATCGAAAACCAGTTTGACAGTGCCACACTCCTGGAGAATTCTCATGCCAACTTCATACCATGCCGTGTGGTCACCTACTTTATTATCTTCTTGATTTTGTGTAGGCTGTGAGATGACCACCTACTGTGTGCCCTGCAGTGACTTGAGCCACACTTCAAACTTAGAAACAAGTTTAGAAATTCTGAACTTGAATTCTAGCAACTGGGGGTACCTGGTTATCCAGGACACAGGAAACATCCTGGAGTTCCCACATTGCACAGGAACTGCAGGCAATGGGTCTCGGCTGTCCTGTCACTTTTGCTTAAAAGGTTATCTATCTAACTATATAGATATTTATTTAATTTAGTGTCTCCTTACTCTAAGTTATGAATTATTTATTTATATAGACCAGATTTTTACTTAATGTAATTCGGATCCCTTTAAAGTTGTAATCACCTACTTAGTTAATTTTACCCCTTAGATCTAGTTAATTACTCTTGTTTATTTATACATTTACTTCATTATTATCACCCCTTGGTTTAAAATTACTGAGCACCTCCTTTCTCCTCTGCACTGAATTCCCTCTATCATCAAATTCACGTAGGTTGCCACTGTTTCGCTGATTGACTCAGCTCTATGCTTTAGCTGATATTCTTTGAATATGCACCTTTCAAAAACAGACTCATTACAACTGATCAGCTAACTGCCGGACACACTGACTAACATCCATAGTAAAACCTGAACGTGCTGGAAATACTCAGTCATTCTGGCAGCATCTGCGGAGAGAGAAACTGAGTTAATGTTTCAGGGCGATGACCACTCTTCATTTCCAACAATGTCCGCCAAAAGTCCATTCAGCTAAAACATTCACTCTGTGACGTGTGAAATGGGGATCCAGGTGGACCTACGTCTGTCTGTATGATGCTCCAAGCGTTTGTGAGGCCGATATTCCCGTCTGTCTCAAACAGCTGGAGACCTTCCTTCAGATCCTTCCGAGCGTAAGTGTCAATCTGAGAGTAGAAAGGAGAGAGGGAGAGGCCTGTGTTAATGGAGCTTTAATCCAGAGCAAAGATTTGGCTTAAGTTATAGGTGAGTGAGAAGCAAGATAACTGGAATCTGTGAGTAACAGAGTGTAGGGAATGAGAAAACATCAGAGACTGTGAGGGAACAACTTGAGTAGAAGATTCAGGCTCTAAAACATAGGAAACATGATTGCTGTCTTGGAATAGATTGGCTTAAACCACAGAGAGGATGATTGTCGCAATTGAGCTATTTTGCCTCTGTTGGAAGAGTGCACCAGCATCAATGCCTTGTAGCTGTAATGTTGATGCTGTGCAGACAGCTTACAACCTGGCAATCCAGGGAGAATGAATGCAAGAGTGAGAATACACTAGGGGTATGTGGAGGAGGAGAGTTTGCTTATTGACCTTTCTACTGCTTTTCTGAAAGCCTCATTCATTGGTGACCGCTCAGCTTGTCTATTCCAAAGTGCTGTTGGTCAGCCTCCCACATTTCACCCTTCAGAAACTTGAGATCATCCAAAACTCGGCTGCATATGCCCTAACCTGCACCAAACCCAAATCATCCATCTCCCCTGTGCTGGCTGACCTACATCACTGTCACCAAATGAAACAACACCTCAGTTCTAAAATTCTCATCCTTGTTTTCAAATCCCTCCGTGGCCTCGATCCTCCCTATCTCTATAATCCACTCCAGCCCTTAACCCTCCGGGATACCTGTGCTCCTTTAATTCTGGCATCTTGTGCATTACCAATCAGAATTGCTCCACCACTGGTGGCCTTCAGTTACCTAGGCCCAAACTCTGGAATTCCCTCCCTACATCTCTCCACCTCTCTACCTCGCTTTCCTCCTTTAAGCCACTCTTTAAGATCTACCTCTTTGACCAAGCTTTTGGTTTATCTAATCTAATATCTCACTTTTGTGCCTCAGTGTCATATTATGTTTTATAAAGCCTCTATGGGCCATTTTATTACATTAAAGGTGCCAAATAAGTTCAAGTTGTTGTTTCAGGCTTTGTTCCAGATGATTCCTCTTTAATGCTTGAAGGGCTGCATGACACACACCAGCTGATGTTAAGTGTTGAACCGCAATACTCGGGGCTCGTGCTGTGACTGTTACCTCAAGCATTCCAACACACTCAGGCTTACAAGCCCAGGCAGGCTCCAATCAATCAGAGCTTGGAATCAACAGTAAATATGCACCAGACGACTCATTCCCATAGTTACTTCACACAAGTGGTGCATTGATACCTCCTGTGTGACTCCAGAGGGTTCCTTCCCCTGATTATAAAAGGAATTTATTTGTTTGGTCACCTGACGACAGGTGAAGTCACCTGGTAGCCGCTGTGGGATTGGGCCTTTGTGAACATCCTGCAGCCTTTACATCGTCCTTGATGGGTTTGGTTATTAACCAGAACCAAGTGAATTGCAGCGAGCTGCACTCTGGGACTTGTATCAATCTAATTAGCTGCTGCAAAAGCGCAGGCAAATTGAAATGAGAAGGTCAGTCCTTTACCTACCAAGTGACTTGGCTGAATGGATATAGATTGTACAAGAATTAATTGAGGGATCCAACACTAATCCAGCAGGGATTATAAGAGAATTAATTGAGGCTTTCCAACATAATCGGCCTTTCAATATCATACTGCTGCCAGCAAGGACCACACAAGCCTACGGTCTGTCACCCACTGATGCTGCTCCAGTCAAAGCCATTTCAAGTAAAAACAAAATACTTCAGATGCTGGAAATTGGAAATAAAAAATTAAAGTGCTGGATAAACTCAGCAGGTCTGGCAGCATCTGTGGAGATAGAAACAAAGTTAACATTTCGAGTTCCAAAGAAGAGTCATATGGACTTGAAACGTTAACTCTGTTTCTCTCTCCACAGATGCTGCCAGACCTGCTGAGTTTTCCCAGCATTTTTGGTTTCTATTTCAGGGCCATTTCAAGTCTTGGATCTGCCTGGACGCTGTGCCTCTAATCTGATGAAGAATGTTAAGGACAATCTAATAGGTAAGCCTGTCCCCTTTCACTCTGCTGAAGGTAATGAGGAATCCTTTGATGAGGAGCAAGCTGTGCCCAGTAACACTGGAAGGAGGATCAGACACCATCAGGGAGCTGTCATGACCCAATCTGTCAGCTGGTTTCTTTAATGTTGGAATCAGAACACTGAATGAAGCGTTTTGTCTTCAGTCCCAGCTATCAATCACATCCCTCCTCTTAACCACTGTCTGAGGCTGAACCAACCTGTTTCCAGCCTTAGTCTGAGCTCAGTGTATGACCTCCAGATCCTTTCCAACACCCACTGCTCTAGCAGCCTCCCATCTTTCATTCTCCACGAACTCTAGGTCATCCAAACCTCTGCTGCCTGTGTCCTAACCTACCAAATCCCCTCCTCCCAACAGCTCTGTGCTCGCTGACCTACAATGGTTCCTGGTCCAGCAACACCTCAGTTTTAAAATTCTCATCCTCTTATTCAAATGTCTCTATGGCCTCTATCCGTCTCTGGCCAATTCCAGTCCCACAATCCTCAGCTCCTCCAATTTTGATCTCCTGCATACCCCTGATTTTAAACACCCCAACATAAGTGGCGTAGACTTCACCTGCTTAGACCCTAAGCTGTGCAATTCCCTCCAAAAACATATCCACCTCTTTACCTCCCTCTTCCTTTAAGTTGCTCCTGACAACCTTCCTTGACCAAGCTTTTGGTTCCCTGTCCAAATATCTCCACCTTTGGCTCAGTGTCAAAGTGTGTGTGATAACACTCGCGTGAAGTCCCTTGGGACATTGTACTAAATATATAAATATAAATTGTTGTTATTGTTGAACCGGTGAACTGAGTTAATCTGTCACTCTCTCTCTGCCTGTCTCCACCTCTCACACTACAAAAGATAAAAGCAAAAAACTGCGGATGCTGGAAATCCAAAACAAAAACAAAAATACCTGAAAAAACTCAGCTGCGGAGAGGAGCACAGTTAACGTTTCGAGTCCGAATGACCCTTCAGTTCTGTTGAAGGGTCATTCGGACTCGAAACGTTAACTGTGCTCCTCTCCGCAGATGCTGCCAGACCTGCTGAGTTTTTCCTGGTATTTTTGTTTTTGTCTCACACTACAAACACCAGCTCAATCCAATTTCTTTGCTTCAGTTTGATTGGGTAGTTCAGCTGCTTTTCTCTGATTGGGACATTTACAGACCTTCCCCAGCCAATCAGACTGCATGTTCTTACTGTGTAGCACCCTTTCTCAGGTTCTTTCCTAACCTTCAGTTGCCCTTTGTTGTTGCAGGGGATGGATGACTGAAGGATTTAATCAGCTTTCAGCCTCTGTGCTGCTGCTGTCTCATTTACATCCTTTAAACTCTGCTGAGAATTGCTGAATACTGTCCCAGTTAATTGGAAATAACAGGAAGCAACCTTCACCATTGAAGATATTAAAGGGGCTTTATTTTTTTCATCCGCAATTTACAAAGATCAGAGTATTAGATCAACTAATCTGTGATCCACATCTTGTGAACAATGAGCACTATTTTGCCCAGAATTTTCGACACAAACTTGGACAAAGAATCACAAAGTAGAGATCCTGACCCATTTCATAGAGAGTTCGGTTTCTATGGAGAACACACTACATTTAATTCCCAAGTATACCAAACATTCTCACACTTGGCACATTTCCAAGGTTAAAACCGATTACCAAAAATTCCCTTCTGACGAGGGACAGGTATCTCAACCAAAGCGACTGGTATTTCACCCAGAGGGACTGGTATCTCACCCAGAGGGACTGGTATCTCACCCAGAGGGACTGGTATCTCATTGAGAGTGATTGATATTTCACCCAGGGGGACTGGTATCTCACCCAGAGGGACTGGTATCTCATTGAGAGTGATTGATATTTCACCCAGGGGGACTGGTATCTCACCCAGAGGGACTGGTATCTCATTGAGAGTGATTGATATTTCACCCAGAGCGACTGGTATCTCACCCAGAGGGACTGGTACCCCATTGAGAGTGATTGATATTTCACCCAGGGGGACTGGTATCTCACCCAGAGGGACTGGTATCTCATCGAGAGTGATTGATATTTCACCCAGGGGGACTGGTATTTCAAAAAGGGGACTGGTATCTCACCCAGAGTGACTGGTATCTCACCCAGAGGGACTGGTACCCCATCGAGAGTGATTGATATCTCACCCAGAGGGACTGGTATCTCACCCAGAGGGACTGGTATCTCATCGAGGGTGATTGATATCTCACCCAAGGGGACTGGTATTTCACCAAGGAGACTGGTATCTTCAACCAGAGGGACTGATGGGGACAGGTATCTCACCCAGAGGGACTAGTATCTCACCAGGGGGACTGATATCTGACCCAGTGGGACTGGTTTCTCACCCAAGAGGACTGGTATCTCACCCAGGAGGACTGTTAACTCACACAGAGGGGCTGGTATCTCACACAGGGGGACTGCTATCTCACACAGACTGGTATCTCATCCAAGGGACTGATATCTCACCCAGGGGGACAGGTATCTCACACAGGGGACTCCTACCTCAACCAGGAGGACTGGCATCTCACTCAGAGGTGCTGGTATCTGACACAGGGGGACTGGTATCTCACTCAGGAGGACTGGAATCTCAGCCAGAGGGGCTGGTATCTCACCCAAAGGAACTGGCATCTCACCCAGGTGGACTGGTATCTCACACAGGGGGACTGGTATCTCACACAGGGGGACAGGCATCTCACCCAGAGCGACTGGTATCTCACCCAGAGGGACTGATATCACACTCAGGGGCACTGGAATCACACCCAAGGGTCTGGTATCTCACCTGGGCGGACTGGTATCTCACCCAAGGGGACTGGTATATCACCCAGGGGGTCTGGTATCTCACCCAGAGGGAATCGTATCGATCCTAGGGGACTAGTATATCACCCAGAAGGATTGGTATATCACCCAGGGGGTCTGGTATCTCACCCAGAGGGAATGGTATCGATCCTAGGGAAACCAGTATATCACCCAGAAGGACTGGTATATCACCCGGGGGACTGGTATCTCACCCGGAGGGATTGGTTTCTCACCCAGAGTGTCCTCTGCAGTAACTGTCGCTGAGTGGGAAAAAACAAAGAGTGACATCACAGGAAAACCGTAAGTTCATTGGCTGGTAAGTATTTGCTAGTTTGAACTACCTGTTCTAAATTGATTTCAGATTAAAGGTGACTACTGAGGCCCAGGATTGGAGACCTAACATTTCAGCTTCAACTAAGCAGAGGGAGTGAGTGCCAGTCGATTTTAAAAAGTGTATTTTGAATCTCAATTCTAACTTGCTTTCAGATTAAAGGTAAATAGGAGAAATATTTTACAGATTGATAAACTAAAGACCAGTAGGAAATTTAATAAACAAATTGAAAAACGAATTAAATAAAAGAGATGCAAGGCCAGGCGATGTGCTGTAGCTGCATGATGTGGGAGCTGGTGGACCCCATTGTGGTTCCTAGTGACCACATCTATAGCAAATGTTGGTTGCTCGAGGAACTCTGGCTCAGAGTTGATGAGCTAAAGTCTGAGCTTCGGACATTGCGACACATCAGGGAGGGGGAGAGTTACCTGGACGCTGTGTTTCAGGAGATAGTCACACTGCTTAGATTAACTACCTTAAATTCAGCCAGTGGTCAGGGACAGGAGAGTGTGACTATGAGCGAGGCGGGTAGAAGGATCCAGGAAGTTGCACTGCAGGAGCCTCAGCCCTTGCCCTTATCCAACAGGTTCGAGATTCTTGCTCCCTGTGTGGACGAGAGTGAGGACTGTAGGGAGGATGAGCAAACTGACCATAGCACCGTGGTACAAGGAGCCATTCAAGTGGGGGAGAAAAGCGAAATGTAGTTGTATTCGGGGATAGTATAGTTAGGGAAACAGATACTGTTCTCTGCAGCCAAGATCGACAGTCACGAAGGCTGTGTTGCCTACCTGGTGCCAGGGTTAAGGATATTACATCTGGGCTGCAGAGGAACTTGGAGTGGGAGGAGAAAGATCCAGTTGTCGTGGTCCACGTAGGTAGATATAGGTAGAACGAGGAAAGAGGTTCTGCTGAGGGAATACAAAGAGCTAGGGGCTAAATTAAAAAGCAGAACCAAAAAGGTAATAATCTCCAGATTACTACCAAGCCACGAGCTAATTGGCACAGGGTCAATAAGATTAAAGAGGTAAATGTGTGGCTCAAAGATTGGTGTGGGAGAAGTGGGTTCGAATTGATGGGACATTAGCACCAGTACTGGGGAAAGAGGGAGCTATTCCATTCAGACGGGCTCCACTTGAATCATGCTGGGACCAGTGTCCTGGCGAATCACATAACTAGGGTTGTAGATAGGGCTTTAAACTAAATAGTTGGGGGGAGGGCTCAGTTGCATGGAAATATAAAAAATCAAAGTTTAAGGAGAGGGTAAGAGTGCAGGTTAGTGACGAGGCTGATTGTTACCAAAAAGTGAAAGGAAGGGACAGAGTGTGTGAACGCCATATTGCACCAAAGAATCATATAAGAGTAGGGAAAATTGACAATAGGGCAACTTAAAGGCTTTGTATTTGAGTGCATGTAGCATTTGGAATAAAACTAATGAGTTAACAGCGCAAATAGATATAAATAGGTATGATTTGGTGGCGATTACTGAGACGTGGTTACAGGGAGAACAGGTCTGGGAGTTGAATATCCAAGGGTACTCAGTGTTTCGGAAGGATAGGCAGGAAGGAAAAGGAGGTGGTGTAGCTTTGTTAGTAAAGGAAGAGATCAGTGCTATAGTGAGAAATGATATAGGCACTGGAGAGCAAGACGTAGAGTCAGTCTGGGTAGAAATAAGAAATAGCAAGGGAAAGAAGTCCCTGGTGGGAGTAATCTATAGGTCCCCAAACAGTAGTTCAGCAGTAGGGCACGGTATAAACCAGGAAATACTGGGAGCATGTAAGAAAGGCACGGCAATAATCATGGGCGATTTTAATATGCATATAGACTGGACTAATCAAATTGGCAAGGGTAGCCTCGAGGGAGAGCTCATAGAGTATATTAGAGATTGTTTCTTGGAGCAATATGTTGTGGAACCAACCAGGGAGCAGGCTATTCTGGATTTGGTTTTGTGTAATGAGATGGGATTAATTAATGATCTCATAGTAAAGGATCCTATAGGGAAGAGTGATCATAGCATGCTAGAATTTCAGTTTGAGAGTGAGAAACTTGAGTCCCACACTAGTGTTCTGGAGTTAAACAGAGGTAACTACATAGGCTTGAGGGCAAATTTGGCCCTAGTGGACTGGCAGGAAGACTACAAGGTAGGACAGTTGATGAACAGTGGCAGATATTTAAGGTGATATTCAATTCCTCCCAAGTAAAATATATTCCAGAGAGGAAGAAAGATGGTAAGAGGGGGAAAAGCATCCATGGCTCAGCAAGGAAGTTAAAGATAACTTAAAGGCAAAAACTAAGGCATACCAAATTGCAAAGGTCAGTGGCAGGCCAGAAGGTTGGGAAATTTTTAAAGATCAACAAAGGGTTACTAAAAAAATAATAAAATGAGCAAAGGTAAATTATGAAAGAAAACTAGCACAAAATGTAAAAACTGATAGCAAAAGCTTCTACGAGTATATAAAAGGAAAGAGAGTAGCTAAAGTGAATGTTGGTCCCTTGGAGGATGAAACTAGAGAGTTAATAGTGGGGAACGCAGAAATGGCAGAAAAGCTTAATCAATATTTTGCCTCAGTTTTCACGGTGGAGGACACCAATACCACCCCAATAGTAACAGGTAGTGCAGATGGTATAGAGAAGGAGGAACTTAGAACAATCACCATCACTAGAGATAAAGTACTGAGCAAACCATTGGGATTAAAGGGTGACAAATCCCCAGGGCTTGATGGCTTACATCCCAGGGTCTTAAAGGAAGTGGCAGTGGAGATAATGGATGTATTGCCTATAATATTCCAAAATTCCCTGGATTCTGGAAAGGTTCCAGTGAATTAGAAAAATGCTAATATAATACCATTATTCAAAAAGGGGGGGAGGCAGAAAGTAGGAAACTATAGACCAGTTAATTTAACGTCTGTCATTGGGAAATTGTTGGAATCCATCATTAAGGAAGTAGTAATGGGAAAGTCAAAGTGCAATCCATCAGAGTCAGCATGGTTTTATGAAGAGTAAATGGTGTTTGACTAATTTGCTAGAGTTCTTTGAAGATGTGACAAGCAAAGTGGATAATGGGGATCCTGTAAATGTAGTATATCTGGACTTCCAGAAGGCCTTTGATAAGGTGCCGTACAAAAGATTAATACACAAGATAAGATCACACAGAGATAGGGGTAATATGTTAGCTTGGAATAGAGGATTGGCTAACCAACAGAAAGCAGAGAGTCGGGATAAATGGGTCTTTTTCTGGATGGCAAGCTCTAACTAGTGGGGTGCCACAGGGCTCGGTCCTTGGGCCCCAACTATTTACAATCTATATTAATGACTTGGATTCAGGGATAGAAGGAACTATGGCTAAATTTGCAGATGACACCAAAATAGGTGGGAAAGTAAACTGCAATGAAGAAATAAAAAATGTACAAATGGATATGGACAGGTTAGGTGAATGGGCCAAAATTTGGCAGATGGAGTTTAACGTGGATAAGTGTGAGTTTATCCATTTTGGTCGGAAGAATAAAAAGGTGACTTATTATTTAAATGGAGAGAAACTTCAGAATGCTTCAGTGCAGAGGGATCTGGGTGTCCTCGTGCATGAATCGCTGAAAGCTAGTATGCAGGTACAGCAGGTAATAAGGAATACAAATGGAATTTTGGAATTTATTGCTAAAGAAATAGAGTATAAAAATATGGGAAGTGTTGTTGCAACTGTACAAGGCATTGGTGAACACCTGGAGTACTGTGCACAGTTTTGGTCCCCATACTTCAGGAAGGATGTAGTTGCACTGGAGGAGGTTCACTAGATTGTTTTCAGAGATGCGGGGCTTCTCTTATGAGGAGAGATTGAGCAGTTTAGAAGGATGAGAGGAGAGCTAATTGAGGTATATAAGATGCTAAAGGGGATAGACAAAGTAGACGTGGAGCGGATGTTTCTCCTTGTGGGGCATTCTAGAACGAGAGGCCATAGTTTTAGGCTAAGGGGTGGTCAATTTAAATCAGGGATGAGGAGGAATTACTTTTCTCAAAGGGTTGTGAATCTGTGGAATTCACTACCTCGGAGTGCAGTGGATGCCGGGACGCTGAATAAATTTAAGGAGGAGAGAGACAGATTTTTAATTAGTAATGGGTTGAAAGGTTATGGGGAGAGGGCGGGAAGTTGGAGTTGAGGCTAAAATGAGATCAGCCATGATCATAATGAATGGCGGGGCAGGCTCAAGGGGCTGAATTGCCTACTCCTGCTCTTAGTTCTTATGTTCAGGGGGACTGGTATTGCCTCCAGAGGGACTGGTACCTCACCCAGGGGAATTGTATCTCACCCAGGGGACTGAAATCTTACTAAGAGGGGCTGGTATCTCACCTAGAGGGACTGATATCACACCCAGAGGGATTGGTATCTCACCCAGGGGGGCTGGAATCTCACCCAGGGGGACTGGTATCTCACCCAGGGGCCTGGTATCTCACCCAGAAGGACTGGTTAATCACCCAGGGCACTGGCATCTCACCCAGAGGTACTGGCATCTCACCCAGAGGTACTGGTATCTCACCCAGAGGGACTGACATATCACCCAGAGGGACTGACATATCACCCAGAGGGACTGACAAATCACCCAGGGGGACTGGTATCTCACTCACGGGGACTGGTACCTCACCCAGATGGACTGGTATATCACCCAGGGCACTGGCATCACTTCCAGAGGTACTGGTATTCACCCAGGGGAACTGGTATCTCACCCAGAAGGACTGGTACCTCACCAAGGGGGACTGGTATATCACCCAAAGGGACTGGTATCTCACTCAGGGGTGCTGGAATCTCACCCAGAGGGACCAGGATCTCAACCAGGGGGACTGGTATCTCACCCAGAGGGGCTGGTATCTCACCCAGAGGGGCTGGTATGTCACACAGCGGGGCTGGTATCTCACACAGGGGGACTGGTATCTCATTCAGGGGACTGATATCTCACCCAGCGGGACTGGTATCTTACCCAGAGGGGCTGGTATCTCAATCAGAGGGACAGATATCTCACTCAGTCGGAGTGGTATCTCACCCAGGGGACTGATATCTCACCCAGGGGTACTGGTAGCTCACCCAGAGTCACTGGTATGTCACACAGAGGGACTGATATCTCACCCAGAGGCGCTGGAATCTCACACAGTGGGACTGGTATCTCACACAGAGGGACTGGTATCTCACACAGAGGGACTGGTATCTCACCCAGGGGGACTGGTATCTTGCTCAGGGGACTGGTATCTCACCCAGAGTGACTGATATCTCACACTGGGAACTGACATCTCAACCAGATGGACTGGTTTCTCACACTGGGGGCTGGTATCTCACCCAGAGGGAATTTTATCTCATACAGAGGGACTGGTCTCTCACCCAAAGGGTCTGGTAACTCACCCAGGGACCTGGTAACTCAATTGCCTGTGTGTGTGCAGCTCCAATGACACTAAGGAAGCTTGGTACACTCCAGGACAAAGCAGCCCACTTGATTGGCACCCCGCCCACTACCTTAAACATTCACTCCCTCCACCACCGACGCACAGCAGCAGCAGTGTGTACCATCTACAAGATGCACTGCAGGAATTCACCAAGGCTCCTTCGACAGCATCTTACAAACCCACAACAACTACCATCTAGAAGGACAAGGGCAGCAGTTAGATGGGAACATCACCACCTGGAAGTTCCCCTCCAAGCCACTCACCACCCTGATTTGGAAATATATCGCCGTTCCTTCGCTGTCGCTGGGTCAAGATCCTGGAACTCCCTTCCTAACAGCACTGTAGGTGTACCTGGACCACACGGACTGCAGCGGTTCAGGAAGGCAGCTCACCAACACCTTCTCAAGCGCAGTTAGCGATGGGCAATAAATGCTGCCCTAGCCAGCGAAGCCCACATCCCGTGAAGGGATTTAAAAAATCCCAGAGGGACTTTCATTTCGCCCAATGGGTCTCAGAGTGTCTAATATCTCACCCAGAAGAATTAATATCTCAGTCAGTGGGACTTGTCTTTCAGCTCTATTATCATTATTCTTGTGTATACTCTGTTTTTGTTTGTATTAAGCTTATTGAGCACTGGGACATCTCAGTCTCGTCCTCAACAGAGCTTCACACTAATGCACTCATACCTCTGGTTTGGGTTGCTGAACAAACATGGAGAGTAAAGCCTCTGGCTGACTTTCCTGCCCCCAAATCAGGCTTATGGTGCTGAATTAGCATTAAACAGCTCACTACTGAAGTGGGGTGTTGCCATTACCTTCCTGGAGAACCTGTCTGTCCCATTGGAGGCTCATTGGGCAACGTCTTTGATCATTATAGCAGTTTGAGTTAATAGAGGAAGGAGCAATGTGCATCATGGAATTCAGGAGTTGGTGAAATTACAGAAAGCTGCACCAGCGAACAGCATTGCTCAGCATCGCAGGATTAGGGGACACAGGAAGTTGTGTAGTTGGGAGCAGGAAGATACAAAGGGACATAGACGGAGTAAGTGGGAAAATCTGTGGCAGATTGTGCCCAATATGTGAAAGTGTGAAGTCATTCACTATGGAACAGAAAGACAAATGGGAATACATTGTCCACGGTGAGAGATCAGGATACGTGGAGAAGTGAAGGGATTTGGATGTCCTTGTACAATGAATCACTATAACTCAGGATAAAGGCACAAATACAAGGAGGAAAGTTCTCTCAAGAAGGCTGGAATTCTATGGGGAGGAAATGCTGCTGCAGCTGTGTCGAGCCTGGGTTAGACCACACATGGAGCACTGGGATCCATGTTAGGCACCATGTGTCAGGAAAGATACATTGGCCTTGGAGGGTGTACAGTGTAGACCCAGCAGGATGACACCAGGTCGAGAAAGATTAAAGGACTGGTTGCATAAATTAGCCGCATATTGCATTAATTTTAAAGATTGAGAGATGATCTGATTGATGCATTAATGATGATTAAAGGGTTTGATAAGGTAGATAGAGAGAAATCATTCCTTCTTGTGGGGCAGACGAGAACAAAGGAGCAGAAACTAATACTTCAAGCCAGGTTGTTCAGCCTTGACACGAGGAAGCATTGATTCACACAGGGCAGTGGAAATGTGGAACTCTCTTCTCCAAATTGCTGGATCAACTGAAAACTGAGATTGGTGATGATTTTATTGGCATGGGTACTTTATAGGCCAAATTCAGTTGAATGGAGTTGAGGTACAGATGAGCCACGATCAAGGTAAATGGTTCACTCCTGTTCCTAATGTTCCTGTTCATCAGTGAAGGGACCAACAGACCCAGGTACCCTCTACCCAGTGAGTTCCATTTTCCTGGGGCAATTTTATACATTAATGCGAGCTTCACTGTAGCTGTTCCTCTCTGACTTTCAGTGTGGTACGGACGATCTCTCTCTTTCTCATGCAGTTAGATTGTTTTAAAACTGAATCCCAGAGCTGGGTCTGACATGAATGCTGAACAGAGGCTTCATTGAATTTTCATGTGCAAGTACATTAAACATTTCAGAAGCAGTTTCCTTACCTGACCTCTGTAGACACTGAAGAGAATCCCTCCAATCATTTCCATCACAAAGATAATTAGCAGCAGGATAAAGAACTGAGCAAGAGACAAAGGAGCACAGGGAACTTGTAAGTGCACAAAGGTAAAAGGTTATAATTTAAACACAGTTACCAAACACACACAGCATCCTCACACATATACACACTCACACCCAGTATAATATACACACAGCATCCTGACACATATGCACAGTCACACCCAGTATAATATACACACATCATCCTGACACATATGCACAGTCACACCCAGTATAATATATACACAGCACCCTCACACATATACACATACCAAGTATATTGTACACACAGCATCCTTACACATATCACACTCACACCCTGTATAATATACACACAGCATCGCCACACATATGCACACTCACCCCATGCTCCTTATAGTATATACAGAACATCCTCAGACATGTGCACACTCACACCGAGTATAATCTATACACAGCATCCTGATACATATACACACTCATATGCAGTATAATACATAGACAGCATCCTGACATAAACAGACTCACACCCAGCATAATATACAGACAGCATCCTCTCATATATACACACTCACAACCAGTATAATATAAACACAGCATCTTCACACATATTCTCACACACACCCAGTATCATATACACAGCATCCTCATGCATATGAACACTCACACTGAGTATAATAATTACACAGCATCCTCATACATAAACGCACTCACACCCAGTATAATATCCACAAAGCATCCTCATACATAAACGCACTCACACCCAGTATAATATATACACAGCATCCTCACACATATACACACTCACACGAAGATAATATACACACAGCATCCTCACACATATACACACTCACACGAATATAATATACACACAGCATCCTCACACATATACACACTCACACCAAGTATAATATACACACAGCATTATCACAGATATACACACTCACACCCAGTATAATATATACACAGCATCCTCACACATATACACACTCACACCAAGTATAATATACACACAGCATTATCACAGATATACACACTCACACCCAGTATAATATACACGCAACATCCTCACACATGTACACACTCACACCCATTATAATATACACACAGCATCCTCACACATATACACACTCACACCCAGTATAGTATATACACAGCATCCTCACACATATACACACTCACACCAAGTATAATATACACACAGCATTATCACAGATATACACACTCACACTCAGTATAATATATACACAGCATCCTCACACATATACACACTCACACCAAGTATAATATACACACAGCATTATCACAGATATACACACTCACACCCAGTATAATATACATGCAACATCCTCACACATGTACACACTCACACCCAGTATAATATACACACAGCATCCTCACACATATACACACTCACACCCAGTATAGTATATACACAGCATCCTCACACATATACACACTCACACCAAGTATAATATACACACAGCATTATCACAGATATACACACTCACACCCAGTATAATATACACGCAACATCCTCACACATGTACACACTCACACCCAGTATAATATACACACAGCATCCTCACACATATACACAGTCACACCCAGTATAGTATATGCATAGCATCTTCACACATATACACACTCACACGCAGTATATTATACGCACAGCATCCTCACACATATACACACTCACGCCCAGTATAACATACACACAACATCCTCACACATATACATACTCACACGCAGTATATTATACACAGCATCCTCACACATATACACACTCACACCCAGTATAACATACACACAACATCCTCACACATATACACACTCACACGCAGTATATTATACACACAGCATCCTCACACATATACACACTCACACCCAGTCTAACACATAGACAGCATCCTGACACATAAACAGACTCACACCCAGCATAATATACAGACAGCATCCTCTCATATATACACACTCACACACAGTATAATATACACACAGCATCCTCACACATATACACACTCACACCCAGTATAGTATATGCACAGCATCCTCACACACATACACTCTCACACCCATTATAGTATATGCACAGCATCCTCACACATATACACACTCACACGCAGTATATTGTACGCACAGCATCCTCACACATATACACACTCACACGCAGTATATTGTACGCATAGCATCCTCACACATATACACACTCACACGCAGTATATTATACGCACAGCATCCTCACACATATACACACTCACACCCAGTATATTATACACACAGCATCCTCACACATATACACACTCACGCCCAGTATATTATACGCACAGCATCCTCACACATATACACACTCACACCCAGTATAGTATATGCACAGCATCCTCACACATATACAACACTCACACGCTGTCCTTTATGATATGCACTCAGCAGCCTCACCCACTAATCTTTATAACAGACACAGAGACCCTCATACAACATTCTCACACTTGTACATCTCCACAGTCACAGTCCTTGATAACGGATCATAATATCCAGGCTGACACTCCAATGCAAGGGGAAATGTGTACCGATCGTCCCACTCCTTTCCCCCTCCCTCCTCCTCCTTCCCTAGTCCAGATTTCATTCTGCCCATTTCCTTCTTTGCTGATACCCGAGGTTGAAAATGATAAGGGAGCACAGCAATTTGTAGCTGGACAAGCCACAGTGAGTGGAGCAGAGAGAGGCTGTGAAATAGTTTTGATTCTAACTCTCTTCAGGGCTGGATCTTTTCCCAATCCCTCAATTCTACTTTATATTTTTTTGACAGGAACACAACTGTTCTATAGTTTGAAGAGAAATCCTCTGGTTAACTCTATGGTGGAGGTGTTGGTCAGGGTTTGATATCGAGATTAAATTCTCCGTATTCACCCGTATTGTCTCTCTGCACATGCCACACCATTGCAGGACCCTTCCTCATACTAAACATCTAATCACCACTGAGCCTTTGGAAATATGCTCAAGGCCTCTGTTCAGGTAGCCGGCAATATTCGGAAATACGGACAGTGAGCAGTGCTGGAAGTTTCATGCTTTCCCCTTATTCTGTTCGATGGGTAACGGAGGACTGGAGTCCTGATGAGAAATTCTAGCGAGACAACAGGAGCTAATGACCTGGGTGTTATCGGAGAGCTTGTGCGTCCATCCTGTAGTCTGCACAGAACAAACAGGAGGCTGTAGATCTCTTCACCGCAACTCAAAATTACATCGGGAAATGTTTCGAAAAACACAACATTCATTATCTTCAAGGCCCAGCTTTCCCAACTCCCGAAAGGAAGTCCCATGAATGTTGATTCAAAGAATTTGAGCAGAATGTGCTATCTGGGAACCTTGGGTTTTAATTCAGAAATGCCTCAAATTCACCAATTCAAGAGCTTTCTGCTTTATTACTGACTCAGATGAGGTGGTCAAGGCGGACAGTAGAGGAATCACTCTCCAACCTTTATTCAGTTCTGAATACTGGTGAGACAGTACAGGAGTCACTCTCCAACCTCACTCTCCAACCTTTGTTCAGTTCTGAATACTGGTGAGAGTGATGGTTGAGCTGGGGTGTGCAGTCCAATGGTGCACGGTTGACTCAGCTGTAAGGGGTGGGGGATGGGCAGTGGTGGGCTGCGGTGGGGACGGGCAGGAGGGAAATTGGGAAAGTAATAGTGTTAGGAGATTCTACAGCTGAGGGGTATAGACAGGCATTTCTGCAGTCACGGATGTGAATCCAGGGTGGTGTGTTATTGCCCTGGGGCAAGGGTCAAGTATGTCACTGAATGGCTGCAGAGCACCCTGAGGGAGAAGGGTGAACAGCTAGGAGTCGTGGTCCACATTGGTACCAACAATATAATTAGAAAGAAGGATGAGGTCCTGAGTCAGAATTTATGGAGCTAGGAAGGAGCTGAAAGGCAGTAATCTCTGATTACTCCCCGTATCACCCACCAGTGACTATCGAAAAAGGAGGGTAGAGAAGATGAACCCTGGCTGGAGAGAGAGTGCAGGAGGGAATGCTTTAGATTTCTGGGACATTGGGACCGGTTCTGGGGGAGATGGGACATGTACAGGGACCAATGACCTTGCAGGGCAGTTTGCTGGTGCTGTTGGGGACGGTTTAAACTAAGTGGGCAGGGGGATGAGATCCAGGAGTTAGCATTAGAAAGGAGAAATAAGATACACAAAGAATTGGGAGAGACAGATAGCAGTAGAATAAGAAATAGTAAGATGGGAGTCAGAGGAAGAGGACATGCAATCAGGTTAACATTAGATTTACTGTGAATGTTTGTACATGTATGTGAATGAATGTGAATGTATGTGCATGCATATGAATGTATGTGAGTGTATATGTGATAATAAAGTGGGTAAGCAGCAGGTGTAAATAGTCACGTGGAAATAGGATGTTGTGAAGATAACAGAGACCTGGCTGAAAGGAAGGCAAGACTGGCATTAAATATTCCTGGGTAGAAGGTGTTCAGGAAAGATAGGAAGGGAAAGGGGAGGAGTGGAAGAATTGAGTAAGGAGAATATTACGTTGCTGGAGAGAAAGGATGTTCTTGAGGGCTCAAGGACAGAATCTATGGGCTGGACATTAAACCTTCTGGTGGGTGAGGGGCTTGTAAAATGCAGTGTGTGTCCTGCCGGCAGGCTTCCCACCTGCCCCCAACCTGTCTCCCATTTTCCATGGGCTGCTGGAGGCATCAAGCCACTCGCCCATCCTGGGGCCTATTTAGGCCTTTAAGTGGCCAAACGGGCAGTGTGGTAGCTTTTACTGGATGGGCTGAGTCGGGCAAGGATAGAGGAACCTCCTTTGTGGGTCCTCTGTGCCCACTGGAGGCACCACCCCCCTCCAAGGTCACACTTAGTCACTTAGACAAATGTGGATTAATTAAGGAAAGTCAGCATGGATTTGTTAAAGGCAAATTGTGCTTTACTAACTTGCTTGTGTTTTTGACAGGGTAACAGGTTGATGAGGGTAACGTAGTTGATGTGGTACACATTGAATTCCAGTCCAGAGTAGGTTCATTAGGTTGATCCCGGGTATGGAGGGATTTTCCTATGAGGAGAGGTTGAGTAGGTTGGGCCTGTACTCATTGGAGTTTAGAAGAACGAGAGACCACCTTATTGAAACATATAAGATTCTTAGGGAGCTTGACAGGGTAGTGGCTGAGAGGTTGCTTCCCCTTGTGGGAGGGTCTAGGACCAGAGGGCATAATCTCAGAGTAAGGAGGTGCCCATTTAAAACAGAGATGAGGAGGAATTTCTTCTCTGAGGGTAGTCAATCTGTGGAATTCTTTACCACAGAGGCCTATAGAGGCTGGGTCGTTAAGTATATTCAAGGTTGAGATAGAAAGATTTTTAATCAGTAAAGGAATCAAGGGTTATGGGGAAAAGGCAGGAAATTGGAGTTGAGGATTATCAGATCAGCCATTATCTCATTGAATGGTGGAGCAGACTCGATGGGCTGAATTACCTACTTCTGCTCCTACGTCTGGTAAATTCATTACCTCCCTGCACTTGTATTCTATGCCCCTATTAATAAAGCACAGGATACTATATGCTTTATTAACTGTTCTCTCCACCTATGCCCAAAATCCCCCAGACCAACACGCGTAAGGTGGTGACCAGGCCCTGCACACCTTGCTGGGCACTACTGACAATGGATTGATATGGTCTCCCCTTCCCTGGACTGGACGTGGACAGTCTTTTCAATGTCAGCAATCTAAACTGAAGCTCTCTGCCCATTCTGGCCCTGACTCACTTTGGGGCTTCAGCCCTAGGTTCACTTCCCATTCTGGCCCCAAGGACATTCCCACCCTCACCCCCACCCAATCATGTGTCTGAGTGAACCCTTCCCCAGTGTTCCCCCACCCCCCCGCCCTTTCCAGTCAGGCCCTTGCCCTCCAGCCCCTTCCCTTGCCTCTGTCCCGTCTTCCCCACCCCTCCACCAGTCAAGCCTTTGCTTGCCAGCACATTTCGATTCCCGCCGCCCCCCGCCCCAGCCCCCCGCCCCTCGCCTTACCGCTGGTCTGGTACGTAGAGCCTTGGCTCCGCAACCCCCCTGAAATTGTTGTGCTGTTGCCTGAGCAGCCTGGCGTGAATCAGAGGAGCTGAGAGCGATGCCCGATGTAAGGTAGGCAAACATATCTCAAAGTCACGTGTGAAGTGCAGTTTGCCAGGTGCACGTCCCTCATATCCGACCGTGAATCACGCTGGCCTAATTAGAGGCCGCCATAGCCTTTTGATCCAGCATGGGGGCATGATTCCAGCAAGCTGCCTTCATAATTAGTATTCATGATATCCAAATGTATTCAACTGCTGTTCCCGACATGATGCAGCGGGAAACGTGTGTCGCCATTGAAGTCTGGAGAGGACAATCGCAACCTGTTTTCACACTGATGTAAACCTGACTTGTGCACTCCTGCAATATTTTCCCCTCCCCCTCATTACACCACTGCTGACTGGAGTGGAAAATCCCGCCCAAGGTGAATAGCAAAAGAAGCAATGGTGAAGAAAACCTTTTTACACAGTGGGTGGTTAGGATCTGGAATGCGCTGTCTGACGGTGTGGAGGAGGCCGATTTAATTCTGGCATTTAAAAGGGAATTGGATCATTGCCTGATCAGAAAAGATTTGCAAGGCGATGGAAATGACTGGAGGAGTGACACTAGCTGAGTTGCTATTGCAGAGAGCTGGCATGGACATGTCAAGCCAAATGGCCTCCTTCTGTGCTGGAAGCATCTATAATTCTATGATTTCAGTGAGTGGGCAATTATCTTTCTGCAATACATCAATAATAACAGCCAAATTCAGTATCAAACACACAGGCATCAAGGACTGAAACATCAGTCAGTGTGCACCATGTGGGAGTGTGGGGCTAAATGGGAGGTTGCCGGGGATGGTATAAACGGTGAGGGTTGAGGGTTTGGGGAGGAGGTGTGAGGGGTGAAGGCTTAGGGGTGAGTGCTTTGGGGTGAGGGTTGAAAGATGAGGGTTTACAGGTGAGGGTTTATGGGTGAGTGGTTGGGCTGAGGGGTGAAGGGTGATGTGATTTATTGATACTTACAGCCAGTAGAAGACATTTATTTTCTTTAATTGCACCAACACATCCCAGAAATCCGACTATCATCACCACAATGCCGATGCCAATGAGCAGGTTGGCAGCTGATAAGAAGGGGATGGTTGTGGAGAGGGTGGCGAAGTTACCCTGTGTTACAGCCAACCAGATCCCAACTCCCAGGATCGCACAGCCTCCCAGCTAGGAAGCAAACAAAGAAATATCATCAGCAATTGATGTATCCCAATCCTATTGAGAGCCATTGTACAGAATAAAGACGGGTAAATGGCAATAAACACATTGGGGTTCTCCTGGTGAAACAGAAGCTTTAACTCTAGAACAAAACAGCCCCACTCAATTACCCTCTGTCAGAACATGTTATTTAACATTTAAAAATTCTTTACTTTTGCTTTTCAGAACTCTTCATCTCCCCGAGGCAGCTCTGTGTCTCAGGGAGCTTTTCCAGTGTGCACTCACGCGCATGCGCCAAGTTCTCCGTTCGCCCCACTTGCCCTCCTTCCCCCCCACCCACACCGACAGCGCTGAACACTGCAGCATGCGTTTCGCGCTGGGCAGGCCTTAATTAGCCCGCCCAGCGTGAACCGCGGTCCGGCCCCAATCACAGGCAGTGATTGGCTTCCCACCCGACAAGGGCAAATTCTGCCCTGGGAACATGCTGGAATCCATTATTAAGGAGGGAGGAGGAGGACATTTAGAAAATCAGAATACAATCAAACAGAGTTAACATGGTTTTGTGAAAGGGAAATCATGTTTGACAAGCGGGATGAATAAAGGGGAACCAGTAGATGTAGTGTATTTGGATTTCCAAAAGGTGTTCGATAAGACATCACATAAAAGGTAGTAACACAAGGTGAGAAAGAGAATGATTTTTTTGGGGGGTGGGGTGGTGGGGGTGGGGGGGTGGTATATTAGCATGGATAGAGGATTGGCAAACAGGAAACAGAGTTGGGATAAACAGCTATTTTCAATCTAACTAGTGGAGTGCCTCAGGGATCAATGCTGGGGCCTCAACTATTTATGATCTATATCAATGACTTAAATGAAGAGATCAACTGCATTGTAGCCATATTTTCACGGATACAAAGGTAGGTAGAAAAACAAGTTGTGAGGAGGACCTAAAGAGTCTAGATAGTCATAAAGAGTTATAGATAGGTTAACTGAGTGAACAAAAATATGGCAGATGGAGTTAATGTGAGAAAACATGAGGTTGTCCACTTTGGCAGGAAGAATAGAAAAGCAGAATATTATTTAAATGGAGAGAGAGTGCAGAATACTGCAGTACAGAGGGGTCAGGGTGCCTTTGTACATGAATCACAAAGGGAGTTGTCTTAAGAGGAAAGGTTGAGCAGGTTGGGCCGATTCTCACTGGAGTTTAGAAGAATGAGAGATGATCTTTTTGAAAGGAGATTCTGAGGGGGCTTGAGAGGGTGGATGCTGAGACGATGTTTCCCCTCGTGGAGGAATCTAGAACTAGGGGGTCACAGTTTCAGAATAAGGGGTCTCCCATTTAAAATGGAGATGAGGAATTTCTTCTCTCAGAGGGTTGTTAGTGATTGGAATTCTCTTCCACAGAGAGCTGGAGAGGCTGGGTCATTGAATATATTCTAGGCTGTGTTAGATTTTTAATGGACAAGGGAGTCGAGGGTTATGGGGGACAGGCAGGAAAGTGAAGTTAAGGCCACATCAGATCAGCCATGACCTTATTGACTGGGGTAGCAGGCTCGAGGGGCCGGATGGTCTACTCCTGCTCCAAATTCATATGATCTTATGTTCACAGTGGGACATACACTGGCACACACATACTCTCAGTGAGACACACACACACACTCTCTGATACACACACATACAAACACACATGCAAACTCTGACAGGCAGACACACACACACACATGCACGCACAAACTCTGACAGACACACACAGACGCAGAAGCTCAGACAGTCAACCACGCACACACACACTTACACAAACACACTGACACAAACACACTCTAACAGACACAAACAAACTCTGATAGACACATACACTCACACACAAACTCTGACAGACACACACAGACACAAAAGCTCAGACAGCCAGACACACACACACACAGACACAAACACACTCTGACAGACACACAAACTCTGATAGACACACACATAATCACACACACACAAACTCTGACAGATACACACACATGCTTTCTCTCACACACACACAAACTCTGATATACGCACACACACACGCCACACATGTGCATACACAAACACTCACACACACACACACACACATGCGCACACACATTGACAAACATACACACTGATAGAAACACACTAACACACACAGTCAGCATTTCATGAAGAAGTCATACAGACTCAAAACGTTAACTCTGTTTCTTTCTCCTCAGATGCTGCTAGACCTGCTGAGTTTTTCCAGCAATCCAGCATTTTCTGTTTTTATTTTAGCATTTCATGGAGTTTGCACCAACTCGGCACATTATTGACTAGGATGCTAGATCAGTAAAATAGCTTTACTGGAGCCCAGGTCACCCTTCAGATTAGGGTCAAATTCCAAACCAGGAATGAGTCATACGGACTCAAAACGTTAACTGTGTTCCTCTCCACAGATGCTGTCAGACCTGCTGAATTTTTCCAGCAATTTTTGTTTTTGTTCCAAACCTTCAGTCTGATTAACTCAGGATTTAGTGACTGCCCAAGTCTAACTGAAAGGACCCCTAATGTGTGAAACTCCTCATCTCCCTCATATTTCCTTGCTTCAAGCTGTTAAATCCCAAAGCTGTTCCTCACCCCCTCCCCTAGTTCTTTTGGACGTAACCTTGGGCTTTCAAGAAGGCTTCTCAATCCTCTTTCAGCTCCCCATCGCCTCCACTGAAATCTGATACTGGAATAAAAACAGAAGATGCTGGAAATACTCAGCAGGTCAGGCAACATCTGTGGAGAGAGAAACAGAGTTAATGTTTCAGACTGATGACCTTTCAATGCCAGGAATGTAGGCAGCGCCTCTTTAAGGTGATCTGTAAACAAGAGTCGACCCCAGCCCCGAGACCCGTACAGTTAGGATTCAAAATCCCAAACTCTACCAATTGTTAAAGTTTTTGAGTTTATTCCAGGGTGTAGGTGTCACTGACAAGTCCAGCATTTATTACCCATCCTCGTTTCCCCGGAGCTTGATGCAATGTAGTGGTTAGTTAACTCACTCTCACAATGGAAATAAACTGAGGAGCAGAAACTTTCCCTGTGTGCAGCAGCCTGATCAAGAGCACGAACATTCATCAAAACACGAGCAGCTAGTCTTGGAGTACCAGTTCTCTCTCTCCTGTTCCTTTGGAGTGCAGCTCCTCCTGAGGGTCAGATCACTGAGGTCACCTATTGGTGTCCCATACCATGACCGATGTTCACCAATTTGCCCCGGAATCCCCACGCCCCACGCAAGACCATCCAAGCACGTCACAGCAAGGTGTATAAGGCATGCACCTGGCGGGCTGCACTTTGAGGGGAACTCGGAGGTGAATGCACAGTAACGTTGTACAGCGCTCATGAGAGTCGCCTGTTGGACCTCAAGGTTGAGGCGCCTCGCATTCAGGCGAGGGCCCAGGCAAGTCGCTTTTTCCGGGCTGGCTGACAGTGCAGTGCCAGGGCAAGAGCGGCCCTGCGGTTGAAGGTAGTGCACAAGCGCATGTGGGGCGGGGGGAGGGAAGCAGCCACGCATCAGGGAAACCTTGTTAAGTGACCATTCCTCTGCAGCTGAGACAGTTCAGGTGCAGCCACATTGATAGGATTGGAGTTGGGCTTCTAGCTTATCTGCCCACTCAAGCAATGCAGAAGCATCAAAGTGCACCCAGTGCTCCAGAGATTTTCACCCCTCGAGTGCAGACTGCAAAGTAATGAACGTTTTAGTGGACGGCAGAACAGTTGGACGACTGCGCACATTGTACAATCTCCTTGCTAAAGCTGGCCATGGAGCAGTCACTGCTGGAGGTGCTCACAGCCCCTTGCAATGTCAGCATCCCGGTTTGGACCTGATGGTTCAAGCTAACAGTGCAGCCTTACAGCACAGGTTAGGAGAATGCCTGTGCCTGAGCTTAGAGCACAGCATGCAGTGCAATGGATAAAGCTGCTGCCTATCAGTCAGGTGGAGTGGGGCGGAGGTGGATGGGGTTCAGGCAGCCATGCGGCGCATTAAAATCTGGCCATCCAAGTGGTGAGCAGCACTCTCCGGGAAGCATTAAAGGGCCTTCAGACTTAACCAGGGCAGGTGCTTAGGACACCCATACTAACTCACGCGTCTCTCTCTTTCATCCTGCAGGAGGAGCACATCAGGATCATGGAGCCTAGTGAACTAGCTGTATGCCTCATGGCCTACAGAGAGCAAAGACAACAGAGAAGAGAGTGACTGAGGAGCCTGGCTGGGCAGAGGGAGGAGCAGCACCCTCAAGGAGCAGAGGCGGCTGGGGCTCCTGCTCACACCACTTCCCTCCCCCCGCCCCACAGCGAGCCGTCACCGGTTGGTGCCTAGTTAGACCCAGGATTTGTAGACGGCAACTTTCATTCCTGCAGATGACTGAGAGCCAGTGTCACTGAAGACTGCGCATGCCCAGGGAACGGGTCAGTCACATCTGCCACTTACTGCAGGAATTGGCGCCAAGGGGACTTGGAGGGCATCCACTGCCAGTGGCTGTGAAAGTGACTGCGGTGCTCAATTTCTATGCCAGTGGCTCCTTTCAGGGCACCACAGGTGACCCCTGTGGGATTTCACAATCCGCCACCCACAAATACATTCATGAGATCAGGGATGCCATCTTCTCCATGGCACACAACTTTGTACATTTCGCCCAGGACCAGCACAGCCAGGAAGCAAGGGCCATTGGATTCACCCAGATCTTGGGTTTCCCACAGGTGCAGGGTGCGATTGGCTGCACTCACATGGTGCTCAGATCTCCGTTACAACAAGCAGTCAACTACATCAACCACAAGGGCTTCCATTCGCTGAGTGTGCAGCTGGTGTGTGACAACCAGAAACGCATCCTGCAGGTCTACGCACGGTTTCCAGGGAGTGTGCTCGACACCTACATTCTCAGTCAGTCACAGATCCCTGACATCTTCCAGGGTCCACAGAAGCTGCAGGGTTGGCTCCTCAGGGACAAGGGTTACTCGCAGAGGACGTGGCTGATGACACCCGTGTGGTGGCCTCAGACTGCAGCAGAGCGACGCTATAATGAGGATCATGCTGCAACTCACAACTTGGTGGAGCAGACCATCAGGATGCTGAAGATGAGGTTCCGGTGCCTGGACTGGTCTGGTGGAGCCCTGCAATACAGTCCACAGAGGGTTTCACACATCATCATCATCTGCTGCACCCTTCACAACCTGGTGCTGCAACGGGGAGAGGAGCTGGCTGAGGAGGAGATGGAGGAGGGGGACGCCGAAGGGGATGAGGGTGAGCAGGCCCTCAAAGGCGAGGAAGATGGCGATAAGGCCCTCACATTGGCTAGACAAGGCAGGCGCGCTCGGGAGACCCTCAGAGCTGCTAGATGTGTGGAGGATGATGACAACATTCAGTGAGGTGTCCCCATAGATCCCCACATTGCATCTGTGAACGTTTGACTCCAGCCTGGCTTATGGCAGCGTGAATACCCTCTGTGAGAATGCTGCTGTCATGGAGATACAGTGGAGGCCCTGATAGTCGTTTTATTGCAGAAGAATGATGATGACATGCAGTGAGGACACTCCATAGATCTTCACATAGCCTCTGTGAATGTCTGACTCCTGTCTGGCTGAGGGCAGCTCGCTTGCGCTCCATGATCAGGGTCATGTCATAGAGACGCAGCCATAAAACTTTAAATGCACCTGATCCTTTGTCCACCTTCAGCACCTGACCCCTTCAGGAGCGCAATGTCACTGTTCACAGATGCTGGTGTGATGGGGACCAGCCCCACCTTAAAGGTGCTGAGAGCACACAGACAGAATAATGGAACTCTGTGACACCTGCCCACTACATTCTGGCAGCAATGACCAGCACTGCCAAGGTGCAGGCATCAGTAATGTGTCCAGGGAGTGTGAGGCCGGACCATCACATTTGGTCTGAAGGCTGCACAGAGCACAGGGAAGAGGCCCTGGACTGAGACACCTGCATTTTATCTTGTGCAGAAAGGTTTCACATCTGAGTGACAAAACACTGCTGATCAGATCAAAGAGCCATAGACAAGGAGACATTCTTGGGAGTTTATTGGCAATAGTGAACATTATGTACAAGTGATTAACACCCGTGCCCTGGCTGTGCAAATAATTATTAACTTTCCTAACCCTGCCACTATGTCTTGGTGCTGCCCAGACATCCACAGCAGAGGTGCAGGCAGCCTGCTGACTGTGATGCCCTGTCTGTGATGACTTTGGTGGGCGTCCTCTGGAGGGCCGAGACCTGGAGGCCCCGGCCTGCTTTCAGGGTCCTGCTGTGTGGCAGTGGCACCCTCCTCAGCCTGTGGAGCTGGATCTGCGGAAGTCACAGGAAGTTGGGATTCGGATGGGCCGGACACTCCCGGAATCACCTGGGTGGATGGCCCCGGAGTGTGCACCTGCTGACACTACTCACTATGACTGCCAGACAGCCCCTGGCTGAATCTGTGAGTGGAAGGAGTAGCTGGAGTGAGATCGAGCTGCCCCGCATCCTTCTCACGTACACACCGTTGGAGGCCAACTATGGCATTAGCGATGGAGTTCAGCCCACGCAACAGCACAGAAGTGATGTCCTGGACCAAGGTCTCCATGGCAGCCGCCATCCTACCAGTGTTGACCTCAGTGCATTGGCATGCCGGCGCTATCACCTCAGCCTGAAGACAGACAGACTCGTCCATTGGGCCTTGCAATCTGAGGAGTGCAGCGGACACCCCTTCCTGATGTTCCTGGGCTTACCTTTGCAGCTCCAACAACTGTGACATGATTAAGTCCAGAGGCTCATCATCTGACTCGGACTCAGCAGATTCCTGGCCTCCAGCAATCCTCCGAGTGCTGGGGACCTGGGAAGTCCCTACCTCTGCCTGAGGCTACTCTAAAGCTAGATCCCACTGAGGTGTATGTCTCTGCACTGGTGGAGGGTGTGGGCGAGCGCTGTGATGGGACTTCAATGAGGATTTCAGCAGATTCCTCTTCCCAGGTGTCTTTGGGGCTTGATTGGAGGCCCTGGGCCATGGAATCTGTTGGCTGTTTCCCAGATGTGCCTGCGGAAGCAAGGGGAGATAATTAGTGCATGGCAGTGGCCTGTGAATCAGAACACATCACTCACAGTATGGTTGCCTGATGGATGTTGCACTGCTGAACTGTCACTTGGTAGAGCAGCACCAACCTCACCGTCAGCACAGTACCTGCCCAGATCGCTACTGGCCAGTTGGATGGCTCTGTTTTCAAAGTCCATGAGGGGCTTGATTTCAGGCATTCCTCCACCAGTCTGCGACCTCTCTCTGTTGCTGTGTGCCAACTTGTTCTGCATAAATAGATGGAGGATGCCTGCCAGGCCACGTGATCAGTAAACCTGGTATATGTGGGTGAAGATTGGTCCCATGGACGGGATGAGGACAATGACAGTGAGTGTGAGTGAGTGGTGATGTCCCTTGAACCGGCAGTGAGTGAGGGCCCTGTGGATGTGTGATGGGTTTGTGAGTGTGTGAGTTGAGAGTGATGAGAATGGTGACTTACCCTGGTGGAACGGAGGAGATCATTCATCCTCTTATGGAACTGGGTGTCTGTCCTCTTTTGCAGGACATTGGTGCTGACCACCGCCATCGCCACCCACGCTGGATTAGTGATGTTGCTGCCCCTCCTGCGGCCAGAGTGGGGGCAGGGGACATCACTGCGGGCCTCCACTGCGTCCAAAAGACATTGGAGGGCCGCATCATTGAACTGGGGGGGCTTCAGTCTTCTTGCCTTTTGGGTCCATGTCTTCTTTGCAGCAGTCATGGGCTGGAAGTACGGAGAGGTGTGCGCGCGGCTGCACTTTAAATATGGCGCCTGGCGTTAGGAAGCGGTGAGGTGACGTTGTGATAGGCGAATGAGAGCCCACCCGCTATCGAAATGGCCTGTTCCCCAGGAATGCATAATTAATGAGGTGGGATTGGGGTGATACGGCGTGAGAAGCCGCCATTGTGGCCAGCGGGTAAAACATTCTTTTTCCCGCCCACTACCGCACTTAGTACAAATCTGGACGATTCCACCAACAATATTTAACACATTCATCCAATCTGTTGCTATTTGACTGTTATTGATCAGGCTTCCACAATGCTGTCTGTATTGTCAAAGGTGTTTAACAGCTGCAGTGAGGTTCTGCCATCACTGATAGATCAATGATCTCATTGTGAACAATAATTACATCAGTCTCACATCAGTTAATCACATTGCTTCTACACACAAAATATTGCTTACTTTAAATCCTCATTACCTCAACTCCCATTTTATACACAAATTTCTTGCTGTTGAAGACAATTGCACATGGTTTCACAGTGACCTTTGTACAGTTACATTGTCAGTAATCTTTACCCTGCTGAATAAACTATGACTCTACACAGTTACAGTGAGTAATCCTTACCCTGCTGAATAAACTGTGACTCTACACAGTTACATAGTGATTAACCCTTACCCTGCTGAATAAACTGTGACTCTACACAGTTACATAGTAATTAACCCTTACCCTGCTGAATAAACTGTGACTCTACACAGTTACATAGTGATTAACCCTTACCCTGCTGAATAAACTGTGACTCTACACAGTTACATAGTAATTAACCCTTACCCTGCTGAATAAACTGTGACTCTACACAGTTACATAGTAATTAACCCTTACCCTGCTGAATAAACTGTGACTCTACACAGTTACATAGTAATTAACCCTTACCCTGCTGAATAAACTGTGACTCTACACAGTTACAGTGAGTAATCCTTACCCTGCTGAATAAACTATGACTCTACACAGTTACAATGAGTAATCCTTACCCTGCTGAATAAACTGTGTCTCTACACAGTTACACAGTGAATAATCCTTACCCTGCTGAATAAACTGAGACTCTACAGAGTTACATAGTGAGTAAGGTTATCCACTATGGAAGGAGGAACAGATGTGCAGATTATTTTTTAAATGATGAGAGATTAGAAAGTGTAGATTTACAAAGGGCCTGGGTGTCCTGGTCAATAAGTCACTGAAGGCTAACATGCACTTTGGAAAGTTAATGATATGTTAGCCTTTATCACAAGAGGATTTGAGCACAGGAGTAGCGAAGTCTTGCTTCAATAGTGTAGAACCTTGGTTGAGCTGCATCTGGAGTACTGTGTGCAGTTTTGGTGGCCATATCCTTAGGAAGGATATAGAGGGAGTGCAGCAAAGGTTCAACTGACTTGTTCCTGGGATGGTGGAACTGTCCTAAGAAGAGAAATTGGGGAAACTGGGTCTGTATTCTCTAGAGTTTCGAAGAATGCAAGGTGATCGCATTGAAACCTACAAAATAACTGAAGGAATAGACAGGGTAGATGCAGGTAATATGTATCCCTAGGTGGAGAGTCTTGAACCAGGAGACACAATTTCAAATTAAGGGGGAAGCCACTTAGGACTGAGATGAGGAGAAATTTCTTTACTCAGAGGGTTGTGAATCTTTGGAATTCTCTACCCCAGAGGGCCTTGGAAGCTCGGTCATTGAATATGTTTAAAGCAGAGATTGACAGATTTCTAAATACCAGTGACCCAAAGCTGGTTTGGGTGGAGATGAGGAATAGTAGGGGAAAAAAGTAATTCATGGGAGTGGTCTACAGGCCCCCTAACAGTAGTCACAGTGTAGGACTAAGTATTCAAGAAAGAATATTGTGTGCTTGTGGTAAAGGGATGGCAATAATCATGGTGATTTTAATCTACGCAAACTGTAAGAATCAGATTGGCAGTAGTAGCCTGGATGAGGAGTTCTTAGAATGCTTTTGAGATAGTTTCTTAGAGCAGCATGTTCTGGAACCAACCAGAGAGCAGGTTTTATTAGACTTGGTATTGTGTAACATGACAGGATTAATTAATGACCTCAGAGTAAAGGCACCCCTAGGTAGAAGTGACTACAATATGATTGAATTTTACATCCAGTTTGAATGGGAGAAGAGTGGGTCTAAGACAAGTAACTTAAACTTAAATGTGGGAATGAAAGCTGAGCTAGCTGAAGTGAACTGGGAAACTAGGCTAGAGGATAGATCAATAGAGAAGCAGTGGCAGACATTTAAGGGGATATTTCAGAGTATTCAGAATAAGTACATTCCTACTATAAAGAAAAATTCTAAGGGGAGGATACACCATCCATGGTTAACTAGAGATGTTAAGGAAAGCATCAAACTTAAGGAAAAAGAAAAGGTGAGTGGAAGGACAGGTGATTGGACAGAATATAAGGAATGGCAGAGAATGACTGAAAGGTTAGTCAGAAGTAAGAAATTAGAGTGTGAGAGGAAGCTAGCTAGAAATATAAAAATGGATAGCAAGAGTTTCTACAGGTATTTAAAAAGGAAAAGAGTAAGTAAAGTGAGTGTTGGTCCTCTAGAGGATGAGAATGGGGAGCTCATAATAGATAATAAGGAAATGGCGGAAGAAATGAACAAATATTTTGCTTCTGTGATCACTACAGAGGATACAAAAAACATTCCAGTAATAGCTACGAATCAAGAGGTGAACGGGAGAGAGGAACTTGGTGAAATTACAATCACTAGGGAAGCAGTACTGAGCAAATTGATGGAGCTGTGGGCTGACAAGTCTCTCAGTTCCAATGGACTACATCCTAGAGTCTTAAAAGAGGTGGCTAATGAGGTAGTAGATGCACTGGTGTTAATTTTCCAAAATTCGCTAGTTTCTGGAAAGGTCCCATCAGAATGGAAAGTAGCAAATATAACCCCTCTATTCAAGAAGGGAGGGAGGCAGAAAACAGGAAACTATAGGCCAGTTAGCTTGATGTCTGTCATGGGGAAGGTGTTAGAATCCATCATTAAGGAGGTTATAGCTGGGCACTTAGATGAACTCAAGGCAATCGGGAAGAGTCAACATGGTTTTGTGAAAGGAAAATCATGTTTAACTAATTTATTGGAGATTTTTGAAGGAGTAACATGTGTGGTAACTAAAGGGGAGTCTGTAGACGTACTGTACTAGGATTTCCAGAAGGCATTTGATAAGGTGCCACATCAAAGGTTAATATGGAAAATAAAAGTGCATGGTGTAATGAGTAACGTATTAGCATAGATAGAAGATTGGCTGGCTGGCAGAAAGCAGAGAGTATGCATAAATGGGTCTTTTTCAGATTGGCAGGATATGTTGAGAGGAGTCCCACAGGGGTCTGTGCTGGGGCATCAACGTTTTACAATTTACATCAGTGACTTAGATGAGGGGAGTGAAGACATAGTAGTACTTGTAGATAACACAAAGATAGGTAGGAAAGTATGTTGTAAAGAGGACATGAGGAGGTTGCAGATGGATATAGATAGGTTGAGCGAGTAGACAAAAATCTGGCAAATGGAGTTTAATGTGAGAAAATGTGGAGTTGTTCACTTTGGCAGGAAGAACAAAAAAGCAGAGTCTAACTTAAATGGAGAACAGCTGCATAATTCTGAGGTGCAGAGGGATCTAGGTGTTCTAGTACACGAGTCACAAAAAATTAGTATGTAGGTACAGCAAGTAATTAAGAAGGCTAATGGAATGCTATCCTTTATTACGAGAGGGATTGAACATAAAAGTAAGGATGTTATGCTTCAGTTTTACAGGGCATTGGTGAGATCGCACCTCAAATACTGTGCAGTGTTGGTCTCCTTATTTAAGGAAGGATGTAAATACATTGGAGGTGGTTCAGAGGAGGTTTACTAGACTGATACCTGGAATGAGTGGGTTGTCTATGAGGAAAGGTTAGACAGGCTGGGCTTGTTTCCAATGGAGTTTAGAATAGTGAGGGGTGATTTGATTGAAGTATACAAGATCCTGAACAGCCTTGACAAGGTGGACGTCGAAAGGATATTTCCTCTTGTTGAGTGAGTCCAGGACTAGGGGGCACTGTTTTAAAATTAGGGGTCGCCCTTTTAGGACAGAGATGAGGAGAATTTTTTTTCTCTCAGAGGGTTGTGTGACTTTGGAACTCTCTGCCTCAGAAGGTGGTGGAAGCAGGGTTACTGAATATTTTTAAGGCAGAGACAGATAGATTCTTGTTAGGCAAGGGAATCAAAAGTTATCGGGGTTAGATAGGAATGTGGAAATCGAAACACAAGAATATCAGCCATGACCTTATTGAATGGCAGGGCAGGTTCGAGGGGCTGAATGGTCTACTCCTGTTCCTATTTCTTATGTTCAAAGTGTTATAGGATAGTGTGGGAAAAAGGCATCGAATGAAAGATCAGCCATGATGATGTTGATTGGTGGAGCAGGTTTGATAGGCTGAATAGCCTTTTCCTGTTTCTATGTCATCCTTACCCAGCTGAATAAACTGTGACTCTACACAGTTATACAGTGATTAATCCTCACCCTGCTGAATAAACAGTGACTCTACACAGTTGCACAGTGAGTAATCTTTACCCTGCTGAATAAACTGAGACTCTACACTGTTACACAGTGAGTAACCCTTACCGTGCTGAATAAACTAAGACTCTACACTGTTACACAGTGAGTGATCCTTACCCCGCTGAATAAACTCTCACTCTACACAGTTACACAGTGGTAATCCTCACCCTGTTGAATAAACAGTGACTCTACACTGTTACACAGTGAGTAATCCTTACCCTGCTGAATAAACTGTGACTCTACACAGTTACACAGTGATTAATCCTCACCCTGCTGAATAAACAGTGACTCTACACTGTTATACAGTGATTAATCCTTACCCTGCTGAATAAACAGTGACTCTACACTGTTATACAGTGAGTAATCTTTACCCTGCTGAATAAACAGTGACTCTACACAGTTACACAGTGATTAATCCTCACCCTGCTGAATAAACTGTGACTCTACACAGTTACACAGTGATTAATCCTCACCCTGCTGAATAAACTGTGACTCTACACAGTTACACAGTGATTAATCCTCACCCTGCTGAATAAACTGTGACTCTACACTGTTACACAGTGAGTAATCCTTACCCTGCTGAATAAACTGTGACTCTACACAGTTACACAGTGATTAATCCTCACCCTGCTGAATAAACAGTGACTCTACACTGTTACACAGTGAGTAATCCTTACCCTGCTGAATAAACTGTGACTCTACACAGTTACACAGTGATTAATCCTCACCCTGCTGAATAAACAGTGAGTCTACACTGTTACATAGTTGTTTATCTTTACACTGCTGAATAAATAGAAGCTCCAAACAATTACATACTAATATTTCATTGTGTTGAATAAATAAAGCCCCAGTGAGGTTACAAATGATTGTTTTAATCAATGACTACCGTTGCTGTATGGAGTGCACAGGGAGTTAGACAACGCTGCTATTTATCCCTGTGGATAAGCAGCAAGACAGATAGCCCCAGATGAAGTGCCATGATCTATTCTGTAAATGTTCTGAAGTGTTGCCATCAGGGTATTTAAACTTAATCACTAACAGTTCATGTGAAACATCAGGAAACTCAGCTTGTGGCAGGCAGTGTCAGGAGGTAGCCGACAACTTAGGAATCCTTCTGTTTGAATGACACAGAGCGGACAATATCCTGGTCGATCTCCAAGTCTCACGTCTGATTGAAAAGGGTAAAGATTATTGTGTTGTCACGGCTCTGGTAGACTCTGGCAGAAACAGCAGCTGTTCCCAGAACACAAATCACTTGTAATGTGTGACATATTATGAGCTATATGTCCTGGGGCCGAGTTAACATTCACCATTCTAACAAGAAGGTTTGGAGAGACTCCAAGAACTAACCGCAGGGTCTATTCCAGTGTCAGGGACTGTGCCCTGCTCCCAGCTGCTCCTGTCCTGCCCTACTCTTACAGAAACTGATGTAACTGAGCTCATTCATGGCACCAAGTCTTTAAGAAATCACCGAGCTGGAAGTGGAAGTGGTCTGGGCTCAGATAAAATTCTGGAATTTGAGCTGGGTTAACCAGTGCCAAACAGTCTTCATATAACTGAGTGTTTGCTGGGTATCCGCTGTACTCCAGCACAGGGGAGATGGTGGTGTAGTGGGAATGTTACTGCGTTGATAATCCAGAGACCCAGGCTAATGCTCTGGGGCCATGGGTTCAAATCCCACCATGGCAGCTGGGGGAATTTAAATTCAAATTCAAATCATAAATATGAACATAAAGCTAGTCTCAGTAATGGTGACCATGAGAACTGTCATCAGTTGTCCTAAAGTCCTTGTTCACTAATGTCCTTTAGGGAAGGAAATCTGCCATCCTTACCTGGTCTGAACTACATGTGACTCCAGACCCACAGCAATGTAGCTGACTCTTAACTGCCCTCTGAAATGGCCTAGCAAGACACTCAGTTCAAGGGCAATAGGGATGGGCAACAAGTGCTGGCCTTGCCAGTGATGTCCACATCCTGTGAAAGAATAAAGAAAGACTGAGGCCCAGGGGCATCGGCAGCCTTTCCAACACTTCATCCAATGGGCCATCTTTCTTGTGTAAGTTTGTTCAGGAAATGCCAGCAGTCATGGCCCTGATCTTGTCTCTTGTCCAGGAATACAAGCAGAAAAAGAAGCTGTGAATCTGCAGTGAATGAAGCCTGCTGGAGAGAGTTGGGCAGCCTCTGTCAAGCTGAAGCAGTTGATCAGGACCTCTGAAGGAGAGTCTGCCCTGGAAACATTAACTTCAGCTTCAGTTACCTAGGCCCGAAATACTGGAATTCCCTCCTTAAACCTCGCAATATTTCTTTCCACCATGTGAGTTTCCTTAAACCTTCCATTTTGATTATGTCAGTCCTGATATCTCCTTACATATGGCTCAGTGTCAAATTTTGTTTAATATTGCTCCTGTGCAGCACCTCAGAACATTTGACTATGTTAAATTGGCACGATATAAGGACAGAAGAAATGTAAGCAAGAGTAGACCATTCAGCCCATTGAGCCTGCCCCATCATTTAATCTTGGGCTTTAACTCCATTTTCCTGCCTTCTCCCCATATTCCTTAATCCTGGAGACCCAAAAACTGTCAATCCCAGCCTTAAATGTTTTCAACGATTGAGCATTCACATTCCTGTGGGGTAGTGAATTCCAAAGATTCACAACCGTTTGAGTGAACTAATTTATCCTCATTTCAGTCCTAAATGATCAGCCCCTTAACCTGAGACTGTTGCCCGTGTTTTCGAATCCTGACCAGTGGAAATAATCTCTCAGTGTCCACCCTATCAAACCCCTTCAGAATTTAATAGGTTTCAATGAGATTGCCCCTCAATCTTTTAAACTCCAGAGAAAATAAACCCAATTTAGTCAGCCTCTCATCATAGGACAACCTTCTCAAACAGGGACCAATCTAATGAGCCTTTGCTGCATTGCCTCCAATGCAAGTACATTCTTCCTCATTACAATTTGTTGTTGATGTCTCCCAGCCATACAGCTCTAATGTGGGCAGGTTTACTGTCTGGGGGAAGGCTGGGGAAGCCTCAGTTAATGTCACAGGCACTGTACATTATAGACACTCCACAAACTAAACTAAACATGAAGAGCACAGGCCAAATGAAGCAGAGACAAATCCCCAGTGACCTTTCTAAAAGAAAAGCCTTCGAACTGAATATCGATGTGCTGACTGAATATCCTCATTCTTAAATGGGACTGACCCCAGTCTGTACTGTGACCAGTAAATGTCCTGTTGTAGACTGGGTCTGACCATGAAGTAATGAGCATATTGTTAAGGTGACAGCCACCTGATTAAGTTGAAATGGAGAAGTTGTTAATAATGAAAGAAAAACCATCACCTTGAGAAACAAAATCAATGAGTTTGAGTTTAATGCCATGTACCTAACATTCTCAATTCTCAGTGATGCCAATCAATGGGGTACAGGCATCTGGATCCAGGGGCCAGTTTTCTTGTTGTACCAACTCTCTTTACAGCAGCTTTTGTCCTAAGACCCAGAATGGTGTCACCACCTGAACAGCAGACATGGGCAGCCCATTGGAGGAAACGACACTGGACTGGATGCCTTGTATCAGGCACTGAGATCATTCTGGATCTCCAATGGGTCCAATCCCATGTCCTGATATTACTCATCCACCACTGGACTCTTTACTGCTGATTCTTCCCTTTGTCTGATGGCTTGATTCTGGATCTTGAGCCCTTTATCTGGGTCCAGAGAACCTCACTTTCCAAAGTGATCACAACAGCCACAAGGATCAGCTAACTCTGAGCGGAGGGAGAGGCTGGCTCACATTGCCAATTGTCTTTTACATTCTGTCTCCAATAGACGAAGCTTTTATTTAAATCATAAGTAACTACATATATTTCTTTCCAAACATTTAGAGCATCTGATTTTATTAAAAGCTGGATAAATGATATTTGAAAAGAGCCTGTGTCCGATAGTCAGATTAACCCTTGATAAAATAACAATGCTTTAGAGCAGAGCAGTGATATATCCCTGACACCCTGCATGTGCACACATAGAATTGGCCTGGTAGGACCCAGAGGCTAAAATTAAAGTGGTATCCACACAGCTAGGGACTTCCAAACTCCTCCAGAAGTAATTCTCCAAGTGTGAAGACAAGCTATCAAAAGCACAGAAATTGGAGCGGAAGGCTGGTTTGCATAGCTTTCATTTGAAAAGAGATCTCCAGGGGAGCTTTGGACACCAGTCCTTCAGTGTTGAAAACATTGTTGCGTCAGGGTGAAGGGAGGAGCAGGGAGGGGTTGCATTAACTGATCATGCAGTTTCAGAGACTAAGACCGTGAAATTGGGCTCCATCGTGGAGCTGGTGCCAATGCTATGGAATTCATGAAGGATTAAAATAGCACAAGTCACACTGCTGGCCTCTGCTCAGCAATCCTTGTAACCTGTGAAAGGACTGCTGGGAGGGAGAGGCTGCATGTCCCTTTGAGCACTGAGATCCACGGCCATGATGGCAGCAGCCTGAGCCTAGATTTCCTGAGCTCTGTCTGAGATTCCACAGCAGCATGGGGATATTGGGTGGCTTCCACTTGTGCTGTACTGGAATCTGCAACATCAGCTATCAGACTGCATTATGTCAGGGTCTTCCAGTGTCGTCTTGGAGTTACTTCCAGAGGGGCAAGGTAGGCTCCAGGTTTTATGCATTGTCATGAAGCTGTTAATGTATATATTATTGGAAAATATTTTTCTTTTAAAATAGAGGTTTAGTCTGTGGGTGTGTCTTAATTGGATTAAAGCCAGCTAGTCTGGGTGCTTTGACGTGAACTAGTTTTGAGATGTAAGAGAGATAGATAAATGCATTTGCATTTTTTGAATAGAGCATTCAAGAAGTGGGGTGAAATCTGGCACCTAGCTAGCAGAGACCAAGCAATATGTTTATATTACTAATAAAATTGGTACTATGAAAGGGGTTTTACTGTTAGAAGAGGTTGGTGATACAATGAGAATTTACATTCAATGAGCAGTGCTATGTATAACTTCAGCAGTTTTTGTGTGTGCAGAGCAAAGACAATGTAAGATCAAAGTAGCTGTAAGCCTCCAACTGTCTCCACAGGAACTAAAGTGAAAGGAGCCTTACTTTGAATTTGTAAGGTGAAAATACTTTGCCTGGTGTCTGCTTAAAGTCTATTGGTTGCCTTAGTGGAGATTAGTTTGAGAATTTATTAAAAGTTATTATAGTAGTAATTTGTAGCCATGAGTATATATTTAACTTGTGTAAATTAATAAACAGTTTCATTTAGTTTAATATAAAATCTTTCGAGGACTGGTGGGCTGACTGCTGAAGTCAGAGCTGCAGCTCAAACATACAATTTAAAATATAGGTTATGACAGTTGTTTAAAGTTTCCCCCTGGGATTTTTAAATAACTCAGCTTTACCGAAAGGCTGTCTCATAACATAAATCTTTAAATTTATTATTTCATGAGTTGAGGGTGCCTCTGGAGATCTCTTTTCAAATGAAGGTTATGCAAGGCAGCATTCCACAGCCTGTGTTTTGATGTGAGAGGAGGGAGAGGATATAGAGGAATCTCTGAGGGATTTTTTTTATCATTCATTTACGGGATGTGGACATCACTGGCTGGGCCAGCATTTATTGCCCATCCCTAATTGCCCTTGAGAAGGTGGTGGTGAGCTGTCTTCTTGAACCACTGCAGTCTATGTGGTGTAGATACACCCACAGTACTGTTAGGAAGGGGGTTCCAGGATTTTGACCCAGCGACAGTGAAGGAACACGATCTATTTCCAAGTCAGGATGATGAGTGACTTGGAGGCCAACTTCCAGGTGTTGGTATCCCATGCATTTGCTGCCCTTGTCCTTCTAGGTGGTAGTGGTCGTAGGTTTGGAAGGTGCTGTCTAAGGAGCCTTGGTGAATTCCTGCAGCGCATCTTGTAGATGGTACACACTGCTGCTACTGTGCGTCGGTTACAGAGGGAGTGAATGTTTGTGGATGTGGTGTCAATCAAATGGGCTGATTTGTCCTGGATGGTGTCAAATATCTTGAGTGTTTTTGGAGCTGCACTCATCCAGGCAAGTGGGGAGTATTCCATCACACGCCTGACTTGTGCCTTGTAGATGGTGGACAGGCTTTGGGGAGTCAGGAGGTGAGTTACTCGCCACAGGATTTCCAGTTTTTAAATGTTAGCCTGAGCTGGTGTCTGAGTGTTCCCGAGCAATGACAATGTTCCTTTCACCTGTGCTGTTGCTTTCTCTTTCTCTCTCTCTCTCTTCCTCCTGATGATGGTTGGGGAGGTGGCAGTTTGTGGTTATTTGACAGCTGAATATAAGAAGGGAAAGGGTTGAGTTGAAGGAGTGGGCTGGGGTGTAAAGCAGGGGGTCCACCATCACACCGTTAGCAGGGTGCATTTCATGGCCGGTAGCAGGATGAGGGTGAGGTGAGAGTGAGAAGGGGCATTAGGCAAGAACCGACCATCATCCTCAATGTTCATGGCCATGCCAGATGCAACATGGTCTGTTGCAACCAGACCCATGATGCAAAGCACCATCTCCTCCACAGGAAGAAGGGTTACCTGTTCCCACCTGGTCTGCTCTGCTCCCTTCTATTGTGGGCCACCTGCTCCCTCAAGAGAAGGGAAGAATGTCCGCAATTCCATAGCAATGATTTTGGGCAATGTGACTCCCATAGCTGAATAGCTGGAGGTATGGAGCAGCAAGAGGTTAGCATCAGTGAAAGGTGTGTGAGGGTGAGGTGGAGTATCTGAAGGCTAGGCCTGAATGCAAAGGAACAGCGGCTGGGTGAGTGCTGAGCACGTGGTGTGTTGAGTAGTATGAGAGGTTGATGGTGAGGTGGGAGCATTTTGAAGGTGCATTCACTGACCTTGGCCATCTTTATAAGGCCATTCAACTTCTTGTGGCAATGCTGCCAACTTGGTGCCAGACTCGAGGGGCAGGATTCTCCCCTCATCGGGTGGGCCTGAGAGCAGCTGTGAGAGTGCCCGCCGCCCGCGATCGGGCTCTGACTGTGACATGATGCCGGCTGTCCAGTTACCATGCAGCCAGGCTGAAACGTGCGCTAAGAGCCTCAGCGCTGCTGGGGTGGGGGCAGGAGGAGCGCGAGCGCTGAAGTGTGCGCAGGCGCGGGGGAGCGCTCAGTGAAATCTCCTTGAAGACACAGAGCTTCCTCAGGGAATTGAAGGATTTTAAATACAAAAATAAACACTATACAAATGATATAAACATGTCCCCACATGTGACTCAGTCACGTGAAGAGGGACATGATAGAAAGGATGTTAAACTTTTTTATTGTTTTGTTAGTAACCGTTGGAAACCTCATCCCACCAGTGGGCAGCGAAAAATAAACTTAATTCATGCTTAAGGACCTTAAAGGCCTCTTAATTGTCAGCGGGTGTGCTGCCGCCTGTCACACATGCCCGCCGACTGAAAGATCGCAAGACTGCGTGATGATGTCAGGGCACTCACCCGGCATCATCGCGCACTATTTCACTCCTGTTCGGATCAGGTGCACGCCCGCCTGTGGGATGAAAACTCTCCCCTAGGAATTGGCTTCAATGACACCTGTTCCCATTCCCTTCAGAGGGTGTTCCTTTGGCCTCCTCACTTCCTGTGAAAACACAAGTATCTCTTCCTAGCCACCTCCATGACTAAAGCCTCCAGTGCCATATCCATAAATCCAGGAATTCTCTCTCTCTCTCATCCCCTTTGTTCCCAATTGCAATACTGGCAGTCAACAGCAACCTCCTTTCAATCAGTGCAGCTCCCCTTTAAGAGGGACAGACTGCCTTTAAGAGCTGCAGGCTAGTTGGAACAGGTAATAGGCTCACAGAGATGAGGAGAAACTTCTTTAGCCAGAGAGTGGTGAATCTATGGAATTCATTGCCACAGAAGGCTGTGGAGGCCAGGTCATTGGGTGTATTTAAGACCAAGATAGATAGGTTCTTGATTGGTAAGGGGATCAAAGGTTACGGTGAGAAGGAGGGAGAATGGGGTTGAGAAAATTATCAGCCATGATTGAATGGCGGGGCAGACTCGATGGGCTGAATGGCCTAATTTCTGCTCCTATGTCTTATGGTCTTATGGCTCCCATGCTGTTACAGCCACTGTTAAGGGTACAGCCAGCCAGCATCGTGCACAGTTATATCAGTCAGATGTGAAGGCAGAATGCAACCTCAGCCACAAATGGTACCTCCAGCCCCTGAAATTAGACATTAATAAATTTGTAGCTATTAGTTTGGATCTTTTACACCATTTCAAATGCACTTAACCCTAACACCCGCACCTGCCTCACCCGCCTTGTGGCTACCATAGTTTAACCCTTCTGGCAGGCTCTGAGTTACACCAAGCCTCCTGGATGGCCTGTACACTCAAGGCCCCTCCACCCTTCTCCCTGTCTCTGTAAACTACAGCTCAACAACCCTCCCTCCAGGAGGCTCTTGGATTCTATGTATCTCTGATTTTAATTGCTCCACCACTGGTAGCCATTCCTTTAGCTACATATGCCTTAAGCTCTGGAATTTCCATGCAATCTTTTTCTCCCTCTATGTCCTCCTTTAAGATGCTCCTTAAAACCAACGCTTTATTCATGACCGAGCTGTTGGTTCTATGGCATGGTGCCAGGTATTGTCGGATCTTGCTCCTGTGAAGGAGCGTGGGAGATGTTAAAGGTATCAAAGAGTATGTTATTGTTCTGTTTCTCCACATTGCACCAAATTTGATGCAGCAAAAAGCAATAATAAGTAAAATAAAATACAATCGTCAGCAATAACTTTAGTAAATGGAAATTTAGGTACAACCCACCAGACAATAACACACAGAACCAGAAGTACAAGGGAGGATTGACCATATTTCAGCCAAGGGATGGCACCTTAACAGTACGGCACTCCCTCAGCACTGCATTGAGCCATCGTGTTAGCTTCTATGCCCAAAGACCTGGAGTGGGACTTGACAATATAAAGCGCTAAAACACCTCTGATTATCAGAAATTAAGGGAATATATTAAACAGATGCTGGTAATTTTTCACCTAATTTGTCAGCTGAGCAAACTACATTCTAGAAGATTGTTGGCCATTTCCCATCATCAATCAGGAGTCGAGTTCAAATTAAAATCAAAAGACTGGGGGCAATATAGACAGGATGGGCAGAGAGGATTCTAATATCTGACAGACAGGCCTGTTTTTAATGGCAAATGAGTTGTATCTAATTGTGTAAAGGCAGTGGGAATTAGTTGGGGATTCACTTGAAACTCTACAAGTAGACACAGACTGAAACTGTGGGTTTGGGAGATGAATGCTTGTAATGCGGAACTCTGGAAATAAATATTAAAGGAAGTAAATATTGGCTCTAGTTTTAACATTCTACAACTGGCTCTCTTGTAATGGTGTAACTAACACCACCCCCACTGTGGTCCATCAGTCAGAGACTATCAACATTCCAAATCATCATACCTTTAACCTGAAGATAAGGTATCAATATCAGATACCAGGTTGCCCACTCACACTGTCCTATTTAAAATTCAATGCGAATAACAGAGTTCATTTGGCTAATTTCCTCAGGGAGCAGAGACTATAATTGAGTCAGTGATTCCTGAGGTGTAAAAGCCCTGGTGTTTGGAAATAGAGATAGTTTGAATAGGTTGTATGTGTTTGGGTGTGTTAGGAATAAGTAATGTCTTTACAGGTACTGTGGATGAGGATCCAGTCACTGTGTATGTTACTGTGGATGAGGATCCAGTCACTGTGCATGTTACTGTGGATCAGGATCCAGTCACTGTGTATGTTACCGTGGGTCAGGATCCAGTCAGTGAGTGTGTCACTGTGATCAGGATCCAGTCACAGTGTGTGTCACTGTAATCAGGATCCAGTCACAGTGGAACTGGATCCAGTCACTGTGTGTGTCACTGTGATCAGGATCCAGCCACTGTGTGTGTCACTGCGATTAGGATCCAGTCACTGTGTGTGTCACTGTGATCAGGATCCAGTCACTGTGTCTGTCATTGTGATCAGGATCCAGTCACTGTGTGTGTCACTGTGATCAGGATCCAGCCACTGTGTCTGTCACTGTGATCAGGATACAGTCACTGTGTTTGTCACTGTGATAAGGGTCCAGTCACTGTGCGTGTCACTGTGGATCAGGATCCAGTCACTGTGTGTGTCACTGTGATCAGGATGCAGTCACTGTGTGTGTAACTGTGATCAGGATCCAGTCAGTGTGTGTGTCACTGTGATCAGGGTCCAGTCAGTGTGTGTGTCACTGTGATCAGGATCCAGTCAGTGTGTGTGTCACTGTGATCAGGGTCCAGTCAGTGTGTGTGTCACTGTGATCAGGATCCAGTCAGTGTGTGTGTCACTGTGATCGGGGTCCAGTCAGTGTGTGTGTCACTGTGATCAGGATCCAGTCAGTGTGTGTGTCACTGTGATCAGGACCCGGTCAGTGTGTGTGTCACTGTGAACAGGATCCAGTCAGTGTGTGTGTCACTGTGATCAGGATCCAGTCACTGTGTGTGTCACTGTGATCAGGATCCAGTCAGTGTGTGTGTCACTGTGATCAGGGTCCAGTCAGTGTGTGTGTCACTGTGATCAGGATCCAGTCAGTGTGTGTGTCACTGTGATCAGGACCCGGTCAGTGTGTGTGTGACTGTGATCAGCATCCAGTCAGTGTGTGTGTCACTGTGATCAGGATCCAGTCAGTGTGTGTGTCATGGTGGATCAGGATCCAGTCAGTGTGTGTGTCACTGTGGATCAGGATCCAGTCACTGTGTGTGTCAATGTGATCAGCATCCAGTCAGTGTGTGTGTCACTGTCAATCAGGATCCAGTCAGTGTGTGTGTCACTGTGATCAGGACCCAGTCAGTGTGTGTGTCACTGTGATCAGGATCCAGTCAGTGTGTGTGTCACTGTGATCAGGATCCAGTCAGTGTGTGTGTCACGGTGGATCAGGATCCAGTCAGTGTGTGTGTCACTGTGGATCAGGATCCAGTCACTGTGTGTGTCACTGTGATCAGCATCCAGACAGTGTGTGTGTCACTGTGGATCAGGATCCAGTCAGTGTGTGTGTCACTGTGATCAGGGTCCAGTCAGTGTGTGTGTCACTGTGATCAGGATCCAGTCAGTGTGTGTGTGTCACTGTGGATCAGGATCCAGTCACTGTGTGTGTCACTGTGGATCAGGATCCAGTCACAGTGTGTGTCACTGTGGGTCAGGGTCCAGTCACTGTAAGTGTCACTGTGATCAGGGTCCAGTCAGTGTGTGTCACTGTGATCAGGGTCCAGTCACTGTGTGTGTCACTGTGGATCAGGGTCCAGTCAGTGTGTATGTCACAGTGATCAGGGTCCAGTCACTGTGGGTGTCACTGTGATCATGGTCCAGTCAGTGTGTGTGTCACTGTGATCAGGGTCCAGTCACTGTGTGTGTCACTGTGGATCAGGATCCAGTCAGTGTGTGTGTCACTGTGAATCAGGGTCCAGTCAGTGTGTGTGGCACTGTGATCAGCGTCCAGTCACTGTGTGTGTCACTGTGGATCAGGATCCAGTCAGTGTGTGTGTAACTGTGAATCAGGGCCCAGTCAGTGTGTGTGTCACTGTGGATCAGGATCCAGTCACTGTGTGTGTCACTGTGATCAGGATCCAGCCACTGTGTCGGTCACTGTGATCAGGATACAGTCACTGTGTGTGTCACTGTGGAACAGGATCCAGTCACTGTATCTGTCACTGTGATAAGGATCCAGTCATTGTGTGTGTCAGTGTGGATCAGGATCCAGTCACTGTGTGTGTCACTGTGGATCAGGATCCAGTCAGTGTGTGTGTCACTGTCATCAGGCTCCAGTCACTGTGTGTGTCACTGTGATCAGGATCCAGTCACTGTGTGTGTCACTGTGGATCAGGATCCAGTCACTGTGTGTGTCACTGTGGATCAGGATCCAGTCAATGTGCGTGTCACTGTGATCAGGATCCAGTCAGTGTGTGTGTCACTGTGATCAGGATCCAGTCACTGTGTGTGTCACTGTGATCAGGATCCAGTCAGTGTGTGTGTCACTGTGATCAGGATCCAGTCAGTGTGTGTGTCACTGTGATCAGTGTCCAGTCACTGTGTGTGTCACTGTGATCAGGGTCCAGTCACTGTGCGTGTCACTGTAATCAGGGTCCAGTCACTGTGTGTGTCACTGTGGATCAGGATCCAGTCAATGTGTGTGTCACTGTGATCAGGATCCAGTCACTGTGTGTGTCACTGTGGATCAGGATCCAGTCACTGTGTGTGTCACTGTGATCAGTGTCCAGTCACTGTGTGTGTCACTGTGATCAGGGTCCAGTCACTGTGCGTGTCACTGTGATCAGGGTCCAGTCACTGTGTGTGTCACTGTGGATCAGGATCCAGTCACTGTGTGTGTCACTGTGATCAGGATCCAGTCACTGTGTGTGTCACTGTGGATCAGGATCCAGTCACTGTGTGTGTCACTGTGGATCAGGTCCCAGTCAGTGTGTGTGTCACTGTGATCAGGATCCAGTCACTGTGTGTGTCACTGTGATCAGTGTCCAGTCACTGTGTGTGTCACTGTGATCAGGATCCAGTCAGTGTGTGTGTATCACTGTGATCAGGGTCCAATCACTGTGTGTGTCACTGTAATCAGGGTCCAGTCACTGTTTGTGTGACTGTGAATCAGGATCCAGTCAGTGTGTGTGTCACTGTGATCTGGGGCCAGTCACTGTGTGTGTCACTGTGGTTCAGGGTCCAGTCAGTGTGTGTGTTACTGTGATAAGGGTCCAGTCACTGTGTGTGTTACTGTGATCAGGTTCCAGTCACTGTGTGTGTCACTGTGGATCAGGATCCAGTCACTGTGTGTGTCACTGTGATCAGGATCCAGTCACGGTGTGTGTCACTGTGATCAGGATGCAGTCACTGTGTGTGTGTCACTGTGATCAGGGTCCAATCACTGTGTGTGTCACTGTGATAAGGAACCCGTCACTGTGTGTGTTACTGTGAATCAGGTTCCAGTCAGTGTGTGTGTTACTGTGATCAGGGTCCAGTCACTGTGTGTGTCACTGTGGATCAGGATCCAGTCACTGTGTGTGTCACTGTGATCAGCATCCAGTTACTGTGTGTGTCACTGTGATCAGGGTCCAGTCAGTGTGTGTGTCACTGTGATCAGGATCCAGCCAGTGTGTGTGTCACTGTGAATCAGGGTCCAGTCAGTGTGTGTGTCACTGTGGATCAGGATACAGTCAGTCTGTGTGTCACTGTGGATCAGGATCCAGTCACTGTGTGTGTCACTGTGGATCAGGATCCAGTCACAGTGTGTGTCACTGTGATCAGGATCCTGTCACTGTGTGTGTCACTGTGATCAAGATCCAGTCACTGTGTGTGTCACTGTGGATCAGGATCCAGTCACTGTGTGTGTCACTGTGATCAGTGTTCAGTCAGTGTGTGTGTCCCTGTGAATCAGGGTCCAGTCAGTGTGCGTGTCACTGTGGATCAGGATCCAGTCAGTCTGTGTGTCACTGTGAACAGTATCCTGTCACTGTGTGTGTCACTGTGATCAAGATCCAGTCAGTGTGTGTGTAACTGTGATCAGGGTCAAGTCACTGTGTGTGTCACTTTGATCAGGATCCAGTCACTGTGTGTGTCACTGTGATAAGGGACCCGTCACTGTGTGTGTTACTGTGAATCAGGTTCCAGTCAGTGTGTGTGTTACTGTGATCAGGGTCCAGTCACTGTGTGTGTCACTGTGGATCAGGATCCAGTCACTGTGTGTGTCACTGTGATCAGCATCCAGTTACTGTGTGTGTCACTGTGATCAGGGTCCAGTCAGTGTGTGTGTCACTGTGATCAGGATCCAGCCAGTGTGTGTGTCACTGTGAATCAGGGTCCAGTCAGTGTGTGTGTCACTGTGGATCAGGATACAGTCAGTCTGTGTGTCACTGTGGATCAGGATCCAGTCACTGTGTGTGTCACTGTGGATCAGGATCCAGTCACAGTGTGTGTCACTGTGATCAGGATCCTGTCACTGTGTGTGTCACTGTGATCAAGATCCAGTCACTGTGTGTGTCACTGTGGATCAGGATCCAGTCACTGTGTGTGTCACTGTGATCAGTGTTCAGTCAGTGTGTGTGTCCCTGTGAATCAGGGTCCAGTCAGTGTGCGTGTCACTGTGGATCAGGATCCAGTCAGTCTGTGTGTCACTGTGAACAGTATCCTGTCACTGTGTGTGTCACTGTGATCAAGATCCAGTCAGTGTGTGTGTAACTGTGATCAGGGTCAAGTCACTGTGTGTGTCACTTTGATCAGGATCCAGTCACTGTGTGTGTCAATGTGATTAGGGTCCAGTCAGTGTGTGTGTCACTGTGATCAGGGTCCAGTCAGTGTGTGTGTTAATGTGATCAGGGTCCAGTCACTGTGTGTGTTACTGTGATCAGGGTCCAGTCACTGTGTGTGTGTCACTATGGATCAGGATCCAGTCACTGTGTGTGTCACTGTGGATCAGGATCCAGTCACAGTGCATGTCAGTGTGAAGAGGATCCTGTCACTGTGTGCGTCACTGTGATCAAAATCCAGTCACTGTGTGTGTCACTATGGATCAGGATCCAGTCACTGTGTCTGTCACTGTGGGTCAGGGTCCAGTTACTGTATGTGTCACTGTGATCAGGGTCCAGTCAGTGTGTGTGTCACTGTGATCAGGGTCCAGTCACTGTGGGTGTCACTGTGATCAGGGTCCAGTCAGCGTGTGTGTCACTGTGAATCAGGATCCAGTCAGTTTGTGTGTCACTGTGGATCAGGATCCAGTCACTGTGTGTGTAACTGTGGATCAGGATCCAGTCAGTGTGTGTGTCATTGTGATCAGGGTCCGGTCACTGTTTGAGTCACTGTGATCAGGATCCAGTCATTGTGTGTGTCACTGTGATCAGAGTCCAGTCACTGTGTGTGTCACTGTGATCAGGATCCAGCCACTATGTCTGTCACTGTGATGAGGATATAGTCACTGTGTTTGTCACTGTGATAAGGGTCCAGTCACTGTGTGTTTCACTGTAAATCAGGATCCAGTCACTGTGTGTGTCACTGTAAATCAGGATCCAGTCACTGTGTGTGTCACTGTGAATCAGGATCCAGTCAGTCTGTGTGTCACTGTGAACAGTATCCTGTCACTGTGTGTGTCACTGTGATCAAGATCCAGTCACTGTGTGTGTCACTGTGATAAGGGACCCGTCACTGTGTGTGTTACTGTGAATCAGGTTCCAGTCAGTGTGTGTGTTACTGTGATCAGGGTCCAGTCACTGTGTGTGTCACTGTGGATCAGGATCCAGTCACTGTGTGTGTCACTGTGATCAGCATCCAGTTACTGTGTGTGTCACTGTGATCAGGGTCCAGTCAGTGTGTGTGTCACTGTGATCAGGATCCAGCCAGTGTGTGTGTCACTGTGAATCAGGGTCCAGTCAGTGTGTGTGTCACTGTGGATCAGGATACAGTCAGTCTGTGTGTCACTGTGGATCAGGATCCAGTCACTGTGTGTGTCACTGTGGATCAGGATCCAGTCACAGTGTGTGTCACTGTGATCAGGATCCTGTCACTGTGTGTGTCACTGTGATCAAGATCCAGTCACTGTGTGTGTCACTGTGGATCAGGATCCAGTCACTGTGTGTGTCACTGTGATCAGTGTTCAGTCAGTGTGTGTGTCCCTGTGAATCAGGGTCCAGTCAGTGTGCGTGTCACTGTGGATCAGGATCCAGTCAGTCTGTGTGTCACTGTGAACAGTATCCTGTCACTGTGTGTGTCACTGTGATCAAGATCCAGTCAGTGTGTGTGTAACTGTGATCAGGGTCAAGTCACTGTGTGTGTCACTTTGATCAGGATCCAGTCACTGTGTGTGTCAATGTGATTAGGGTCCAGTCAGTGTGTGTGTCACTGTGATCAGGGTCCAGTCAGTGTGTGTGTTAATGTGATCAGGGTCCAGTCACTGTGTGTGTTACTGTGATCAGGGTCCAGTCACTGTGTGTGTGTCACTATGGATCAGGATCCAGTCACTGTGTGTGTCACTGTGGATCAGGATCCAGTCACAGTGCATGTCAGTGTGAAGAGGATCCTGTCACTGTGTGCGTCACTGTGATCAAAATCCAGTCACTGTGTGTGTCACTATGGATCAGGATCCAGTCACTGTGTCTGTCACTGTGGGTCAGGGTCCAGTTACTGTATGTGTCACTGTGATCAGGGTCCAGTCAGTGTGTGTGTCACTGTGATCAGGGTCCAGTCACTGTGGGTGTCACTGTGATCAGGGTCCAGTCAGCGTGTGTGTCACTGTGAATCAGGATCCAGTCAGTTTGTGTGTCACTGTGGATCAGGATCCAGTCACTGTGTGTGTAACTGTGGATCAGGATCCAGTCAGTGTGTGTGTCATTGTGATCAGGGTCCGGTCACTGTTTGAGTCACTGTGATCAGGATCCAGTCATTGTGTGTGTCACTGTGATCAGAGTCCAGTCACTGTGTGTGTCACTGTGATCAGGATCCAGCCACTATGTCTGTCACTGTGATGAGGATATAGTCACTGTGTTTGTCACTGTGATAAGGGTCCAGTCACTGTGTGTTTCACTGTAAATCAGGATCCAGTCACTGTGTGTGTCACTGTGATCAGGATCCAGTCACTGTGTGTGTCACTGTGATCAGGATCCAGTCACTGTGTGTGTGTCACTGTGATCAGGATCCAGTCAGTGTGTGTGTCATGTGATCAGGGTCCAGTCAGTGTGTGTGTCACTGTGATCAGGATCCAGTCAGTGTGTGTGTCACTGTGATCAGGGTCCAGTCAGTGTGTGTGTCACTGTGATCAGGATCCAGTCAGTGTGTGTGTCACTGTGATCGGGGTCCAATCAGTGTGTGTGTCACTGTGATCAGGATCCAGTCAGTGTGTGTGTCACTGTGATCAGGACCCAGTCAGTGTGTGTGTCACTGTGATCAGGATCCAGTCAGTGTGTGTTTCACTGTGATCAGGATCCAGTCAGCGTGTGTGTCACGGTGGTTCAGGATCCAGTCAGTGTGTGTGTCACTGTGGATCAGGATCCAGTCAGTCTGTGTGTCACTGTGGATCAGGATCCAGTCACTGTGTGTGTCACTATGGATCAGGATCCAGTCACAGTGTGTGTCACTGTGATCAGGATCCTGTCACTGTGTGTGTCACTGTGATCAGGATCCTGTCACTGTGTGTGTCACTGTGATCAAGATCCAGTCACTGTGTGTGTCACTGTGGATCAGGATCCAGTCACTGTGTGTGTCACTGTGGATCAGGATCCAGTCACAGTGTGTGTCACTGTGATCAGGATCCTGTCACTGTGTGTGTCACTGTGATCAAGATCCAGTCACTGTGTGTGTCACTGTGGATCAGGATCCAGTCACTGTGTGTGTCACTGTGATCAGTGTTCAGTCAGTGTGTGTGTCACTGTGAGTCAGGGTCCAGTCAGTGTGCGTGTAACTGTGGATCAGGATCCAGTCAGTCTGTGTGTCACTGTGAACAGTATCCTGTCACTGTGTGTGTCACTGTGATCAAGATCCAGTCAGTGTGTGTGTAACTGTGATCAGGGTCAAGTCACTGTGTGTGTCACTTTGATCAGGATCCAGTCACTATGTGTGTCAATGTGATTAGGGTCCTGTCAGTGTGTGTGTCACTGTGATCAGGGTCCAGTCAGTGTGTGTGTTACTGTGATCAGGGTCCAGTCACTGTGTGTGTTACTGTGATCAGGGTCCAGTCACTGTGTGTGTGTCACTGTGGATCTGGATCCAGTCACTGTGTGTGTCACTGTGGATCAGGATCCAGTCACAGTGTATGTCACTGTGAACAGGATCCTGTCACTGTGTGCGTCACTGTGATCAAAATCCAGTCACTGTGTGTCTCACTATGGATCAGGATCCAGTCACTGTGTCTGTCACTGTGGGTCAGGGTCCAGTCACTGTATGTGTCACTGTGATCAGGGTCCAGTCAGTGTGTGTGTCACTGTGATCAGGGTCCAGTCACTGTGGGTGTCACTGTGATCAGGGTCCAGTCAGCGTGTGTCTCACTGTGAATCAGGATCCAGTCAGTTTGTGTGTCACTGTGGATCATGATCCAGTCACTGTGTGTGTCACTGTGGATCAGGATCCAGTCAGTGTGTGTGTCATTGTGATCAGGGTCCGGTCACTGTTTGAGTCACTGTGATCAGGATCCAGTCATTGTGTGTGTCACTGTGATCAGAGTCCAGTCACTGTGTGTGTCACTGTGATCAGGATCCAGCCACTGTGTCTGTCACAGTGATCAGGATATAGTCACTGTGTTTGTGACTGTGATAAGGGTCCTTCACCGTGTGTGTCACTGTGGATCAGGATCCAGTCACTGTGTGTGTCACTGTGATCAGGATGCAGTCACTGTGTGTGTTACTGTGATCAGGATCCAGTCACTGTGTGTGTATCACTGTGATCAGGATCCAGTCACTGTGTGTGTCACTGTGATCAGGATCCAGTCAGTGTGTGTGTCACTGTGATCAGGGTCCAGTCAGTGTGTGTGTCACTGTGATCAGGATCCAGTCAGTCTTTGTGTCACTGTGATCAGGATCCAGTCAGTGTGTGTGTCACTGTGATCAGGACCCAGTCAGTGTGTGTGTCACTGTGATCAGGATCCAGTCAGTGTGTGTGTCACTGTGATCAGGATCCAGTCAGTGTGTGTGTCACGGTGGTTCAGGATCCAGTCAGTGTGTGTGTCACTGTGGATCAGGATCCTGTCACTATGTGTGTCACTGTGATCAAGATCCAGTCACTGTGTGTGTCACTGTGGATCAGGATCCAGTCACTGTGTGTGTCACTGTGATCAGTGTTCAGTCAGTGTGTGTGTCACTGTGAATCAGGGTCCAGTCAGTGTGCGTGTAACTGTGGATCAGGATCCAGTCAGTCTGTGTGTCACTGTGAACAGTATCCTGTCACTGTGTGTGTCACTGTGATCAAGATCCAGTCAGCGTGTGTGTAACTGTGATCAGGGTCAAGTCACTGTGTGCGTCACTTTGATCAGGATCCTGTCACTGTGTGTGTCACTGTGATTAGGATTCAGTCACTGTGTGTGTCACTGTGATTAGGGTCCAGTCAGTGTGTGTGTCATTGTGATCAGGGTCCAGAGAGTGTGTGTGTTACTGTGATCAGGGTCCAGTCACTGTGTGTGTGTCACTGTGGATCAGGATCCAGTCACTGTGTGTGTCACTGTGGATCAGGATCCAGTCACAGTGTATATCACTGTGAACAGGATCCTGTCACTGTGTGCGTCACTGTGATCAAAATCCAGTCACTGTGTGTGTCACTGTGGATCAGGATCCAGTCAGTGTGTGTGTCACTGTGATCAGGATCCAGTCAGTGTGTGTGTCACTGTGATCAGGATCCAGTCAGTGTGTGTGTCACTGTGATCAGGATCCAGTCAGTGTGTGTGTCACGGTGGATCAGGATCCAGTCAGTGTGTGTGTCACTGTGGATCAGGATCCAGTCACTGTGTGTGTCACTGTGATCAGCATCCAGACAGTGTGTGTGTCACTGTGGATCAGGATCCAGTCAGTATGTGTGTCACTGTGATCAGGGTCCAGTCAGTGTGTGTGTCACTGTGATCAGGATCCAGTCAGTGTGTGTGTGTCACTGTGGATCAGGATCCAGTCACTGTGTGTGTCACTGTGGATCAGGATCCAGTCACAGTGTGTGTCACTGTGGGTCAGGGTCCAGTCACTGTGTGTGTCACTGTGATCAGGGTCCAGTCAGTGTGTATGTCACAATGATCAGGGTCCAGTCACTGTGTGTGTCACTGTGGATCAGGATCCAGTCAGTGTGTGTGTCACTGTGAATCAGGGTCCAGTCAGTGTGTGTGGCACTGTGATCAGCGTCCAGTCACTGTGTGTGTCACTGTGGATCAGGATCCAGTCAGTGTGTGTGTAACTGTGAATCAGGGCCCAGTCAGTGTGTGTGTCACTGTGGATCAGGATCCAGTCACTGTGTGTGTCACTGTGATCAGGATCCAGCCACTGTGTCGGTCACTGTGATCAGGATACAGTCACTGTGTGTGTCACTGTGGAACAGGATCTAGTCACTGTGTCTGTCACTGTGATAAGGATCCAGTCATTGTGTGTGTCACTGTGATCAGGATCCAGTCACAGTGGAACTGGATTCAGTCACTGTGTGCGTCACTGTGATCAGGTTCCAGACACTGTGTGTGTCACTGTGATTAGGGTCCAGTCAGTGTGTGTGTCAGTGTGGATCAGGATCCAGTCACTGTGTGTGTCACTGTGGATCAGGATCCAGTCAGTGTGTGTGTCACTGTGATCAGGCTCCAGTCACTGTGTGTGTCACTGTGATCAGGATCCAGTCACTGTGTGTGTCACTGTGGATCAGGATCCAGTCACTGTGTGTGTCACTGTGGATCAGGATCCAGTCAATGTGCGTGTCACTGTGATCAGGGTGCAGTCAGTGTGTGTGTCACTGTGATCAGGATCCAGTCACTGTGTGTGTCACTGTGATCAGGATCCAGTCAGTGTGTGTGTCACTGTGATCAGGATCCAGTCAGTGTGTGTGTCACTGTGATCAGTGTCCAGTCACTGTGTGTGTCACTGTGATCAGGGTCCAGTCACTGTGCGTGTCACTGTGATCAGGGTCCAGTCACTGTGTGTGTCACTGTGGATCAGGATCCAGTCACTGTGTGTGTCACTGTGATCAGGATCCAGTCACTGTGTGTGTCACTGTGGATCAGGATCCAGTCACTGTGTGTGTCACTGTGATCAGTGTCCAGTCAGTGTGTGTGTCACTGTGATCAGGGTCCAGTCACTGTGCGTGTCACTGTGATCAGGGTCCAGTCACTGTGTGTGTCACTGTGGATCAGGATCCAGTCACTGTGTGTGTCACTGTGATCAGGATCCAGTCACTGTGTGTGTCACTGTGGATCAGGATCCAGTCACTGTGTGTGTCACTGTGGATCAGGTCCCAGTCAGTGTGTGTGTCACTGTGATCAGGATCCAGTCACTGTGTGTGTCACTGTGATCAGTGTCCAGTCACTGTGTGTGTCACTGTGATCAGGATCCAGTCAGTGTGTGTGTATCACTGTGATCAGGGTCCAATCACTGTGTGTGTCACTGTAATCAGGGTCCAGTCACTGTTTGTGTGACTGTGAATCAGGATCCAGTCAGTGTGTGTGTCACTGTGATCAGGATCCAGTCACGGTGTGTGTCACTGTGATCAGGATGCAGTCACTGTGTGTGTGTCACTGTGATCAGGGTCCAATCACTGTGTGTGTCACTGTGATAAGGGACCCATCACTGTGTGTGTTACTGTGAATCAGGTTCCAGTCAGTGTGTGTGTTACTGTGATCAGGGTCCAGTCACTGTGTGTGTCACTGTGGATCAGGATCCAGTCACTGTGTGTGTCACTGTGATCAGCATCCAGTTACTGTATGTGTCACTGTGATCAGGGTCCAGTCAGTGTGTGTGTCACTGTGATCAGGATCCAGCCAGTGTGTGTGTCACTGTGAATCAGGGTCCAGTCAGTGTGTGTGTCACTGTGGATCAGGATACAGTCAGTCTGTGTGTCACTGTGGATCAGGATCCAGTCACTGTGTGTGTCACTGTGGATCAGGATCCAGTCACAGTGTGTGTCACTGTGATCAGGATCCTGTCACTGTGTGTGTCACTGTGATCAAGATCCAGTCACTGTGTGTGTCACTGTGGATCAGGATCCAGTCACTGTGTGTGTCACTGTGATCAGTGTTCAGTCAGTGTGTGTGTCCCTGTGAATCAGGGTCCAGTCAGTGTGCGTGTCACTGTGGATCAGGATCCAGTCAGTCTGTGTGTCACTGTGAACAGTATCCTGTCACTGTGTGTGTCACTGTGATCAAGATCCAGTCAGTGTGTGTGTAACTGTGATCAGGGTCAAGTCACTGTGTGTGTCACTTTGATCAGGATCCAGTCACTGTGTGTGTCAATGTGATTAGGGTCCAGTCAGTGTCTGTGTCACTGTGATCAGGGTCCAGTCACTGTGTGTGTGTCACTATGGATCAGGATCCAGTCACTGTGTGTGTCACTGTGGATCAGGATCCAGTCACAGTGCATGTCAGTGTGAAGAGGATCCTGTCACTGTGTGCGTCACTGTGATCATAATCCAGTCACTGTGTGTGTCACTATGGATCAGGATCCAGTCACTGTGTCTGTCACTGTGGGTCAGGGTCCAGTCACTGTATGTGTCACTGTGATCAGGGTCCAGTCAGTGTGTGTGTCACTGTGATCAGGGTCCAGTCACTGTGGGTGTCACTGTGATCAGGGTCCAGTCAGCGTGTGTGTCACTGTGAATCAGGATCCAGTCAGTGTGTGTGTCATTGTGATCAGGGTCCGGTCACTGTTTGAGTCATTGTGATCAGGATCCAGTCATTGTGTGTGTCACTGTGATCAGGATCCAGCCACTGTGTCTGTCACTGTGATGAGGATATAGTCACTGTGTTTGTCACTGTGATAAGGGTCCAGTCACTGTGTGTTTCACTGTGGATCAGGATCCAGTCACTGTGTGTGTCACTGTGATCAGTATCCAGTCACTGTGTGTGTGTCACTGTGATCAGGATCCAGTCAGTGTGTGTGTCATGTGATCAGGGTCCAGTCAGTGTGTGTGTCACTGTGATCAGGATCCAGTCAGTGTGTGTGTCACTGTGATCAGGGTCCAGTCAGTGTGTGTGTCACTGTGATCAGGATCCAGTCAGTGTGTGTGTCACTGTGATCGGGGTCCAGTCAGTGTGTGTGTCACTGTGATCAGGATCCAGTCAGTGTGTGTGTCACTGTGATCAGGACCCAGTCAGTGTGTGGGTCACTGTGATCAGGATCCAGTCAGTGTGTGTTTCACTGTGATCAGGATCCAGTCAGCGTGTGTGTCACGGTGGTTCAGGATCCAGTCAGTGTGTGTGTCACTGTGGATCAGGATCCAGTCAGTCTGTGTGTCACTGTGGATCAGGATCCAGTCACTGTGTGTGTCACTATGGATCAGGATCCAGTCACAGTGTGTGTCACTGTGATCAGGATCCTGTCACTGTGTGTGTCACTGTGATCAGGATCCTGTCACTGTGTGTGTCACTGTGATCAAGATCCAGTCACTGTGTGTGTCACTGTGGATCAGGATCCAGTCACTGTGTGTGTCACTGTGGATCAGGATCCAGTCACAGTGTGTGTCACTGTGATCAGGATCCTGTCACTGTGTGTGTCACTGTGATCAAGATCCAGTCACTGTGTGTGTCACTGTGGATCAGGATCCAGTCACTGTGTGTGTCACTGTGATCAGTGTTCAGTCAGTGTGTGTGTCACTGTGAATCAGGGTCCAGTCAGTGTGCGTGTAACTGTGGATCAGGATCCAGTCAGTCTGTGTGTCACTGTGAACAGTATCCTGTCACTGTGTGTGTCACTGTGATCAAGATCCAGTCAGTGTGTGTGTAACTGTGATCAGGGTCAAGTCACTGTGTGTGTCACTTTGATCAGGATCCAGTCACTATGTGTGTCAATGTGATTAGGGTCCTGTCAGTGTGTGTGTCACTGTGATCAGGGTCCAGTCAGTGTGTGTGTTACTGTGATCAGGGTCCAGTCACTGTGTGTGTTACTGTGATCAGGGTCCAGTCACTGTGTGTGTGTCACTGTGGATCAGGATCCAGTCACTGTGTGTGTCACTGTGGATCAGGATCCAGTCACAGTGCATGTCACTGTGAACAGGATCCTGTCACTGTGTGCGTCACTGTGATCAAAATCCAGTCACTGTGTGTCTCACTATGGATCAGGATCCAGTCACTGTGTCTGTCACTGTGGGTCAGGGTCCAGTCACTGTATGTGTCACTGTGATCAGGGTCCAGTCAGTGTGTGTGTCACTGTGATCAGGGTCCAGTCACTGTGGGTGTCATTGTGATCAGGGTCCAGTCAGCGTGTGTCTCACTGTGAATCAGGATCCAGTCAGTTTGTGTGTAACTGTGGATCATGATCCAGTCACTGTGTGTGTCACTGTGGATCAGGATCCAGTCAGTGTGTGTGTCATTGTGATCAGGTTCCGGTCACTGTTTGAGTCACTGTGATCAGGATCCAGTCATTGTGTGTGTCACTGTGATCAGAGTCCAGTCACTGTGTGTGTCACTGTGATCAGGATCCAGCCACTGTGTCTGTCACAGTGATCAGGATATAGTCACTGTGTTTGTGACTGTGATAAGGGTCCTTCACCGTTTGTGTCACTGTGGATCAGGATCCAGTCACTGTGTGTGTCACTGTGATCAGGATGCAGTCACTGTGTGTGTTACTGTGATCAGGATCCAGTCACTGTGTGTGTATCACTGTGATCAGGATCCAGTCACTGTGTGTGTCACTGTGATCAGGATCCAGTCAGTGTGTGTGTCACTGTGATCAGGGTCCAGTCAGTGTGTGTGTCACTGTGATCAGGATCCAGTCAGTCTTTGTGTCACTGTGATCAGGATCCAGTCAGTGTGTGTGTCACTGTGATCAGGACCCAGTCAGTGTGTGTGTCACTGTGATCAGGATCCAGTCAGTGTGTGTGTCACTGTGATCAGGATCCAGTCAGTGTGTGTGTCACGGTGGTTCAGGATCCAGTCAGTGTGTGTGTCACTGTGGATCAGGATCCTGTCACTATGTGTGTCACTGTGATCAAGATCCAGTCACTGTGTGTTTCACTGTGGATCAGGATCCAGTCACTGTGTGTGTCACTGTGATCAGTGTTCAGTCAGTGTGTGTGTCACTGTGAATCAGGGTCCAGTCAGTGTGCGTGTAACTGTGGATCAGGATCCAGTCAGTCTGTGTGTCACTGTGAACAGTATCCTGTCACTGTGTGTGTCACTGTGATCAAGATCCAGTCAGCGTGTGTGTAACTGTGATCAGGGTCAAGTCACTGTGTGCGTCACTTTGATCAGGATCCTGTCACTGTGTGTGTCACTGTGATTAGGATTCAGTCAGTGTGTGTGTCACTGTGATCAGGATCCTGCCACTGTGTCTGTCACTGTGATCAGGATATAGTCACTGGGTTTGTCACTGTGATAAGGGTCCAGTCACTGTGTGTGTCACTGTGGATCAGGATCCAGTCACTGTGTGTGTCACTGTGATCAGGATCCAGTCACTGTGTGTGTCACTGTGATCAGGATCCAGTCACTGTGTGTGTGTCACTGTGATCAGGATCCAGTCACTGTGTGTGTCACTGTGATCAGGATCCAGTCAGTGTGTGTGTCACTGTGATCAGGGTCCAGTCAGTTTGTGTGTCACTGTGATCAGGATCCAGTCAGTGTGTGTGTCACTGTGATCAGGTTCCAGTCAGTGTGTGTGTCACGGTGGTTCAGGATCCAGTCAGTGTATGTGTCACTGTGATCGGGGTCCAGTCTGTGTGTGTGTCACTGTGATCAGGATCCAGTCAGTGTGTGTGTCACTGTGATCAGGACCCAGTCAGTGTGTGTGAAACTGTGATCAGGATCCAGTCAGTGTGTGTGTCACTGTGATCAGGATCCAGTCAGAGTGTGTGTCACGGTGGTTCAGGATCCAGTCAGTGTGTGTGTCACTGTGGATCAGGATCCAGTCACTGTGTTTGTCACTGTGATCAGCATCCAGTCAGTGTGTGTGTCACTGTGGATCAGGATCCAGTCAGTGTGTGTGTCACTGTGATCAGGGTCCAGTCAGTGTGTGTGTCACTGTGATCAGGATCCAGTCAGTGTGTGTGTCACTGTGGATCAGGATCCAGTCAGTGTGTGTATGTCACTGTGGATCAGGATCCAGTCACTGTGTGTGTCACTGAGGATCAGGATCCAGTCACAGTGTGTGTCACTGTGATCAGGATCCAGTCACTGTGTGTCACGGTGATCAAGATCCAGTCACTGTGTGTGTCACTGTGGATCAGGATCCAGTCACTGTGTCTGTCACTGTGGGTAAGGGTCCAGTCACTGTATGTGTCATTGTGATCATGATCCAGTCAGTGTGTGTCACTGTGATCAGGGTCCAGGGAGTGTGTGTGTCACTGTGATCAGGGTCCAGTCACTGTGTGTGTCACTGTGGATCAGGGTCCAGTCAGTGTGTATGTCACTGTGATCAGGTTCCAGTCACTGTGGGTGTCACTGTGATCAGGGTCCAGTCAGTGTGTGTGTCACTGTGATCAGGGTCCAGTCACTGTGTGTGTCACTGTGGATCATGATCCAGTCAGTGTGTGTGTCACTGTGAATCAGGGTCCAGTCAGTGTGTGTGTCACTGTGATCAGCGTCCAGTCACTGTGTGTGTCACTGTGGATCAGGATCCAGTGAGTGTGTGTGTCACTGTGAATCAGGGTCCAGTCAGTATGTGTGTCACTGTGGATCAGGATCCAGTCGGTTTGTGTGTCACTGTGCATCAGGATCCAGTCACTGTGTGTGTCAATGTGGTTCAGGATCCAGTCAGTGTGTGTGTCACTGTGATCAATGTCCAGATACTGTTTGTGTAACTGTGATCAGGATCCAGTCATTGTGTGTGTCACTGTGATCAGGGTCCAGTCACTGTGTGTGTCACTGTGATCAGGGTCCAGACACTTTGTGTGTCACTGTGATTAGGGTCCAGTCAGTGTGTGTGTCACTGTGATCAGGGTCCAGTCAGTGTGTGTGTTACTGTGATCAGGGTCCAGTCACTGTGTGTGTTACTGTGATCAGGGTCCAGTCACTGTGTGTGTGTCACTGTGGATCAGGATCCAGTCACTGTGTGTGTCACTGTGATCAGGGTCCAGTCACTGTGTGTGTCACTGTGATCAAAACCCAGTCACTGTGTGTGTCACTGTGGATCAGGATCCAGTCACTGTGTGCGTCACTGTGATCAAAATCCAGTCACTGTGTGTGTCACTGTGGATCAGGATCCAGTCACTGTGTCTGTCACTGTGGGTCAGGGTCCAGTCACTGTACGTGTCACTGTGATCAGGGTCCAGTCAGTGTGTGTGTCACTGTGATCAGGGTCCAGTCACTGTGGGTGTCACTGTGATCAGGGTCCAGTCAGCGTGTGTGTCACTGTGAATCAGGATCCAGTCAGTTTGTGTGTCACTGTGGATCAGGATCCAGTCACTGTGTGTGTCACTGTGGATCAGGATCCAGTCAGTGTGTGTGTCATTGTGATCAGGGTCCGGTCACTGTTTGAGTCACTGTGATCAGGATCCAGTCACTGTGTGTGTCACTGTGATCAGGATCCAGCCACTGTGTCTGTCACTGTGATCAGGATATAGTCACTGTGTTTGTCACTGTGATAAGGGTCCAGTCACTCTGTGTGTCACTGTGGATCAGGATCCAGTCACTGTGTGTGTCACTGTGATCAGGATCCAGTCACTTTGTGTGTCACTGTGATCAGGATCCAGTCAGTGTGTGTGTATGTGATCAGGGTCCAGTCAGTGTGTGTGTCACTGTGGTCAGGATCCAGTCAGTGTGTGTGTCACTGTGATCAGGGTCCAGTCAGTGTGTGTGTCACTGTGATGAGGATCCAGTCAGTGTGCGTGTCACTGTGATCAGGGTCCAGTCACTGTGTGTGTCACTGTGATCAGGATCCAGTCAGTGTGTATGTCACTGTGATCAGGACCCAGTCAGTGTGTGTGTCACTGTGATCAGGATCCAGTCAGTGTGTGTATCACTGTGAACAGGATCCAGTCAGTGTGTGTGTCACGCTGGTTCAGGATCCAGTCAGTGTGTGTGTCACTGTGGATCAGGATCCAGTCACTGTGTATGTCACTGTGATCAAGATCCAGTCAGTGTGTGTGTCACTGTGGATCAGGATCCAGTCACTGTGTGTGTCACTGTGATCAGTGTTCAGTCAGTGTGTGTGTCACTGTGAATCAGGTTCCTGTCAGTGTGCGTGTCACTGTGGATCAGGATCCAGTCAGTCTGCGTGTCTCTCTGAACAGTATCCTGTCACTGTGTGTGTCACTGTGATCAAGATCCAGTCAGTGAGTGTGTAACTGTGATCAGGGTCAAGTCACTGTGTGTGTCACTTTGATCAGGATCCAGTCAGTGTGTGTGTCACAGTGATCGGGGTCCAGTCAGTGTGTGTGTCACAGTGATCGGGGTCCAGTCAGTGTGTGTGTCACACTGATCAGGATCCAGTCAGTGTGTGTGTGACTGTGATCAGGACCCAGTCAGTGTGTGTGTCACTGTGATCAGGATCCAGTCAGTGTGTGTGTCACTGTGATCAGGATCCAGTCAGTGTGTGCGTCACGGTGGTTCAGGATCCAGTCAGTGTGTGTGTCACTGTGGATCAGGATCCAGTCACTGTGTGTGTCACTGTGATCAGCATCCAGTCAGTGTGTGTGTCACTGTGGATCAGGATCCAGTCAGTGTGTGTGTCACTGTGATCAGGGTCCAGTCAGTGTGTGTCTCACTGTGATCAGGATCCAGTCAGTGTGTATGTCACTGTGGATCAGGATCCAGTCAGTGTGTGTGTGTCACTGTGGATCAGGATCCAGGCAGTGTGTGTGTGTCACTGTGATCAATGTCCAGATACTGTTTGTGTAACTGTGATCAGGATCCAGTCATTGTGTGTGTCACTGTGATCAGGGTCCAGTCACTGTGTGTGTCACTGTGATCAGGGTCCAGACACTGTGTGTGTCACTGTGATTAGGGTCCAGTCAGTGTGTGTGTCACTGTGATCAGGGTCCAGTCAGTGTGTGCGTTACTGTGATCAGGGTCCAGTCACTGTGTGTGTTACTGTGATCAGGGTCCAGTCACTGTGTGTGTGTCACCGTGGATCAGGATCCAGTCACTGTGTGTGTCACTGTGGATCAGGATCCAGTCACGGTGTATGTCACTGTGAACAGGATCCTGTCACTGTGTGCGTCACTGTGATCAAAATCCAGTCACTGTGTGTGTCACTGTGGATCAGGATCCAGTCACTGTGTCTGTCACTGTGGGTCAGGGTCCAGTCACTGTATGTGTCACTGTGATCAGGGTCCAGTCAGTTTGTGTGTCACTGTGATCAGGGTCCAGTCACTGTGGGTGTCACTGTGATCAGGGTCCAGACAGCGTGTGTGTCATTGTGAATTAGGATCCAGTCAGTTTGTGTGTCACTGTGGATCAGGATCCAGTCACTGTGTGTGTCACTGTGGATCAGGATCCAGTCAGTGTGTGTGTCATTGTGATCAGGGTCCGGTCACTGTTTGAGTCACTGTGATCAGGATCCAGTCATTGTGTGTGTCACTGTGATCAGAGTCAAGTCACTGTGTGTGTCACTGTGATCAGGATCCAGCCACTGTGTCTGTCACTGTGATCAGGATATAGTCACTGTGTTTGTCACTGTGATAAGGGTCCAGTCACTGTGTGTGTCACTGTGGATCAGGATCCAGTCACTGTGTGTGTCACTGTGATCAGGATCCAGTCACTGTGTGTGTCACTGTGATCAGGATCCAGTCACTGTGTGTGTGTCACTGTGATCAGGATCCAGTCAGTGTGTGTGTCACTGTGATCAGGGTCCAGTCAGTGTGTGTGTCACTGTGATCAGGATCCAGTCAGTGTGTGTGTCACTGTGATCAGGGTCCAGTCACTGTGGGTGTCACTGTGATCAGGGTCCAGTCAGCGTGTGTGTCACTGTGAATCAGGATCCAGTCAGTTTGTGTGTCACTGTGGATCAGGATCCAGTCACTGTGTGTGTCACTGTGGATCAGGATCCAGTCAGTGTGTGTGTCATTGTGATCAGGGTCCGGTCACTGTTTGAGTCACTGTGATCAGGATCCAGTCATTGTGTGTGTCACTGTGATCAGAGTCCAGTCACTGTGTGTGTCACTGTGATCAGGATCCAGCCACTGTGTCTGTCACTGTGATGAGGATATAGTCACTGTGTTTGTCACTGTGATAAGGGTCCAGTCACTGTGTGTTTCACTGTGGATCAGGATCCAGTCACTGTGTGTGTCACTGTGATCAGGATCCAGTCACTGTGTGTGTCACTGTGATCAGGATCCAGTCACTGTGTGTGTGTCACTGTGATCAGGATCCAGTCAGTGTGTGTGTCATGTGATCAGGGTCCAGTCAGTGTGTGTGTCACTGTGATCAGGATCCAGTCAGTGTGTGTGTCACTGTGATCAGGGTCCAGTCAGTGTGTGTGTCACTGTGATCAGGATCCAGTCAGTGTGTGTGTCACTGTGATCGGGGTCCAGTCAGTGTGTGTGTCACTGTGATCAGGATCCAGTCAGTGTGTGTGTCACTGTGATCAGGACCCAGTCAGTGTGTGTGTCACTGTGATCAGGATCCAGTCAGTGTGTGTTTCACTGTGATCAGGATCCAGTCAGCGTGTGTGTCACGGTGGTTCAGGATCCAGTCAGTGTGTGTGTCACTGTGGATCAGGATCCAGTCAGTCTGTGTGTCACTGTGGATCAGGATCCAGTCACTGTGTGTGTCACTATGGATCAGGATCCAGTCACAGTGTGTGTCACTGTGATCAGGATCCTGTCACTGTGTGTGTCACTGTGATCAGGATCCTGTCACTGTGTGTGTCACTGTGATCAAGATCCAGTCACTGTGTGTGTCACTGTGGATCAGGATCCAGTCACTGTGTGTGTCACTGTGGATCAGGATCCAGTCACAGTGTGTGTCACTGTGATCAGGATCCTGTCACTGTGTGTGTCACTGTGATCAAGATCCAGTCACTGTGTGTGTCACTGTGGATCAGGATCCAGTCACTGTGTGTGTCACTGTGATCAGTGTTCAGTCAGTGTGTGTGTCACTGTGAATCAGGGTCCAGTCAGTGTGCGTGTAACTGTGGATCAGGATCCAGTCAGTCTGTGTGTCACTGTGAACAGTATCCTGTCACTGTGTGTGTCACTGTGATCAAGATCCAGTCAGTGTGTGTGTAACTGTGATCAGGGTCAAGTCACTGTGTGTGTCACTTTGATCAGGATCCAGTCACTATGTGTGTCAATGTGATTAGGGTCCTGTCAGTGTGTGTGTCACTGTGATCAGGGTCCAGTCAGTGTGTGTGTTACTGTGATCAGGGTCCAGTCACTGTGTGTGTTACTGTGATCAGGGTCCAGTCACTGTGTGTGTGTCACTGTGGATCAGGATCCAGTCACTGTGTGTGTCACTGTGGATCAGGATCCAGTCACAGTGCATGTCACTGTGAACAGGATCCTGTCACTGTGTGCGTCACTGTGATCAAAATCCAGTCACTGTGTGTCTCACTATGGATCAGGATCCAGTCACTGTGTCTGTCACTGTGGGTCAGGGTCCAGTCACTGTATGTGTCACTGTGATCAGGGTCCAGTCAGTGTGTGTGTCACTGTGATCAGGGTCCAGTCACTGTGGGTGTCACTGTGATCAGGGTCCAGTCAGCGTGTGTCTCACTGTGAATCAGGATCCAGTCAGTTTGTGTGTAACTGTGGATCATGATCCAGTCACTGTGTGTGTCACTGTGGATCAGGATCCAGTCAGTGTGTGTGTCATTGTGATCAGGGTCCGGTCACTGTTTGAGTCACTGTGATCAGGATCCAGTCATTGTGTGTGTCACTGTGATCAGAGTCCAGTCACTGTGTGTGTCACTGTGATCAGGATCCAGCCACTGTGTCTGTCACAGTGATCAGGATATAGTCACTGTGTTTGTGACTGTGATAAGGGTCCTTCACCGTGTGTGTCACTGTGGATCAGGATCCAGTCACTGTGTGTGTCACTGTGATCAGGATGCAGTCACTGTGTGTGTTACTGTGATCAGGATCCAGTCACTGTGTGTGTATCACTGTGATCAGGATCCAGTCACTGTGTGTGTCACTGTGATCAGGATCCAGTCAGTGTGTGTGTCACTGTGATCAGGGTCCAGTCAGTGTGTGTGTCACTGTGATCAGGATCCAGTCAGTCTTTGTGTCACTGTGATCAGGATCCAGTCAGTGTGTGTGTCACTGTGATCAGGACCCAGTCAGTGTGTGTGTCACTGTGATCAGGATCCAGTCAGTGTGTGTGTCACTGTGATCAGGATCCAGTCAGTGTGTGTGTCACGGTGGTTCAGGATCCAGTCAGTGTGTGTGTCACTGTGGATCAGGATCCTGTCACTATGTGTGTCACTGTGATCAAGATCCAGTCACTGTGTGTGTCACTGTGGATCAGGATCCAGTCACTGTGTGTGTCACTGTGATCAGTGTTCAGTCAGTGTTTGTGTCACTGTGAATCAGGGTCCAGTCAGTGTGCGTGTAACTGTGGATCAGGATCCAGTCACTCTGTGTGTCACTGTGAACAGTATCCTGTCACTGTGTGTGTCACTGTGATCAAGATCCAGTCAGCGTGTGTGTAACTGTGATCAGGGTCAAGTCACTGTGTGCGTCACTTTGATCAGGATCCTGTCACTGTGTGTGTCACTGTGATTAGGATTCAGTCACTGTGTGTGTCACTGTGATTAGGGTCCAGTCAGTGTGTGTGTCACTGTGATCAGGGTCCAGACAGTGTGTGTGTTACTGTGATCAGGGTCCAGTCACTGTGTGTGTGTCACTGTGGATCAGGATCCAGTCACTGTGTGTGTCACTGTGGATCAGGATCCAGTCACAGTGTATATCACTGTGAACAGGATCCTGTCACTGTGTGCGTCACTGTGATCAAAATCCAGTCACTGTGTGTGTCACTGTGGATCAGGATCCAGTCAGTGTGTGTGTCACTGTGATCAGGATCCAGTCAGTGTGTGTGTCACTGTGATCAGGACCCGGTCAGTGTGTGTGTCACTGTGATCAGGATCCAGTCAGTGTGTGTGTCACTGTGATCAGGATCCAGTCAGTGTGTGTGTCATGGTAGATCAGGATCCAGTCAGTGTGTGTGTCACTGTGGATCAGGATCCAGTCACTGTGTGTGTCAATGTGATCAGCATCCAGTCAGTGTGTGTGTCACTGTCAATCAGGATCCAGTCAGTGTGTGTGTCACTGTGATCAGGACCCAGTCAGTGTGTGTGTCACTGTGATCAGGATCCAGTCAGTGTGTGTGTCACTGTGATCAGGATCCAGTCAGTGTGTGTGTCACGGTGGATCAGGATCCAGTCAGTGTGTGTGTCACTGTGGATCAGGATCCAGTCACTGTGTGTGTCACTGTGATCAGCATCCAGACAGTGTGTGTGTCACTGTGGATCAGGATCCAGTCAGTGTGTGTGTCACTGTGATCAGGGTCCAGTCAGTGTGTGTGTCACTGTGATCAGGATCCAGTCAGTGTGTGTGTCACTGTGATCAGGATCCAGTCAGTGTGTGTGTCACGGTGGTTCAGGATCCAGTCAGTGTGTGTGTCACTGTGGATCAGGATCCTGTCACTATGTGTGTCACTGTGATCAAGATCCAGTCACTGTGTGTGTCACTGTGGATCAGGATCCAGTCACTGTGTGTGTCACTGTGATCAGTGTTCAGTCAGTGTGTGTGTCACTGTGAATCAGGGTCCAGTCAGTGTGCGTGTAACTGTGGATCAGGATCCAGTCACTCTGTGTGTCACTGTGAACAGTATCCTGTCACTGTGTGTGTCACTGTGATCAAGATCCAGTCAGCGTGTGTGTAACTGTGATCAGGGTCAAGTCACTGTGTGCGTCACTTTGATCAGGATCCTGTCACTGTGTGTGTCACTGTGATTAGGATTCAGTCACTGTGTGTGTCACTGTGATTAGGGTCCAGTCAGTGTGTGTGTCACTGTGATCAGGGTCCAGACAGTGTGTGTGTTACTGTGATCAGGGTCCAGTCACTGTGTGTGTGTCACTGTGGATCAGGATCCAGTCACTGTGTGTGTCACTGTGGATCAGGATCCAGTCACAGTGTATATCACTGTGAACAGGATCCTGTCTCTGTGTGCGTCACTGTGATCAAAATCCAGTCACTGTGTGTGTCACTGTGGATCAGGATCCAGTCAGTGTGTGTGTCACTGTGATCAGGATCCAGTCAGTGTGTGTGTCACTGTGATCAGGACCCGGTCAGTGTGTGTGTCACTGTGATCAGGATCCAGTCAGTGTGTGTGTCACTGTGATCAGGATCCAGTCAGTGTGTGTGTCATGGTAGATCAGGATCCAGTCAGTGTGTGTGTCACTGTGGATCAGGATCCAGTCACTGTGTGTGTCACTGTGGATCAGGATCCAGTCACTGTGTCTGTCACTGTGGGTCAGGGTCCAGTCACTGTATGTGTCACTGTGATCAGGGTCCAGTCAGTTTGTGTGTCACTGTGATCAGGGTCCAGTCACTGTGGGTGTCACTGTGATCAGGGTCCAGACAGCGTGTGTGTCATTGTGAATTAGGATCCAGTCAGTTTGTGTGTCACTGTGGATCAGGATCCAGTCACTGTGTGTGTCACTGTGGATCAGGATCCAGTCAGTGTGTGTGTCATTGTGATCAGGGTCCGGTCACTGTGTGTGTCACTGTGATCAGGATCCAGCCACTGTGTCTGTCACAGTGATCAGGATATAGTCACTGTGTTTGTCACTGTGATAAGGGTCCAGTCACTGTGTGTGTCACTGTGGATCAGGATCCAGTCACTGTGTGTGTCACTGTGATCAGGATCCAGTCACTGTGTGTGTCACTGTGATCAGGATCCAGTCACTGTGTGTGTGTCACTGTGATCAGGATCCAGTCAGTGTGTGTGTCACTGTGATCAGGGTCCAGTCAGTGTGTGTGTCACTGTGATCAGGATCCAGTCAGTGTGTGTGTCACTGTGATCAGGGTCCAGTCACTGTGGGTGTCACTGTGATCAGGGTCCAGTCAGCGTGTGTGTCACTGTGAATCAGGATCCAGTCAGTTTGTGTGTCACTGTGGATCAGGATCCAGTCACTGTGTGTGTCACTGTGGATCAGGATCCAGTCAGTGTGTGTGTCATTGTGATCAGGTTCGGGTCACTGTTTGAGTCACTGTGATCAGGATCCAGTCATTGTGTGTGTCACTGTGATCAGAGTCCAGTCACTGTGTGTGTCACTGTGATCAGGATCCAGCCACTGTGTCTGTCACTGTGATGAGGATATAGTCACTGTGTTTGTCACTGTGATAAGGGTCCAGTCACTGTGTGTTTCACTGTGGATCAGGATCCAGTCACTGTGTGTGTCACTGTGATCAGGATCCAGTCACTGTGTGTGTCACTGTGATCAGGATCCAGTCACTGTGTGTGTGTCACTGTGATCAGGATCCAGTCAGTGTGTGTGTCATGTGATCAGGGTCCAGTCAGTGTGTGTGTCACTGTGATCAGGATCCAGTCAGTGTGTGTGTCACTGTGATCAGGGTCCAGTCAGTGTGTGTGTCACTGTGATCAGGATCCAGTCAGTGTGTGTGTCACTGTGATCGGGGTCCAGTCAGTGTGTGTGTCACTGTGATCAGGATCCAGTCAGTGTGTGTGTCACTGTGATCAGGACCCAGTCAGTGTGTGTGTCACTGTGATCAGGATCCAGTCAGTGTGTGTTTCACTGTGATCAGGATCCAGTCAGCGTGTGTGTCACGGTGGTTCAGGATCCAGTCAGTGTGTGTGTCACTGTGGATCAGGATCCAGTCAGTCTGTGTGTCACTGTGGATCAGGATCCAGTCACTGTGTGTGTCACTATGGATCAGGATCCAGTCACATTGTGTGTCACTGTGATCAGGATCCTGTCACTGTGTGTGTCACTGTGATCAGGATCCTGTCACTGTGTGTGTCACTGTGATCAAGATCCAGTCACTGTGTGTGTCACTGTGGATCAGGATCCAGTCACTGTGTGTGTCACTGTGGATCAGGATCCAGTCACAGTGTGTGTCACTGTGATCAGGATCCTGTCACTGTGTGTGTCACTGTGATCAAGATCCAGTCACTGTGTGTGTCACTGTGGATCAGGATCCAGTCACTGTGTGTGTCACTGTGATCAGTGTTCAGTCAGTGTGTGTGTCACTGTGAATCAGGGTCCAGTCAGTGTGCGTGTAACTGTGGATCAGGATCCAGTCAGTCTGTGTGTCACTGTGAACAGTATCCTGTCACTGTGTGTGTCACTGTGATCAAGATCCAGTCAGTGTGTGTGTAACTGTGATCAGGGTCCAGTCACTGTGTGTGTGTCACTGTGGATCAGGATCCAGTCACTGTGTGTGTCACTGTGGATCAGGATCCAGTCACAGTGTATATCACTGTGAACAGGATCCTGTCACTGTGTGCGTCACTGTGATCAAAATCCAGTCACTGTGTGTGTCACTGTGGATCAGGATCCAGTCAGTGTGTGTGTCACTGTGATCAGGATCCAGTCAGTGTGTGTGTCACTGTGATCAGGACCCGGTCAGTGTGTGTGTCACTGTGATCAGGATCCAGTCAGTGTGTGTGTCACTGTGATCAGGATCCAGTCAGTGTGTGTGTCATGGTAGATCAGGATCCAGTCAGTGTGTGTGTCACTGTGGATCAGGATCCAGTCACTGTGTGTGTCACTGTGGATCAGGATCCAGTCACTGTGTCTGTCACTGTGGGTCAGGGTCCAGTCACTGTATGTGTCACTGTGATCAGGGTCCAGTCAGTTTGTGTGTCACTGTGATCAGGGTCCAGTCACTGTGGGTGTCACTGTGATCAGGGTCCAGACAGCGTGTGTGTCATTGTGAATTAGGATCCAGTCAGTTTGTGTGTCACTGTGGATCAGGATCCAGTCACTGTGTGTGTCACTGTGGATCAGGATCCAGTCAGTGTGTGTGTCATTGTGATCAGGGTCCGGTCACTGTTTGAGTCACTGTGATCAGGATCCAGTCATTGTGTGTGTCACTGTGATCAGAGTCCAGTCACTGTGTGTGTCACTGTGATCAGGATCCAGCCACTGTGTCTGTCACAGTGATCAGGATATAGTCACTGTGTTTGTCACTGTGATAAGGGTCCAGTCACTGTGTGTGTCACTGTGGATCAGGATCCAGTCACTGTGTGTGTCACTGTGATCAGGATCCAGTCACTGTGTGTGTCACTGTGATCAGGATCCAGTCACTGTGTGTGTGTCACTGTGATCAGGATCCAGTCAGTGTGTGTGTCACTGTGATCAGGGTCCAGTCAGTGTGTGTGTCACTGTGATCAGGATCCAGTCAGTGTGTGTGTCACTGTGATCAGGGTCCAGTCACTGTGGGTGTCACTGTGATCAGGGTCCAGTCAGCGTGTGTGTCACTGTGAATCAGGATCCAGTCAGTTTGTGTGTCACTGTGGATCAGGATCCAGTCACTGTGTGTGTCACTGTGGATCAGGATCCAGTCAGTGTGTGTGTCATTGTGATCAGGGTCGGGTCACTGTTTGAGTCACTGTGATCAGGATCCAGTCATTGTGTGTGTCACTGTGATCAGAGTCCAGTCACTGTGTGTGTCACTGTGATCAGGATCCAGCCACTGTGTCTGTCACTGTGATGAGGATATAGTCACTGTGTTTGTCACTGTGATAAGGGTCCAGTCACTGTGTGTTTCACTGTGGATCAGGATCCAGTCACTGTGTGTGTCACTGTGATCAGGATCCAGTTACTGTGTGTGTCACTGTGATCAGGATCCAGTCACTGTGTGTGTGTCACTGTGATCAGGATCCAGTCAGTGTGTGTGTCATGTGATCAGGGTCCAGTCAGTGTGTGTGTCACTGTGATCAGGATCCAGTCAGTGTGTGTGTCACTGTGATCAGGGTCCAGTCAGTGTGTGTGTCACTGTGATCAGGATCCAGTCAGTGTGTGTGTCACTGTGATCGGGGTCCAGTCAGTGTGTGTGTCACTGTGATCAGGATCCAGTCAGTGTGTGTGTCACTGTGATCAGGACCCAGTCAGTGTGTGTGTCACTGTGATCAGGATCCAGTCAGTGTGTGTTTCACTGTGATCAGGATCCAGTCAGCGTGTGTGTCACGGTGGTTCAGGATCCAGTCAGTGTGTGTGTCACTGTGGATCAGGATCCAGTCAGTCTGTGTGTCACTGTGGATCAGGATCCAGTCACTGTGTGTGTCACTATGGATCAGGATCCAGTCACAGTGTGTGTCACTGTGATCAGGATCCTGTCACTGTGTGTGTCACTGTGATCAGGATCCTGTCACTGTGTGTGTCACTGTGATCAAGATCCAGTCACTGTGTGTGTCACTGTGGATCAGGATCCAGTCACTGTGTGTGTCACTGTGGATCAGGATCCAGTCACAGTGTGTGTCACTGTGATCAGGATCCTGTCACTGTGTGTGTCACTGTGATCAAGATCCAGTCACTGTGTGTGTCACTGTGGATCAGGATCCAGTCACTGTGTGTGTCACTGTGATCAGTGTTCAGTCAGTGTGTGTGTCACTGTGAATCAGGGTCCAGTCAGTGTGCGTGTAACTGTGGATCAGGATCCAGTCAGTCTGTGTGTCACTGTGAACAGTATCCTGTCACTGTGTGTGTCACTGTGATCAAGATCCAGTCAGTGTGTGTGTAACTGTGATCAGGGTCAAGTCACTGTGTGTGTCACTTTGATCAGGATCCAGTCACTATGTGTGTCAATGTGATTAGGGTCCTGTCAGTGTGTGTGTCACTGTGATCAGGGTCCAGTCAGTGTGTGTGTTACTGTGATCAGGGTCCAGTCACTGTGTGTGTTACTGTGATCAGGGTCCAGTCACTGTGTGTGTGTCACTGTGGATCAGGATCCAGTCACTGTGTGTGTCACTGTGGATCAGGATCCAGTCACAGTGCATGTCACTGTGAACAGGATCCTGTCACTGTGTGCGTCACTGTGATCAAAATCCAGTCACTGTGTGTCTCACTATGGATCAGGATCCAGTCACTGTGTCTGTCACTGTGGGTCAGGGTCCAGTCACTGTATGTGTCACTGTGATCAGGGTCCAGTCAGTGTGTGTGTCACTGTGATCAGGGTCCAGTCACTGTGGGTGTCACTGTGATCAGGGTCCAGTCAGCGTGTGTCTCACTGTGAATCAGGATCCAGTCAGTTTGTGTGTAACTGTGGATCATGATCCAGTCACTGTGTGTGTCACTGTGGATCAGGATCCAGTCAGTGTGTGTGTCATTGTGATCAGGGTCCGGTCACTGTTTGAGTCACTGTGATCAGGATCCAGTCATTGTGTGTGTCACTGTGATCAGAGTCCAGTCACTGTGTGTGTCACTGTGATCAGGATCCAGCCACTGTGTCTGTCACAGTGATCAGGATATAGTCACTGTGTTTGTGACTGTGATAAGGGTCCTTCACCGTGTGTGTCACTGTGGATCAGGATCCAGTCACTGTGTGTGTCACTGTGATCAGGATGCAGTCACTGTGTGTGTTACTGTGATCAGGATCCAGTCACTGTGTGTGTATCACTGTGATCAGGATCCAGTCACTGTGTGTGTCACTGTGATCAGGATCCAGTCAGTGTGTGTGTCACTGTGATCAGGGTCCAGTCAGTGTGTGTGTCACTGTGATCAGGATCCAGTCAGTCTTTGTGTCACTGTGATCAGGATCCAGTCAGTGTGTGTGTCACTGTGATCAGGACCCAGTCAGTGTGTGTGTCACTGTGATCAGGATCCAGTCAGTGTGTGTGTCACTGTGATCAGGATCCAGTCAGTGTGTGTGTCACGGTGGTTCAGGATCCAGTCAGTGTGTGTGTCACTGTGGATCAGGATCCTGTCACTATGTGTGTCACTGTGATCAAGATCCAGTCACTGTGTGTGTCACTGTGGATCAGGATCCAGTCACTGTGTGTGTCACTGTGATCAGTGTTCAGTCAGTGTTTGTGTCACTGTGAATCAGGGTCCAGTCAGTGTGCGTGTAACTGTGGATCAGGATCCAGTCAGTCTGTGTGTCACTGTGAACAGTATCCTGTCACTGTGTGTGTCACTGTGATCAAGATCCAGTCAGCGTGTGTGTAACTGTGATCAGGGTCAAGTCACTGTGTGCGTCACTTTGATCAGGATCCTGTCACTGTGTGTGTCACTGTGATTAGGATTCAGTCACTGTGTGTGTCACTGTGATTAGGGTCCAGTCAGTGTGTGTGTCACTGTGATCAGGGTCCAGACAGTGTGTGTGTTACTGTGATCAGGGTCCAGTCACTGTGTGTGTGTCACTGTGGATCAGGATCCAGTCACTGTGTGTGTCACTGTGGATCAGGATCCAGTCACAGTGTATATCACTGTGAACAGGATCCTGTCACTGTGTGCGTCACTGTGATCAAAATCCAGTCACTGTGTGTGTCACTGTGGATCAGGATCCAGTCAGTGTGTGTGTCACTGTGATCAGGATCCAGTCAGTGTGTGTGTCACTGTGATCAGGACCCGGTCAGTGTGTGTGTCACTGTGATCAGGATCCAGTCAGTGTGTGTGTCACTGTGATCAGGATCCAGTCAGTGTGTGTGTCATGGTAGATCAGGATCCAGTCAGTGTGTGTGTCACTGTGGATCAGGATCCAGTCACTGTGTGTGTCAATGTGATCAGCATCCAGTCAGTGTGTGTGTCACTGTCAATCAGGATCCAGTCAGTGTGTGTGTCACTGTGATCAGGACCCAGTCAGTGTGTGTGTCACTGTGATCAGGATCCAGTCAGTGTGTGTGTCACTGTGATCAGGATCCAGTCAGTGTGTGTGTCACGGTGGATCAGGATCCAGTCAGTGTGTGTGTCACTGTGGATCAGGATCCAGTCACTGTGTGTGTCACTGTGATCAGCATCCAGACAGTGTGTGTGTCACTGTGGATCAGGATCCAGTCAGTGTGTGTGTCACTGTGATCAGGGTCCAGTCAGTGTGTGTGTCACTGTGATCAGGATCCAGTCAGTGTGTGTGTCACTGTGATCATGATCCAGTCAGTGTGTGTGTCACGGTGGTTCAGGATCCAGTCAGTGTGTGTGTCACTGTGGATCAGGATCCTGTCACTATGTGTGTCACTGTGATCAAGATCCAGTCACTGTGTGTGTCACTGTGGATCAGGATCCAGTCACTGTGTGTGTCACTGTGATCAGTGTTCAGTCAGTGTGTGTGTCACTGTGAATCAGGGTCCAGTCAGTGTGCGTGTAACTGTGGATCAGGATCCAGTCAGTCTGTGTGTCACTGTGAACAGTATCCTGTCACTGTGTGTGTCACTGTGATCAAGATCCAGTCAGCGTGTGTGTAACTGTGATCAGGGTCAAGTCACTGTGTGCGACACTTTGATCAGGATCCTGTCACTGTGTGTGTCACTGTGATTAGGATTCAGTCACTGTGTGTGTCACTGTGATTAGGGTCCAGTCAGTGTGTGTGTCACTGTGATCAGGGTCCAGACAGTGTGTGTGTTACTGTGATCAGGGTCCAGTCACTGTGTGTGTGTCACTGTGGATCAGGATCCAGTCACTGTGTGTGTCACTGTGGATCAGGATCCAGTCACAGTGTATATCACTGTGAACAGGATCCTGTCACTGTGTGCGTCACTGTGATCAAAATCCAGTCACTGTGTGTGTCACTGTGGATCAGGATCCAGTCAGTGTGTGTGTCACTGTGATCAGGATCCAGTCAGTGTGTGTGTCACTGTGATCAGGACCCGGTCAGTGTGTGTGTCACTGTGATCAGGATCCAGTCAGTGTGTGTGTCACTGTGATCAGGATCCAGTCAGTGTGTGTGTCATGGTAGATCAGGATCCAGTCAGTGTGTGTGTCACTGTGGATCAGGATCCAGTCACTGTGTGTGTCAATGTGATCAGCATCCAGACAGTGTGTGTGTCACTGTGGATCAGGATCCAGTCAGTGTGTGTGTCACTGTGATCAGGACCCAGTCAGTGTGTGTGTCACTGTGATCAGGATCCAGTCAGTGTGTGTGTGTCACTGTGGATCAGGATCCAGTCACTGTGTGTGTCACTGTGGATCAGGATCCAGTCACAGTGTGTGTCACTGTGGGTCAGGGTCCAGTCACTGTAAGTGTCACTGTGATCAGGGTCCAGTCAGTGTGTGTCACTGTGATCAGGGTCCAGTCACTGTGTGTGTCACTGTGGATCAGGGTCCAGTCAGTGTGTATGTCACAGTGATCAGGGTCCAGTCACTGTGTGTGTCACTGTGGATCAGGATCCAGTCAGTGTGTGTGTCACTGTGAATCAGGATCCAGTCACTGTGTGTGTCACTGTGATCAGTGTTCAGTCAGTGTGTGTGTCACTGTGAATCAGGGTCCAGTCAGTGTGCGTGTAACTGTGGATCAGGATCCAGTCAGTCTGTGTGTCACTGTGAACAGTATCCTGTCACTGTGTGTGTCACTGTGATCAAGATCCAGTCAGTGTGTGTGTAACTGTGATCAGGGTCAAGTCACTGTGTGTGTCACTTTGATCAGGATCCAGTCACTATGTGTGTCAATGTGATTAGGGTCCTGTCAGTGTGTGTGTCACTGTGATCAGGGTCCAGTCAGTGTGTGTGTTACTGTGATCAGGGTCCAGTCACTGTGTGTGTTACTGTGATCAGGGTCCAGTCACTGTGTGTGTGTCACTGTGGATCAGGATCCAGTCACTGTGTGTGTCACTGTGGATCAGGATCCAGTCACAGTGCATGTCACTGTGAACAGGATCCTGTCACTGTGTGCGTCACTGTGATCAAAATCCAGTCACTGTGTGTCTCACTATGGATCAGGATCCAGTCACTGTGTCTGTCACTGTGGGTCAGGGTCCAGTCACTGTATGTGTCACTGTGATCAGGGTCCAGTCAGTGTGTGTGTTACTGTGATCAGGGTCCAGTCACTGTGGGTGTCACTGTGATCAGGGTCCAGTCAGCGTGTGTCTCACTGTGAATCAGGATCCAGTCAGTTTGTGTGTAACTGTGGATCATGATCCAGTCACTGTGTGTGTCACTGTGGATCAGGATCCAGTCAGTGTGTGTGTCATTGTGATCAGGGTCCGGTCACTGTTTGAGTCACTGTGATCAGGATCCAGTCATTGTGTGTGTCACTGTGATCAGAGTCCAGTCACTGTGTGTGTCACTGTGATCAGGATCCAGCCACTGTGTCTGTCACAGTGATCAGGATATAGTCACTGTGTTTGTGACTGTGATAAGGGTCCTTCACCGTGTGTGTCACTGTGGATCAGGATCCAGTCACTGTGTGTGTCACTGTGATCAGGATGCAGTCACTGTGTGTGTTACTGTGATCAGGATCCAGTCACTGTGTGTGTATCACTGTGATCAGGATCCAGTCACTGTGTGTGTCACTGTGATCAGGATCCAGTCAGTGTGTGTGTCACTGTGATCAGGGTCCAGTCAGTGTGTGTGTCACTGTGATCAGGATCCAGTCAGTCTTTGTGTCACTGTGATCAGGATCCAGTCAGTGTGTGTGTCACTGTGATCAGGACCCAGTCAGTGTGTGTGTCACTGTGATCAGGATCCAGTCAGTGTGTGTGTCACTGTGATCAGGATCCAGTCAGTGTGTGTGTCACGGTGGTTCAGGATCCAGTCAGTGTGTGTGTCACTGTGGATCAGGATCCTGTCACTATGTGTGTCACTGTGATCAAGATCCAGTCACTGTGTGTGTCACTGTGGATCAGGATCCAGTCACTGTGTGTGTCACTGTGATCAGTGTTCAGTCAGTGTTTGTGTCACTGTGAATCAGGGTCCAGTCAGTGTGCGTGTAACTGTGGATCAGGATCCAGTCAGTCTGTGTGTCACTGTGAACAGTATCCTGTCACTGTGTGTGTCACTGTGATCAAGATCCAGTCAGCGTGTGTGTAACTGTGATCAGGGTCAAGTCACTGTGTGCGTCACATTGATCAGGATCCTGTCACTGTGTGTGTCACTGTGATTAGGATTCAGTCACTGTGTGTGTCACTGTGATTAGGGTCCAGTCAGTGTGTGTGTCACTGTGATCAGGGTCCAGACAGTGTGTGTGTTACTGTGATCAGGGTCCAGTCACTGTGTGTGTGTCACTGTGGATCAGGATCCAGTCACTGTGTGTGTCACTGTGGATCAGGATCCAGTCACAGTGTATATCACTGTGAACAGGATCCTGTCACTGTGTGCGTCACTGTGATCAAAATCCAGTCACTGTGTGTGTCACTGTGGATCAGGATCCAGTCAGTGTGTGTGTCACTGTGATCAGGATCCAGTCAGTGTGTGTGTCACTGTGATCAGGACCCGGTCAGTGTGTGTGTCACTGTGATCAGGATCCAGTCAGTGTGTGTGTCACTGTGATCAGGATCCAGTCAGTGTGTGTGTCATGGTAGATCAGGATCCAGTCAGTGTGTGTGTCACTGTGGATCAGGATCCAGTCACTGTGTGTGTCAATGTGATCAGCATCCAGTCAGTGTGTGTGTCACTGTCAATCAGGATCCAGTCAGTGTGTGTGTCACTGTGATCAGGACCCAGTCAGTGTGTGTGTCACTGTGATCAGGATCCAGTCAGTGTGTGTGTCACTGTGATCAGGATCCAGTCAGTGTGTGTGTCACGGTGGATCAGGATCCAGTCAGTGTGTGTGTCACTGTGGATCAGGATCCAGTCACTGTGTGTGTCACTGTGATCAGCATCCAGACAGTGTGTGTGTCACTGTGGATCAGGATCCAGTCAGTGTGTGTGTCACTGTGATCAGGGTCCAGTCAGTGTGTGTGTCACTGTGATCAGGATCCAGTCAGTGTGTGTGTCACTGTGATCAGGATCCAGTCAGTGTGTGTGTCACGGTGGTTCAGGATCCAGTCAGTGTGTGTGTCACTGTGGATCAGGATCCTGTCACTATGTGTGTCACTGTGATCAAGATCCAGTCACTGTGTGTGTCACTGTGGATCAGGATCCAGTCACTGTGTGTGTCACTGTGATCAGTGTTCAGTCAGTGTGTGTGTCACTGTGAATCAGGGTCCAGTCAGTGTGCGTGTAACTGTGGATCAGGATCCAGTCAGTCTGTGTGTCACTGTGAACAGTATCCTGTCACTGTGTGTGTCACTGTGATCAAGATCCAGTCAGCGTGTGTGTAACTGTGATCAGGGTCAAGTCACTGTGTGCGTCACTTTGATCAGGATCCTGTCACTGTGTGTGTCACTGTGATTAGGATTCAGTCACTGTGTGTGTCACTGTGATTAGGGTCCAGTCAGTGTGTGTGTCACTGTGATCAGGGTCCAGACAGTGTGTGTGTTACTGTGATCAGGGTCCAGTCACTGTGTGTGTGTCACTGTGGATCAGGATCCAGTCACTGTGTGTGTCACTGTGGATCAGGATCCAGTCACAGTGTATATCACTGTGAACAGGATCCTGTCACTGTGTGCGTCACTGTGATCAAAATCCAGTCACTGTGTGTGTCACTGTGGATCAGGATCCAGTCAGTGTGTGTGTCACTGTGATCAGGATCCAGTCAGTGTGTGTGTCACTGAGATCAGGACCCGGTCAGTGTGTGTGTCACTGTGATCAGGATCCAGTCAATGTGTGTGTCACTGTGATCAGGATCCAGTCAGTGTGTGTGTCATGGTAGATCAGGATCCAGTCAGTGTGTGTGTCACTGTGGATCAGGATCCAGTCACTGTGTGTGTCAATGTGATCAGCATCCAGACAGTGTGTGTGTCACTGTGGATCAGGATCCAGTCAGTGTGTGTGTCACTGTGATCAGGACCCAGTCAGTGTGTGTGTCACTGTGATCAGGATCCAGTCAGTGTGTGTGTGTCACTGTGGATCAGGATCCAGTCACTGTGTGTGTCACTGTGGATCAGGATCCAGTCACAGTGTGTGTCACTGTGGGTCAGGGTCCAGTCACTGTAAGTGTCACTGTGATCAGGGTCCAGTCAGTGTGTGTCACTGTGATCAGGGTCCAGTCACTGTGTGTGTCACTGTGGATCAGGGTCCAGTCAGTGTGTATGTCACAGTGATCAGGGTCCAGTCACTGTGTGTGTCACTGTGGATCAGGATCCAGTCAGTGTGTGTGTCACTGTGAATCAGGGTCCAGTCAGTGTGTGTGGCACTGTGATCAGCGTCCAGTCACTGTGTGTGTCACTGTGGATCAGGATCCAGTCAGTGTGTGTGTAACTGTGAATCAGGGCCCAGTCAGTGTGTGTGTCACTGTGGATCAGGATCCAGTCACTGTGTGTGTCACTGTGATCAGGATCCAGCCACTGTGTCGGTCACTGTGATCAGGATACAGTCACTGTGTGTGTCACTGTGGAACAGGATCCAGTCACTGTGTCTGTCACTGTGATAAGGATCCAGTCATTGTGTGTGTCACTGTGATCAGGATCCAGTCACAGTGGAACTGGATCCAGTCACTGTGTGTGTCACTGTGATCAGGGTCCAGACACTGTGTGTGTCACTGTGATTAGGGTCCAGTCAGTGTGTGTGTCAGTGTGGATCAGGATCCAGTCACTGTGTGTGTCACTGTGGATCAGGATCCAGTCAGTGTGTGTGTCACTGTGATCAGGCTCCAGTCACTGTGTGTGTCACTGTGATCAGGATCCAGTCACTGTGTGTGTCACTGTGGATCAGGATCCAGTCACTGTGTGTGTCACTGTGGATCAGGATCCAGTCAATGTGCGTGTCACTGTGATCAGGGTGCAGTCAGTGTGTGTGTCACTGTGATGAGGATCCAGTCACTGTGTGTGTCACTGTGATCAGGATCCAGTCAGTGTGTGTGTCACTGTGATCAGGATCCATTCAGTGTGTGTGTCACTGTGATCAGTGTCCAGTCACTGTGTGTGTCACTGTGAACAGGGTCCAGTCACTGTGCGTGTCACTGTGATCAGGGTCCAGTCACTGTGTGTGTCACTGTGGATCAGGATCCAGTCACTGTGTGTGTCACTGTGATCAGGATCCAGTCACTGTGTGTGTCACTGTGGATCAGGATCCAGTCACTGTGTGTGTCACTGTGATCAGTGTCCAGTCACTGTGTGTGTCACTGTGATCAGGGTCCAGTCACTGTGCGTGTCACTGTGATCAGGGTCCAGTCACTGTGTGTGTCACTGTGGATCAGGATCCAGTCACTGTGTGTGTCACTGTGATCAGGATCCAGTCACTGTGTGTGTCACTGTGGATCAGGATCCAGTCACTGTGTGTGTCACTGTGGATCAGGTCCCAGTCAGTGTGTGTGTCACTGTGATCAGGATCCAGTCACTGTGTGTGTCACTGTGATCAGTGTCCAGTCACTGTGTGTGTCACTGTGATCAGGATCCAGTCAGTGTGTGTGTATCACTGTGATCAGGGTCCAATCACTGTGTGTGTCACTGTAATCAGGGTCCAGTCACTGTTTGTGTGACTGTGAATCAGGATCCAGTCAGTGTGTGTGTCACTGTGATCTGGGGCCAGTCACTGTGTGTGTCACTGTGGTTCAGGGTCCAGTCAGTGTGTGTGTTACTGTGATAAGGGTCCAGTCACTGTGTGTGTTACTGTGATCAGGTTCCAGTCACTGTGTGTGTCACTGTGGATCAGGATCCAGTCACTGTGTGTGTCACTGTGATCAGGATCCAGTCACGGTGTGTGTCACTGTGATCAGGATGCAGTCACTGTGTGTGTGTCACTGTGATCAGGGTCCAATCACTGTGTGTGTCACTGTGATAAGGGACCCGTCACTGTGTGTGTTACTGTGAATCAGGTTCCAGTCAGTGTGCGTGTTACTGTGATCAGGGTCCAGTCACTGTGTGTGTCACTGTGGATCAGGATCCAGTCACTGTGTGTGTCACTGTGATCAGCATCCAGTTACTGTGTGTGTCACTGTGATCAGGGTCCAGTCAGTGTGTGTGTCACTGTGATCAGGATCCAGCCAGTGTGTGTGTCACTGTGAATCAGGGTCCAGTCAGTGTGTGTGTCACTGTGGATCAGGATACAGTCAGTCTGTGTGTCACTGTGGATCAGGATCCAGTCACTGTGTGTGTCACTGTGGATCAGGATCCAGTCACAGTGTGTGTCACTGTGATCAGGATCCTGTCACTGTGTGTGTCACTGTGATCAAGATCCAGTCACTGTGTGTGTCACTGTGGATCAGGATCCAGTCACTGTGTGTGTCACTGTGATCAGTGTTCAGTCAGTGTGTGTGTCCCTGTGAATCAGGGTCCAGTCAGTGTGCGTGTCACTGTGGATCAGGATCCAGTCAGTCTGTGTGTCACTGTGAACAGTATCCTGTCACTGTGTGTGTCACTGTGATCAAGATCCAGTCAGTGTGTGTGTAACTGTGATCAGGGTCAAGTCACTGTGTGTGTCACTTTGATCAGGATCCAGTCACTGTGTGTGTCAATGTGATTAGGGTCCAGTCAGTGTGTGTGTCACTGTGATCAGGGTCCAGTCAGTGTGTGTGTTAATGTGATCAGGGTCCAGTCACTGTGTGTGTTACTGTGATCAGGGTCCAGTCACTGTGTGTGTGTCACTATGGATCAGGATCCAGTCACTGTGTGTGTCACTGTGGATCGGGATCCAGTCACAGTGCATGTCAGTGTGAAGAGGATCCTGTCACTGTGTGCGTCACTGTGATCAAAATCCAGTCACTGTGTGTGTCACTATGGATCAGGATCCAGTCACTGTGTCTGTCACTGTGGGTCAGGGTCCAGTCACTGTATGTGTCACTGTGATCAGGGTCCAGTCAGTGTGTGTGTCACTGTGATCAGGGTCCAGTCACTGTGGGTGTCACTGTGATCAGGGTCCAGTCAGCGTGTGTCTCACTGTGAATCAGGATCCAGTCAGTTTGTGTGTCACTGTGGATCAGGATCCAGTCACTGTGTGTGTCACTGTGGATCAGGATCCAATCAGTGTGTGTGTCATTGTGATCAGGGTCCGGTCACTGTTTGAGTCACTGTGATCAGGATCCAGTCATTGTGTGTGTCACTGTGATCAGAGTCCAGTCACTGTGTGTGTCACTGTGATCAGGATCCAGCCACTGTGTCTGTCACAGTGATCAGGATATAGTCACTGTGTTTGTCACTGTGATATGGGTCCAGTCACTGTGTGTTTCACTGTGGATCAGGATCCAGTCACTTTGTGTGTCACTGTGATCAGGATCCAGTCACTGTGTGTGTCACTGTGATCAGGATCCAGTCACTGTGTGTGTGTCACTGTGATCAGGATCCAATCAGTGTGTGTGTCATGTGATCAGGGTCCAGTCAGTGTGTGTGTCACTGTGATCAGGATCTAGTCAGTGTGTTTGTCACTGTGATCAGGGTCCAGTCAGTGTGTGTGTCACTGTGATCAGGATCCAGTCAGTGTGTGTGTCACTGTGATCGGAGTCCAGTCAGTGTGTGTGTCACTGTGATCAGGATCCAGTCAGTGTGTGTGTCACTGTGATCAGGACCCAGTCAGTGTGTGTGTCACTGTGATCAGCATCCAGTCAGTGTGTGTTTCACTGTGATCAGGATCCAGTCAGCGTGTGTGTCACGGTGGTTCAGGATCCAGTCAGTGTGTGTGTCACTGTGGATCAGGATCCAGTCAGTCTGTGTGTCACTGTGGATCAGGATCCAGTCACTGTGTGTGTCACTATGGATCAGGATCCAGTCACAGTGTGTGTCACTGTGATCAGGATCCTGTCACTGTGTGTGTCACTGTGATCAGGATCCTGTCACTGTGTGTGTCACTGTGATCAAGATCCAGTCACTGTGTGTGTCAATGTGGATCAGGATCCAGTCACTGTGTGTGTCACTGTGGATCAGGATCCAGTCACAGTGTGTGTCACTGTGATCAGGATCCTGTCACTGTGTGTGTCACTGTGATCAAGATCCAGTCACTGTGTGTGTCACTGTGGATCAGGATCCAGTCACTGTGTGTGTCACTGTGATCAGTGTTCAGTCAGTGTGTGTGTCACTGTGAATCAGGGTCCAGTCAGTGTGCGTGTAACTGTGGATCAGGATCCAGTCAGTCTGTGTGTCACTGTGAACAGTATCCTGTCACTGTGTGTGTCACTGTGATCAAGATCCAGTCAGTGTGTGTGTAACTGTGATCAGGGTCAAGTCACTGTGTGTGTCACTTTGATCAGGATCCAGTCAATATGTGTGTCAATGTGATTAGGGTCCTGTCAGTGTGTGTGTCACTGTGATCAGGGTCCAGTCAGTGTGTGTGTTACTGTGATCAGGGTCCAGTCACTGTGTGTGTTACTGTGATCAGGGTCCAGTCACTGTGTGTGTGTCACTGTGGATCTGGATCCAGTCACTGTGTGTGTCACTGTGGATCAGGATCCAGTCACAGTGTATGTCACTGTGAACAGGATCCTGTCACTGTGTGCGTCACTGTGATCAAAATCCAGTCACTGTGTGTCTCACTATGGATCAGGATCCAGTCACTGTGTCTGTCACTGTGGGTCAGGGTCCAGTCACTGTATGTGTCACTGTGATCAGGGTCCAGTCAGTGTGTGTGTCACTGTGATCAGGGTCCAGTCACTGTGGGTGTCACTGTGATCAGGGTCCAGTCAGCGTGTGTCTCACTGTGAATCAGGATCCAGTCAGTTTGTGTGTAACTGTGGATCATGATCCAGTCACTGTGTGTGTCACTGTGGATCAGGATCCAGTCAGTGTGTGTGTCATTGTGATCAGGGTCCGGTCACTGTTTGAGTCACTGTGATCAGGATCCAGTCATTGTGTGTGTCACTGTGATCAGAGTCCAGTCACTGTGTGTGTCACTGTGATCAGGATCCAGCCACTGTGTCTGTCACAGTGATCAGGATATAGTCACTGTGTTTGTGACTGTGATAAGGGTCCTTCACCGTGTGTGTCACTGTGGATCAGGATCCAGTCACTGTGTGTGTCACTGTGATCAGGATGCAGTCACTGTGTGTGTTACTGTGATCAGGATCCAGTCACTGTGTGTGTATCACTGTGATCAGGATCCAGTCACTGTGTGTGTCACTGTGATCAGGATCCAGTCAGTGTGTGTGTCACTGTGATCAGGGTCCAGTCAGTGTGTGTGTCACTGTGATCAGGATCCAGTCAGTCTTTGTGTCACTGTGATCAGGATCCAGTCAGTGTGTGTGTCACTGTGATCAGGACCCAGTCAGTGTGTGTGTCACTGTGATCAGGATCCAGTCAGTGTGTGTGTCACTGTGATCAGGATCCAGTCAGTGTGTGTGTCACGGTGGTTCAGGATCCAGTCAGTGTGTGTGTCACTGTGGATCAGGATCCTGTCACTATGTGTGTCACTGTGATCAAGATCCAGTCACTGTGTGTGTCACTGTGGATCAGGATCCAGTCACTGTGTGTGTCACTGTGATCAGTTTTCAGTCAGTGCGTGTGTCACTGTGAATCAGGGTCCAGTCAGTGTGCGTGTAACTGTGGATCAGGATCCAGTCAGTCTGTGTGTCACTGTGAACAGTATCCTGTCACTGTGTGTGTCACTGTGATCAAGATCCAGTCAGCGTGTGTGTAACTGTGATCAGGGTCAAGTCACTGTGTGCGTCACTTTGATCAGGATCCTGTCACTGTGTGTGTCACTGTGTTTAGGATTCAGTCACTGTGTGTGTCACTGTGATTAGGGTCCAGTCAGTGTGTGTGTCACTGTGATCAGGGTCCAGACAGTGTGTGTGTTACTGTGATCAGGGTCCAGTCACTGTGTGTGTGTCACTGTGGATCAGGATCCAGTCACTGTGTGTGTCACTGTGGATCAGGATCCAGTCACAGTGTATATCACTGTGAACAGGATCCTGTCACTGTGTGCGTCACTGTGATCAAAATCCAGTCACTGTGTGTGTCACTGTGGATCAGGATCCAGTCACTGTGTCTGTCACTGTGATCAGAGTCCAGTCACTGTGTGTGTCACTGTGATCAGGATCCTGCCACTGTGTCTGTCACTGTGATCAGGATATAGTCACTGGGTTTGTCACTGTGATAAGGGTCCAGTCACTGTGTGTGTCACTGTGGATCAGGATCCAGTCACTGTGTGTGTCACTGTGATCAGGATCCAGTCACTGTGTGTGTCACTGTGATCAGGATCCAGTCACTGTGTGTGTGTCACTGTGATCAGGATCCAGTCACTGTGTGTGTCACTGTGATCAGGATCCAGTCAGTGTGTGTGTCACTGTGATCAGGGTCCAGTCAGTTTGTGTGTCACTGTGATCAGGATCCAGTCAGTGTGTGTGTGTCACTGTGATCAGGTTCCAGTCAGTGTGTGTGTCACGGTGGTTCAGGATCCAGTCAGTGTATGTGTCACTGTGATCGGGGTCCAGTCTGTGTGTGTGTCACTGTGATCAGGATCCAGTCAGTGTGTGTGTCACTGTGATCAGGACCCAGTCAGTGTGTGTGAAACTGTGATCAGGATCCAGTCAGTGTGTGTGTCACTGTGATCAGGATCCAGTCAGAGTGTGTGTCACGGTGGTTCAGGATCCAGTCAGTGTGTGTGTCACTGTGGATCAGGATCCAGTCACTGTGTGTGTCACTGTGATCAGCATCCAGTCAGTGTGTGTGTCACTGTGGATCAGGATCCAGTCAGTGTGTGTGTCACTGTGATCAGGGTCCAGTCAGTGTGTGTGTCACTGTGATCAGGATCCAGTCAGTGTGTGTGTCACTGTGGATCAGGATCCAGTCAGTGTGTGTATGTCACTGTGGATCAGGATCCAGTCACTGTGTGTGTCACTGAGGATCAGGATCCAGTCACAGTGTGTGTCACTGTGATCAGGATCCAGTCACTGTGTGTCACGGTGATCAAGATCCAGTCACTGTGTGTGTCACTGTGGATCTGGATCCAGTCACTGTGTCTGTCACTGTGGGTCAGGGTCCAGTCACTGTAAGTGTCATTGTGATCATGATCCAGTCAGTGTGTGTCACTGTGATCAGGGTCCAGGGAGTGTGTGTGTCACTGTGATCAGGGTCCAGTCACTGTGTGTGTCACTGTGGATCAGGGTCCAGTCAGTGTGTATGTCACTGTGATCAGGTTCCAGTCACTGTGGGTGTCACTGTGATCAGGGTCCAGTCAGTGTGTGTGTCACTGTGATCAGGGTCCAGTCACTGTGTGTGTCACTGTGGATCATGATCCAGTCAGTGTGTGTGTCACTGTGAATCAGGGTCCAGTCAGTGTGTGTGTCACTGTGATCAGCGTCCAGTCACTGTGTGTGTCACTGTGGATCAGGATCCAGTGAGTGTGTGTGTCACTGTGAATCAGGGTCCAGTCAGTATGTGTGTCACTGTGGATCAGGATCCAGTCGGTTTGTGTGTCACTGTGCATCAGGATCCAGTCACTGTGTGTGTCAATGTGGGTCAGGATCCAGTCAGTGTGTGTGTCACTGTGATCAATGTCCAGATACTGTTTGTGTAACTGTGATCAGGATCCAGTCATTGTGTGTGTCACTGTGATCAGGGTCCAGTCACTGTATGTGTCACTGTGATCAGGGTCCAGACACTTTGTGTGTCACTGTGATTAGGGTCCAGTCAGTGTGTGTGTCACTGTGATCAGGGTCCAGTCAGTGTGTGTGTTACTGTGATCAGGGTCCAGTCACTGTGTGTGTTACTGTGATCAGGGTCCAGTCACTGTGTGTGTGTCACTGTGGATCTGGATCCAGTCACTGTGTGTGTCACTGTGGATCAGGATCCAGTCACAGTGTATGTCACTGTGAACAGGATCCTGTCACTGAGTGCGTCGCTGTGATCAAAATCCAGTCACTGTGTGTGTCACTGTGGATCAGGATCCAGTCACTGTGTCTGTCACTGTGGGTCAGGGTCCAGTCACTGTATGTGTCACGGTGATCAGGGTCCAGTCAGTGTGTGTGTCACTGTGATCAGGGTCCAGTCACTGTGGGTGTCACTGTGATCAGGGTCCAGTCAGCGTGTGTGTCACTGTGAATCAGGATCCAGTCACTGTGTGTGTCACTGTGGATCAGGATCCAGTCAGTGTGTGTGTCACTGTGATCAGGATCCAGTCACTGTGTGTCACGGTGATCAAGATCCAGTCACTGTGTGTGTCACTGTGGATCAGGATCCAGTCACTGTGTCTGTCACTGTGGGTCAGGGTCCGGTCACTGTAAGTGTCACTTTGATCAGGATCCAGTCAGTGTGTGTCACTGTGATCAGGCTCCAGGGAGTGTGTGTGTCACTGTGATCAGGGTCCAGTCACTATGTGTGTCACTGTGGATCAGGGTCCAGTCAGTGTGTATGTCACTGTGATCAGGGTCCAGTCACTGTGTGTGTCACTGTGGATCATGATCCAGTCAGTGTGTGTGTCACTGTGAATCAGGGTCCAGTCAGTGTGTGTGTCACTGTGATCAGCGTCCAGTCACTGTGTGTGTCACTGTGGATCAGGATCCAGTCAGTGTGTGTGTCACTGTGAATCAGGGTCCAGTCAGTGTGTGTGTCACTGTGATCAGCGTCCAGTCACTGTGTGTGTCACTGTGGATCAGGATCCAGTCAGTGTGTGTGTCACTGTGAATCAGGGTCCAGTCAGTATGTGTGTCACTGTGGATCAGGATCCAGTCGGATTGTGTGTCACTGTGGATCAGGATCCAGTCCCTGTGTGTGTCAATGTGGGTCAGGATCCAGTCAGTGTGTGTGTCACTGTGATCAATGTCCAGATACTGTTTGTGTAATTGTGATCAGGATCCAGTCATTGTGTGTGTCACTGTGATCAGGGTCCAGTCACTGTGTGTGTCACTGTGATCAGGGTCCAGACACTTAGTGTGTCACTGTGATTAGGGTCCAGTCAGTGTGTGTGTCACTGTGATCAGGGTCCAATCAGTGTGTGTGTTACTGTGATCAGGGTCCAGTCACTGTGTGTGTTACTGTGATCAGGGTCCAGTCACTGTGTGTGTGTCACTGTGGATCAGGATCCAGTCACTGTGTGTGTCACTGTGATCAGGGTCCAGTCACTGTGTGTGTCACTGTGATCAAAATCCAGTCACTGTGTGTGTCACTGTGTATCAGGATCCAGTCACTGTGTGCGTCACTGTGATCAAAATCCAGTCACTGTGTGTGTCACTGTGGATCAGGATCCAGTCACTGTGTCTGTCACTGTGGGTCAGGGTCCAGTCACTGTGTGTGTCACTGTGGATCAGGATCCAGTCAGTGTGTGTGTCATTGTGATCAGGGTCCGGTCACTGTTTGAGTCACTGTGATCAGGATCCAGTCATTGTGTGTGTCACTGTGATCAGAGTCCAGTCACTGTGTGTGTCACTGTGATCAGGATCCAGCCACTGTGTCTGTCACTGTGATCAGGATATCGTCACTGTGTTTGTCACTGTGATAAGGGACCAGTCACTCTGTGTGTCACTGTGGATCAGGATCCAGTCACTGTGTGTGTCACTGTGATCAGGATCCAGTCACTTTGTGTGTCACTGTGATCAGGATCCAGTCAGTGTGTGTGTATGTGATCAGGGTCCAGTCAGTGTGTGTGTCAATGTGATCAGGATCCAGTCAGTGTGTGTGTCACTGTGATCAGGGTCCAGGCAGTGTGTGTGTCACTGTGATGAGGATCCAGTCAGTGTGCGTGTCACTGTGATCAGGGTCCAGTCACTGTGTGTGTCACTGTGATCAGGATCCAGTCAGTGTGTGTGTCACTGTGATCAGGACCCAGTCAGTGTGTGTGTCACTGTGATCAGGATCCAGTCAGTGTGTGTGTGTCACTGTGGATCAGGATCCAGGCAGTGTGTGTGTGTCACTGTGATCAATGTCCAGATACTGTTTGTGTAACTGTGATCAGGATCCAGTCATTGTGTGTGTCACTGTGATCAGGGTCCAGTCACTGTGTGTGTCACTGTGATCAGGGTCCAGACACTGTGTGTGTCACTGTGATTAGGGTCCAGTCAGTGTGTGTCTCACTGTGATCAGGGTCCAGTCAGTGTGTGCGTTACTGTGATCAGGGTCCAGTCACTGTGTGTGTCACTGTGGGTCAGGGTCCAGTCACTGTATGTGTCACTGTGATCAGGGTCCAGTCAGTTTGTGTGTCACTGTGATCAGGGTCCAGTCACTGTGGGTGTCACTGTGATCAGGGTCCAGACAGCGTGTGTGTCATTGTGAATTAGGATCCAGTCAGTTTGTGTGTCACTGTGGATCAGGATCCAGTCACTGTGTGTGTCACTGTGGATCAGGATCCAGTCAGTGTGTGTGTCATTGTGATCAGGGTCCGGTCACTGTTTGAGTCACTGTGATCAGGATCCAGTCATTGTGTGTGTCACTGTGATCAGAGTCCAGTCACTGTGTGTGTCACTGTGATCAGGATCGAGCCACTGTGTCTGTCACTGTGATCAGGATATAGTCACTGTGTTTGTCACTGTGATAAGGGTCCAGTCACTGTGTGTGTCACTGTGGATCAGGATCCAGTCACTGTGTGTGTCACTGTGATCAGGATCCAGTCACTGTGTGTGTCACTGTGATCAGGATCCAGTCACTGTGTGTGTGTCACTGTGATCAGGATCCAGTCAGTGTGTGTGTCACTGTGATCAGGGTCCAGTCAGTGTGTGTGTCACTGTGATCAGGATCCAGTCAGTGTGTGTGTCACTGTGATCACAATCCAGTCACTGTGTGTGTGTCACTGTGATCAGGATCCAGTCGCTGTGTGTGTCACTGTGATCAGGATCCAGTCAGTGTGTGTGTCACTGTGATCAGGGTCCAGTCAGTGTGTGTGTCACTGTGATCAGGATCCAGTCAGTGTGTGTGTCACTGTGATCAGGGTCCAGTCAGTGTGTGTGTTACTGTGATCAGGATCCAGTCAGTGTGTGTGTCACAGTGATCGGGGTCCAGTCAGTGTGTGTGTCACACTGATCAGGATCCATTCAGTGTGTGTGTCACTGTGATCAGGACCCAGTCAGTGTGTGTGTCACTGTGATCAGGATCCAGTCAGTGTGTGCGTCACGGTGGTTCAGGATCCAGTCAGTGTGTGTGTCACTGTGGATCAGGATCGAGTCACTGTGTGTGTCACTGTGATCAGCATCCAGTCACTGTGTGTGTCACTGTGATCAGGATCCAGTCAGTGTGTGTGTCACTGTGATCAGGGTCCAGTCAGTGTGTGTGTCACTGTGATCAGGATCCAGTCAGTGTGTGTGTCACAGTGATCGGGGTCCAGTCAGTGTGTGTGTCACACTGATCAGGATCCATTCAGTGTGTGTGTCACTGTGATCAGGACCCAGTCAGTGTGTGTGTCACTGTGATCAGGATCCAGTCAGTGTGTGCGTCACGGTGGTTCAGGATCCAGTCAGTGTGTGTGTCACTGTGGATCAGGATCCAGTCACTGTGTGTGTCACTGTGATCAGCATCCAGTCACTGTGTGTGTCACTGTGGATCAGGATCCAGTCAGTGTGTGTGTCACTGTGATCAGGGTCCAGTCAGTGTGTGTCTCACTGTGATCAGGATCCAGTCAGTGTGTGTGTCACTGTGGATCAGGATCCAGCCAGTGTGTGTGTGTCACTGTGGATCAGGATCCAGGCAGTGTGTGTGTGTCACTGTGATCAATGTCCAGATACTGTTTGTGTAACTGTGATCAGGATCCAGTCATTGTGTGTGTCACTGTGATCAGGGTCCAGTCACTGTGTGTGTCACTGTGATCAGGGTCCAGACACTGTGTGTGTCCCTGTGATTAGGGTCCAGTCAGTGTGTGTGTCACTGTGATCAGGGTCCAGTCAGTGTGTGCGTTACTGTGATCAGGGTCCAGTCACTGTGTGTGTTACTGTGATCAGGGTCCAGTCACTGTGTGTGTGTCACCGTGGATCAGGATCCAGTCACTGTGTGTGTCACTGTGGATCAGTATCCAGTCACAGTGTATGTCACTGTGAACAGGATCCTGTCACTGTGTGCATCACTGTGATCAAAATCCAGTCACTGTGTGTGTCACTGTGGATCAGGATCCAGTCACTGTGTCTGTCACTGTGGGTCAGGGTCCAGTCACTGTATGTGTCACTGTGATCAGGGCCCATTCAGTGTGTGTGTCACTGTGATCAGGTTCCAGTCACTGTGGGAGTCACTGTGATCAGGTTCCAGTCAGCGTGTGTGTCACTTGAATCAGGATCCAGTCAGTTTGTGTGTCACTGTGGATCAGGATCCAGTCACTGTGTGTATCACTGTGGATCAGGATCCAGTCAGTGTGTGTGTCATTGTGATCAGGGTCCGGTACTGTTTGAGTCACTGTGATCAGGATCCAGTCATTGTGTGTGTCACTGTGATCAGAGTCCAGTCACTGTGTGTTTCGCTGTGATCAGGATCCAGCCACTGTGTCTGTCACTGTGATCAGGATATAGTCACTGTGTTTGTCACTGTGATAAGGGTCCAGTCACTGCGTGTGTCACTGTGGATCAGGATCCAGTCACTGTGTGTGTCACTGTGATCAGGATCCAGTCACTGTGTGTGTCACTGAGATCAGGATCCAGTCACTGTGTGTGTGTCACTGTGATCAGGATCCAGTCAGTGTGTGTGTCACTGTGATCAGGGTCCAGTCAGTGTGTGTGTCACTGTGATCAGGATCCAGTCAGTGTGTGTGTCACTGTGATCAGGGTCCAGTCAGTGTGTGTGTCACTGTTATCAGGATCCAGTCAGTGTGTGTGTCACTGTGATCGGGGTCCAGACAGTGTGTGTGTCACTGTGATCAGGATCCAGTCAGTGTGTGTGTCACTGTGATCAGGACCCAGTCAGTGTGTGTGTCACTGTGATCAGGATCCAGTCAGTGTGTGTTTCACTGTGATCAGGATCCAGTCAGTGTGTGTGTCACGGTGGTTCTGGATCGAGTCAGTGTGTTTGTCACTGTGGATCAGGATCCTGTCACTGTGTGTGTCACTGTGATCAAGATCCAGTCACTGTGTGTGTCACTGTGGATCAGGATCCAGTCACTGTGTGTGTCACTGTGATCAGTGTTCAGTCAGTGTGTGTGTCACTGTGAATCAGGTTCCAGTCAGTGTGCGTGTCACTGTGGATCAGGATCCAGTCAGTCTGTGTGTCACTGTGAACAGTATCCTGTCACTGTGTGTGTCACTGTAATCAAGATCCAGTCAGTGTGTGTGTAACTGTGATCAGGGTCAAGTCACTGTGTGTGTCACTTTGATCAGGATCCAGTCAGTGTGTGTGTCACTGTGATTAGGGTCCAGTCAGTGTGTGTGTCACTGTGATCAGGGTCCAGTCAGTGTGTGTGTTACTGTGATCAGGGTCCAGTCACTGTGTGTGTTACTGTGATCAGGGTCCAGTCACTGTGTATGTGTCACTGTGGATCAGGATCCAGTCACTGTGTGTGTCACTGTGGATCAGGATCCAGTCACAGTGTATGTCACTGTGAACAGGATCCTGTCACTGTGTGCGTCACTGTGTTCAAAATCCAGTCACTCTGTGTGTCACTGTGGATCAGGATCCAGTCACTGTGTCTGTCACTGTGGGTCAGGATCCAGTCACTGTATGTGTCACTGTGATCAGGGTCCAGTCAGTGTGTGTGTCACTGTGATCAGGTTCCAGTCACTGTGGGTGTCACTGTGATCAGGGTCCAGTCAGCGTGTGTGTCACTGTGAATCAGGATCCAGTCAGTTTGTGTGTCACTGTGGATCAGGATCCAGTCACTGTGTGTGTCACTGTGGATCAGGATCCAGTCAGTGTGTGTGTCATTGTGATCAGGGTCCGGTCACTGTTTGAGTCACTGTGATCAGGATCCAGTCATTGTGTGTGTCACTGTGATCAGAGTCCAGTCACTGTGTGTGTCACTGTGATCAGGATCCAGCCACTGTGTCTGTCACTGTGATCAGGATATAGTCACTGTGTTTGTCACTGTGATAAGGGTCCAGTCACTGTGTGTGTCACTGTGGATCAGGATCCAGTCACTGTGTCTGTCACTGTGGGTCAGGGTCCAGTCACTGTATGTGTCACTGTGATCAGGGTCCAGTCAGTGTGTGTGTCACTGTGATCTGGGTCCAGTCACTGTGGGTGTCACTGTGATCAGGGTCCAGTCAGCGTGTGTGTCACTGTGAATCAGGATCCAGTCAGTTTGTGTGTCACTGTGGATCAGGATCCAGTCACTGTGTGTGTCACTGTGGATCAGGATCCAGTCAGTGTGTGTGTCATTGTGATCAGGGTCCGGTCACTGTTTGAGTCACTGTGATCAGGATCCAGTCATTGTGTGTGTCACTGTGATCAGAGTCCAGTCACTGTGTGTGTCACTGTGATCATGATCCAGCCACTGTGTCTGTCACTGTGATCAGGATATAGTCAGTGTGTTTGTCACTGTGATCAATGTCCAGATACTGTTTGTGTAACTGTGATCAGGATCCAGTCATTGTGTGTGTCACTGTGATCAGGGTCCAGTCACTGTGTGTGTCACTGTGATCAGGGTCCAGACACTGTGTGTGTCCCTGTGATTAGGGTCCAGTCAGTGTGTGTGTCACTGTGATCAGGGTCCAGACACTGTGTGTGTCACTGTGATCAGGGTCCAGTCAGTGTGTGCGTTACTGTGATCAGGGTCCAGTCACTGTGTGTGTTACTGTGATCAGGGTCCAGTCACTGTGTGTGTGTCACCGTGGATCAGGATCCAGTCACTGTGTGTGTCACTGTGGATCAGGATCCAGTCACAGTGTATGTCACTGTGAACAGGATCCTGTCACTGTGTGCATCACTGTGATCAAAATCCAGTCACTGTGTGTGTCACTGTGGATCAGGATCCAGTCACTGTGTCTGTCACTGTGGGTCAGGGTCCAGTCACTGTATGTGTCACTGTGATCAGGGCCCATTCAGTGTGTGTGTCACTGTGATCAGGTTCCAGTCACTGTGGGAGTCACTGTGATCAGGTTCCAGTCAGCGTGTGTGTCACTTGAATCAGGATCCAGTCAGTTTGTGTGTCACTGTGGATCAGGATCCAGTCACTGTGTCTATCACTGTGGATCAGAATCCAGTCAGTGTGTGTGTCATTGTGATCAGGGTCCGGTACTGTTTGAGTCACTGTGATCAGGATCCAGTCATTGTGTGTGTCACTGTGATCAGAGTCCAGTCACTGTGTGTTTCGCTGTGATCAGGATCCAGCCACTGTGTCTGTCACTGTGATCAGGATATAGTCACTGTGTTTGTCACTGTGATAAGGGTCCAGTCACTGCGTGTGTCACTGTGGATCAGGATCCAGTCACTGTGTGTGTCACTGTGATCAGGATCCAGTCACTGTGTGTGTCACTGAGATCAGGATCCAGTCACTGTGTGTGTGTCACTGTGATCAGGATCCAGTCAGTGTGTGTGTCACTGTGATCAGGGTCCAGTCAGTGTGTGTGTCACTGTGATCAGGATCCAGTCAGTGTGTGTGTCACTGTGATCAGGGTCCAGTCAGTGTGTGTGTCACTGTTATCAGGATCCAGTCAGTGTGTGTGTCACTGTGATCGGGGTCCAGACAGTGTGTGTGTCACTGTGATCAGGATCCAGTCAGTGTGTGTGTCACTGTGATCAGGACCCAGTCAGTGTGTGTGTCACTGTGATCAGGATCCAGTCAGTGTGTGTTTCACTGTGATCAGGATCCAGTCAGTGTGTGTGTCACGGTGGTTCTGGATCGAGTCAGTGTGTGTGTCACTGTGGATCAGGATCCTGTCACTGTGTGTGTCACTGTGATCAAGATCCAGTCACTGTGTGTGTCACTGTGGATCAGGATCCAGTCACTGTGTGTGTCACTGTGATCAGTGTTCAGTCAGTGTGTGTGTCACTGTGAATCAGGTTCCAGTCAGTGTGCGTGTCACTGTGGATCAGGATCCAGTCAGTCTGTGTGTCACTGTGAACAGTATCCTGTCACTGTGTGTGTCACTGTAATCAAGATCCAGTCAGTGTGTGTGTAACTGTGATCAGGGTCAAGTCACTGTGTGTGTCACTTTGATCAGGATCCAGTCAGTGTGTGTGTCACTGTGATTAGGGTCCAGTCAGTGTGTGTGTCACTGTGATCAGGGTCCAGTCAGTGTGTGTGTTACTGTGATCAGGGTCCAGTCACTGTGTGTGTTACTGTGATCAGGGTCCAGTCACTGTGTATGTGTCACTGTGGATCAGGATCCAGTCACTGTGTGTGTCACTGTGGATCAGGATCCAGTCACAGTGTATGTCACTGTGAACAGGATCCTGTCACTGTGTGCGTCACTGTGTTCAAAATCCAGTCACTCTGTGTGTCACTGTGGATCAGGATCCAGTCACTGTGTCTGTCACTGTGGGTCAGGATCCAGTCACTGTATGTGTCACTGTGATCAGGGTCCAGTCAGTGTGTGTGTCACTGTGATCAGGTTCCAGTCACTGTGGGTGTCACTGTGATCAGGGTCCAGTCAGCGTGTGTGGCACTGTGAATCAGGATCCAGTCAGTTTGTGTGTCACTGTGGATCAGGATCCAGTCACTGTGTGTGTCACTGTGGATCAGGATCCAGTCAGTGTGTGTGTCATTGTGATCAGGGTCCGGTCACTGTTTGAGTCACTGTGATCAGGATCCAGTCATTGTGTGTGTCACTGTGATCAGAGTCCAGTCACTGTGTGTGTCACTGTGATCAGGATCCAGCCACTGTGTCTGTCACTGTGATCAGGATATAGTCACTGTGTTTGTCACTGTGATAAGGGTCCAGTCACTGTGTGTGTCACTGTGGATCAGGATCCAGTCACTGTGTCTGTCACTGTGGGTCAGGGTCCAGTCACTGTATGTGTCACTGTGATCAGGGTCCAGTCAGTGTGTGTGTCACTGTGATCAGGGTCCAGTCACTGTGGGTGTCACTGTGATCAGGGTCCAGTCAGCGTGTGTGTCACTGTGAATCAGGATCCAGTCAGTTTGTGTGTCACTGTGGATCAGGATCCAGTCACTGTGTGTGTCACTGTGGATCAGGATCCAGTCAGTGTGTGTGTCATTGTGATCAGGGTCCGGTCACTGTTTGAGTCACTGTGATCAGGATCCAGTCATTGTGTGTGTCACTGTGATCAGAGTCCAGTCACTGTGTGTGTCACTGTGATCATGATCCAGCCACTGTGTCTGTCACTGTGATCAGGATATAGTCAGTGTGTTTGTCACTGTGATAAGGGTCCAGTCACTGTGTGTGTCACTGTGGATCAGGATCCAGTCACTGTGTGTGTCACTGTGATCAGGATGCAGTGACTGTGTGTGTCACTGTGATCAGGATCCAGTCACTGTGTGTGTGTCACTGTGATCAGGATCCAGTCACTGTGTGTGTCACTGTGATCAGGATCCAGTCAGTGTGTGTGTCACTGTGATCAGGGTCCAGTCAGTGTGTGTGTCACTGTGATCAGGATCCAGTCAGTGTGTTTGTCACTGTGATCAGGGTCCAGTCAGTGTGTGTGTCACTGTGATCAGGATCCAGCCAGTGTGTGTGTCACTGTGATCGGGGTTCAGTCTGTGTGTGTGTCACACTGATCAGGATCCAGTCAGTGTGTGTGTCACTGTGATCAGGATCCAGTCAGTGTGTGTGTCACTGTGATCAGGATCCAGTCAGTGTGTGTGTCACTGTGATCAGGATCCAGTCAGTGTGTGCGTCACTGTGGTTCAGGATCCAGTCAGTGTGTGTGTCACTGTGGATCAGGATCCAGTCACTGTGTGTGTCACTGTGATCAGCATCCAGTCAGTGTGTGTGTCACTGTGGATCAGGATCCAGTCAGTGTGTGTGTCACTGTGATCAGGGTCCAGTCAGTGTGTGCCTCACTGTGATCAGGATCCAGTCAGTGTGTGTGTCACTGTGGATCAGGATCCAGTCAGTGTGTGTGTGTCACTGTGGATCAGGATCCAGTCACTGTGTGTGACACTGTGGATCAGGATCCAGTCACAGTGTGTGTCACTGTGATCAGGATCCAGTCACTGTGTGTGTCACGGTGATCAAGATCCAGTCACTGTGTGTGTCACTGTGATCAGGATCCAGTCACTGTGTCTGTCACTGTGGGTCAGGGTCCAGTCAATTTAAGTGTCACTGTGATCAGGATCCAGTCATTATGTGTCACTGTGATCAGGGTCCAGGGAGTGTGTGTGTCACTGTGATCAGGGTCCAGTCACTGTGTGTGTCACTGTGATCAGGGTCCAGTCAGTGTGTATGTCACTGTGATCAGGGTCCAGTCACTGTGGGTGTCACTGTGATCAGGGTCCAGTCAGTGTGTGTGTCACTGTGATCAAGGTCCAGTCACTGTGTGTGTCACTGTGGATCAGGATCCAGTCACTGTGTCTGTCACTGTGAATCAGGGTCCAGTCACTGTGTGTGTCACTGTGGATCAGGATCCAGTCAGTGTGTGTGTCACTGTGAATCAGGGTCCAGTCAGTTTGTGTGTCACAGTGGATCAGGTTCCAGTCAGTTTGTGTGTCACTGTGGATCAGGATCCAGTCACTGTGTGTTTCAAAGTGGATCAGCATCCAGTCAGTGTGTGTGTCACTGTGATCAATGTCCAGATACTGTTTGTGTAACTGTGATCAGGATCCAGTCATTGTGTGTGTCACTGTGATCAGGATCCAGTCAGTGTGTGTATCACTGTGAACAGGATCCAGTCAGTGTGTGTGTCACGCTGGTTCAGGATCCAGTCAGTGTGTGTGTCACTGTGGATCAGGATCCAGTCACTGTGTATGTCACTGTGATCAAGATCCAGTCACTGTGTGTGTCACTGTGGATCAGGATCCAGTCACTGTGTGTGTCACTGTGATCAGTGTTCAGTCAGTGTGTGTGTCACTGTGAATCAGGTTCCTGTCAGTGTGCGTGTCACTGTGGATCAGGATCCAGTCAGTCTGTGTGTCTCTCTGAACAGTATCCTGTCACTGTGTGTGTCACTGTGATCAAGATCCAGTCAGTGAGTGTGTAACTGTGATCAGGGTCAAGTCACTGTGTGTGTCACTATGATCAGGATCCAGTCAGTGTGTGTGTCACAGTGATCGGGGTCCAGTCAGTGTGTGTGTCACAGTGATCGGGGTCCAGTCAGTGTGTGTGTCACACTGATCAGGATCCAGTCAGTGTGTGTGTCACTGTGATCAGGACCCAGTCAGTGTGTGTGTCACTGTGATCAGGATCCAGTCAGTGTGTGTGTCACTGTGATCAGGATCCAGTCAGTGTGTGCGTCACGGTGGTTCAGGATCCAGTCAGTGTGTGTGTCACTGTGTATCAGGATCCAGTCACTGTGTGTGTCACTGTGATCAGCATCCAGTCAGTGTGTGTGTCACTGTGGATCAGGATCCAGTCAGTGTGTGTGTCACTGTGATCAGGGTCCAGTCAGTGTGTGTCTCACTGTGATCAGGATCCAGTCAGTGTGTATGTCACTGTGGATCAGGATCCAGTCAGTGTGTGTGTGTCACTGTGGATCAGGATCCAGGAAGTGTGTGTGTGTCACTGTGATCAATGTCCAGATACTGTTTGTGTAACTGTGATCAGGATCCAGTCATTGTGTGTGTCACTGTGATCAGGGTCCAGTCACTGTGTGTGTCACTGTGATCAGGGTCCAGACACTGTGTGTGTCACTGTGATTAGGGTCCAGTCAGTGTGTGTCTCACTGTGATCAGGGTCCAGTCAGTGTGTGCGTTACTGTGATCAGGGTCCAGTCACTGTGTGTGTCACTGTGGGTCAGGGTCCAGTCACTGTATGTGTCACTGTGATCAGGGTCCAGTCAGTTTGTGTGTCACTGTGATCAGGGTCCAGTCACTGTGGGTGTCACTGTGATCAGGGTCCAGACAGCGTGTGTGTCATTGTGAATTAGGATCCAGTCAGTTTGTGTGTCACTGTGGATCAGGATCCAGTCACTGTGTGTGTCACTGTGGAACAAGATCCAGTCAATGTGTGTGTCATTGTGATCAGGGTCCGGTCACTGTTTGAGTCACTGTGATCAGGATCCAGTCATTGTGTGTATCACTGTGATCAGAGTCCAGTCACTGTGTGTGTCACTGTGATCAGGATCGAGCCACTGTGTCTGTCACTGTGATCAGGATATAGTCACTGTGTTTGTCACTGTGATAAGGGTCCAGTCACTGTGTGTGTCACTGTGGATCAGGATCCAGTCACTGTGTGTGTCACTGTGATCAGGATCCAGTCACTGTGTGTGTCACTGTGATCAGGATCCAGTCACTGTGTGTGTGTCACTGTGATCAGGATCCAGTCAGTGTGTGTGTCACTGTGATCAGGGTCCAGTCAGTGTGTGTGTCACTGTGATCAGGATCCAGTCAGTGTGTGTGTCACTGTGATCACAATCCAGTCACTGTGTGTGTGTCACTGTGATCAGGATCCAGTCGCTGTGTGTGTCACTGTGATCAGGATCCAGTCAGTGTGTGTGTCACTGTGATCAGGGTCCAGTCAGTGTGTGTGTCACTGTGATCAGGATCCAGTCAGTGTGTGTGTCACTGTGATCAGGGTCCAGTCAGTGTGTGTGTCACTGTGATCAGGATCCAGTCAGTGTGTGTGTCACAGTGATCGGGGTCCAGTCAGTGTGTGTGTCACACTGATCAGGATCCATTCAGTGTGTGTGTCACTGTGATCAGGACCCAGTCAGTGTGTGTGTCACTGTGATCAGGATCCAGTCAGTGTGTGCGTCACGGTGGTTCAGGATCCAGTCAGTGTGTGTGTCACTGTGGATCAGGATCCAGTCACTGTGTGTGTCACTGTGATCAGCATCCAGTCACTGTGTGTGTCACTGTGATCAGGATCCAGTCAGTGTGTGTGTCACTGTGATCAGGGTCCAGTCAGTGTGTGTGTCACTGTGATCAGGATCCAGTCAGTGTGTGTGTCACAGTGATCGGGGTCCAGTCAGTGTGTGTGTCACACTGATCAGGATCCATTCAGTGTGTGTGTCACTGTGATCAGGACCCAGTCAGTGTGTGTGTCACTGTGATCAGGATCCAGTCAGTGTGTGCGTCACGGTGGTTCAGGATCCAGTCAGTGTGTGTGTCACTGTGGATCAGGATCCAGTCACTGTGTGTGTCACTGTGATCAGCATCCAGTCACTGTGTGTGTCACTGTGGATCAGGATCCAGTCAGTGTGTGTGTCACTGTGATCAGGGTCCAGTCAGTGTGTGTCTCACTGTGATCAGGATCCAGTCAGTGTGTGTGTCACTGTGGATCAGGATCCAGCCAGTGTGTGTGTGTCACTGTGGATCAGGATCCAGGCAGTGTGTGTGTGTCACTGTGATCAATGTCCAGATACTGTTTGTGTAACTGTGATCAGGATCCAGTCATTGTGTGTGTCACTGTGATCAGGGTCCAGTCACTGTGTGTGTCACTGTGATCAGGGTCCAGACACTGTGTGTGTCCCTGTGATTAGGGTCCAGTCAGTGTGTGTGTCACTGTGATCAGGGTCCAGTCAGTGTGTGCGTTACTGTGATCAGGGTCCAGTCACTGTGTGTGTTACTGTGATCAGGGTCCAGTCACTGTGTGTGTGTCACCGTGGATCAGGATCCAGTCACTGTGTGTGTCACTGTGGATCAGGATCCAGTCACAGTGTATGTCACTGTGAACAGGATCCTGTCACTGTGTGCATCACTGTGATCAAAATCCAGTCACTGTGTGTGTCACTGTGGATCAGGATCCAGTCACTGTGTCTGTCACTGTGGGTCAGGGTCCAGTCACTGTATGTGTCACTGTGATCAGGGCCCATTCAGTGTGTGTGTCACTGTGATCAGGTTCCAGTCACTGTGGGAGTCACTGTGATCAGGTTCCAGTCAGCGTGTGTGTCACTGTGAATCAGGATCCAGTCAGTTTGTGTGTCACTGTGGATCAGGATCCAGTCACTGTGCGTATCACTGTGGATCAGGATCCAGTCAGTGTGTGTGTCATTGTGATCAGGGTCCGGTACTGTTTGAGTCACTGTGATCAGGATCCAGTCATTGTGTTTGTCACTGTGATCAGAGTCCAGTCACTGTGTGTTTCGCTGTGATCAGGATCCAGCCACTGTGTCTGTCACTGTGATCAGGATATAGTCACTGTGTTTGTCACTGTGATAAGGGTCCAGTCACTGCGTGTGTCACTGTGGATCAGGATCCAGTCACTGTGTGTGTCACTGTGATCAGGATCCAGTCACTGTGTGTGTCACTGAGATCAGGATCCAGTCACTGTGTGTGTGTCACTGTGATCAGGATCCAGTCAGTGTGTGTGTCACTGTGATCAGGGTCCAGTCAGTGTGTGTGTCACTGTTATCAGGATCCAGTCAGTGTGTGTGTCACTGTGATCGGGGTCCAGACAGTGTGTGTGTCACTGTGATCAGGATCCAGTCAGTGTGTGTGTCACTGTGATCAGGACCCAGTCAGTGTGTGTGTCACTGTGATCAGGATCCAGTCAGTGTGTGTTTCACTGTGATCAGGATCCAGTCAGTGTGTGTGTCACGGTGGTTCTGGATCGAGTCAGTGTGTGTGTCACTGTGGATCAGGATCCAGTCACTGTGTGTGTCACTGTGATCAAGATCCAGTCACTGTGTGTGTCACTGTGGATCAGGATCCAGTCACTGTGTGTGTCACTGTGATCAGTGTTCAGTCAGTGTGTGTGTCACTGTGAATCAGGTTCCAGTCAGTGTGTGTGTCACTGTGAATCAGGTTCCAGTCAGTGTGCGTGTCACTGTGGATCAGGATCCAGTCAGTCTGTGTGTCACTGTGATCAAGATCCAGTCACTGTGTGTGTCACTGTGATCAAGATCCAGTCAGTGTGTGTGTAACTGTGATCAGGATCCAGTCAGTGTGTGTGTCACTTTGATCAGGATCCAGTCAGTGTGTGTGTCACTGTGATCAGGGTCCAGTCAGTGTGTGTGTCACTGTGATCAGGGTCCAGTCAGTGTGTGTGTTACTGTGATCAGGGTCCAGTCACTGTGTGTGTGTCACTGTGGATCAGGATCCAGTCACTGTGTGTGTCACTGTGGATCAGGATCCAGTCACAGTGTATGTCACTGTGAACAGGATCCTGTCACTGTGTGCGTCACTGTGTTCAAAATCCAGTCACTCTGTGTGTCACTGTGGATCAGGATCCAGTCACTGTGTCTGTCACTGTGGGTCAGGATCCAGTCACTGTATGTGTCACTGTGATCAGGGTCCAGTCAGTGTGTGTGTCACTGTGATCAGGTTCCAGTCACTGTGGGTGTCACTGTGATCAGGGTCCAGTCAGCGTGTGTGGCACTGTGAATCAGGATCCAGTCAGTTTGTGTGTCACTGTGGATCAGGATCCAGTCACTGTGTGTGTCACTGTGGATCAGGATCCAGTCAGTGTGTGTGTCATTGTGATCAGGGTCCGGTCACTGTTTGAGTCACTGTGATCAGGATCCAGTCATTGTGTGTGTCACTGTGATCAGAGTCCAGTCACTGTGTGTGTCACTGTGATCAGGATCCAGCCACTGTGTCTGTCACTGTGATCAGGATATAGTCACTGTGTTTGTCACTGTGATAAGGGTCCAGTCACTGTGTGTGTCACTGTGGATCAGGATCCAGTCACTGTGTCTGTCACTGTGGGTCAGGGTCCAGTCACTGTATGTGTCACTGTGATCAGGGTCCAGTCAGTGTGTGTGTCACTGTGATCAGGGTCCAGTCACTGTGGGTGTCACTGTGATCAGGGTCCAGTCAGCGTGTGTGTCACTGTGAATCAGGATCCAGTCAGTTTGTGTGTCACTGTGGATCAGGATCCAGTCACTGTGTGTGTCACTGTGGATCAGGATCCAGTCAGTGTGTGTGTCATTGTGATCAGGGTCCGGTCACTGTTTGAGTCACTGTGATCAGGATCCAGTCATTGTGTGTGTCACTGTGATCAGAGTCCAGTCACTGTGTGTGTCACTGTGATCATGATCCAGCCACTGTGTCTGTCGCTGTGATCAGGATATAGTCAGTGTGTTTGTCACTGTGATAAGGGTCCAGTCACTGTGTGTGTCACTGTGGATCAGGATCCAGTCACTGTGTGTGTCACTGTGATCAGGATGCAGTGACTGTGTGTGTCACTGTGATCAGGATCCAGTCACTGTGTGTGTGTCACTGTGATCAGGATCCAGTCACTGTGTGTGTCACTGTGATCAGGATCCAGTCAGTGTGTGTGTCACTGTGATCAGGGTCCAGTCAGTGTGTGTGTCACTGTGATCAGGATCCAGTCAGTGTGTTTGTCACTGTGATCAGGGTCCAGTCAGTGTGTGTGTCACTGTGATCAGGATCCAGCCAGTGTGTGTGTCACTGTGATCGGGGTCCAGTCTGTGTGTGTGTCACACTGATCAGGATCCAGTCAGTGTGTGTGTCACTGTGATCAGGACCCAGTCAGTGTGTGTGTCACTGTGATCAGGATCCAGTCAGTGTGTGTGTCACTGTGATCAGGATCCAGTCAGTGTGTGCGTCACTGTGGTTCAGGATCCAGTCAGTGTGTGTGTCACTGTGGATCAGGATCCAGTCACTGTGTGTGTCACTGTGATCAGCATCCAGTCAGTGTGTGTGTCACTGTGGATCAGAATCCAGTCAGTGTGTGTGTCACTGTGATCAGGGTCCAGTCAGTGTGTGCCTCACTGTGATCAGGATCCAGTCAGTGTGTGTGTCACTGTGGATCAGGATCCAGTCAGTGTGTGTGTGTCACTGTGGATCAGGATCCAGTCACTGTGTGTGACGCTGTGGATCAGGATCCAGTCTCAGTGTGTGTCACTGTGATCAGGATCCAGTCACTGTGTGTGTCACGGTGATCAAGATCCAGTCACTGTGTGTGTCACTGTGATCAGGATCCAGTCACTGTGTCTGTCACTGTGGGTCAGGGTCCAGTCAATGTAAGTGTCACTGTGATCAGGATCCAGTCATTATGTGTCACTGTGATCAGGGTCCAGGGAGTGTGTGTGTCACTGTGATCAGGGTCCAGTCACTGTGTGTGTCACTGTGATCAGGGTCCAGTCAGTGTGTATGTCACTGTGATCAGGGTCCAGTCACTGTGGGTGTCACTGTGATCAGGGTCCAGTCAGTGTGTGTGTCACTGTGATCAGGGTCCAGTCACTGTGTGTGTCACTGTGGATCAGGATCCAGTCACTGTGTCTGTCACTGTGAATCAGGGTCCAGTCACTGTGTGTGTCACTGTGGATCAGGATCCAGTCAGTGTGTGTGTCACTGTGAATCAGGATCCAGTCAGTTTGTGTGTCACTGTGGATCAGGATCCAGTCACTGTGTGTTTCAAAGTGGATCAGCATCCAGTCAGTGTGTGTGTCACTGTGATCAATGTCCAGATACTGTTTGTGTAACTGTGATCAGGATCCAGTCATTGTGTGTGTCACTGTGATCAGGGTCCAGTCACTGTGTGTGACACTGTGATCAGGGTCCAGTCACTGTGTGTGACACTGTGATCAGGGTCCAGACACTGTGTGTGTCACTGTGATTAGGGTCCAGTCAGTGTGTGTGTCAGTGTGGATCAGGATCCAGTCACTGTGTGTGTCACTGTGGATCAGGATCCAGTCAGTGTGTGTGTCACTGTGATCAGGCTCCAGTCACTTTGTGTGTCACTGTGATCAGGATCCAGTCACTGTGTGTGTCACTGTGGATCAGGATCCAGTCACTGTGTGTGTCACTGTGGATCAGGATCCAGTCAGGGTGTGTGTCACTGTGAATCAGGATCCAGTCAGTTTATGTGTCACTGTGGATCAGGATCCAGTCACTGTGTGTGTCACTGTGGATCAGGATCCAGTCAGTGTGTGTGTCATTGTGATCAGGGTCCGGTCACTGTTTGAGTCACTGTGATCAGGATCCAGTCATTGTGTGTGTCACTGTGATCAGAGTCCAATCACTGTGTGTGTCACTGTGATCAGGATCCAGCCACTGTGTCTGTCACTGTGATCAGGATATCGTCACTGTGTTTGTCGCTGTGATAAGGGTCCAGTCACTGTGTGTGTCACTGTGGATCAGGATCCAGTCACTGTGTGTGTCACTGTGATCAGGATGCAGTCACTGTGTGTGTCACTGTGATCAGAATCCAGTCACTGTGTGTGTGTCACTGTGATCAGGATCCAGTCACTGTGTGTGTCACTGTGATCAGGATCCAGTCAGTGTGTGTGTCACGGTGATCAGGATCCAGTCAGTGTGTGTGTCACTGTGATCAGGATCCAGTCAGTGTGTGTGTCACTGTGATCAGGGTCCAGTCAGTGTGTGTGTCACTGTGATCAGGATCCAGTCAGTGTGTGTGTCACTGTGATCGGTGTCCAGTCAGTGTGTGTGTCACTGTGATCAGGATCCAGTCAGTGTGTGTGTCACTGTGATCAGGACCCAGTCAGTGTGTGTGTCACTGTGATCAGGATCCAGGCAGTGTGTGTGTCACTGTGATCAGGATCCAGTCAGTGTGTGTGTCACGGTGGTTCAGGATCCAGTCAGTGTGTGTGTCACTGTGGATCAGGATCCAGTCACTGTGTGTGTCACTGTGATCAGCATCCAGTCAGTGCGTGTGTCACTGTGATCAGGGTCCAGTCAGTGTGTGTCTCATTGTGATCAGGATCCAGTCAGTGTGTGTCACTGTGGATCAGGATCCAGTCAGTGTGTGTGTCACTGTGGATCAGGATCCAGTCACTGTGTGTGTCACTGTGGATCAGGATCCAGTCAGTGTGTGTGTCATTGTGATCAGGGTTCGGTCACTGTTTGAGTCACTGTGATCAGGATCCAGTCATTGTGTGTGTCACTGTGATCAGAGTCCAGTCACTGTGTGTGTCACTGTGATCAGGATCCTGCCACTGTGTCTGTCACTGTGATCAGGATATAGTCACTGTGTGTGTCACTGCGATAAGGGTCCAGTCACTGTGTGTGTCACTGTGGATCAGGATCCAGTCACTGTGTGTGTCACTGTGATCAGGATCCAGTCACTGTGTGTGTCACTGAGATCAGGATCCAGTCACTGTGTGTGTGTCACTGTGATCAGGATCCAGTCAGTGTGTGTGTCACTGTGATCAGGGTCCAGTCAGTGTGTGTGTCACTGTGATCAGGATACAATCAGTGTGTGTGTCACTGTGATCAGGGTCCAGTCAGTGTGTGTGTCACTGTTATCAGGATCCAGTCAGTGTGTGTGTCACTGTGATCGGGGTCCAGTCAGTGTGTGTGTCACTGTGATCAGGATCCGGTCAGTGTGTGTGTAACTGTGATCAGGACCCAGTCAGTGTGTGTGTCACTGTGATCAGGATCCAGTCAGTGTGTGTTTCACTGTGATCAGGATCCAGTCAGTGTGTGTTTCACGGTGTTTCAGGATCCAGTCAGTGTCTGTCTCACTGTGGATCAGGATCCTGTCACTGTGTGTGTCACTGTGATCAAGATCCAGTCACTGTGTGTGTCACTGTGGATCAGGATCCAGTCACTGTGTGTGTCACTGTGATCAGTGTTCAGTCAGTGTGTGTGTCACTGTGAATCAGGTTGCAGTCAGTGTGCATGTCACTGTGGATCAGGATCCAGTCAGTCTGTGTGTCACTGTGAACAGTATCTTGTCACTGTGTGTGTCACTGTGATCAAGATCCAGTCAGTGTGTGTGTAACTGTGATCAGGGTCAAGTCACTGTGTGTGTCACTTTGATCAGGATCCAGTCAGTGTGTGTGTCACTGTGATTAGGGTCCAGTCAGTGTGTGTGTCACTGTGATCAGGGTCCAGTCAGTGTGTGTGTTACTGTGATCAGGGTCCAGTCACTGTGTGTGTTACTGTGATCAGGGTCCAGTCACTGTGTGTGTGTCACTGTGGATCAGGATCCAGTCACTGTGTGTGTCACTGTGGATCAGGATCCAGTCACAGTGTATGACACTGTGAACAGGATCCTGTCACTGTCTGCTTCACTGTGATCAAAATCTAGTCACTGTGTGTGTCACTGTTGATCAGGATCGAGTCACTGTGTCTGTCACTGTGGGTCAGGGTCCAGTCACAGTATGTGTCACTGTGATCAGGGTCCAGTGTGTGTGTGTGTCACTGTGATCAGGGTCCAGTAACTGTGGGTGTCACTGTGATCAGGGTCCAGTCAGCGTGTGTGTCACTGTGAATCAGGTTCCAGTCAGTTTGTGTGTCACTGTGGATCAGGATCCAGTCACTGTGTGTCACTGTGGATCAGGATCCAGTCAGTGTGTGTGTCATTGTGATCAGGGTCCGGTCACTGTTTGAGTCACTGTGATCAGGATCCAGTCATTGTGTGTGTCACTGTGATCAGAGTCCAGTCACTGTGTGTGTCACTGTGATCAGGATCCAGCCACTGTGTCTGTCACTGTGATCAGGATATAGTCACTGTGTTTGTCACTGTGATAAGGGTCCAGTCACTGTGTGTGTCACTGTGGATCAGGATCCAGTCACTGTGTGTGTCACTGTGATCAGGATGCAGTCACTGTGTGTGTCACTTTGATCAGGATCCAGTCACTGTGTGTGTCACTGCGATCAGGATCCAGTCACTGTGTGTGTCACTGTGATCAGGATCCAGTCAGTGTGTGTGTCACTGTGATCAGGTTCCAGTCTGTGTGTGTGTCACTGTGATCAGGATCCAGTCAGTGTGTTTGTCACTGTGATCAGGGTCCAGTCAGTGTGTGTGTCACTGAGATCAGGATCCAGTCAGTGTGTGTGTCACTGTGATCGGGGTCCAGTCTGTGTGTGTGTCACACTGATCAGGATCAAGTCAGTGTGTGTGTCACTGTGATCAGGACCCAGTCAGTGTGTGTGTCACTGTGATCAGGATCCAGTCAGTGTGTGTGTCACTGTGATCAGGATCCAGTCAGAGTGTGCGTCACGGTGGTTCAGGATCCAGTCAGTGTGTGTGTCACTGTGGATCAGGATCCAGTCACTGTGTGTGTCACTGTGATCAGCATCCAGTCAGTGTGTGTGTCACTGTGGATCAGGATCCAGTCAATGTGTGTGTCACTGTGATCAGGGTCCAGTCAGTGAGTGTCTCACTGTGATCAGGATCCAGTCAGTGTGTGTGTCACTGTGCATCAGGATCCAGTCAGTGTGTGTGTGTCACTGTGGATCAGGATCCAGTCACTGTGTGTGTGACACTGTGGATCAGGATCCAGTCACAGTGTGTGTCACTGTGATCAGGATCCAGTCACTGTGTGTGTCGCGCTGATCAAGATCCAGTCACTGTGTGTGTCACTGTGGATCAGGATCCAGTCACTGTGTCTGTCACTGTTGGTCAGGGTCCAGTCAATGTAAGTGTCACTGTGATCAGGATCCAGTCAGTATGTGTCACTGTGATCAGGTTCCAGGGAGTGTGTGTGTCACTGTGATCAGGGTCCAGTCAATGTGTGTGTCACTGTGATCAGGGTCCAGTCAGTGAGTATGTCACTGTGATCAGGGTCCAGTCACTGTGGGTGTCACTGTGATCAGGTTCCAATCAGTGTGTGTGTCACTGTGATCAGGGTCCAGTCACTGTGTGTGTCACTGTGGATCAGGATCCAGTCACTGTGTCTGTCACTGTGAATCAGGGTCCAGTCAGTGTGTGTGTCACTGTGATCAGCGTCCAGTCACTGTGTCTGTCACTGTGGATCAGGATCCAGTCAGTGTGTGTGTCACTGTGAATCAGGGTCCAGTCAGTTTGTGTGTCACAGTGGATCAGGATCCAGTCAGTTTGTGTGTCACTGTGGATCAGGATCCAGTCACTGTGTGTGTCAATGTGGATCAGGATCCAGTCAGTGTGTGTGTCACTGTGATCAATGTCCAGATACTGTTTGTGTAACTGTGATCAGGATCCAGTCATTGTGTGTATCACTGTGATCAGGGTCCAGTCACTGTGTGTGACACTGTGATCAGGGTCCAGACACTGCGTGTGTCACTGTGATTAGGGTCCAGTCAATGTGTGTGTCAGTGTGGATCAGGATCCAGTCACTGTGTGTGTCACTGTGGATCAGGATCCAGTCAGTGTGTGTGTCACTGTGATCAGGCTCCTGTCACTGTGTGTGTCACTGTGATCAGGATCCAGTCACTGTGTGTGTCACTGTGGATCAGGATCCAGTCACTGTGTGTTTCACTGTGGATCAGGATCCAGTCAGGGTGTGTGTCACTGTGAATCAGGATCCAGTCAGTTTGTGTGTCACTGTGGATCAGGATCCAGTCACTGTGTGTGTCACTGTGGATCAGGATCCAGTCAGTGTGTGTGTCATTGTGATCAGGGTCCGGTCACTGTTTGAGTCACTGTGATCAGGATCCAGTCATTGTGTGTGTCACTGTGATCAGAGTCCAGTCACTGTGTGTGTCACTGTGATCAGGATCCAGCCACTGTGTCTGTCACTGTGATCAGGATATCGTCACTGTGTTTGTCGCTGTGATAAGGGTCCAGTCACTGTGTGTGTCACTGTGGATCAGGATCCAGTCACTGTGTGTGTCACTGTGATCAGGATGCAGTGACTGTGTGTGTCACTGTGATCAGGATCCAGTCACTGTGTGTGTGTCACTGTGATCAGGATCCAGTCACTGTGTGTGTCACTGTGATCAGGATCCAGTCAGTGTGTGTGTCACTGTGATCAGGGTCCAGTCAGTGTGTGTGTCACTGTGATCAGGATCCAGTCAGTGTGTGTGTCACTGTGATCAGGGTCCAGTCAGTGTGTGTGTCACTGTGATCAGGATCCAGTCAGTGTGTGTGTCACTGTGATCGGGGTCCAGTCAGTGTGTGTGTCACTGTGATCAGGATCCAGTCAGTGTGTGTGTCACTGTGATCAGGACCCAGTCAGTGTGTGTGTCACTGTGATCAGGATCCAGGCAGTGTGTGTGTCACTGTGATCAGGATCCAGTCAGTGTGTGTGTCACGGTTGTTCAGGATCCAGTCAGTGTGTGTGTCACTGTGGATCAGGATCCAGTCACTGTGTGTGTCACTGTGATCAGCATCCAGTCAGTGTGTGTGTCACTGTGGATCAGGATCCAGTCAATGTGTGTGTCACTGTGATCAGGGTCCAGTCAGTGTGTGTCTCACTGTGATCAGGATCCAGTCAGTGTGTGTGTCACTGTGCATCAGGATCCAGTCAGTGTGTGTGTATCACTGTGGATCAGGATCCAGTCACTGTGTGTGTGACACTGTGGATCAGGATCCAGTCACAGTGTGTGTCACTGTGATCAGGATCCAGTCACTGTGTGTGTCGCGGTGATCAAGATCCAGTCACTGTGTGTGTCACTGTGGATCAGGATCCAGTCACTGTGTCTGTCACTGTTGGTCAGGGTCCAGTCAATGTAAGTGTCACTGTGATCAGGATCCAGTCAGTATGTGTCACTGTGATCAGGGTCCAGGGAGTGTGTGTGTCACTGTGATCAGGGTCCAGTCAATGTGTGTGTCACTGTGATCAGGGTCCAGTCAGTGTGTATGTCACTGTGATCAGGGTCCAGTCACTGTGGGTGTCACTGTGATCAGGGTCCAATCAGTGTGTGTGTCACTGTGATCAGGGTCCAGTCACTGTGTGTGTCACTGTGGATCAGGATCCAGTCACTGTGTCTGTCACTGTGAATCAGGGTCCAGTCAGTGTGTGTGTCACTGTGATCAGCGTCCAGTCACTGTGTCTGTCACTGTGGATCAGGATCCAGTCAGTGTGTGTGTCACTGTGAATCAGGGTCCAGTCAGTTTGTGTGTCACAGTGGATCAGGATCCAGTCAGTTTGTGTGTCACTGTGGATCAGGATCCAGTCACTGTGTGTGTCAATGTGGATCAGGATCCAGTCAGTGTGTGTGTCACTGTGATCAATGTCCAGATACTGTTTGTGTAACTGTGATCAGGATCCAGTCATTGTGTGTATCACTGTGATCAGGGTCCAGTCACTGTGTGTGACAGTGTGATCAGGGTCCAGACACTGCGTGTGTCACTGTGATTAGGGTCCAGTCAGTGTGTGTGTCAGTGTGGATCAGGATCCAGTCACTGTGTGTGTCACTGTGGATCAGGATCCAGTCAGTGTGTGTGTCACTGTGATCAGGCTCCAGTCACTGTGTGTGTCACTGTGATCAGGATCCAGTCACTGTGTGTGTCACTGTGGATCAGGATCCAGTCACTGTGTGTTTCACTGTGGATCAGGATCCAGACAGGGTGTGTGTCACTGTGAATCAGGATCCAGTCAGTTTGTGTGTCACTGTGGATCAGGATCCAGTCACTGTGTGTGTCACTGTGGATCAGTATCCAGTCAGTGTGTGTGTCATTGTGATCAGGGTCCGATCACTGTTTGAGTCACTGTGATCAGGATCCAGTCATTGTGTGTGTCACTGTGATCAGAGTCCAGTCACTGTGTGTGTCACTGTGATCAGGATCCAGCCACTGTGTCTGTCACAGTGATCAGGATATCGCCACTGTGTTTGTCGATGTGATAAGGGTCCAGTCACTGTGTGTGTCACTGTGGATCAGGATCCAGTCACTGTGTGTGTCACTGTGATCAGGATGCAGTCACTGTGTGTGTCACTGTGATCAGGATCCAGTCACTGTGTGTGTGTCACTGTGATCAGGATCCAGTCACTGTGTGTGTCACTGTGATCAGGATCCAGTCAGTGTGTGTGTCACTGTGATCAGGGTCCAGTCAGTGTGTGTGTCACTGTGATCAGGATCCAGTCAGTGTGTGTGTCACTGTGATCAGGGTCCAGTCAGTGTGTGTGTCACTGTGATCAGGATCCAGTCAGTGTGTGTGTCACTGTGATCGGGGTCCAGTCAGTGTGTGTGTCACTGTGATCAGGATCAAGTCAGTGTGTGTGTCACTGTGATCAGGAGCCAGTCAGTGTGTGTGTCACTGTGATCAGGATCCAGGCAGTGTGTGTGTCACTGTGATCAGGATCCAGTCAGTGTGTGTGTCACGGTTGTTCAGGATCCAGTCAGTGTGTGTGTCACTGTGGATCAGGATCCAGTCACTGTGTGTGTCACTGTGATCAGCATCCAGTCAGTGTGTGTCACTGTGGATCAGGATCCAGTCAGTGTGTGTGTGTCACTGTGGATCAGGATCCAGTCACTGTGTGTGTCACTGTGGATCAGGATCCAGTCACAGTGTGTGTCACTGTGATCAGTATCCAGTCACTGTGTGTGTCACTGTGATCAAGATCCAGTCACTGTGTGTGTCACTGTGGATCAGGATCCAGTCACTGTGTCTGTCACTGTGGGTCAGGGTCCAGTCACTGTAAGTGTCACAGTGATCAGGATCCAGTCAGTGTGTGTCACTGTGATCAGGGTCCAGTCACTGTGTGTGTCACAGTGGATCAGGATCCAGTCACTGTGTGTGTCACTGTGGATCAGGATCCAGTCAGTGTGTGCGTCACTGTGATCAGGATCCAGTCAGTGTGTGTGACACTGTGATCAGGATCCACTCACTGTGTGTTTCACTGTGATCAGGATCCAGTCAATGTGTGTGTCACTGTGATCAGGATCCAGTCACTGTGTGTGTCACTGTGATCAGGGTCCAATCACTGTGTGTGTCACTGTGATAAGGTTCCCGTCACTGTGTGTGTTACTGTGAATCAGGATCCAGTCAGTGTGTGTGTTACTGTGATCAGGGTCCAGTCACTGTGTGTGTCACTGTGGATCAGGATCCAGTCACTGTTTGTGTCACTGTGATCAGCATCCAGTCACTGTGTGTGTCACTGTGATCAGGGTCCAGTCAGTGTGTGTGTCACTGTGAATCAGGATCCAGCCAGTGTGTGTGTCACTGTGAATCAGGGTCCAGTCAGTGTGTGTGTCACTGTGGATCAGGATGCAGTCAGTCTGTGTGTCACTGTGGATCAGGATCCAGTCACTGTGTGTGTCACTGTGGATCAGGATCCAGTCACAGTGTGTGTCACTGTGATCAGGATCCTGTCACTGTGTGTGTCACTGTGATCAAGATCCAGTCACTGTGTGTGTCACTGTGGATCAGGATCCAGTCACTGTGTGTGTCAATGTGGATCAGGATGCAGTCAGTGTATGTGTCACTGTGATCAATGTCCAGATACTGTTTGTGTAACTGTGATCAGGATCCAGTCATTGTGTGTGTCACTGTGATCAGGGTCCAGTCACTGTGTGTGTCACTGTGATCAGGGTCCAGACACTCTGTGTGTCACTGTGATTAGGGTCCAGTCAGTGTGTTTGTCAGTGTGGATCAGGATCCAGTCACTGTGTGTGTCACTGTGAATCAGGATCCAGTCAGTGTGTGTGTCACTGTGATCAGGCTCCAGTCACTGTGTGTGTCACTGTGGATCAGGATCCAGTCACTGTGTGTATCCCTGTGGATCAGGATCCAGTCAGTGTGTGCGTCACTGTGATCAGGATACAGTCAGTGTGTGTGTCACTGTGATCAGGATCCAGTCACTGTGTGTGTCACTGTGATCAGGATCCAGTCAATGTGTGTGTCACTGTGATCAGGATCCAGTCACTGTGTGTGTCACTGTGATCAGGGTCCAATCACTGTGTGTGTCACTGGGATAAGGTTCCCGTCACTGTGTGTGTTACTGTGAATCAGGATCCAGTCAGTGTGTGTGTTACTGTGATCAGGGTCCAGTCACTGTGTGTGTCACTGTGGATCAGGATCCAGTCACTGTGTGTGTCACTGTGATCAGCATCCAGTCACTGTGTGTGTCACTGTGATCAGGGTCCAGTCAGTGTGTGTGTCACTGTGGATCAGGATCCAGCCAGTGTGTGTGTCACTGTGAATCAGGGTCCATTCAGTGTGTGTGTCACTGTGGATCAGGGTCCAGTCACTGTGTGTGTCACTTTGATCAGGATCCAGTCACTGTGTGTGTCACTGTGATTAGGGTCCAGTCAGTGTGTGTGTCACTGTGATCAGGGTCCAGTCAGTGTGTGTGTTACTGTGATCAGGGTCCAGTCACTGTGTATGTTACTGTGACCAGGGTCCAGTTACTGTGTGTGTGTCACTGTGGATCAGGATCCAGTCACTGTGTGTGTCACTGTGGATCAGGATCCAGTCACAGTGTATGTCACTGTGAACAGGTTCCTGTCACTGTGTGCGTCACTGTGATCAAAATCCAGTCACTGTGTGTGTCACTGTGGATCAGGATCCAGTCACTGCGTCTGTCATTGTGGGTCAGGGTCCAGTCACTGTATGTGTCACTGTGATCAGGGTCCAGTCAGTGTGTGTGTCACTGTGATCAGGGTCCAGTCACTGTGGGTGTCACTGTGATCAGGGTCCAGTCAGCGTGTGTGTCACTGTGAATCAGGATCCAGTCAGTTTGTGTGTCACTGTGGATCAGGATCCAGTCACTGTGTGTGTCACTGTGGATCAGGATCCAGTCAGTGTGTGTGTCATTGTGATCATGGTCCGGTCACTGTTTCAGTCACTGTGATCAGGATCCAGTCATTGTGTGTGTCACTGTGATCAGGGTCCAGAAACTGTGTGTGTCACTGTGATTAGGGTCCAGTCAGTGTATGTGTCACTGTGATCAGGTTCCAGTCACTGTCTGTGTCACAGTGATCAGGATCCACCTACTGTGTGTGTCACTGTGGATCAGGATCCAGTCACTGTGTGTGTCACTGTGGATCAGGATCCCGTCACTGTGTGTGTCACTGCGAATCAGGATCCAGTCACTGTGTGTGTCACTGTGATCAGGATCCAGTCACTGTGTGTGTCACTGTGATCAGGATCCAGTCAGTGTGTGTTTCACTGTGATCAGGATCCAGTCACTGTGTGTGTCACTGTAATCAGGAGTCCAGTCACTGTGCGTGTCACTGTGATCAGGATCCAATCAGTGTGTGTGTATCACTGTGATCAGTGTTCAATCATTGTTCGTTTCACTGTAATCAGGGTCCAGTCACTGTTTGTGTCACTGTGAATCAGGATCCAGTCAGTGTATGTGTTACTGTGATCAGGGTCCAGTCACTTTGTGTGTCACTGTGATCAGGGTCCAGTCAGTGAATGTGTTACTGTGATCAGGGTCCAGTCACTGTGTGTGTTACTGTGATGAGGTTCCCGTCAGTGTGTGTGTCACTGTGCATCTGGATCCAGTCAGTGTGTGTGTCACTGTGAATCAGCGTCCAGTCAGTGTGTGTGTCACTGTGGATCAGGATTCAGTAAGCCTGTGTGCCACTGTGGATCAGGATCCAGTCACTGTGTGTTTCACTGTGGATCAGGATCCAGTCACAGTGTGTGTCACTGAGATCAGGATCCTTTCCCTGTGTGTATCACTGTGATCAAGATCCAGCCACTGTGTGTGTCACTGTGGATCAGGATCCAGTCACTATGTGTGTCACTGTGATCAGTGTCCAGTCAGTGTGTGTGTCACTGTGGAGCAGGATCCAGTCAGTGTGTGTGTTAATGTGAATCAGGGTCCAGTCAGTGTGTGTGTCACTGTGGAACAGGATCCAGACAGTCTGTGTGTCACTGTGAACAGTATCCTGTCACTGTGTGTGTCACTGTGATCAGGATCCAGTCACTGTGTGTGTCACTGTGATCAGGATCCAGTCACTGTGTGTGTCACAGTGATCAAGATCCAGTCACTGTGTGTGTCACTGTGGATCAGGATCCAGTCACTGTGTCTGTCACTGTGGGTCAGGGTCCAGTCAATGTAAGTGTCACTGTGATCAGGATCCAGTCAGTATGTGTCACTGTGATCAGGGTCCAGGGAGTGTGTGTGTCACTGTGATCACGGTCCAGTCAATGTGTGTGTCACTGTGATCAGGGTCCAGTCAGTGTGTATGTCACTGTGATCAGGGTCCAGTCACTGTGGGTGTCACTGTGATCAGGGTCCAATCAGTGTGTGTGTCACTGTGATCAGGGTCCAGTCACTGTGTGTGTCACTGTGGATCAGGATCCAGTCACTGTGTCTGTCACTGTGAATCAGGGTCCAGTCAGTGTGTGTGTCACTGTGATCAGCGTCCAGTCACTGTGTCTGTCACTGTGGATCAGGATCCAGTCAGTGTGTGTGTCACTGTGAATCAGGGTCCAGTCAATTTGTGTGTCACAGTGGATCAGGATCCAGTCAGTTTGTGTGTCACTGTGGATCAGGATCCAGTCACTGTGTGTGTCAATGTGGATCAGGATCCAGTCAGTGTGTGTGTCACTGTGATCAATGTCCAGATACTGTTTGCGTAACTGTGATCAGGATCCAGTCATTGTGTGTATCACTGTGATCAGGGTCCAGTCACTGTGTGTGACACTGTGATCAGGGTCCAGACACTGCGTGTGTCACTGTGATTAGGGTCCAGTCAGTGTGTGTGTCAGTGTGGATCAGGATCCAGTCACTGTGTGTGTCACTGTGGATCAGGATCCAGTCAGTGTGTGTGTCACTGTGATCAGGCTCCAGTCACTGTGTGTGTCACTGTGATCAGGATCCAGTCACTGTGTGTGTCACTGTGGATCAGGATCCAGTCACTGTGTATTTCACTGTGGATCAGGATCCAGTCAGTGTATGTGTCACTGTGAATCAGGATCCAGTCAGTTTGTGTGTCACTGTGGATCAGGATCCAGTCACTGTGTGTGTCACTGTGGATCAGGATCCAGTCAGTGTGTGTGTCATTGTGATCAGGGTCCGGTCACTGTTTGAGTCACTGTGATCAGGATCCAGTCATTGTGTGTGTCACTGTGATCAGAGTCCAGTCACTGTGTGTGTCACTGTGATCAGGATCCAGCCACTGTGTCTGTCACTGTGATCAGGATATCGTCACTGTGTTTGTCGCTGTGATAAGGGTCCAGTCACTGTGTGTGTCACTGTGGATCAGGATCCAGTCACTGTGTGTGTCACTGTGATCAGGATGCAGTCACTGTGTGTGTCACTGTGATCAGGATCCAGTCACTGTGTGTGTGTCACTGTGATCAGGATCCAGTCACTGTGTGTGTCACTGTGATCAGGATCCAGTCAGTGTGTGTGTCACTGTGATCAGGGTCCAGTCAGTGTGTGTGTCACTGTGATCAGGATCCAGTCAGTGTGTGTGTCACTGTGATCAGGGTCCAGTCAGTGTGTGTGTCACTGTGATCAGGATCCAGTCAGTGTGTGTGTCACTGTGATCGGGGTCCAGTCAGTGTGTGTGTCACTGTGATCAGGATCCAGTCAGTGTGTGTGTCACTGTGATCAGGACCCAGTCAGTGTGTGTGTCACTGTGATCAGGATCCAGGCAGTGTGTGTGTCACTGTGATCAGGATCCAGTCAGTGTGTGTGTCACGGTTGTTCAGGATCCAGTCAGTGTGTGTGTCACTGTGGATCAGGATCCAGTCACTGTGTGTGTCACTGTGATCAGCATCCAGTCAGTGCGTGTGTCACTGTGGATCAGGATCCAGTCAGTGTGTGTGTCACTGTGATCAGGGTCCAGTCAGTGTGTGTCTCACTGTGATCAGGATCCAGTCAGTGTGTGTCACTGTGGATCAGGATCCAGTCAGTGTGTGTGTGTCACTGTGGATCAGGATCCAGTCACTGTGTGTGTCACTGTGGATCAGGATCCAGTCACAGTGTGTGTCACTGTGATCAGTATCCAGTCACTGTGTGTGTCACTGTGATCAGGATCCAGTCACTGTGTGTGTCACTGTGGATCAGGATCCAGTCACTGTGTCTGTCACTGTGGGTCAGGGTCCAGTCACTGTAAGTGTCACTGTGATCAGGATCCAGTCAGTGTGTGTCACTGTGAGCAGGCTCCAGTCACTGTGTGTGTCACAGTGGATCAGGAACCAGTCACTGTGTGTGTCACTGTGGATCAGGATCCAGTCAGTGTGTGCGTCACTGTGATCAGGATCCAGTCAGTGTGTGTGTCACTGTGATCAGGATCCAGTCACTGTGTGTTTCACTGTGATCAGGATCCAGTCAATGTGTGTGTCACTGTGATTAGGATCCAGTCACTGTGTGTGTCACTGTGATCAGGGTCCAATCACTGTGTGTGTCACTGTGATAAGTTTCCCGTCACTGTGTGTGTTACTGTGAATCAGGATCCAGTCAGTGTGTGTGTTACTGTGATCAGGGTCCAGTCACTGTGTGTGTCACTGTGGATCAGGATCCAGTCACTGTTTGTGTCACTGTGAACAGCATCCAGTCACTGTGTGTGTCACTGTGATCAGGGTCCAGTCAGTGTGTGTGTCACTGTGGATCAGGATCCAGCCAGTGTGTGTGTCACTGTGAATCAGGGTCCAGTCAGTGTGTGTGTCACTGTGGATCAGGATGCAGTCAGTCTGTGTGTCACTGTGGATCAGGATCCAGTCACTGTGTGTGTCACTGTGGATCAGGATCCAGTCACAGTGTGTGTCACTGTGATAAGGATCCTGTCACTGTGTGTGTCACTGTGATCAAGATCCAGTCACTGTGTGTGTCACTGTGGATCAGGATCCAGTCACTGTGTGTGTCAATGTGGATCAGGATCCAGTCAGTGTATGTGTCACTGTGATCAATGTCCAGATACTGTTTTTGTAACTGTGATCAGGATCCAGTCATTGTGTGTGTCACTGTGATCAGGGTCCAGTCACTGTGTGTGTCACTGTGATCAGGGTCCAGACACTGTGTGTGTCACTGTGATTAGGGTCCAGTCAGTGTGTGTGTCAGTGTGGATCAGGATCCAGTCACTGTGTGTGTCACTGTGAATCAGGATCCAGTCAGTGTGTGTGTCACTGTGATCAGGCTCCAGTCACTGTGTGTGTCACTGTGGATCAGGATCCAGTCACTGTGTGTATCCCTGTGGATCAGGATCCAGTCAGTGTGTGCGTCACTGTGATCAGGATACAGTCAGTGTGTGTGTCACTGTGATCAGGATCCAGTCACTGTGTGTGTCACTGTGATCAGGATCCAGTCAATGTGTGTGTCACTGTGATCAGGATCCAGTCACTGTGTGTGTCTCTGTGATCAGGGTCCAATCACTGTGTGTGTCACTGGGATAAGGTTCCCGTCACTGTGTGTGTTACTGTGAATCAGGATCCAGTCAGTGTGTGTGTTACTCTGATCTGGGTCCAGTCACTGTGTGTGTCACTGTGGATCAGGATCCAGTCACTGTGTGTGTCACTGTGATCAGCATCCAGTCACTGTGTGTGTCTCTGTGATCAGGGTCCAGTCAGTGTGTGTGTCACTGTGGATCAGGATCCAGCCAGTGTGTGTGTCACTGTGAATCAGGGTCCAGTCAGTGTGTGTGTCACTGTGGATCAGGGTCCAGTCACTTTGTGTGCTACTGTGGATCAGGATCCAGTCACTGTGTGTGTCACTGTGGATCAGGATCCAGTCACAGTGTGTGTCACTGTGATCAGGATCCTGTCACTGTGTGTGTCACTGTGATCAAGATCCAGTCACTGTGTGTGTCACTGTGGATCAGGATCCAGTCACTGTGTGTGTCACTGTGATCAGTGTTCAGTCAGTGTGTGTGTCCCTGTGAAGCAGGGTCCAGTCAGTGTGCGTGTCACTGTGGATCAGGATCCAGTCAGTCTGTGTGTCACTGTGAACAGTATCCTGTCACTGTGTGTGTCACTGTGATCAAGATCCAGTCAGTGTGTGTGTAACTGTGATCAGGGTCAAGTCACTGTGTGTGTCACTTTGATCAGGATCCAGTCACTGTGTGTGTCACTGTGATTAGGGTCCAGTCAGTGTGTGTGTCACTGTGATCAGGGTCCAGTCAGTGTGTGTGTTACTGTGATCAGGGTCCAGTCACTGTGTATGTTACTGTGATCAGGGTCCAGTTACTGTGTGTGTGTCACTGTGGATCAGGATCCAGTCACTGTGTGTGTCACTGTGGATCAGGATCCAGTCACAGTGTATGTCACTGTGAACAGGATCCTGTAACTGTGTGCGTCACTGTGATCAAAATCCAGTCACTGTGTGTGTCACTGTGGATCAGGATCCAGTCACTGTGTCTGTCATTGTGGGTCAGGGTCCAGTCACTGTATGTGTCACTGTGATCAGGGTCCAGTCAGTGTGTGTGTCACTGTGATCAGGGTCCAGTCACTGTGGGTGTCACTGTGATCAGGGTCCAGTCAGCGTGTGTGTCACTGTGAATCAGGATCCAGTCAGTTTGTGTGTCACTGTGGATCAGGATCCAGTCACTGTGTGTGTCACTGTGGATCAGGATCCAGTCAGTGTGTGTGTCATTGTGATCAGGGTCCGGTCACTGTTTGAGTCACTGTGATCAGGATCCAGTCATTGTGTGTGTCACTGTGATCAGAGTCCAGTCACTGTGTGTGTCACTGTGATCAGGGTCCAGAAACTGTGTGTGTCACTGTGATTAGGGTCCAGTCAGTGTGTGTGTCACTGTGATCAGGGTCCAGTCACTGTCTGTGTCACAGTGATCAGGATCCACCTACTGTGTGTGTCACTGTGGATCAGGATCCAGTCACTGTGTGTGTCACTGTGGATCAGGATCCCGTCACTGTGTGTGTCACTGCGGATCAGGATCCAGTCACTGTGTGTGTCACTGTGATCAGGATCCAGTCACTGTGTGTGTCACTGTGATCAGGATCCAGTCAGGTTGTGTGTCACTGTGATCAGGATCCAGTCACTGTGTGTGTCACTGTAATCAGGAGTCCAGTCACTGTGCGTGTCACTGTGATCAGGATCCAATCCGTGTGTGTGTATCACTGTGATCAGTGTTCAATCACTGTGCGTGTCACTGTAATCAGGGTCCAGTCACTGTTTGTGTGACTGTGAATCAGGATCCAGTCAGTGTATGTGTTACTGTGATCAGGGTCCAGTCACTGTGTGTGTCACTGTGATCAGGGTCCAGTCAGTGAATGTGTTACTGTGATCAGGGTCCAGTCACTGTGTGTGTTACTGTGATCAGGATCCCGTCAGTGTGTGTGTCACTGTGCATCAGGATCCAGTCAGTGTGTGTGTCACTGTGAATCAGCGTCCAGTCAGTGTGTGTGTCACTGTGGATCAGGATTCAGTAAGCCTGTGTGCCACTGTGGATCAGGATCCAGTCACTGTGTGTGTCACTGTGGATCAGGATCCAGTCACAGTGTGTGTCACTGAGATCAGGTTCCTGTCCCTGTGTGTATCACTGTGATCAAGATCCAGCCACTGTGTGTGTCACTGTGGATCAGGATCCAGTCACTATGTGTGTCACTGTGATCAGTGTCCAGTCAGTGTGTGTGTCACTGTGGAGCAGGATCCAGTCAGTGTGTGTGTTAATGTGAATCAGGGTCCAGTCAGTGTGTGTGTCACTGTGGAACAGGATCCAGACAGTCTGTGTGTCACTGTGAACAGTATCCTGTCACTGTGTGTGTCACTGTGATCAGGATCCAGTCACTGTGTGTGTCACTGTTATCAGGATCCAGTCACTGTGTGTGTCACGGTGATCAAGATCCAGTCACTGTGTGTGTCACTGTGGATCAGGATCCAGTCACTGTGTCTGTCACTGTGGGTCAGGGTCCAGTCAATGTAAGTGTCACTGTGATCAGGATCCAGTCAGTATGTGTCACTGTGATCAGGGTCCAGGGAGTGTGTGTGTCACTGTGATCAGGGTCCAGTCAATGTGTGTGTCACTGTGATCAGGGTCCAGTCAGTGTGTATATCACTGTGATCAGGGTCCAGTCACTGTGGGTGTCACTGTGATCAGGGTCCAATCAGTGTGTGTGTCACTGTGATCAGGGTCCAGTCACTGTGTGTGTCACTGTGGATCAGGATCCAGTCACTGTGTCTGTCACTGTGAATCAGGGTCCAGTCAGTGTGTGTGTCACTGTGATCAGCGTCCAGTCACTGTGTCTGTCACTGTGGATCAGGATCCAGTCAGTGTGTGGGTCACTGTGAATCAGGGTCCAGTCAGTTTGTGTGTCACAGTGGATCAGGATCCAGTCAGTTTGTGTGTCACTGTGGATCAGGATCCAGTCACTGTGTGTGTCAATGTGGATCAGGATCCAGTCAGTGTGTGTGTCACTGTGATCAATGTCCAGATACTGTTTGTGTACCTGTGATCAGGATCCAGTCATTGTGTGTATCACTGTGATCAGGGTCCAGTCACTGTGTGTGACAGTGTGATCAGGGTCCAGACACTGCGTGTGTCACTGTGATTAGGGTCCAGTCAGTGTGTGTGTCAGTGTGGATCAGGATCCAGTCACTGTGTGTGTCACTGTGGATCAGGATCCAGTCAGTGTGTGTGTCACTGTGATCAGGCCCCAGTCACTGTGTGTGTCACTGTGATCAGGATCCAGTCACTGTGTGTGTCACTATGGATCAGGATCCAGTCACTGTGTGTTTCACTGTGGATCAGGATCCAGTCAGGGTGTGTGTCACTGTGAATCAGGATCCAGTCAGTTTGTGTGTCACTGTGGATCAGGATCCAGTCACTGTGTGTGTCACTGTGGATCAGGATCCAGTCAGTGTGTGTGTCACTGTGATCAGGGTCCGATCACTGTTTGAGTCACTGTGATCAGGATCCAGTCATTGTGTGTGTCACTGTGATCAGAGTCCAGTCACTGTGTGTGTCACTGTGATCAGGATCCAGCCACTGTGTCTGTCACAGTGATCAGGATATCGCCACTGTGTTTGTCGATGTGATAAGGGTCCAGTCACTGTGTGTGTCACTGTGGATCAGGATCCAGTCACTGTGTGTGTCACTGTGATCAGGATGCAGTCACTGTGTGTGTCACTGTGATCAGGATCCAGTCACTGTGTGTGTGTCACTGTGATCAGGATCCAGTCACTGTGTGTGTCACTGTGATCAGGATCCAGTCAGTGTGTGTGTCACTGTGATCAGGGTCCAGTCACTGTGTGTGTCACTGTGGATCAGGATCCAGTCAGTGTGTGCGTCACTGTGATCAGGATCCAGTCAGTGTGTGTGTCACTGTGATCAGGATCCAGTCACTGTGTGTTTCACTGTGATCAGGATCCAGTCAATGTGTGTGTCACTGTGATCAGGATCCAGTCACTGTGTGTGTCACTGTGATCAGGGTCCAATCACTGTGTGTGTCACTGTGATAAGGTTCCCGTCACTGTGTGTGTTACTGTGAATCAGGATCCAGTCAGTGTGTGTGTTACTGTGATCAGGGTCCAGTCAATGTGTGTGTCACTGTGGATCAGGATCCAGTCACTGTGTGTGTCACTGTGATCAGCTTCCAGTCACTGTGTGTGTCACTGTGATCAGGGTCCAGTCAGTGTGTGCGTCACTGTGGATCAGGATCCAGCCAGTGTGTGTGTCACTGTGAATCAGGGTCCAGTCAGTGTGTGTGTCACTGTGGATCAGGATCCAGTCAGTCTGTGTGTCACTGTGGATCAGGATCCAGTCACTGTGCGTGTCACTGTGGATCAGGATCCAGTCACAGTGTGTGTCACTGTGATCAGGATCCTGTCACTGTGTGTGTCACTGTGATCAAGATCCAGTCACTGTGTGTGTCACTGTGGATCAGGATCCAGTCACTGTGTGTGTCAATGTGGATCAGGATCCAGTCAGTGTATGTGTCACTGTGATCAATGTCCAGATACTGTTTGTGTAACTGTGATCAGTATCCAGTCATTGTGTGTGTCACTGTGATCAGGGTCCAGTTACTGTGTGTGTCACTGTGATCAGGGTCCAGACACTGTATGTGTCACTGTGATTAGGGTCCAGTCAGTGTGTGTGTCAGTGTGGATCAGGATCCAGTCACTGTGTGTGTCACTGTGAATCAGGATCCAGTCAGTGTGTGTGTCACTGTGATCAGGCTCCAGTCACAGTGTGTGTCACTGTGGATCAGGATCCAGACACTGTGTGTATCCCTGTGGATCAGGATCCAGTCAGTGTGTGCGTCACTGTGATCAGGATCCAGTCAGTGTGTGTGTCACTGTGATCAGGATCCAGTCACTGTGTGTGTCACTGTGATCAGGATCCAGTCAATGTGTGTGTCACTGTGATCAGGATCCAGTCACTGTTTGTGTCACTGTGATCAGGGTCCAATCACTGTGTGTGTCACTGGGATAAGGTTCCCGTCACTTTGTGTGTTACTGTGAATCAGGATCCAGTCAGTGTGTGTGTTACTCTGATCAGGGTCCAGTCACTGTGTGTGTCACTGTGGATCAGGATCCAGTCACTGTGTGTGTCACTGTGATCAGCATCCAGTCACTGTGTGTGTCACTGTGATCAGGGTCCAGTCAGTGTGTGTGTCACTGTGGATCAGGATCCAGCCAGTGTGTGTGTCACTGTGAATCAGGGTCCAGTCAGTCTGTGTGTCACTGTGGATCAGGATCCAGTCACTGTGCGTGTCACTGTGGATCAGGATCCAGTCACAGTGTGTGTCACTGTGATCAGGATCCTGTCACTGTGTGTGTCACTGTGATCAAGATCCAGTCACTGTGTGTGTCACTGTGGATCAGGATCCAGTCACTGTGTGTGTCAATGTGGATCAGGATCCAGTCAGTGTATGTGTCACTGTGATCAATGTCCAGATACTGTTTGTGTAACTGTGATCAGTATCCAGTCATTGTGTGTGTCACTGTGATCAGGGTCCAGTTACTGTGTGTGTCACTGTGATCAGGGTCCAGACACTGTATGTGTCACTGTGATTAGGGTCCAGTCAGTGTGTGTGTCAGTGTGGATCAGGATCCAGTCACTGTGTGTGTCACTGTGAATCAGGATCCAGTCAGTGTGTGTGTCACTGTGATCAGGCTCCAGTCACAGTGTGTGTCACTGTGGATCAGGATCCAGACACTGTGTGTATCCCTGTGGATCAGGATCCAGTCAGTGTGTGCGTCACTGTGATCAGGATCCAGTCAGTGTGTGTGTCACTGTGATCAGGATCCAGTCACTGTGTGTGTCACTGTGATCAGGATCCAGTCAATGTGTGTGTCACTGTGATCAGGATCCAGTCACTGTTTGTGTCACTGTGATCAGGGTCCAATCACTGTGTGTGTCACTGGGATAAGGTTCCCGTCACTTTGTGTGTTACTGTGAATCAGGATCCAGTCAGTGTGTGTGTTACTCTGATCAGGGTCCAGTCACTGTGTGTGTCACTGTGGATCAGGATCCAGTCACTGTGTGTGTCACTGTGATCAGCATCCAGTCACTGTGTGTGTCACTGTGATCAGGGTCCAGTCAGTGTGTGTGTCACTGTGGATCAGGATCCAGCCAGTGTGTGTGTCACTGTGAATCAGGGTCCAGTCAGTGTGTGTGTCACTGTGGATCAGGATCCAGTCAGTCTGTGTGTCACTGTGGATCAGGATCCAGTCACTGTGTGTGTCAATGTGGATCAGGATCCAGTCACAGTGTGTGTCACTGTGATCAGGATCCTGTCACTGTGTGTGTCACTGTGATCAAGATCCAGTCACTGTGTGTGTCACTGTGGATCAGGATCCAGTCACTGTGTGTGTCACTGTGATCAGTGTTCAGTCAGTGTGTGTGTCACTGTGAATCAGGGTCCAGTCAGTGTGCGTGTCACTGTGGATGAGGATCCAGTCAGTCTGTGTGTCACTGTGAACAGTATCCTGTCACTGTGTGTGTCACTGTGATCAAGATCCAGTCAGTATGTGTGTAACTGTGATCAGGGTCAAGTCACTGTGTGTGTCACTTTGATCAGGATCCAGTCACTGTTTGTGTCACTGTGATTAGGGTCCAGTCAGTGTGTGTGTCACTGTGATCAGGGTCCAGTCAGTGTGTGTGTTACTGTGATCAGGGTCCAGTCACTGTGTATGTTACTGTGATCAGGGTCCAGTCACTGTGTGTGTGTCACTGTGGATCAGGATCCAGTCACTGTGTGTGTCACAGTGGATCAGGATCCAGTCACAGTGTATGTCACTGTGAACAGAATCCTGTCACTGTGTGCGTCACTGTGATCAAAATCCAGTCACTGTGTGTGTCACTGTGGATCAGGATCCAGTCACTGTGTCTGTCATTGTGGGTCAGGGTCCAGTCACTGTATGTGTCACTGTGATCAGGGTCCAGTCAGTGTGTGTGTCACTGTGATCAGGGTCCAGTCACTGTGGGTGTCACTGTGATCAGGGTCCAGTCAGCGTGTGTGTCACTGTGAATCAGGATCCAGTCAGTGTGTGTGTCACTGTGGATCAGGATCCAGTCACTGTGTGTGTCACTGTGGATCAGGATCCAGTCACTGTGTGTGTCACTGTGGATCAGGATCCCGTCACTGTGTGTGTCACTGCGGATCAGGATCCAGTCACTGTGTGTGTCACTGTGATCAGGATCCAGTCACTGTGTGTGTCACTGTGATCAGGATCCAGTCAGTGTGTGTGTCACTGTGATCAGGATCCAGTCACTGTGTGTGTCACTGTGATCAGGAGTCCAGTCACTGTGCGTGTCATTGTGATCAGGATCCAATCAGTGTGTGTGTATCACTGTGATCAGTGTTCAATCACTGTGCGTGTCACTGTAATCGGGGTCCAGTCACTGTTTGTGTGACTGTGAATCAGGATCCAGTCAGTGTATGTGTTACTGTGATCAGGGTCCAGTCACTTTGTGTGTCACTGTGATCAGGGTCCAGTCAGTGAATGTGTTACTGTGATCAGGGTCCAGTCACTGTGTGTGTTACTGTGATCAGGTTCCCGTCAGTGTGTGTGTCACTGTGAATCAGGATCCAGTCAGTGTGTGTCACTGTGCATCAGGATCCAGTCAGTGTGTGTGTCACTGTGAATCAGCGTCCAGTCAGTGTGTGTGTCACTGCGGATCAGGATTCAGTAAGCCTGTGTGCCACTGTGGATCAGGATCCAGTCACTCTGTGTGTCACTGTGGATCAGGATCCAGTCACAGTGTGTGTCACTGAGATCAGGATCCTGTCCCTGTGTGTATCACTGTGATCAAGTTCCAGCCACTGTGTGTGTCACTGTGGATCAGGATCCAGTCACTATGTGTGTCACTGTGATCAGTGTCCAGTCAGTGTGTGTGTCACTGTGGAGCAGGATCCAGTCAGTGTGTGTGTTAATGTGAATCAGGGTCCAGTCAGTGTGTGTGTCACTGTGGAACAGGATGCAGACAGTCTGTGTTTCACTGTGAACAGTATCCTGTCACTGTGTGTGTCACTGTGATCAAGATCCAGTCAGTGTGTGTGTCACGGTGGATCAGGATCCAGTCACTGTGTGTGTCACTGTGATCAGCATCCAGTCAGTGTTTGTGTCACTGTGGATCAGGATCCAGTCAGTGTGTGTGTCACTGTGATCAGGGTCCAGTCAGTGCGTGTGTCACTGTGATCAGGATCCAGTCAGTGTGTGTGTCACTGTGTATCAGGATCCAGTCAGTGTGTTTGTGTCACTGTGGATCAGGATCCAGTCACTGTGTGTGCCACTGTGGATCAGGATCCAGTCACAGTGTGTGTCACTGTGATCAGGATCCAGTCACTGTGTGTGTCACTGTGATCAAGATCCAGTCAGTGTGTGTGTCACTGTGAATCAGGGTCCAGTCAGTGTGTGTGTCACTGTGATCAGCGTCCAGTCACTGTGTGTGTCACTGTGGATCAGGATCCAGTCAGTGTGTGTGTCACGGTGAATCAGGGTCCAGTCAGTGTGTGTGTCACTGTGGATCAGGATCCACTCAGTTTGTGTGTCACTGTGGATCAGGATCCAGTCACTGTGTGTGTCAATGTGGATCAGGATCCAGTCAGTGTGTGTGTCACTGTGATCAATGTCCAGATACTGTTTGTGTAACTGTGATCAGGATCCGGTCATTGTGTGTGTCACTGTGATCAGGGTGCAGTCACTGTGTGTGTCACTGTGATCAGGGTCCAGACACTGTGTGTGTCACTGTGATTAGGGTCCAGTCAGTGTGTGTGTCAGTGTGATCAGGATCAAGTCACTGTGTGTGTCACTGTGATCAGTATCCAGTCACTGTGTGTGTCACTGTGGATCAGGATCCAGTCACTTTGTGTGTCACTGTGGATCAGGATCCAGTCAGTGTGTGTGTGACTGTGATCAGGATCCAGTCAGTGTGTCTGTCACTGTTATCAGGATCCAGTCACTGTGTGTGTCACTGTGATCAGGATCTAGTCAGTGTGTGTGTCACTGTGATCAGGATCCAGTCAGTGTGTGTGTCACTGTGATCAGTGTCCAGTCAGTATGTGTGTCACTGTGATCAGGGTCCAGTCACTGTGCGTGTCACTGTGATCAGGATCCAGTCAGTGTGTGTGTATCACTGTGACCAGGGTCCAATCACTGTGTGTGTCACTGTGATAAGGGTCCAGTCACTGTGTGTGTTACTGTTAATCAGGATCAAGTCAGTGTGTGTGTTACTGTGATCAGGGTCCAGTCACTGTGTGTGTCTCTGTGGATCAGGATCCAGTCACTGTGTGTGTGTCACTGTGATCAGCATCCAGTCACTGTGTGTGTCACTGTGATCAGGGTCCAGTCAGTGTGTGTGTCACTGTGGATCAGGATCCAGTCAGTGAATGTGTCACTGTGAATCAGGATCCAGTCAGTGTGTGTCACTGTGGATCAGGATTCAGTCAGTCTGTGTGTCACTGTGGATCAGGATCCAGTCACTGTGTGTCACTGTGGATCAGGATCCAGTCACAGTGTCTGTCACTGTGATCAGGATCCTGTCACTGTGTGTGTCACTGTGATCAAGATCCAGTCACTGTGTGTGTCACTGTGGATCAGGATCCAATCACTGTGTGTGTCACTGTGGATCAGGATCCAGTCACTGTGTGTGTCACTGTGGATCAGGATCCAGTCAGTGTGTGTGTCACTGTGATCAGGATCCAGTCAGTGTGTCTGTCACTGTTATCAGGATCCAGTCACTGTGTGTGTCACTGTGAACAGTATCCTGTCACTGTGTGTGTCACTGTGATCAAGATCCAGTCAGTGTGTGTGTAACTGTGATCAGGGTCAAGTCACTGTGTGTGTCACTATGATCTGGATACAGTCACTGTGTGTGTCACTGTGATTAGGGTCCAGTCAGCGTGTGTGTCACTGTGAATCAGGGTCCAGTCAGTGTGTGTGTCACTGTGGAACAGGATCCAGACATTCTGTCTGTCACTGTGAACAGTTTCCTGTCACTGTGTGTGTCACTGTGATCAAGATCCTGTCACTGTGTGTGTCACTGTGATCAAGATCCAGTCACTGTGTGTGTCACTGTGGATCAGGAACCAATCACTGTGTGTGTCACTGTGGATCAGGATCCAGTCACTGTGTGTGTCACTGTGGATCAGGATCCAGTCAGTGTGTGTGTCACTATGATCTGGATCCAGTCACTGTGTGTGTCACTGTGATTAGGGTCCAGTCAGTGTGTGTGTCACTGTGATCAGGGTCCAGTCACTGTGTGTGTTACTGTGATCAGGGTCCAGTCACTGTGTGTGTGTCACTGTGGATCAGCATCCAGTCACTGTGTGTGTCACTGTGGATCAGGATCCAGTCACTGTGTCTGTCACTGTGGGTCAGGGTCCAGTCACTATATGTGTCACTGTGATCAGGGTGCAGTCAGTGTGTGTGTCACTGTGATCAGGGTCCAGTCACTGTGGGTGTCACTGTGATCAGGGTCCAGTCAGCGTGTGTGTCACTGTGACCAGGGTCCAGTCAGTGTGCGTGTCACTGTGATCAGAGTCCAGTCAGCGTGTGTGTCACTGTGGATCAGGATCCAGTCAGTGTGTGTGTCACTGTGAATCAGGATCCAGTCAGTTTGTGTGTCACTGTGGATCAGGATCCAGTCGCTGTGTGTGTCACTGTGGATCAGGATCCAGTCAGCGTGTGTGTCATTGTGATCAGGGTCCGGTCACTGTTTGAGTCACTGTGATCAGGATCCAGTCATTGTGTGTGTCACTGTGATCAGAGTCCAGTCACTGTGTGTGTCACTGTGATCAGGGTCCAGACACTGTGTGTGTCACTGTGATTATGGTCCAGTCAGTGTGTGTGTCACTGTGATCAGGGTCCAGTCACTGTGTGTGTCACTGTGATCAGGATCCAGTCACTGTGTGTGTCACTGTGGATCAGGTTCCAGTCACTGTGTGTGTCACTGTGGATCAGGATCCAGTCACTGTGTGTGTCACTGTGATCAGGATCCAGTCACTGTGTGTGTCACTGTGATCAGGATCCAGTCAGTGTGTGTGTGTCACTGTGATCAGGATCCAGTCACTGTGTGTGTCACTGTAATCAGGGGTCCGGTCACTGTGCGTGTCACTGTGATCAGGATCCAATCAGTGTGTGTGTATCACTGTGATCAGGGTCCAAATCACTGTGCGTGTCACTGTAATCAGGGTCCAGTCACTGTTTGTGTGACTGTGAATCAGGATCCAGTCAGTGTATGTGTTACTGTGATCAGGGTCCAGTCACTTTGTGTGTCACTGTGATCAGGATCCAGTCAGTGTGTGTGTCACTGTGAATCAGCGTCCAGTCAGTGTGCGTGTCACTGTGGATGAGGATCCAGTCAGTCTGTGTGTCACTGTGAACAGTATCCTGTCACTGTGTGTGTCACTGTGATCAAGATCCAGTCAGTATGTGTTTAACTGTGATCAGGGTCAAGTCACTGTGTGTGTCAATTTGATCAGGATCCAGTCACTGTGTGTGTCACTGTGATTAGGGTCCAGTCAGTGTGTGTGTCACTGTGATCAGGGTCCAGTCAGTGTGTGTGTTACTGTGATCAGGGTCCAGTCACTGTGTATGTTACTGTGATCAGGGTCCAGTCACTGTGTGTGTGTCACTGTGGATCAGGATCCAGTCACTGTGTGTGTCACAGTGGATCAGGATCCAGTCACAGTGTATGTCACTGTGAACAGAATCCTGTCACTGTGTGCGTCACTGTGATCAAAATCCAGTCACTGTGTGTGTCACTGTGGATCAGGATCCAGTCACTGTGTCTGTCATTGTGGGTCAGGGTCCAGTCACTGTATGTGTCACTGTGATCAGGGTCCAGTCAGTGTGTGTGTCACTGTGATCAGGGTCCAGTCACTGTGGGTGTCACTGTGATCAGGGTCCAGTCAGCGTGTGTGTCACTGTGAATCAGGATCCAGTCAGTTTGTGTGTCACTGTGGATCAGGATCCAGTCACTGTGTGTGTCACTGTGGATCAGGATCCAGTCACTGTGTGTGTCACTGTGGATCAGGATCCCGTCACTGTGTTTGTCACTGCGGATCAGGATCCAGTCACTGTGTGTGTCACTGTGATCAGGATCCAGTCACTGTGTGTGTCACTGTGATCAGGATCCAGTCAGTGTGTGTGTCACTGTGATCAGGATCCAGTCACTGTGTGTGTCACTGTGATCAGGAGTCCAGTCACTGTGCGTGTCATTGTGATCAGGATCCAATCAGTGTGTGTGTATCACTGTGATCAGTGTTCAATCGCTGTGCGTGTCACTGTAATCGGGGTCCAGTCACTGTTTGTGTGACTGTGAATCAGGATCCAGTCAGTGTATGTGTTACTGTGATCAGGGTCCAGTCACTTTGTGTGTCACTGTGATCAGGGTCCAGTCAGTGAATGTGTTACTGTGATCAGGGTCCAGTCACTGTGTGTGTTACTGTGATCAGGTTCCCGTCAGTGTGTGTGTCACTGTGAATCAGGATCCAGTCAGTGTGTGTGTCACTGTGCATCAGGATCCAGTCAGTGTGTGTGTCACTGTGAATCAGCGTCCAGTCAGTGTGTGTGTCACTGTGGATCAGGATTCAGTAAGCCTGTGTGCCACTGTGGATCAGGATCCAGTCACTCTGTGTGTCACTGTGGATCAGGATCCAGTCACAGTGTGTGTCACTGAGATCAGGATCCTGTCCCTGTGTGTATCACTGTGATCAAGTTCCAGCCACTGTGTGTGTCACTGTGGATCAGGATCCAGTCACTATGTGTGTCACTGTGATCAGTGTCCAGTCAGTGTGTGTGTCACTGTGGAGCAGGATCCAGTCAGTGTGTGTGTTAATGTGAATCAGGGTCCAGTCAGTGTGTGTGTCACTGTGGAACAGGATGCAGACAGTCTGTGTTTCACTGTGAACAGTATCCTGTCACTGTGTGTGTCACTGTGATCAAGATCCAGTCAGTGTGTGTGTCACGGTGGATCAGGATCCAGTCACTGTGTGTGTCACTGTGATCAGCATCCAGTCAGTGTTTGTGTCACTGTGGATCAGGATCCAGTCAGTGTGTGTGTCACTGTGATCAGGGTCCAGTCAGTGCGTGTGTCACTGTGATCAGGATCCAGTCAGTGTGTGTGTCACTGTGTATCAGGATCCAGTCAGTGTGTTTGTGTCACTGTGGATCAGGATCCAGTCACTGTGTGTGCCACTGTGGATCAGGATCCAGTCACAGTGTGTGTCACTGTGATCAGGATCCAGTCACTGTGTGTGTCACTGTGATCAAGATCCAGTCACTGTGCGTGTCACTGTGGATCAGGATCCAGTCACTGTGTCTGTCACTGTGGGTCAGGGTGCAGTCACTGTAAGTGTCACTGTGATCATGGTCCAGTCAGTGTTTGTCACTGTGATCAGGTTCCAGGGAGTGTGTGCGTAACTGTGATCAGGGTCCAGTCACTGTGTGTGTCACTGTGGATCAGGGTCCAGTCAGTGTGTATGTCACTGTGATCAGGGTCCAGTCACTGTGGGTGTCACTGTGATCAGGGTCCAGTCAGTGTGTGTGTCACTGTGATCAGGGTCCAGTCACTGTGTGTGTCACTGTGGATCAGGATCCAATCAGTGTGTGTGTCACTGTGAATCAGGGTCCAGTCAGTGTGTGTGTCACTGTGATCAGCGTCCAGTCACTGTGTGTGTCACTGTGGATCAGGATCCAGTCAGTGTGTGTGTCACGGTGAATCAGGGTCCAGTCAGTGTGTGTGTCACTGTGGATCAGGATCCACTCAGTTTGTGTGTCACTGTGGATCAGGATCCAGTCACTGTGTGTGTCAATGTGGATCAGGATCCAGTCAGTGTGTGTGTCACTGTGATCAATGTCCAGATACTGTTTGTGTAACTGTGATCAGGATCCGGTCATTGTGTGTGTCACTGTGATCAGGGTGCAGTCACTGTGTGTGTCACTGTGATCAGGGTCCAGACACTGTGTGTGTCACTGTGATTAGGGTCCAGTCAGTGTGTGTGTCAGTGTGATCAGGATCAAGTCACTGTGTGTGTCACTGTGATCAGTATCCAGTCACTGTGTGTGTCACTGTGGATCAGGATCCAGTCACTTTGTGTGTCACTGTGGATCAGGATCCAGTCAGTGTGTGTGTGACTGTGATCAGGATCCAGTCAGTGTGTCTGTCACAGTTATCAGGATCCAGTCACTGTGTGTGTCACTGTGATCAGGATCTAGTCAGTGTGTGTGTCACTGTGATCAGGATCCAGTCAGTGTGTGTGTCACTGTGATCAGTGTCCAGTCAGTGTGTGTGTCACTGTGTTCAGGGTCCAGTCACTGTGCGTGTCACTGTGATCAGGATCCAGTCAGTGTGTGTGTATCACTGTGACCAGGGTCCAATCACTGTGTGTGTCACTGTGATAAGGGTCCAGTCACTGTGTGTGTTACTGTTAATCAGGATCAAGTCAGTGTGTGTGTTACTGTGATCAGGGTCCAGTCACTGTGTGTGTCTCTGTGGATCAGGATCCAGTCACTGTGTGTGTGTCACTGTGATCAGCATCCAGTCACTGTGTGTGTCACTGTGATCAGGGTCCAGTCAGTGTGTGTGTCACTGTGGATCAGGATCCAGTCAGTGAATGTGTCACTGTGAATCAGGATCCAGTCAGTGTGTGTCACTGTGGATCAGGATTCAGTCAGTCTGTGTGTCACTGTGGATCAGGATCCAGTCACTGTGTGTGTCACTGTGGATCAGGATCCAGTCACAGTGTCTGTCACTGTGATCAGGATCCTGTCACTGTGTGTGTCACTGTGATCAAGATCCAGTCACTGTGTGTGTCACTGTGGATCAGGATCCAATCACTGTGTGTGTCACTGTGGATCAGGATCCAGTCACTGTGTGTGTCACTGTGGATCAGGATCCAGTCAGTGTGTGTGTCACTGTGATCAGGATCCAGTCAGTGTGTCTGTCACTGTTATCAGGATCCAGTCACTGTGTGTGTCACTGTGAACAGTATCCTGTCACTGTGTGTGTCACTGTGATCAAGATCCAGTCAGTGTGTGTGTAACTGTGATCAGGGTCAAGTCACTGTGTGTGTCACTATGATCTGGATACAGTCACTGTGTGTGTCACTGTGATTAGGGTCCAGTCAGCGTGTGTGTCACTGTGAATCAGGGTCCAGTCAGTGTGTGTGTCACTGTGGAACAGGATCCAGACATTCTGTCTGTCACTGTGAACAGTTTCCTGTCACTGTGTGTGTCACTGTGATCAAGATCCTGTCACTGTGTGTGTCACTGTGATCAAGATCCAGTCACTGTGTGTGTCACTGTGGATCAGGATCCAATCACTGTGTGTGTCACTGTGGATCAGGATCCAGTCACTGTGTGTGTCACTGTGGATCAGGATCCAGTCAGTGTGTGTGTCACTATGATCTGGATCCAGTCACTGTGTGTGTCACTGTGATTAGGGTCCAGTCAGTGTGTGTGTCACTGTGATCAGGGTCCAGTCACTGTGTGTGTTACTGTGATCAGGGTCCAGTCACTGTGTGTGTGTCACTGTGGATCAGCATCCAGTCACTGTGTGTGTCACTGTGGATCAGGATCCAGTCACTGTGTCTGTCACTGTGGGTCAGGGTCCAGTCACTATATGTGTCACTGTGATCAGGGTGCAGTCAGTGTGTGTGTCACTGTGATCAGGGTCCAGTCACTGTGGGTGTCACTGTGATCAGGGTCCAGTCAGCGTGTGTGTCACTGTGACCAGGGTCCAGTCAGTGTGCGTGTCACTGTGATCAGAGTCCAGTCAGCGTGTGTGTCACTGTGGATCAGGATCCAGTCAGTGTGTGTGTCACTGTGAATCAGGATCCAGTCAGTTTGTGTGTCACTGTGGATCAGGATCCAGTCGCTGTGTGTGTCACTGTGGATCAGGATCCAGTCAGCGTGTGTGTCATTGTGATCAGGGTCCGGTCACTGTTTGAGTCACTGTGATCAGGATCCAGTCATTGTGTGTGTCACTGTGATCAGAGTCCAGTCACTGTGTGTGTCACTGTGATCAGGGTCCAGACACTGTGTGTGTCACTGTGATTATGGTCCAGTCAGTGTGTGTGTCACTGTGATCAGGGTCCAGTCACTGTGTGTTTCACTGTGATCAGGATCCAGTCACTGTGTGTGTCACTGTGGATCAGGTTCCAGTCACTGTGTGTGTCACTGTGGATCAGGATCCAGTCACTGTGTGTGTCACTGTGATCAGGATCCAGTCACTGTGTGTGTCACTGTGATCAGGATCCAGTCAGTGTGTGTGTGTCACTGTGATCAGGATCCAGTCACTGTGTGTGTCACTGTAATCAGGGGTCCGGTCACTGTGCGTGTCACTGTGATCAGGATCCAATCAGTGTGTGTGTATCACTGTGATCAGGGTCCAAATCACTGTGCGTGTCACTGTAATCAGGGTCCAGTCACTGTTTGTGTGACTGTGAATCAGGATCCAGTCAGTGTATGTGTTACTGTGATCAGGGTCCAGTCACTTTGTGTGTCACTGTGATCAGGGTCCAGTCAGTGTGTGTGTTACTGTGATCAGGGTCCAGTCACTGTGTGTGTTACTGTGATCAGGTTCCCGTCAGTGTGTGTGTCACTGTGCATCAGGATCCAGTCAGTGTGTGTGTCACTGTGAATCAGCGTCCAGTCAGTGTGTGTGTCACTGTGGATCAGGATTCAGTAAGCCTGTGTGCCACTGTGGATCAGGATCCAGTCACTGTGTGTGTCACTGTGGATCAGGATCCAGTCACAGTGTGTGTCACTGTGATCAGGATCCTGTCCCTGTGTGTATGACTGTGATCAAGATCCAGTCACTGTGTGTGTCCCTGTGGATCAGGATCCAGTCACTGTGTGTGTCACTGTGATCAGTGTCCAGTCAGTGTGTGTGTCACTGTGGAGCAGGATCCAGTCAGCGTGTGTGTCACTGTGAATCAGGGTCCAGTCAGTGTGTATGTCACTGTGGAACAGGATCCAGACATTCTGTGTGTCACTGTGAAGAGTTTCCTGTCACTGTGTGTGTCACTGTGATCAAGATCCAGTCAGTTTGTGTGTCACGGTGGATCAGGATCCAGTCAGTGTGTGTGTCACTGTGGATCAGGATCCAGTCACTGTGTGTGTCACTGTGATCAGCATCCAGTCAGTGTGTGTTTCACTGTGTATCAGGATCCAGTCAGTGTGTGTGTCACTGTGATCAGGGTCCAGTCAGTGTGTGTGTCACTGTGATCAGGATCCAGTCACCGTGTGTGTCACTGTGATCAGGATCCAGTCACTGTGTGTGTCACTGTGATCAGGATCCAGTCAGTGTGTGTGTCACTGTGATCAGGATCCAGTCACTGTGTGTGTCACTGTAATCAGGGGTCCAGTCACTGTGCGTGTCACTGTGATCAGGGTCCAATCAGTGTGTGTGTATCACTGTGATCAGAGTCCAATCACTGTGCGTGTCACTGTAATCAGGGTCCAGTCACTGTTTGTGTGACTGTGAATCAGGATCCAGTCAGTGTATGTGTTACTGTGATCAGGGTCCAGTCACTTTGTGTGTCACTGTGATCAGGGTCCAGTCAGTGTGTGTGTTACTGTGATCAGGGTGCAGTCACTGTGTGTGTTACTCTGATCAGGTTCCCGTCAGTGTGTGTGTCACTGTGCATCAGGATCCAGTCAGTGTGTGTGTCACTGTGAATCAGCGTCCAGTCAGTGTGTGTGTCACTGTGGGTCAGGATTCAGTAAGCCTGTGTGCCACTGTGGATCAGGATCCAGTCACTGTGTGCGTCACTGTGGATCAGGATCAAGTCACAGTGTGTGTCACTGTGATCAGGATCCTGTCCCTGTGTGTATCACTGTGATCAAGATCCTGTCACTGTGTGTGTCACCGTGGATCAGGATCCAGTCACTGTGTGTGTCACTGTGATCAGTGTCCAGTCAGTGTGTGTGTCACTGTGGAGCAGGATCCAGTCAGCGTGTGTGTCACTGTGAATCAGGGTCAAGTCACTGTGTGTGTCACTATGATCTGGATACAGTCACTGTGAGTGTCACTGTGATTAGGGTCCAGTCAGCGTGTGTGTCACTGTGAATCAGGGTCCAGTCAGTGTGTGTGTCACTGTGGAACAGGATCCAGACATTCTGTGTGTCACTGTGAACATTTTCCTGTCACTGTGTGTGTCACTGTGATCAAGATCCTGTCACTGTGTGTGTCACTGTGATCAAGATCCAGTCACTGTGTGTGTCACTGTGGATCAGGATCCAATCACTGTGTGTGTCACTGTGGATCAGGATCCAGTCACTGTGTGTGTGTCACTGTGAATCAGGGTCCAGTCAGTGTGCGTGTCACTGTTGATCAGGATCCAGTCAGTCTGTGTGTCACTGTGAACAGTATCCTGTCACTGTGTGTGTCACTGTGATCAAGATCCAGTCAGTGTGTGTGTAACTGTGATCAGGGTCAAGTCACTGTGTGTGTCACTATGATCTGGATCCAGTCACTGTGTGTGTCACTGTGATTAGGGTCCAGTCAGTGTGTGTGTCACTGTGATCAGGGTCCAGTCACTGTGTGTGTTACTGTGATCAGGGTCCAGTCACTGTGTGTGTGTCACTGTGGATCAGCATCCAGTCACTGTGTGTGTCACTGTGGATCAGGATCCAGTCAGTGTGTCTGTCATTGTGGGTCAGGGTCCAGTCACTATATGTGTCACTGTGATCAGGGTGCAGTCAGTGTGTGTGTCACTGTGATCAGGGTCCAGTCACTGTGGGTGTCACTGTGATCAGGGTCCTGTCAACGTGTGTGTCACTGTGACCAGGGTCCAGTCAGTGTGCGTGTCACTGTGATCAGAGTCCAGTCAGCGTGTGTGTCACTGTGGATCAGGATCCAGTCAGTGTGTGTGTCACTGTGAATCAGGATTCAGTCAGTTTGTGTGTCACTGTGGATCCGGATCCAGTCGCTGTGTGTGTCACTGTGGATCAGGATCCAGTCAGCGTGTGTGTCATTGTGATCAGGGTCCGGTCACTGTTTGAGTCACTGTGATCAGGATCCAGTCATTGTGTGTGTCACTGTGATCAGAGTCCAGTCACTGTGTGTGTCACTGTGATCAGGGTCCAGACACTGTGTGTGTCACTGTGATTATGGTCCAGTCAGTGTGTGTGTCACTGTGATCAGGGTCCAGTCACTGTGTGTGTCACTGTGATCAGGATCCAGTCACTGTGTGTGTCACTGTGGATCAGGTTCCAGTCACTGTGTGTGCCACTGTGGATCAGGATCCCGTCACTGTGTGTGTCACTGTGGATCAGGATCCAGTCACCGTGTGTGTCACTGTGATCAGGATCCAGTCACTGTGTGTGTCACTGTGATCAGGATCCAGTCAGTGTGTGTGTCACTGTGATCAGGATCCAGTCACTGTGTGTGTCACTGTAATCAGGGGTCCAGTCACTGTGCGTGTCACTGTGATCAGGATCCAATCAGTGTGTGTGTATCACTGTGATCAGGGTCCAAATCACTGTGCGTGTCACTGTAATCAGGGTCCAGTCACTGTTTGTGTGACTGTGAATCAGGATCCAGTCAGTGTATGTGTTACTGTGATCAGGGTCCAGTCACTTAGTGTGTCACTGTGATCAGGGTCCAGTCAGTGTGTGTGTTACTGTGATCAGGGTCCAGTCACTGTGTGTGTTACTGTGATCAGGTTCCCGTCAGTGTGTGTGTCACTGTGCATCAGGAATTAGTCAGTGTGTGTGTCACTGTGAATCAGCGTCCAGTCAGTGTGTGTGTCACTGTGGATCAGGATTCAGTAAGCCTGTGTGCCACTGTGGATCAGGATCCAGTCACTGTGTGTGTCACTGTGGATCAGGATCCAGTCACAGTGTGTGTCACTGTGATCAGGATCCTGTCCCTGTGTGTATGACTGTGATCAAGATCCAGTCACTGTGTGTGTCCCTGTGGATCAGGATCCAGTCACTGTGTGTGTCACTGTGATCAGTGTCCAGTCAGTGTGTGTGTCACTGTGGAGCAGGATCCAGTCAGCGTGTGTGTCACTGTGAATCAGGGTCCAGTCAGTGTGTGTGTCACTGTGGAACAGGATCCAGACATTCTGTGTGTCACTGTGAAGAGTTTCCTGTCACTGTGTGTGTCACTGTGATCAAGATCCAGTCAGTGTGTGTGTCACGGTGGATCAGGATCCAGTCAGTGTGTGTGTCACTGTGGATCAGGATCCAGTCACTGTGTGTGTCACTGTGATCAGCATCCAGTCAGTGTGTGTTTCACTGTGGATCAGGATCCAGTCAGTGTGTGTGTCACTGTGATCAGGGTCCAGTCAGTGTGTGTGTCACTGTGATCAGGATCCAGTCACCGTGTGAGTCACTGTGATCAGGATCCAGTCACTGTGTGTGTCACTGTGATCAGGATCCAGTCAGTGTGTCTGTCACTGTGATCAGGATCCAGTCAGTGTGTCTGTCACAGTGATCAGGATCCCGTCACTGTGTGTGTCACTGTGGATCAGGATCCAGTCTGTGTGTGTGTCACTGTGATCAGGATCCAGTCACTGTGTGTGTCACTGTGATCAGTGTCCAGTCACTGTGTGTGTCACTGTGATCAGGCTCCATTCACTGTGCGTGTCACTGTGATCAGGATCCAGTCAGTGTGTGTGTATCACTGTGATCAGGGTCCAATCACTGTGTGTGTCACTGTAATCAGGGTCAAGTCACTGTTTGTGTGACTGTGAATCAGGATCCAGTCAGTGTGTGTGTCACAGTGATCAGGGGCCAGTCACTGTTTGTGTCACTGTGGTTCAGGGTCCAGTCAGTGTGTGTGTTACTGTGATCAGGGTCCAGTCACTGTGTGTGTTACTGTGATCAGGTTCCAGTCACTGTGTGTGTCACTGTGATCAGGGTCCAGTCAGTGTGTGTGTCACTGTGGATCAGGATCCAGTCAGTGTGTGTGTCACTGTGAATCAGGATCCAGTCAGTGTGTGTGTCACTGTGAACCAGGGTCCAGTCAGTGTGTGTGTCACTGTGCATCAGGATCCACTCAGTTTGTGTGTCACTGCGGATCAGGATCCAGTCACTGTGTGTGTCAATGTGGATCAGGATCCAGTCAGTGTGTGTGTCACTGTGATAAATGTCCAGATACTGTTTGTGTCACTGTGATCAGGATCCAGTCAGTGTGTGTGTCACTGTGGATCAGGATCCCGTCACTGTGTGTGTCACTGTGAATCAGGATCCAGTCACCGTGTGTGTCACTGTGATCAGGATCCAGTCACTGTGTGTGTCACTGTGATCAGGATCCAGTCAGTGTGTGTGTCACTGTGATCAGGATCCATTCACTGTGTGTGTCACTGTAATCAGGGGTCCAGTCACTGTGCGTGTCACTGTGATCAGGATCCAATCAGTGTGTGTGTATCACTGTGATCAGGGTCCAATCACTGTGCGTGTCACTGTAATCAGGGTCCAGTCACTGTTTGTGTGACTGTGAATCAGGATCCAGTCAGTGTATGTGTTACTGTGATCAGGGTCCAGTCACTTTGTGTGTCACTGTGATCAGGGTCCAGTCAGTGTGTGTGTTACTGTGATCAGGGTCCAGTCACTGTGTGTGTTACTGTGATCAGGTTCCCGTCAGTGTGTGTGTCACTGTGCATCAGGATCCAGTCAGTGTGTGTGTCACTGTGAATCAGCGTCCAGTCAGTGTGTGTGTCACTGTGGATCAGGATTCAGTAAGCCTGTGTGCCACTGTGGATCAGGATCCTGTCACTGTGTGTGTCACTGTGGATCAGCATCCAGTCACAGTGTGTATCACTGTGATCAGGATCCTGTCCCTGTGTGTATTACTGTGATCAAGATCCTGTCACTGTGTGTGTCACCATGGATCAGGATCCAGTCACTGTGTGTGTCACTGTGATCAGTGTCCATTCAGTGTGTGTGTCACTGTGGAGCAGGATCCAGTCAGCGTGTGTGTCACTGTGAATCAGGGTCCAGTCAGTGTGTGTGTCACTGTGGAACAGGATCCAGACATTCTGTGTGTCACTGTGAACAGTTTCCTGTCACTGTGTGTGTCACTGTGATCAAGATCCAGTCAGTGTGTGTGTCACGGTGGATCAAGATCCAGTCAGTGTGTGTGTCACTGTGGATCAGGATCCAGTCACTGTGTGTGTCACTGTGATCAGCATCCAGTCACTGTGAGTGTCACTGTGATCAGGGTCCAGTAAGTGTGAGTGTCACTGTGGATCAGGATCCAGTCAGTGTGTGTGTCACTGTGAATCAGGATCCAGTCAGTGTGTGTGTCACTGTGAATCAGGGTCCAGTCAGTGTGTGTGTCACTGTGCATAAGGATCCACTCAGTTTGTGTGTCACTGTGGATCAGGATCCAGTCACTGTGTGTGTCAATGTGGATCAGGATCCAGTCAGTGTGTGTGTCACTGTGATCAATGTCCAGATACTGTTTGTGTCACTGTGATCAGGATCCAATCAGTGTGTGTGTCACTGTGGATCAGGATCCAGTCACTGTGTGTGTCACTGTGATCAGCATCCAGTCACTGTGTGTGTCACTGTGATCAGCATCCAGTCAGTGTGTGTGTCACTGTGGATCAGGATCCAGTCAGTGTGTGTGTCACTGTGATCAGGGTCCAGTCAGTGTGTGTGTCACTGTGATCAGGATCCAGTCAGTGTGTGTGTCACTTTGGATCAGGATCCAGTCAGTGTGTCTGTCACTGTGATCAGGATCCCGTCACTGTGTGTGTCACTGTGGATCAGGATCCAGTCAGTGTGTGTGTCACTGTGATCAGGATCCAGTCACTGTGTGTGTCACTGTGATCAGTGTCCAGTCACTGTGTGTGTCACTGTGATCAGGGTCCATTCACTGTGCGTGTCACTGTGATCAGGATCCAGTCAGTGTGTGTGTATCACTGTGATCAGGGTCCAATCACTGTGTGTATCACTGTAATCAGGGTCAAGTCACTGTTTGTGTGACTGTGAATCAGGATCCAGTCAGTGTGTGTGTCACAGTGATCAGGGGCCAGTCACTGTGTGTGTTACTGTGGTTCAGGGTCCAGTCAGTGTGTGTGTTACTGTTATCAGGGTCCAGTCACTGTGTGTGTTACTGTGATCAGGTTCCAGTCACTGCGTGTGTCACTGTGGATCAGGATGCAGTCACTGTGTGTGTCAGTGTGATCAGGATCCAGTCACGGTGTGTGTCACTGTGATCAGGATCCAGTCACTGTGTGTGTGTCACTGTGATCAGGGTCCAGTCACTGTGCGTGTCACTGTGATCAGGATCCAGTCAGTGTGTGTGTATCACTTTGATCAGGGTCCAATCAATGTGTGTGTCACAGTGATAAGGGTCCAGTCACTGTGTGTGTTACTGTTAATCAGTATCCAGTCAGTGTGTGTATTACTGTGATCAGGATCCAGTCAGTGTGTGTGTCACTGTGGATCATGATCCAGTCACTGTGTGTGTCACTGTGATCAGCATCCAGTCACTGTGTGTGTCACTGTGATCAATGTACAGATACTGTTTGTGTCACTGTGATCAGGATCCAGTCAGTGTGTGTGTCACTGTGGATCAGGATCCAGTCAGTGTGTGTGTCACTGTGATCAGCATCCAGTCAGTGTGTGTGTCACTGTGGATCAGGATCCAGTCAGTGTGTGTGTCACTGTGATCAAGGTCCAGTCAGTGTTTGTGTCACTTTGATCAGGATCCAGTCAGTGTGTGTGTCACTGTGGATCAGGATCCAGTCAGTGTGTGTGTCACTGTGATCAGGATCCAGTCAGTGTGTCTGTCACAGTGATCAGGATCCAGTCAGTGTGTGTGTCACTGTGATCAGGATCCAGTCACTGTGTGTGTCACTGTGATCAGGATCCAGACAGTGTGTGTGTCACTGTGATCAGGATTCAGTCACTGTGTGTGTCACTGTGATCAGTGTCCAGTCACTGTGTGTGTCACTGTGATCAGGGTCCAGTCACTGTGCGTGTCACTGTGATCAGGATCCAGTCAGTGTGTCTGTATCACTGTGATCAGGGTCCAATCACTGTGTGTGTCACTGTAATCAGGGTCCAGTCACTGTTTGTGTGACTGTGAATCAGGATCCAGTCAGTGTGTGTGTCACTGTGATCAGGGGCCAGTCACTGTGTGTGTCACTGTGGTTCAGGGTCCAGTCAGTGTGTGTGTTACTGTGATCAGGGTCCAGTCACTGTGTGTGTTACTGTGATCAGGTTCCAGTCACTGTGTGTGTCACTGTGGATCAGGATCCAGTCACTGTGTGTGTCACTGTGATCAGGATCCAGTTACGGTGTGTGTCACTGTGATCAGTATCCAGTCACTGTGTGTGTTTCACTGTGAACAGGGTCCAGTCACTGTGCGTGTCACTGTGATCAGGATCCAGTCAGTGTATGTGTATCACTCTGATCAGGGTCAAGTCACTGTGCGTGTCACTGTGATCAGGATCCAGTCAGTGTGTGTGTATCACTGTGATCAGGGTCCAATCACGGTGTGTGTCACTGTGATAAGGGTCCAGTCACTGTGTGTGTTACTGTTAATCAGGATCCAGTCAGTGTGTGTGTTACTGTGATCAGGGTCCAGTCACTGTGTGTGTCACTGTGGATCAGGATCCAGTCACTGTGTGTGTCACTGTGATCAGCATCCAGTCACTGTGTGTGTCACTGTGATCAGGGTCCAGTCAGTGTGTGTGTCACTGTGGATAAGGATCCAGTCAGAGTGTGTGTGTCACTGTGAATCAGGATCCAGTCAGTGTGTGTGTCACTGTGGATCAGGATCCAGTCAGTCTGTGTGTCAATGTGGATCAGTATCCAGTCACTGTGTGTGTCACTGTGGATCAGGATCCATTCACAGTGTGTGTCACTGTGATCAGGATCCTGTCACTTTGTGTGTCACTGTGATCAAGATCCAGTCACTGTGTGTGTCACTGTGATCAGTGTTCAGTCAGTGTGTGTGTCACTGTGAATCAGCGTCCAGTCAGTGTGCGTGTCACTGTGGATCAGGATCCAGTCAGACTGTGTGTCACTGTGAACAGTATCCTGTCACTGTGTGTGTCACTGTGATCAAGATCCAGTCAGTGTGTGTGTAACTGTGATCAGGGTCAAGTCACTGTGTGTGTCACTATGATCAGGATCCAGTCACTGTGTGTGTCACTGTGATCAGGGTCCAGTCAGTGTGTGTGTCACTGTGATCAGGATCCAGTCAGTGTGTGTGTCACTGTGGATCAGGATCCAGTCAGTGTGTGTGTCACTGTGATCAGGATCCAGTCAGTGTGTCTGTCACTGTGATCAGGATCCAGTCAGTGTGTCTGTCACTGTGATCAGGATCCCGTCACTGTGTGTGTCACTGTTGATCAGGATCCAGTCAGTGTGTGTGTCACTGTGATCAGGATCCAGTCACTGTGTGTGTCACTGTGATCAGTGTCCAGTCACTGTGTGTGTCACTGTGATCAGGGTCCATTCACTGTGCGTGTCACTGTGATCAGGATCCAGTCATTGTGTGTGTATCACTGTGATCAGGGTCCAATCACTGTGTGTGTCACTGTAATCAGGGTCAAGTCACTGTTTGTGTGACTGTGAATCAGGATCCAGTCAGTGTGTGTGTCACAGTGATCAGGGGCCAGTCACTGAGTGTGTCACTGTGGTTCAGGGTCCAGTCAGTGTGTGTGTTACTGTGATCAGGGTCCAGTCACTGTGTGTGTTACTGTGATCAGGTTCCAGTCACTGCGTGTGTCACTGTGGATCAGGATGCAGTCACTGTGTGTGTCAGTGTGATCAGGATCCAGTCACGGTGTGTGTCACTGTGATCAGGATCCAGTCACTGTGTGTGTGTCACTGTGATCAGGGTCCAGTCACTGTGCGTGTCACTGTGATCAGGATGCAGTCAGTGTGTGTGTATCACTGTGATCAGGGTCCAATCAATGTGTGTGTCACAGTGATAAGGGTCCAGTCACTGTGTGTGTTACTGTTAATCAGTATCCAGTCAGTGTGTGTGTTACTGTGATCAGGGTCCAGTCAGTGTGTGTGTCACTGTGGATCATGATCCAGTCACTGTGTGTGTCACTGTGATCAGCATCCAGTCACTGTGTGTGTCACTGTGATCAGGGTCCAGTCAGTGTGTGTGTCACTGTGGATCAGGATCCAGTCAGTGTGTGTGTCACTGTGAATCAGAATCCAGTCAGTGTGTGTGTCACTGTGAATCAGGGTCCAGTCAGTGTGTGTGTCACTGTGCATCAGGATCCACTCAGTTTGTGTGTCACTGTAGATCAGCATCCAGTCACTGTGTGTGTCAATGTGGATCAGGATCCAGTTAGTGTGTGTGTCACTGTGATCAATGTCCAGATACTGTTTGTGTCACTGTGATCAGGATCCAGTCAGTGTGTGTGTCACTGTGGATCAGGATCCAGTCACTGTGTGTGTCACTGTGATCAGCATCCAGTCAGTGTGTGTGTCACTGTGGATCAGGATCCAGTCAGTGTGTGTGTCACTGTGATCAAGGTCCAGTCAGTGTTTGTGTCACTGTGATCAGGATCCAGTCAGTGTGTGTGTCACTGTGGATCAGGATCCAGTCAGTGTGTGTGTCACTGTGATCAGGATCCAGTCAGTGTGTCTGTCACAGTGATCAGGATCCAGTCAGTGTGTGTGTCACTGTGATCAGGATCCAGTCACTGTGTGTGTCACTGTGATCAGGATCCAGACAGTGTGTGTGTCACTGTGATCAGGATTCAGTCACTGTGTGTGTCACTGTGATCAGTGTCCAGTCACTGTGTGTGTCACTGTGATCAGGGTCCAGTCACTGTGTGTGTCACTGTGATCAGTGTCCAGTCAGTGTGTGTGTCACTGTGGAGCAGGATCCAGTCAGCGTGTGTGTCACTGTGAATCAGGGTCCAGTCAGTGTGTGTGTCACTGTGGAACAGGATCCAGACATTCTGTGTGTCACTGTGAACAGTTTCCTGTCACTGTGTGTGTCACTGTGATCAAGATCCAGTCAGTGTGTGTGTCACGGTGGATCAAGATCCAGTCAGTGTGTGTGTCACTGTGGATCAGGATCCAGTCACTGTGTGTGTCACTGTGATCAGCATCCAGTCACTGTGAGTGTCACTGTGATCAGGGTCCAGTAAGTGTGTGTGTCACTGTGGATCAGGATCCAGTCAGTGTGTGTGTCACTGTGAATCAGGATCCAGTCAGTGTGTGTGTCACTGTGAATCAGGGTCCAGTCAGTGTGTGTGTCACTGTGCATAAGGATCCACTCAGTTTGTGTGTCACTGTGGATCAGGATCCAGTCACTGTGTGTGTCAATGTGGATCAGGATCCAGTCAGTGTGTGTGTCACTGTGATCAATGTCCAGATACTGTTTGTGTCACTGTGATCAGGATCCAATCAGTGTGTGTGTCACTGTGGATCAGGATCCAGTCACTGTGTGTGTCACTGTGATCAGCATCCAGTCACTGTGTGTGTCACTGTGATCAGCATCCAGTCAGTGTGTGTGTCACTGTGGATCAGGATCAAGTCAGTGTGTGTGTCACTGTGATCAGGGTCCAGTCAGTGTGTGTGTCACTGTGATCAGGATCCAGTCAGTGTGTGTGTCACTGTGGATCAGGATCCAGTCAGTGTGTCTGTCACTGTGATCAGGATCCCGTCACTGTGTGTGTCACTGTGGATCAGGATCCAGTCAGTGTGTGTGTCACTGTGATCAGGATCCAGTCACTGTGTGTGTCACTGTGATCAGTGTCCAGTCACTGTGTGTGTCACTGTGATCAGGGTCCATTCACTGTGCGTGTCACTGTGATCAGGATCCAGTCAGTGTGTGTGTATCACTGTGATCAGGGTCCAATCACTGTGTGTGTCACTGTAATCAGGGTCAAGTCACTGTTTGTGTGACTGTGAATCAGGATCCAGTCAGTGTGTGTGTCACAGTGATCAGGGGCCAGTCACTGTGTGTGTCACTGTGGTTCAGGGTCCAGTCAGTGTGTGTGTTACTGTGATCAGGGTCCAGTCACTGTGTGTGTTACTGTGATCAGGTTCCAGTCACTGCGTGTGTCACTGTGGATCAGGATGCAGTCACTGTGTGTGTCAGTGTGATCAGGATCCAGTCACGGTGTGTGTCACTGTGATCAGGATCCAGTCACTGTGTGTGTGTCACTGTGATCAGGGTCCAGTCACTGTGCGTGTCACTGTGATCAGGATGCAGTCAGTGTGTGTGTATCACTGTGATCAGGGTCCAATCAATGTGTGTGTCACAGTGATAAGGGTCCAGTCACTGTGTGTGTTACTGTTAATCAGTATCCAGTCAGTGTGTGTGTTACTGTGATCAGGATCCAGTCAGTGTGTGTGTCACTGTGGATCATGATCCAGTCACTGTGTGTGTCACTGTGATCAGCATCCAGTCACTGTGTGTGTCACTGTGATCAATGTCCAGATACTGTTTGTGTCACTGTGATCAGGATCCAGTCAGTGTGTGTGTCACTGTGGATCAGGATCCAGTCACTGTGTGTGTCACTGTGATCAGCATCCAGTCAGTGTGTGTGTCACTGTGGATCAGGATCCAGCCAGTGTGTGTGTCACTGTGATCAAGGTCCAGTCAGTGTTTGTGTCACTGTGATCAGGATCCAGTCAGTGTGTGTGTCACTGTGGATCAGGAACCAGTCAGTGTGTGTGTCACTGAGATCAGGATCCAGTCAGTGTGTCTGTCACAGTGATCAGGATCCAGTCAGTGTGTGTGTCACTGTGATCAGGATCCAGTCACTGTGTGTGTCACTGTGATCAGGATCCAGACAGTGTGTGTGTCACTGTGATCAGGATTCAGTCACTGTGTGTGTCACTGTGATCAGTGTCCAGTCACTGTGTGTGTCACTGTGATCAGGGTCCAGTCACTGTGCGTGTCACTGTGATCAGGATCCAGTCAGTGTGTCTGTATCACTGTGATCAGGGTCCAATCACTGTGTGTGTCACTGTAATCAGGGTCCAGTCACTGTTTGTGTGACTGTGAATCAGGATCCAGTCAGTGTGTGTGTCACTGTGATCAGGGGCCAGTCACTGTGTGTGTCACTGTGGTTCAGGGTCCAGTCAGTGTGTGTGTTACTGTGATCAGCGTCCAGTCACTGTGTGTGTTACTGTGATCAGGTTCCAGTCACTGTGTGTGTCACTGTGGATCAGGATCCAGTCACTGTGTGTGTCACTGTGATCAGGATCCAGTTACGGTGTGTGTCACTGTGATCAGTATCCAGTCACTGTGTGTGTTTCACTGTGAACAGGGTCCAGTCACTGTGCGTGTCACTGTGATCAGGATCCAGTCAGTGTGTGTGTATCACTCTGATCAGGGTCAAGTCACTGTGCGTGTCACTGTGATCAGGATCCAGTCAGTGTGTGTGTATCACTGTGATCAGGGTCCAATCACGGTGTGTGTCACTGTGATAAGGGTCCAGTCGCTGTGTGTGTTACTGTTAATCAGGATCCAGTCAGTGTGTGTGTTACTGTGATCAGGGTCCAGTCACTGTGTGTGTCACTGTGGATCAGGATCCAGTCACTGTGTGTGTCACTGTGATCAGCATCCAGTCACTGTGTGTGTCACTGTGATCAGGGTCCAGTCAGTGTGTGTGTCACTGTGGATAAGGATCCAGTCAGAGTGTGTGTGTCACTGTGAATCAGGATCCAGTCAGTGTGTGTGTCGCTGTGGATCAGGATCCAGTCAGTCTGTGTGTCAATGTGGATCAGTATCCAGTCACTGTGTGTGTCACTGTGGATCAGGATCCATTCACAGTGTGTGTCACTGTGATCAGGATCCTGTCACTGTGTGTGTCACTGTGATCAAGATCCAGTCACTGTGTGTGTCACTGTGATCAGTGTTCAGTCAGTGTGTGTGTCACTGTGAATCAGCGTCCAGTCAGTGTGCGTGTCACTGTGGATCAGGATCCAGTCAGACTGTGTGTCACTGTGAACAGTATCCTGTCACTGTGTGTGTCACTGTGATCAAGATCCAGTCAGTGTGTGTGTAACTGTGATCAGGGTCAAGTCACTGTGTGTGTCACTATGATCAGGATCCAGTCACTGTGTGTGTCACTGTGATCAGGGTCCAGTCAGTGTGTGTGTCACTGTGATCAGGATCCAGTCAGTGTGTGTGTCACTGTGGATCAGGATCCAGTCAGTGTGTGTGTCACTGTGATCAGGATCCTGTCAGTGTGTCTGTCACTGTGATCAGGATCCAGTCAGTGTGTCTGTCACTGTGATCAGGATCCCGTCACTGTTTTTGTCACTGTTGATCAGGATCCAGTCAGTGTGTGTGTCACTGTGATCAGGATCCAGTCACTGTGTGTGTCACTGTGATCAGTGTCCAGTCACTGTGTGTGTCACTGTGATCAGGGTCCATTCACTGTGCGTGTCACTGTGATCAGGATCCAGTCATTGTGTGTGTATCACTGTGATCAGGGTCCAATCACTGTGTGTGTCACTGTAATCAGGGTCAAGTCACTGTTTGTGTGACTGTGAATCAGGATCCAGTCAGTGTGTGTGTCACAGTGATCAGGGGCCAGTCACTGTGTGTGTCACTGTGGTTCAGGGTCCAGTCAGTGTGTGTGTTACTGTGATCAGGGTCCAGTCACTGTGTGTGTTACTGTGATCAGGTTCCAGTCACTGCGTGTGTCACTGTGGATCAGGATGCAGTCACTGTGTGTGTCAGTGTGATCAGGATCCAGTCACGGTGTGTGTCACTGTGATCAGGATCCAGTCACAGTGTGTGTGTCAATGTGATCAGGGTCCAGTCACTGTGCGTGTCACTGTGATCAGGATGCAGTTAGTGTGTGTGTGTTACTGTGATCAGGGTCCAGTCAGTGTGTGTGTCACTGTGGATCATGATCCAGTCACTGTGTGTGTCACTGTGATCAGCATCCAGTCACTGTGTGTGTCACTGTGATCAGGGTCCAGTCAGTGTGTGTGTCACTGTGGATCAGGATCCAGTCAGTGTGTGTGTCACTGTGAATCAGGATCCAGTCAGTGTGTGTGTCACTGTGAATCAGTGTCCAGTCAGTGTGTGTGCCACTGTGCATCAGGATCCACTCAGTTTGTGTGTCACTGTATATCAGCATCCAGTCACTGTGTGTGTCAATGTGGATCAGGATCCAGTTAGTGTGTGTGTCACTGTGATCAATGTCCAGATACTGTTTGTGTCACTGTGATCAGGATCCAGTCAGTGTGTGTGTCACTGTGGATCAGGATCCAGTCACTGTGTGTGTCACTGTGATCAGCATCCAGTCAGTGTGTGTGTCACTGTGGATCAGGATCCAGTCAGTGTGTGTGTCACTGTGATCAAGGTCCAGTCAGTGTTTGTGTCACTGTGATCAGGATCCAGTCAGTGTGTGTGTCACTGTGGATCAGGATCCAGTCAGTGTGTGTGTCACTGTGATCAGGATCCAGTCAGTGTGTCTGTCACAGTGATCAGGATCCAGTCAGTGTGTGTGTCACTGTGATCAGGATCCAGTCACTGTGTGTGTCACTGTGATCAGGATCCAGACAGTGTGTGTGTCACTGTGATCAGGATTCAGTCACTGTGTGTGTCACTGTGATCAGTGTCCAGTCACTGTGTGTGTCACTGTGATCAGGGTCCAGTCACTGTGCGTGTCACTGTGATCAGGATCCAGTCAGTGTGTCTGTATCACTGTGATCAGGGTCCAATCACTGTGTGTGTCACTGTAATCAGGGTCCAGTCACTGTTTGTGTGACTGTGAATCAGGATCCAGTCAGTGTGTGTGTCACTGTGATCAGGGGCCAGTCACTGTGTGTGTCACTGTGGTTCAGGGTCCAGTCAGTGTGTGTGTTACTGTGATCAGGGTCCAGTCACTGTGTGTGTTACTGTGATCAGGATCCAGTCACTGTGTGTTTCACTGTGAACAGGGTCCAGTCACTGTGCGTGTCACTGTGATCAGGATCCAGTCAGTGTGTGTGTATCACTCTGATCAGGGTCCAGTCACTGTGCGTGTCACTGTGATCAGGATCCAGTCAGTGTGTGTGTATCACTGTGATCAGGGTCCAATCACGGTGTGTGTCACTGTGATAAGGGTCCAGTCACTGTGTGTGTTACTGTTAATCAGGATCCAGTCATTGTGTGTGTTACTGTGATCAGGGTCCAGTCACTGTGTGTGTCACTGTGGATCAGGATCCAGTCACTGTGTGTGTCACTGTGATCAGCATCCAGTCACTGTGTGTGTCACTGTGATCAGGGTCCAGTCAGTGTGTGTGTCACTGTGGATAAGGATCCAGTCAGTGTGTGTGTCACTGTGAATCAGGATCCAGTCAGTGTGTGTGTCACTGTGGATCAGGATCCAGTCAGTCTGTGTGTCAATGTGGATCAGTATCCAGTCACTGTGTGTGTCACTGTGGATCAGGATCCAGTCAGTGTGTGTGTCACTGTGATCAGGATCCTGTCACTGTGTGTGTCACTGTGATCAAGATCCAGTCACTGTGTGTGTCACTGTGATCAGTGTTCAGTCAGTGTGTGTGTCACTGTGAATCAGCGTCCAGTCAGTGTGCGTGTCACTGTGGATCAGGATCCAGTCAGACTGTGTGTCACTGTGAACAGTATCCTGTCACTGTCTGTGTCACTGTGATCAAGATCCAGTCAGTGTGTGTGTAACTGTGATCAGGGTCAAGTCACTGTGTGTGTCACTATGATCAGGATCCAGTCACTGTGTGTGTCACTGTGATTAGGGTCCAGTCAGTGTGTGTGTCACTGTGATCAGGGTCCAGTCACTGTGTGTGTTACTGTGATCAGGGTCCAGTCACTGTGTGTGTGCCACTGTGGATCAGGATCCAGTCAATGTGTGTGTCACTGTGGATCAGGGTCCAGTCACTGTGTGTGTTACTGTGAATCAGGATCCAGTCAGTGTGTGTGTTACTGTGATCAGGGTCCAGTCACTGTGTGTGTCACTGTGATCAGCATCCAGTCACTGTGTGTGTCACTGTGATCAGGGTCCAGTCAGTGTGTGTGTCACTGTGGATCAGGATCCAGTCAGCGTGTGTGTCACTGTGAATCATGGTCCAGTCAGTGTGTGTGTCACTGTGGATCAGGATCCAGTCAGTCAGTGTGTCACTGTGAATCAGGATCCAGTCACTGTGTGTGTCACTGTGGATCAGGATCCAGTCAGTGTGTGTGTCACTGTGAACAGGGTCAAGTCACTGTGTGTGTCACTGTGATCAGTATCCAGTCACTGTGTGTGTTACTGTGATCAGGGTCCAGTCACGGTGTGTGTCACTGTGGATCAGGATCCAGTCACTGTGTGTGTCACTGTGATCAGCATCCAGTCACTGTGTTTGTCACTGTGATCAGGGTGCAGTCAGTGTGTGTGTTACTGTGATCAGGGTCCAGTCACTGTGTGTGTTACTGTGATCAGGGTCCAGTCACTGTGTGTGACACTGTGGATCAGGATCCAATCACTGTGTGTGTCACTGTGATCAGGATCCAGTCACTGTGTGTGTCACTGTGGATCAGGGACCAGTCAGTGTGTGTGTCACTTTAATCAGGGTACAGTCAATGTGTGTGTCACTGTGATCAGGATACAGTCAGTGTGTGTGTATCACTGTGATCAGGGTCCAGTCACTGTGTGTGTCACTGTGATCAGGGTCCAGTCACTGTGCGTGTCACTGTGATCAGGATCCAGTCAGTGTGTCTGTATCACTGTGATCATGGTCCAATCACTGTGTGTGTCACTGTAATCAGGGTCCAGTCACTGTTTGTGTGACTGTGAATCAGGATCCAGTCAGTGTGTGTGTCACTGTGATCAGGGGCCAGTCACTGTGTGTGTCACTGTGGTTCAGGGTCCAGTCAGTGTGTGTGTTACTGTGATCAGGGTCCAGTCACTGTGTGTGTTACTGTGATCAGGATCCAGTCACTGTGTGTTTCACTGTGAACAGGGTCCAGTCACTGTGCGTGTCACTGTGATCAGGATCCAGTCAGTGTGTGTGTATCACTCTGATCAGGGTCCAGTCACTGTGCGTGTCACTGTGATCAGGATCCAGTCAGTGTGTGTGTATCACTGTGATCAGGGTCCAATCACGGTGTGTGTCACTGTGATAAGGGTCCAGTCACTGTGTGTGTTACTGTTAATCAGGATCCAGTCATTGTGTGTGTTACTGTGATCAGGGTCCAGTCACTGTGTGTGTCACTGTGGATCAGGATCCAGTCACTGTGTGTGTCACTGTGATCAGCATCCAGTCACTGTGTGTGTCACTGTGATCAGGGTCCAGTCAGTGTGTGTGTCACTGTGGATAAGGATCCAGTCAGTGTGTGTGTCACTGTGAATCAGGATCCAGTCAGTGTGTGTGTCACTGTGGATCAGGATCCAGTCAGTCTGTGTGTCAATGTGGATCAGTATCCAGTCACTGTGTGTGTCACTGTGGATCAGGATCCAGTCAGTGTGTGTGTCACTGTGATCAGGATCCTGTCACTGTGTGTGTCACTGTGATCAAGATCCAGTCACTGTGTGTGTCACTGTGATCAGTGTTCAGTCAGTGTGTGTGTCACTGTGAATCAGCGTCCAGTCAGTGTGCGTGTCACTGTGGATCAGGATCCAGTCAGACTGTGTGTCACTGTGAACAGTATCCTGTCACTGTGTGTGTCACTGTGATCAAGATCCAGTCAGTGTGTGTGTAACTGTGATCAGGGTCAAGTCACTGTGTGTGTCACTATGATCAGGATCCAGTCACTGTGTGTGTCACTGTGATTAGGGTCCAGTCAGTGTGTGTGTCACTGTGATCAGGGTCCAGTCACTGTGTGTGTTACTGTGATCAGGGTCCAGTCACTGTGTGTGTGCCACTGTGGATCAGGATCCAGTCAATGTGTGTGTCACTGTGGATCAGGGTCCAGTCACTGTGTGTGTTACTGTGAATCAGGATCCAGTCAGTGTGTGTGTTACTGTGATCAGGGTCCAGTCACTGTGTGTGTCACTGTGATCAGCATCCAGTCACTGTGTGTGTCACTGTGATCAGGGTCCAGTCAGTGTGTGTGTCACTGTGGATCAGGATCCAGTCAGCGTGTGTGTCACTGTGAATCATGGTCCAGTCAGTGTGTGTGTCACTGTGGATCAGGATCCAGTCAGTCAGTGTGTCACTGTGAATCAGGATCCAGTCACTGTGTGTGTCACTGTGGATCAGGATCCAGTCAGTGTGTGTGTCACTGTGAACAGGGTCAAGTCACTGTGTGTGTCACTGTGATCAGTATCCAGTCACTGTGTGTGTTACTGTGATCAGGGTCCAGTCACGGTGTGTGTCACTGTGGATCAGGATCCAGTCACTGTGTGTGTCACTGTGATCAGCATCCAGTCACTGTGTGTGTCACTGTGATCAGGGTGCAGTCAGTGTGTGTGTTACTGTGATCAGGGTCCAGTCACTGTGTGTGTTACTGTGATCAGGGTCCAGTCACAGTGTGTGACACTGTGGATCAGGATCCAATCACTGTGTGTGTCACTGTGATCAGGATCCAGTCACTGTGTGTGTCACTGTGGATCATGGACCAGTCAGTGTGTGTGTCACTTTAATCAGGGTACAGTCAATGTGTGTGTCACTGTGATCAGGATACAGTCAGTGTGTGTGTATCACTGTGATCAGGGTCCAATCACTGTGTGTGTCACTGTCATCAGGGTCCAGTCACTGTGTGTGTGACTGTGAATCAGAATCCAGTCAGTGTGTGTGTTACTGTGATCAGGGTCCAGTCACTGTGTGTGTCACTGTGATCAGCATCCAGTCACTGTGTGTGTCACTGTGATCAGGGTCCAGTCAGTGTGTGTGTCACTGTGGATCAAGATCCGGTCAGCGTGTGTGTCACTGTCAATCAGGGTCCAGTCAGTGTGTGTGTCACTGTGGATCAGGATCCAGTCAGTGTGTGTTTCACTGTGTATCAGGATCCAGTCACTGTGTGTGTCACTGTGGATCAGGATCCAGTCAGTGTGTGTGTCACTGTGAACAGGGTCAAGTCACTGTGTGTGTCACTGTGATCAGTATCCAGTCAGTGTGTGTGTCAATGTGATTAGGGTCAAGTCACTGTGTGTGTCACTATGATCAGGATCCAGTCACTATGTGTGTCACTGTGATTAGGGTCCAGTCAGTGTGTGTGTCACTGTGATCAGGGTCCAGTCACTGTGTGTGTTACTGTGATCAGGGTCCAGTCACTGTGTGTGTTACTGTGATCAGGGTCCAGTCACTGTGTGTGTGTCACTGTGGATCAGGATCCAGTCACTGTGTGTGTCACTGTGGATCAGGATCCAGTCACAGTGTGTGTCACTGTGAACAGGATCCTGTCACTGTGTGTGTGACTGTGATCAAAATCCAGTCACTGTATGTGTCACTGTGGATCTGGATCCAGTCACTGTGTCTGTCCCTGTGAGTCAGGGTCCAGTCACAGTATGTGTCACTGTGATCAGGGTCCAGTCAGTGTGTGTGTCACTGTGATCAGGGTCCAGTCAGTGTGTGTGTCACTGTGATCAGGGTCCAGTCACTGTGTGTGTCACTGTCGATCAGGATACAGTCAGTGCGTGTGTCACTGTGAATCGGGGTCCAGTCACTGTGTGTGTCACTGTGCATCAGGATCCAGTCAGTGTGTGTGTCACTTTGAATCAGCGTCCAGTCAGTGTGTGTGTCACTGTGGATCAGGATTCAGTAAGCCTGTGTGCCACTGTGGATCAGGATCCAGTCACTGTGTGTGTCAATGTGGATCAGGATCCAGTCACAGTGTGTGTCACTGTGATCAGGATCCTGTCCCTGTGTGTATGACTGTGATCAAGATCCAGTCACTGTGTGTGTCACTGTGGATCAGGATCCAGTCACTGTGTGTGTCACTGTGATCAGTGTCCAGTCAGTGTGTGTGTCACTGTGGAGCAGGATCCAGTCAGTGTGTGTGTCACTGTGAATCAGGGTCCAGTCAGTGTGTGTGTCACCGTGGAACAGGATCCAGACAGTCTGTGTGTCTTTGTGAACAGTATCCTGTCACTGTGTGTGACACTGTGATCAAGATCCAGTCAGTGTGTGTGTCACTGTGATTAGGGTCAAGTCACTGTGTGTGTCACTGTGGATCAGGATCCAGTCACTGTGTCTGTCACTGTGGGTCAGGGTCCAGTCACAGTATGTGTCACTGTGATCAGGGTCCAGTCAGTGTGTGTGTCACTGTGATCAGGGTCCAATCAGTGTGTGTGTCACTGTGATCAGGATCCAGTCAGTGTGTTTGTCACTGTGGATCAGGATCCAGTCAGTGTGTGTGTGTCACTGTGGATCAGGATCCAGTCACTGTGTGTGTCACTGTGGATCAGGATCCAGATACAGTGTGTGTCACTGTGATCAGGATCCAGTCACTGTGTGTGTGACTGTGATCAAGATCCAGTCACTGTGTGTGTCACTGTGGATCAGGATCCAGTCACTGTGTCAGTCACTGTGGGTCAGGGTCCAGTCACTGTAAGTGTCACTGTGATCAGGGTACAGTCAGTGTGTGTCACTGTGATCAGTGTCCAGGGAGTGTGTGTGTCACTGTGATCAGGGTCCAGTCACTGTGTGTGTCACTGTGGATCAGGGTCCAGTCAGTGTGTATGTCACTGTGATCAGGGTCCAGTCACTGTGGGTGTCACTGTGATCAGGGTCCAGTCAGTGTGTGTGTCACTGTGATGAGGGTCCAGTCACTGTGTGTGTCACTGTGGATCAGGATCCAGTCAGTGTGTGTGTCACTGTGAATCAGGGTCCAGTCAGTGTGTGTGTCAATGTGCATCAGGATCCAGTCAGTGTGTGTGTCACTGTGAATCAGCGTCCAGTCAGTGTGTGTGTCACTGTGGATCAGGATTCAGTAAGCCTTTGTGCCACTGTGGATCAGGATCCAGTCACTGTGTGTGTCACTGTGGATCAGGGTCCAGTCACAGTGTGTGTCACTGTGATCAGGATCCTGTCCCTGTGTGTATGACTGTGATCAAAAACCAGTCACTGTGTGTGTCACTGTGGATCAGGATCCAGTCACTGTGTGTGTCACTGTGATCAGTGTCCAGTCAGTGTGTGTGTCACTGTGGAGCAGGATCCAGTCAGTGTGTGTGTCACTGTGAATCAGGGTCCAGTCAGTGTGTGTGTCACTGTGGAACAGGATCCAGACAGTCTGTGTGTCATTGTGAACAGTATCCTGTCACTGTGTGTGTCACTGTGATCAAGATCCAGTCAGTGTGTGTGTCACTGTGATCAGGGTCAAGTCACTGTGTGTGTCACTGTGATCAGTGTCCAGTCAGTGTGTGTGTCACTGTGGAGCAGGATTCAGTCAGTGTGTGTGTCACTGTGAATCAGGGTCCAGTCAGTGTGTGTGTCACCGTGGAACAGGATCCAGACAGTCTGTGTGTCTTTGTGAACAGTATCCTGTCACTGTGTGTGACACTGTGATCAAGATCCAGTCAGTGTGTGTGTCACTGTGATCAGGGTCAAGTCACTGTGTGTGTCACTGTGGATCAGGATCCAGTCACTGTGTCTGTCACTGTGGGTCAGGGTCCAGTCACAGTATGTGTCACTGTGATCAGGGTCCAGTCAGTGTGTGTGTCACTGTGATCAGGGTCCAATCAGTGTGTGTGTCACTGTGATCAGGATCCAGTCAGTGTGTGTGTCACTGTGGATCAGGATCCAGTCAGTGTGTGTGTGTCACTGTGGATCAGGATCCAGTCACTGTGTGTGTCACTGTGGATCAGGATCCAGACACAGTGTGTGTCACTGTGATCAGGATCCAGTCACTGTGTGTGTGACTGTGATCAAGATCCAGTCACTGTGTGTGTCACTGTGGATCAGGATCCAGTCACTGTGTCAGTCACTGTGGGTCAGGGTCCAGTCACTGTAAGTGTCACTGTGATCAGGGTACAGTCAGTGTGTGTCACTGTGATCAGTGTCCAGGGAGTGTGTGTGTCACTGTGATCAGGGTCCAGTCACTGTGTGTGTCACTGTGGATCAGGGTCCAGTCAGTGTGTATGTCACTGTGATCAGGGTCCAGTCACTGTGGGTGTCACTGTGATCAGGGTCCAGTCAGTGTGTGTGTCACTGTGATGAGGGTCCAGTCACTGTGTGTGTCACTGTGGATCAGGATCCAGTCAGTGTGTGTGTCACTGTGAATCAGGGTCCAGTCAGTGTGTGTGTCAATGTGCATCAGGATCCAGTCAGTGTGTGTGTCACTGTGAATCAGCGTCCAGTCAGTGTGTGTGTCACTGTGGATCAGGATTCAGTAAGCCTGTGTGCCACTGTGGATCAGGATCCAGTCACTGTGTGTGTCACTGTGGATCAGGGTCCAGTCACAGTGTGTGTCACTGTGATCAGGATCCTGTCCCTGTGTGTATGACTGTGATCAAAAACCAGTCACTGTGTGTGTCACTGTGGATCAGGATCCAGTCACTGTGTGTGTCACTGTGATCAGTGTCCAGTCAGTGTGTGTGTCACTGTGGAGCAGGATCCAGTCAGTGTGTGTGTCACTGTGAATCAGGGTCCAGTCAGTGTGTGTGTCACTGTGGAACATGATCCAGACAGTCTGTGTGTCATTGTGAACAGTATCCTGTCACTGTGTGTGTCACTGTGATCAAGATCCAGTCAGTGTGTGTGTCACTGTGATCAGGGTCAAATCACTGTGTGTGTCACTATGATCAGGATCCAGTCACTATGTGTGTCACTGTGATTAGGGTCCAGTCAGTGTGTGTGTCACTGTGATCAGGGTCCAGTCACTGTGTGTGTTACTGTGATCAGGGTCCAGTCACTGTGTGTGTTACTGTGATCAGGGTCCAGTCACTGTGTGTGTGTCACTGTGGATCAGGATCCAGTCACTGTGTGTGTGACTGTGGATCAGGATCCAGTCACAGTGTGTGTCACTGTGAACAGGATCCTGTCACTGTGTGTGTGACTGTGATCAAAATCCAGTCACTGTATGTGTCACTGTGGATCTGGATCCAGTCACTGTGTGTGTCACTGTGGGTCAGGGTCCAGTCACAGTATGTGTCACTGTGATCAGGGTCCAGTCAGTGTGTGTGTCACTGTGATCAGGGTCCAGTCAGTGTGTGTGTCACTGTGATCAAGGTCCAGTCACTGTGTGTGTCACTGTGGATCAGGGTCCGGTCAGTGAGTGTGTCACTGTGATCAGGATCCGGTCAGTGTGTGTGTCACTGTGATCAGGGTGCAGTCACTGTGGGTGTCACTGTGATCAGGGTCCAGTCAGTGTGTGTGTCACTGTGATCAGGGTCCAGTCACTGTGAGTGTCACTGTGGATCATGATCCATCAGTGTGTGTGTCACTGTGAATCAGGGTCCAGTCAGTGAGTGTGTCACTGTGATCAGCGTCCAGTCACTGTGTGTGTCACTGTGGGTCAGGATTCAGTCAGTGTGTGTGTCACTGTGAATCAGGGGCCAGTCTGTCTGTTTGTCACTGTGAATCAGGGGCCAGTCTGTCTGTTTGTCACTGTGGATCAGGATCCAGTCAGTGTGTGTGTCAATGTGATCAGGATCCAGTCAGTGTGTGTGTATCACTGTGATCAGGGTCCAATCACTGAGTGTGTCACTTTAATCAGGGTCCAGTCACTTTGTGTGTGACTGTGAATCAGGATCCAGTCAGTGTGTGTGTTACTGTGATCAGGGTCCAGTCACGGTGTGTGTCACTGTGGATCAGGATCCAGTCACTGTGTGTGTCACTGTGATCAGCATCCAGTCACTGTGTGTGTCACTGTGATCAGGGTCCAGTCAGTGTGTGTGTTACTGTGATCAGGGTCCAGTCACTGTGTGTGTTACTGTGATCAGGGTCCAGTCACTGTGTGTGTCACTGTGGATCAGGATTCAGTCACTGTGTGTGTCACTGTGATCAGGATCCAGTCACTGTGTGTGTCACTGTGGATCAGGGACCAGTCAGTGTGTGTGTCACTTTAATCAGGGTACAGTCACTGTGCGTGTCACTGTGATCAGGATACAGTCAGTGTGTGTGTCACTGTGGATCAGGGACCAGTCAGTGTGTGTGTCACTTTAATCAGGGTACAGTCACTGTGCGTGTCACTGTGATCAGGATACAGTCAGTGTGTGTGTATCACTGTGATCAGGGTCCAATCACTGTGTGTGTCACTGTGATCAGGGTCCAGTCACTGTGTGTGTTACTGTGAATCAGGATCCAGTCAGTGTGTGTGTTACTGTGATCAGGCTCCAGGGAGTGTGTGTGTCACTGTGACCAAGGTCCAGTCAGTTTGTGTGTTACTGTGATCAGGGTCCAGTCACTGTGTGTGTTACTGTGATCAGGGTCCAGTCACTGTGTGTGTCACTGTGGATCAGGATCCAGTCACTGTGTGCGTCACTGTGATCAGGATCCAGTCACTGTGTATGTCACTGTGGATCAGGGAACAGTCAGTGTGTGTCACTGTGATCAGGGTCCAGTCAGTGTGTGTCACTGTGATCAGGGTCCAGGGAGTGTGTGTGTCACTGTGATCAGGGTCCAGTCACTGTGTGTGTCACTGTGGATCAGGGTCCAGTCAGTGTGTATGTCACTGTGATCAGGGTTCAGTCACGGTGGGTGTCACTGTGATCAGGTTCCAGTCAGTGTGTGTGTCACTGTGATCAGGGTCCAGTCACTGTGTGTGTCACTGTGGATCAGGATCCAGTCAGTGTGTGTGTCACTGTGAATCGGGGTCCAGTCACTGTGTGTGTCACTGTGCATCAGGATCCAGTCAGTGTGTGTGTCACTTTGAATCAGCGTCCACTCAGTGTGTGTGTCACTGTGGATCAGGATTCAATAAGCCTGTGTGCCACTGTGGATCAGGATCCAGTCACTGTGTGTGTCACTGTGGATCAGGATCCAGTCACAGTGTGTGTCACTGTGATCAGGATCCTGTCCCTGTGTGTATCACTGTGATCAAGATCCAGTCAGTGTTTGTGTCACGGTGGATCAGGATTCAATAAGCCTGTGTGCCACTGTGGATCAGGATCCAGTCACTGTGTGTGTCACTGTGGATCAGGATCCAGTCACAGTGTGTGTCACTGTGATCAGGATCCTGTCCCTGTGTGTATCACTGTGATCAAGATCCAGTCACTGTGTGTGTCACTGTGATCAGTGTCCAGTCAGTGTGTGTGTCACTGTGGAGCAGGATCCAGTCAGTGTGTGTGTCACTGTGAATCAGGGTCCAGTCAGTGTGTGTGTCACCGTGGAACAGGATCCAGACAGTCTGTGTGTCATTGTGAACAGTATCCTGTCACTGTGTGTGACACTGTGATCAAGATCCAGTCAGTGTGTGTGTCACTGTGATCAGGGTCAAGTCACTGTGTGTGTCACTATGATCAGGATCCAGTCACTATGTGTGTCACTGTGATTAGGGTCCAGTCAGTGTGTGTGTCACTGTGATCAGGGTCCAGTCACTGTGTGTGTTACTGTAATCAGGGTCCAGTCACTGTGTGTGTTACTGTGATCAGGGTCCAGTCACTGTGTGTGTGTCACTGTGGATCAGGATCCAGTCACTGTGTGTGTCACTGTGGATCAGGATCCAGTCACAGTGTGTGTCACTGTGAAATGGATCCTGTCACTGTGTGTGTGACTGTGATCAGGATACAGTCAGTGTGTGTGTATCACTGTGATCAGGGTCCAATCACTGTGTGTGTCACTGTGATCAGGGTCCAGTCACTGTGTGTGTTACTGTGAATCAGGATCCAGTCAGTGTGTGTGTTACTGTGATCAGGCTCCAGGGAGTGTGTGTGTCACTGTGACCAAGGTCCAGTCAGTTTGTGTGTTACTGTGATCAGGGTCCAGTCACTGTGTGTGTTACTGTGATCAGGGTCCAGTCAGTGTGTGTGTCACTGTGATCAAGGTCCAGTCACTGTGTGTGTCACTGTGGATCAGGGTCCGGTCAGTGAGTGTGTCACTGTGATCAGGATCCGGTCAGTGTGTGTGTCACTGTGATCAGGGTGCAGTCACTGTGGGTGTCACTGTGATCAGGGTCCAGTCAGTGTGTGTGTCACTGTGATCAGGGTCCAGTCACTGTGAGTGTCACTGTGGATCATGATCCATCAGTGTGTGTGTCACTGTGAATCAGGGTCCAGTCAGTGAGTGTGTCACTGTGATCAGCGTCCAGTCACTGTGTGTGTCACTGTGGGTCAGGATTCAGTCAGTGTGTGTGTCACTGTGAATCAGGGGCCAGTCTGTCTGTTTGTCACTGTGGATCAGGATCCAGTCAGTTTGTGTGTCACTGTGGATCAGGATCCAGTCACTGTGTGTGTCACTGTGGATCAGGATCCAGTCAGTGTGTGTGTCAATGTGATCAGGATCCAGTCAGTGTGTGTGTATCACTGTGATCAGGGTCCAATCACTGAGTGTGTCACTTTAATCAGGGTCCAGTCACTTTGTGTGTGACTGTGAATCAGGATCCAGTCAGTGTGTGTGTTACTGTGATCAGGGTCCAGTCACGGTGTGTGTCACTGTGGATCAGGATCCAGTCACTGTGTGTGTCACTGTGATCAGCATCCAGTCACTGTGTGTGTCACTGTGATCAGGGTCCAGTCAGTGTGTGTGTTACTGTGATCAGGGTCCAGTCACTGTGTGTGTTACTGTGATCAGGGTCCAGTCACTGTGTGTGTCACTGTGGATCAGGATTCAGTCACTGTGTGTGTCACTGTGATCAGGATCCAGTCACTGTGTGTGTCACTGTGGATCAGGGACCAGTCAGTGTGTGTGTCACTTTAATCAGGGTACAGTCACTGTGCGTGTCACTGTGATCAGGATACAGTCAGTGTGTGTGTCACTGTGGATCAGGGACCAGTCAGTGTGTGTGTCACTTTAATCAGGGTACAGTCACTGTGCGTGTCACTGTGATCAGGATACAGTCAGTGTGTGTGTATCACTGTGATCAGGGTCCAATCACTGTGTGTGTCACTGTGATCAGGGTCCAGTCACTGTGTGTGTTACTGTGAATCAGGATCCAGTCAGTGTGTGTGTTACTGTGATCAGGCTCCAGGGAGTGTGTGTGTCACTGTGACCAAGGTCCAGTCAGTTTGTGTGTTACTGTGATCAGGGTCCAGTCACTGTGTGTGTTACTGTGATCAGGGTCCAGTCACTGTGTGTGTCACTGTGGATCAGGATCCAGTCACTGTGTGCGTCACTGTGATCAGGATCCAGTCACTGTGTATGTCACTGTGGATCAGGGAACAGTCAGTGTGTGTCACTGTGATCAGGGTCCAGTCAGTGTGTGTCACTGTGATCAGGGTCCAGGGAGTGTGTGTGTCACTGTGATCAGGGTCCAGTCACTGTGTGTGTCACTGTGGATCAGGGTCCAGTCAGTGTGTATGTCACTGTGATCAGGGTTCAGTCACGGTGGGTGTCACTGTGATCAGGTTCCAGTCAGTGTGTGTGTCACTGTGATCAGGGTCCAGTCACTGTGTGTGTCACTGTGGATCAGGATCCAGTCAGTGTGTGTGTCACTGTGAATCGGGGTCCAGTCACTGTGTGTGTCACTGTGCATCAGGATCCAGTCAGTGTGTGTGTCACTTTGAATCAGCGTCCACTCAGTGTGTGTGTCACTGTGGATCAGGATTCAATAAGCCTGTGTGCCACTGTGGATCAGGATCCAGTCACTGTGTGTGTCACTGTGGATCAGGATCCAGTCACAGTGTGTGTCACTGTGATCAGGATCCTGTCCCTGTGTGTATCACTGTGATCAAGATCCAGTCAGTGTTTGTGTCACGGTGGATCAGGATTCAATAAGCCTGTGTGCCACTGTGGATCAGGATCCAGTCACTGTGTGTGTCACTGTGGATCAGGATCCAGTCACAGTGTGTGTCACTGTGATCAGGATCCTGTCCCTGTGTGTATCACTGTGATCAAGATCCAGTCACTGTGTGTGTCACTGTGATCAGTGTCCAGTCAGTGTGTGTGTCACTGTGGAGCAGGATCCAGTCAGTGTGTGTGTCACTGTGAATCAGGGTCCAGTCAGTGTGTGTGTCACCGTGGAACAGGATCCAGACAGTCTGTGTGTCATTGTGAACAGTATCCTGTCACTGTGTGTGACACTGTGATCAAGATCCAGTCAGTGTGTGTGTCACTGTGATCAGGGTCAAGTCACTGTGTGTGTCACTATGATCAGGATCCAGTCACTATGTGTGTCACTGTGATTAGGGTCCAGTCAGTGTGTGTGTCACTGTGATCAGGGTCCAGTCACTGTGTGTGTTACTGTAATCAGGGTCCAGTCACTGTGTGTGTTACTGTGATCAGGGTCCAGTCACTGTGTGTGTGTCACTGTGGATCAGGATCCAGTCACTGTGTGTGTCACTGTGGATCAGGATCCAGTCACAGTGTGTGTCACTGTGAAATGGATCCTGTCACTGTGTGTGTGACTGTGATCAAAATCCAGTCACTGTATGTGTCACTGTGGATCTGGATCCAGCCACTGTGTCAGTCTCTGTGAGTCAGGGTCCAGTCACAGTATGTGTCACTGTGATCAGGGTCCAGTCAGAGTATGTGTCACTGTGATCAGGGTCCAGTCAGTGTGTGTGTGTCACTGTGATCAGGATCCAGTCAGTGTGTGTGTCACTGTGGATCAGGATCCAGTCAGTGTGTGTGTGTCACTGTGGATCAGGATCCAGTCATTGTGTGTGTCACTGTGGATCAGGATCCAGTCACAGTATGTGTCACTGTGATCAGGATCCAGTCACTGTGTGTGTCACTGTGATCAGGATCCAGTCACTGTGTGTGTCACTGTGGATCAGGATCCAGTCACTGTGTCTGTCACTGTGGGTCAGGGTCCAGTCACTGTAAGTGTCACTGTGATCAGGGTCCAGTCAGTGTGTGTCACTGTGATCAGTGTCCAGGGAGTGTGTGTGTCACTGTGATCAGTATCCAGTCACTGTGTGTGCCACTGTGGATCGGGGTCCAGTCAGTGTGTATGTCACTGTGATCAGTGTCCAGTCACTGTGGGTGTCACTGTGATCAGGGTCCAGTCAGTGTGTGTGTCACTGTGATCAGGGTCCAGTCACTGTGTGTGTCACTGTGGATCATGATCCAGTCAGTGTGTGTGTCACTGTGAATCAGGGTCCAGTCAGTGTGTGTGTCACTGTGCATCAGGATCCAGTCAGTGTGTGTGTCACTGTGAATCAGCGTCCAGTCAGTGTGTGTGTCACTGTGGATCAGGATTCAGTAAGCCTGTGTCCCACTGTGGATCAGGTTCCATTCACTGTGTGTGTCGCTGTGGATCAGGGTCCAGTCACAGTGTGTGTCACTGTGATCAGGATCCTGTCCCTGTGTGTATGACTGTGATCAAGATCCAGTCACTGTGTGTGTCACTGTGATCAGAGTCCAGTCAGTGTGTGTGTCACTGTGGAGCAGGATCCAGTCAGTGTGTGTGTCACTGTGAATCAGGGTCCAGTCAGTGTGTGTGTCACTGTGGAACAGGATCCAGACAGTCTGTGTGTCATTGTGAACAGTATCCTGTCACTGTGTGTGTCACTGTGATCAAGATCCAGTCAGTGTGTGTGTCACTGTGATCAGGGTCAAGTCACTGTGTGTGTCACTATGATCAGGATCCAGTCACTATGTGTGTCGCTGTGATTAGGGTCCAGTCAGTGTGTGTGTCACTGTGATCAGGGACCAGTCACTGTGTGGGTTACTGTGATCAGGGTCCAGTCACTGTGTGTGTTACTGTGATCAGGGTCCAGTCACTGTGTGTGTGTCACTGTGGATCAGGATCCAGTCACTGTGTGTGTCACTGTGGATCAGGATCCAGTCACAGTGTGTGTCACTGTGAACAGAATCCTGTCACTGTGTGTGTGACTGTGATCAAAATCCAGTCACTGTATGTGTCACTGTGGATCTGGATCCAGTCACTGTGTGTGTCACTGTGGGTCAGGGTCCAGTCACAGTATGTGTCACTGTGATCAGGGTCCAGTCAGTGTGTGTGTCACTGTGATCAGGGTCCAGTCAGTGTGTGTGTCACTGTGATCAAGGTCCAGTCACTGTGTGTGTCACTGTGGATCAGGGTCCGGTCAGTGTGTGTGTCACTGTGATGAGGATACAGTCAGTGTGTGTGTCACTGTGATCAGTGTGCAGTCACTGTGGGTGTCACTGTGATCAGGGTCCAGTCAGTGTGTGTGTCACTGTGATCAGGGTCCAGTCACTGTGAGTGTCACTGTGGATCAGGATCCAGTCAGTGTGTGTGTCACTGTGAATCAGGGTCCAGTCAGTGAGTGTGTCACTGTGATCAGCGTCCAGTCACTGTGTGTGTCACTGTGGGTCAGGATCCAGTCAGTGTGTGTGTCACTGTGAATCAGAGGCCAGTCAGTCTGTGTGTCACTGTGGATCAGGATCCAGTCAGTGTGTGTGTCACTGTGAATCAGGGTCCAGTCACTGTGTGTGTCACTGTGCATCAGGATCCAGTCAGTGTGTGTGTCACTTTGAATCAGCGTCCAGTCAGTGTGTGTGTCACTGTGGATCAGGATTCAGTAAGCCTGTGTGCCACTGTGGATCAGGATCCAGTCACTGTGTGTGTCACTGTGGATCAGGATCCAGTCACAGTGTGTGTCACTGTGATCAGGATCCTGTCCCTGTGTGTATCACTGTGATCAAGATCCAGTCACTGTGTGTGTCACTGTGGATCAGGATCCAGTCACTGTGTGTGTCACTGTGATCAGTGTCCAGTCAGTGTGTGTGTCACTGTGGAGCAGGATCCAGTCAGTGTGTGTGTCACTGTGAATCAGGGTCCAGTCAGTGTGTGTGTCACCGTGGAACAGGATCCAGACAGTCTGTGTGTCATTGTGAACAGTATCCTGTCACTGTGTGTGTCACTGTGATCAAGATCCAGTCAGTGTGTGTGTCACTGTGATCAGGGTCAAGTCACTGTGTGTGTCACTATGATCAGGATCCAGTCACTATGTGTGTCACTGTGATTAGGGTCCAGTCAGTGTGTGTGTCACTGTGATCAGGGTCCAGTCACTGTGTGTGTTACTGTGATCAGGGTCCAGTCACTGTGTGTGTTACTGTGATCAGGGTCCAGTCACTGTGTGTGTGTCACTGTGGATCAGGATCCAGTCACTGTGTGTGTCACTGTGGATCAGGATCCAGTCACAGTGTGTGTCACTGTGAACAGGATCCTGTCACTGTGTGTGTGACTGTGATCAAAATCCAGTCACTGTATGTGTCACTGTGGATCTGGATCCAGTCACTGTGTCTGTCACTGTGGGTCAGGGTCCAGTCACAGTATGTGTCACTGTGATCAGGGTCCAGTCAGTGTGTGTGTCACTGTTATCAGGGTCCAGTTAGTGTGTGTGTCACTGTGATCAGGATCCAGTCAGTGTGTGTGTCACTGTGGATCAGGATCCAGTCAGCGTGTGTTTGTCACTGTGATCAGGATCCAGTCACTGTGTGTGTCACTGTGGATCAGGATCCAGTCACAGTGTGTGTCACTGTGATCAGGATCCAGTCACTGTGTGTGTCACTGTGATCAAGATCCAGTCACTGTGTGTGTCACTGTGGATCAGGATCCAGTCACTGTGTCTGTCACTGTGGGTCAGGGTCCAGTCACTGTAAGCGTCACTGTGATCAGGGTCCAGTCAGTGTGTGTCACTGTGATCAGGGTCCAGGGAGTGTGTGTGTCACTGTGATCAGGGTCCAGTCACTGTGTGTGTCACTGTGGATCAGGGTCCAGTCAGTGTGTATGTCACTGTGATCAGGTTCCAGTCACTGTGGGTGTCACTGTGATCAGGGTCCAGTCAGTCTGTGTGTCACTGTGATCAGGGTGCAGTCACTGTGTGTGTCACTGTGGATCAGGATCCATTCAGTGTGTGTGTCACTATGAATCAGGGTCCAGTCAGTGTGTGTGTCACTGTGCATCAGGATGCAGTCAGTGTGTGTGTCACTGTGAATCAGCGTCCAGTCAGTGTGTGTGTCACTGTGGATCAGGATTCAGTAAGCCTGTGTGCCACTGTGGATCAGGATCCAGTCACTGTGTGTGTCACTGTGGATCAGGGTCCAGTCACAGTGTGTGTCACTGTGATCAGGATCCTGTCCCTGTGTGTATGACTGTGATCAAGATCCAGTCACTGTGTGTGTCACTGTGGATCAGGATCCAGTCACTGTGTGTGTCACTGTGATCAGTGTCCAGTCAGTGTGTGTGTCACTGTGGAGCAGGATCCAGTCAGTGTGTGTGTCACTGTGAATCAAGGTCCAGTCAGTGTGTGTGTCACTGTGGAACAGGATCCAGACATTCTGTGTGTCATTGTGAACAGTATCCTGTCACTGTGTGTGTCACTGTGATCAAGATCCAGTCAGTGTGTGTGTCACTGTGATCAGGGTCAAGTCACTGTGTGTGTCACTATGATCAGGATCCAGTCACTATGTGTGTCACTGTGATTAGGGTCCAGTCAGTGTGTGTGTCACTGTGATCAGGGTCCAGTCACTGTGTGTGTTACTGTGATCAGGGTCCAGTCACTGTGTGTGTTACTGTGATCAGGATCCAGTCACTGTGTGTGTCACTGTGGATCAGGATCCAGTCACAGTGTGTGTCACTGTGAACAGGATCCTGTCACTGTGTGTGTGACTGTGATCAAAATCCAGTCACTGTATGTGTCACTGTGGATCTGGATCCAGTCACTGTGTCTGTCACTGTGATTCAGGGTCCAGTCACAGTATGTGTCACTGTGATCAGGGTCCAGTCAGTGTGTGTGTCACTGTGATCAGGGTCCAGTCAGTGTGTGTGTCACTGTGATCAAGGTCCAGTCACTGTGTGTGTCACTGTGGATCAGTGTCCGGTCAGTTTCTGCGTCACTGTGAACAGGATCCAGTCAGTGTGTTTGTCACTGTGATCAGGGTGCAGTCACTGTGGGTGTCACTGTGATCAGAGTCCAGTCAGTGTGTGTGTCACTGTGATCAGGGTCCAGTCACTGTGTGTGTCACTGTGGATCAGGATCCAGTCAGTGTGTGTGTCACTGTGAATCAGGGGCCAGTCAGTCTGTGTGTCACTGTGGATCAGGATCCAGTCAGTTTGTGTGTCACTGTGGATCAGGATCCAGTCACTGTGTGTGTCACTGTGGATCAGGATCCAGTCAGTGTGTGTGTCAATGTGATCAGGATCCAGTCAGTGTGTGTGTATCAGTGTGATCAGGGTCCAATCACCGAGTGTGTCACTGTAATCAGGGTCCAGTCACTTTGTGTGTGACTGTGAATCAGGATCCAGTCAGTGTGTGTGTTACTGTGATCAGGGTCCAGTCACGGTGTGTGTCACTGTGGATCAGGATCCAGTCACTGTGTGTGTCACTGTGATCAGCATCCAGTCACTGTGTGTGTCACTGTGATCAGGGTCCAGTCAGTTTGTGTGTTACTGTGATCAGGGTCCAGTCACTGTGTGTGTTACTGTGATCAGGGTCCAGTCACTGTGGATCAGGATTCAGTCACTGTGTGTGTCACTGTGATCAGGATCCAGTCACTGTGTGTGTCACTGTGGATCAGGGACCAGTCAGTGTGTGTGTCACTTTAATCAGGGTACAGTCACTGTGCGTGTCACTGTGATCAGGATACAGTCAGTGTGTGTGTCACTGTGGATCAGGGACCAGTCAGTGTGTGTGTCACTTTAATCAGGGTCCAGTCAGTGTGTGTGTTACTGTGATCAGGGTCCAGTCACTGTGTGTGTTACTGTGATCAGGGTCCAGTCACTGTGTGTGTCACTGTGGATCAGGATCCAGTCACTGTGTGTGTCACTGAGATCAGTGTCCAGTCAGTGTGTGTGTCACTGTGAATCAGGGTCCAGTCAGTGTGTGTGTCACCGTGGAACAGGATCCAGACAGTCTGTGTGTAATTGTGAACAGTATCCTGTCACTGTGTGTGTCACTGTGATCAAGATCCAGTCAGTGTGTGTGTCACTGTGATCAGGGTCAAGTCACTGTGTGTGTCACTATGATCAGGATCCAGTCACTATGTGTGTCACTGTGATTAGGGTCCAGTCAGTGTGTGTGTCACTGTGATCAGGGTCCAGTCACTGTGTGTGTTACTGTGATCAGGGTCCAGTCACTGTGTGTGTTACTGTGATCAGGGTCCAGTCACTGTGTGTGTGTCACTGTGGATCAGGATCCAGTCACTGTGTGTGTAACTGTGGATCAGGATCCAGTCACAGTGTGTGTCACTGTGAACAGGATCCTGTCACTGTGTTTGTGACTGTGATCAAAATCCAGTCACTGTGTGTGTCACTGTGGATCAGGATCCAGTCAGTGTGTGTGTCACTGTGAATCAGGGGCCAGTCAGTCTGTGTGTCACTGTGGATCAGGATCCAGTCAGTTTGTGTGTCACTGTGGATCAGGATCCAGTCACTGTGTGTGTCACTGTGGATCAGGATCCAGTCAGTGTGTGTGTCAATGTGATCAGGATCCAGTCAGTGTGTGTGTATCAGTGTGATCAGGGTCCAATCACCGAGTGTGTCACTGTAATCAGGGTCCAGTCACTTTGTGTGTGACTGTGAATCAGGATCCAGTCAGTGTGTGTGTTACTGTGATCAGGGTCCAGTCACGGTGTGTGTCACTGTGGATCAGGATCCAGTCACTGTGTGTGTCACTGTGATCAGCATCCAGTCACTGTGTGTGTCACTGTGATCAGGGTCCAGTCAGTTTGTGTGTTACTGTGATCAGGGTCCAGTCACTGTGTGTGTTACTGTGATCAGGGTCCAGTCACTGTGGATCAGGATTCAGTCACTGTGTGTGTCACTGTGATCAGGATCCAGTCACTGTGTGTGTCACTGTGGATCAGGGACCAGTCAGTGTGTGTGTCACTTTAATCAGGGTACAGTCACTGTGCGTGTCACTGTGATCAGGATACAGTCAGTGTGTGTGTCACTGTGGATCAGGGACCAGTCAGTGTGTGTGTCACTTTAATCAGGGTCCAGTCAGTGTGTGTGTTACTGTGATCAGGGTCCAGTCACTGTGTGTGTTACTGTGATCAGGGTCCAGTCACTGTGTGTGTCACTGTGGATCAGGATCCAGTCACTGTGTGTGTCACTGTGATCAGTGTCCAGTCAGTGTGTGTGTCACTGTGAATCAGGGTCCAGTCAGTGTGTGTGTCACCGTGGAACAGGATCCAGACAGTCTGTGTGTAATTGTGAACAGTATCCTGTCACTGTGTGTGTCACTGTGATCAAGATCCAGTCAGTGTGTGTGTCACTGTGATCAGGGTCAAGTCACTGTGTGTGTCACTATGATCAGGATCCAGTCACTATGTGTGTCACTGTGATTAGGGTCCAGTCAGTGTGTGTGTCACTGTGATCAGGGTCCAGTCACTGTGTGTGTTACTGTGATCAGGGTCCAGTCACTGTGTGTGTTACTGTGATCAGGGTCCAGTCACTGTGTGTGTGTCACTGTGGATCAGGATCCAGTCACTGTGTGTGTAACTGTGGATCAGGATCCAGTCACAGTGTGTGTCACTGTGAACAGGATCCTGTCACTGTGTTTGTGACTGTGATCAAAATCCAGTCACTGTATGTGTCACTGTGGATCTGGATCCAGTCACTGTGTCTGTCACTGTGGGTCAGGGTCCAGTCACAGTATGTGTCACTGTGATCAGGGTCCAGTCAGTGTGTGTGTCACTGTGATCAGGGTCCAGTTAGTGTGTGTGTCACTGTGATCAGGATCCAGTCAGTGTGTGTGTCACTGTGGATCAGGATCCAGTCAGCGTGTGTGTGTCACTGTGATCAGGATCCAGTCACTGTGTGTGTCACTGTGGATCAGGATCCAGTCACAGTGTGTGTCACTGTGATCAGGATCCAGTCACTGTGTGTGTCACTGTGATCAAGATCCAGTCACTGTGTGTGTCACTGTGGATCAGGATCCAGTCACTGTGTCTGTCACTGTGGGTCAGGGTCCAGTCACTGTATGTGTCACTGTGATCAGGGTCCAGTCAGTGTGTGTCACTGTGATCAGGGTCCAGGGAGTGTGTGTGTCACTGTGATCAGGGTCCAGTCACTGTGTGTGTCACTGTGGATCAGGGTCCAGTCAGTGTGTATGTCACTGTGATCAGGTTCCAGTCACTGTGGGTATCACTGTGATCAGGGTCCAGTCAGTCTGTGTGTCACTGTGATCAGGTTGCAGTCACTGTGTGTGTCACTGTGGATCAGGATCCATTCAGTGTGTGTGTCACTGTGAATCAGGGTCCAGTCAGTGTGTGTGTCACTGTGCATCAGGATGCAGTCAGTGTGTGTGTCACTGTGAATCAGCGTCCAGTCAGTCTGTGTGTCACTGTGGATCAGGATTCAGTAAGCCTGTGTGCCACTGTGGATCAGGATCCAGTCACTGTGTGTGTCACTGTGGATCAGGGTCCAGTCACAGTGTGTGTCACTGTGATCAGGATCCTGTCCCTGTGTGTATGACTGTGATCAAGATCCAGTCACTGTGTGTGTCACTGTGGATCAGGATCCAGTCACTGTGTGTGTCACTGTGATCAGTGTCCAGTCAGTTTGTGTGTCACTGTGGAGCAGGATCCAGTCAGTGTGTGTGTCACTGTGAATCAGGGTCCAGTCAGTGTGTGTGTCACTGTGGAACAGGATCCAGACATTCTGTGTGTCATTGTGAACAGTATCCTGTCACTGTGTGTGTCACTGTGATCAAGATCCAGTCAGTGTGTGTGTCACTGTGATCAGGGTCAAGTCACTGTGTGTGTCACTATGATCAGGATCCAGTCACTATGTGTGTCACTGTGATTAGGGTCCAGTCACTGTGTGTGTCACTGTGATCAGGGTCCAGTCACTGTGTGTGTTACTGTGATCAGGGTCCAGTCACTATGTGTGTTACTGTGATCAGGGTCCAGTCACTGTGTGTGTGTCACTGTGGATCAGGATCCAGTCACTGTGTGTGTCACTGTGGATCAGGATCCAGTCACAGTGTGTGTCACTGTGAACAGGATCCTGTCACTGTGTGTGTGACTGTGATCAAAATCCAGTCACTGTATGTGTCACTGTGGATCTGGATCCAGTCACTGTGTCTGTCACTGTGATTCAGGGTCCAGTCACAGTATGTGTCACTGTGATCAGGGTCCAGTCAGTGTGTGTGTCACTGTGATCAGGGTCCAGTCAGTGTGTGTGTCACTGTGATCAAGGTCCAGTCACTGTGTGTGTCACTGTGGATCAGGGTCCGGTCAGTGTGTGCGTCACTGTGATCAGGATCCAGTCAGTGTGTGTGTCACTGTGATCAGGGTGCAGTCACTGTGGGTGTCACTGTGATCAGAGTCCAGTCAGTGTGTGTGTCACTGTGATCAGGGTCCAGTCACTGTGTGTGTCACTGTGGATCAGGATCCAGTCAGTGTGTGTGTCATTGTGAATCAGGGTCCAGTCAGTGAGTGTGTCACTGTGATCAGCGTCCAGTCACTGTGTGTGTCACTGTGGATCAGGATCCAGTCAGTTTGTGTGTCACTGTGAATCAGGGGCCAGTCAGTCTGTGTGTCACTGTGGATCAGGATCCAGTCAGTTTGTGTGTCACTGTGGATCAGGATCCAGTCACTGTGTGTGTCACTGTGGATCAGGATCCAGTCAGTGTGTGTGTCAATGTGATCAGGATCCAGTCAGTGTGTGTGTATCAGTGTGATCAGGGTCCAATCACCGAGTGTGTCACTGTAATCAGGGTCCAGTCACTTTGTGTGTGACTGTGAATCAGGATCCAGTCAGTGTGTGTGTTACTGTGATCAGGGTCCAGTCAGTGTGTGTGTCACTGTGGATCAGGATCCAGTCACTGTGTGTGTCACTGTGATCAGCATCCAGTCACTGTGTGTGTCATTGTGATCAGCGTCCAGTCAGTGTGTGTGTTACTGTGATCAGGGTCCAGTCACTGTGTGTGTTACTGTGATCAGGGTCCAGTCACTGTGTGTGTCACTGTGGATCAGGATTCAGTCACTGTGTGTGTCACAGTGATCAGGATCCAGTCACTGTGTGTGTCACTGTGGATCAGGGACCAGTCAGTGTGTGTGTCACTTTAATCAGGGTACAGTCACTGTGCGTGTCACTGTGATCAGGATACAGTCAGTGTGTGTGTCACTGTGGATCAGGGACCAGTCAGTGTGTGTGTCACTTTAATCAGGGTACAGTCACTGTGCGTGTCACTGTGATCAGGATACAGGCAGTGTGTGTGTATCACTGTGATCAGGGTCCAATCACTGTGTGTGTCACTGTGTTCAGTGTCCAGTCACTGTGTGTGCTACTGTGAATCAGGATCCAGTCAGTGTGTGTGTTACTGTGATCAGGGTCCAGGGAGTGTGTGTGTCACTGTGATCAGGGTCCAGTCACTGTGTGTGCCACTGTGGATCAGGGTCCAGTCAGTGTGTATGTCACTGTGATCAGGGACCAGTCACTGTGGGTGTCACTGTGATCAGGGTCCAGTCAGTGTGTGTGTCACTGTGATCAGGGTCCAGTCACTGTGTGTGTCACTGTGGATCAGGATCCAGTCAGTGTGTGTGACACTGTGAATCAGGGTCCAGTCACTGTGTTTGTCACTGTGATCAGTATCCAGTCACTGTGTGTGTCACTGTGATTAGGGTCCAGTCAGTGTGTGTGTCACTGTGATGAGGGTACAGTCAGTGTGTGTGTTACTGTGATCAGGGTCCAGTCACTGTGTGTGTTACTGTGATCAGGTTCCAGTCACTGTGTGTGTCACTGTGGATCAGGATCCAGTCACTGTGTGCGTCACTGTGATCATGATCCAGTCACTGTGTGTGTCACTGTGGATCAGGGACCAGTCAATGTGTGTGTCACTTTAATCAGGGTACAGTCACTGTGCGTGTCACTGTGATCAGGATACAGTCAGTGTGTGTGTCACTGTGGATCAGGGACCAGTCAGTGTGTTTGTCACTTTAATCAGGGTACAGTCACTGTGCGTGTCACTGTGATCAGGATACAGTCAGTGTGTGTGTATCACTGTGATCAGGGTCCAATCACTGTGTGTGTCACTGTGATCAGGGTCCAGTCACTGTGTGTGCTACTGTGAATCAGGATCCAGTCAGTGTGTGTGTTACTGTGATCAGGGTTCAGGGAGTGTGTGTGTCACTGTGATCAGGGTCCAGTCACTGTGTGTGCCACTGTGGATCAGGGTCCAGTCAGTGTGTATGTCACTGTGATCAGGGTCCAGTCACTGTGGGTGTCACTGTGATCAGGGTCCAGTCAGTGTGTGTGTCACTGTGATGAGGGTCCAGTCACTGTGTGTGTCACTGTGGATCAGGATCCAGTCAGTGTGTGTGTCACTGTGAATCAGGGTCCAGTCACTGTGTGTGTCACTGTGCATCAGGGTCCAGTCAGTGTGTGTGTCACTTTGAATCAGCGTCCAGTCAGTGTGTGTGTCACTGTGGATCAGGATCCAGTCACTGTGTGTGTCACTGTGGATCAGAATCCAGTCACAGTGTGTGTCACTGTGATCAGGATCCTGTCCCTGTGTTTATCACTGTGATCAAGATCCAGTCACTGTGTGTGTCAGTGTGGATCAGGATCCAGTCAGTGTGTGTGTCACTGTGATCAGTGTCCAGTCAGTGTGTGTGTCACTGTGGAGCAGGATCCAGTCAGTGTGTGTGTCACTGTGAATCAGGGTCCAGTCAGTGTGTGTGTCACTGTGGAACAGGATCCAGACATTCTGTGTGTCATTGTGAACAGTATCCTGTCACTGTGTGTGTCACTGTGATCAAGATCCAGTCAATCTGTGTGTCACTGTGATCAGGGTCAAGTCACTGTGTGTGTCACTATGATCAGGATCCAGTCACTATGTGTGTCACTGTGATTAGGGTCCAGTCAGTGTGTGTGTCACTGTGATCAGGGTCCAGTCACTGTGTGTGTTACTGTGATCAGGGTCCAGTCACTGTGTGTGTTACTGTGATCAGGGTCCAGTCACTGTGTGTGTGTCACTGTGGATCAGGATCCAGTCACTGTGTGTGTCACTGTGGATCAGGATCCAGTCACAGTGTGTGTCACTGTGAACAGGATCCTGTCACTGTGTGTGTGACTGTGATCAAAATCCAGTCACTGTATGTGTCACTGTGGATCTGGATCCAGTCACTGTGTCTGTCACTGTGATTCAGGGTCCAGTCACAGTATGTGTCACTGTGATCAGGGTCCAGTCAGTGTGTGTGTCACTGTGATCAGGGTCCAGTCAGTGTGTGTGTCACTGTGATCAAGGTCCAGTCACTGTGTGTGTCACTGTGGATCAGGGTCCGGTCAGTGTGTGCGTCACTGTGATCAGGATCCAGTCAGTGTGTGTGTCACTGTGATCAGGGTGCCGTCACTGTGGGTGTCACTGTGATCAGAGTCCAGTCAGTGTGTGTGTCACTGTGATCAGGGTCCAGTCACTGTGTGTGTCACTGTGGATCAGGATCCAGTCAGTGTGTGTGTCATTGTGAATCAGGGTCCAGTCAGTGAGTGTGTCACTGTGATCAGCGTCCAGTCACTGTGTGTGTCACTGTGGATCAGGATCCAGTCAGTGTGTGTGTCACTGTGAATCAGGGGCCAGTCAGTCTGTGTGTCACTGTGGATCAGGATCCAGTCAGTTTGTGTGTCACTGTGGATCAGGATCCAGTCACTGTGTGTGTCACTGTGGATCAGGATCCAGTCAGTGTGTGTGTCAATGTGATCAGGATCCAGTCAGTGTGTGTGTATCAGTGTGATCAGGGTCCAATCACCGATTGTGTCACTGTAATCAGGGTCCAGTCACTTTGTGTGTGACTGTGAATCAGGATCCAGTCAGTGTGTGTGTTACTGTGATCAGGGTCCAGTCACGGTGTGTGTCACTGTGGATCAGGATCCAGTCACTGTGTGTGTCACTGTGATCAGCATCCAGTCACTGTGTGTGTCACTGTGATCAGGGTCCAGTCAGTGTGTGTGTTACTGTGATCAGGGTCCAGTCACTGTGTGTGTTACTGTGATCAGGGTCCAGTCACTGTGTGTGTCACTGTGGATCAGGATTCAGTCACTGTGTGTGTCACAGTGATCAGGATCCACTCACTGTGTCTGTCACTGTGGATCAGGGACCAGTCAGTGTGTGTGTCACTTTAATCAGGGTACAGTCACTGTGCGTGTCACTGTGATCAGGATACAGTCAGTGTGTGTGTCACTGTGGATCAGGGACCAGTCAGTGTGTGTGTCACTTTAATCAGGGTACAGTCACTGTGCGTGTCACTGTGATCAGGATACAGGCAGTGTGTGTGTATCACTGTGATTAGGGTCCAATCACTGTGTGTGTCACTGTGATCAGGGTCCAGTCACTGTGTGTGCTACTGTGAATCAGGATCCAGTCAGTGTGTGTGTTACTGTGATCAGGGTCCAGGGAGTGTGTGTGTCACTGTGATCAGGGTCCAGTCACTGTGTGTGCCACTGTGGATCAGGGTCCAGTCAGTGTGTATGTCACTGTGATCAGGGACCAGTCACTGTGGGTGTCACTGTGATCAGGGTCCAGTCAGTGTGTGTGTCACTGTGATCAGGGTCCAGTCACTGTGTGTGTCACTGTGGATCAGGATCCAGTCAGTGTGTGTGTCACTGTGAATCAGGGTCCAGTCACTGTGTTTGTCACTGTGATCAGTATCCAGTCACTGTGTGTGTCACTGTGATTAGGGTCCAGTCAGTGTGTGTGTCACTGTGATGAGGGTACAGTCAGTGTGTGTGTCACTGTGATCAGGGTCCAGTCACTGTTTGTGTCAATGTGGATCAGGATCCAGTCAGTGTGTGTGTCACTGTGAATCAGGGTCCAGTCAGTGTGTGTGTCACTGTGCATCAGGATCCAGTCAGTGTGTGTGTCACTGTGAATCAGCGTCCAGTCAGTGTGTGTGTCACTGTGGATCAGGATTCAGTAAGCCTGTGTGCCACTGTGGATCAGGATCCAGTCACTGTGTGTGTCACTGTGGATCAGGGTCCAGTCACAGTGTGTGTCACTGTGATCAGGATCCTGTCCCTGTGTGTATGACTGTGATCAAGATCCAGTCACTGTGTGTGTCACTGTGGATCAGGATCCAGTCACTGTGTGTGTCACTGTGATCAGTGTCCAGTCAGTGTGTGTGTCACTGTGGAGCAGGATCCAGTCAGTGTGTGTGTCACTGTGAATCAGGGTCCTGTCAGTGTGTGTGTCACTGTGGAACAGGATCCAGACAGTCTGTGTGTCATTGTGAACAGTATCCTGTCACTGTGTGTGTCACTGTGATCAAGATCCAGTCAGTGTGTGTGTCACTGTGATAAGGGTCAAGTCACTGTGTGTGTCACTATGTTCAGGATCCAGTCACTATGTGTGTCACTGTGATTAGGGTCCAGTCAGTGTGTGTGTCACTGTGAATCAGGGTCCAGTCACTGTGTGTGTTACTGTGATCAGGGTCCAGTCACTGTGTGTGTTACTGTGATCAGGGTCCAGTCACTGTGTGTGTGTCACTGTGGATCAGGATCCAGTCACTGTGTGTGTCACTGTGGATCAGGATCCAGTCACAGTGTGTGTCACTGTGAACAGGATCCTGTCACTGTGTGTGTGACTGTGATCATAATCCAGTCACTGTATGTGTCACTGTGGATCTGGATCCAGTCACTGTGTCTGTCACTGTGAGTCAGGGTCCTGTCACAGTATGTGTCACTGTGATCAGGGTCCAGTCAGTGTGTGTGTCACTGTGATCAGGGTCCAATCAGTGTGTGTGTCACTGTGATCAAGGTCCAGTCACTGTGTGTGTCACTGTGGATCAGGGTCCGGTCAGTGTCTGCGTCACTGTGATCAGGATCCAGTCAGTGTGTGTGTCACTGTGATCAGGGTGCAGTCACTGTGGGTGTCACTGTGATCAGGGTCCAGTCAGTGTGTGTGTCACTGTGATCAGGGTCCAGTCACTGTGTGTGTCACTGTGGATCAGGATCCAGTCAGTGTGTGTGTCACTGTGAATCAGGGTCCAGTCAGTGAGTGTGTCACTGTGATCAGCGTCCAGTCACTGTGTGTGTCACTGTGGATCAGGATCCAGACAGTGTGTGTGTCACTGTGAATCAGGGGCCAGTCAGTCTGTGTGTCACTGTGGATCAGGATCCAGTCAGTTTGTGTGTCACTGTGGATCAGGATCCAGTCACTGTGTGTGTCACTGTGGATCAGGATCCAGTCAGTGTGTGTGTCAATGTGATCAGGATCCAGTCAGTGTGTGTGTATCAGTGTGATCAGGGTCCAATCACCGAGTGTGTCACTGTAATCAGGGTCCAGTCACTTTGTGTGTGACTGTGAATCAGGATCCAGTCAGTGTGTGTGTTACTGTGATCAGGGTCCAGTCACGGTGTGTGTCACTGTGGATCAGGATCCAGTCACTGTGTGTGTCACTGTGATCAGCATCCAGTCACTGTGTGTGTCACTGTGATCAGGGTCCAGTCAGTGTGTGTGTTACTGTGATCAGGGTCCAGTCACTGTGTGTGTTACTGTGATCAGGGTCCAGTCACTGTGTGTTTCACTGTGGATCAGGATCCTGTCACTGTGTGTGTCACTGTGATCAGGATCCAGTCACTGTGTGTGTCACTGTGGATCAGGGACCAGTCAGTGTGTGTGTCACTTTAATCAGGGTACAGTCACTGTGCGTGTCACTGTGATCAGGATACAGTCAGTGTGTGTGTCACTGTGGATCAGGGACCAGTCAGTGTGTGTGTCACTTTAATCAGGGTACAGTCACTGTGCGTGTCACTGTGATCAGGATACAGGCAGTGTGTGTGTATCACTGTGATCAGGGTCCAATCACTGTGTGTGTCAGTGTGATCAGGGTCCAGTCGCTGTGTGTGTTACTGTGAATCAGGATCCAGTCAGTGCGTGTGTTACTGTGATCAGGGTCCAGTCACTGTGTGTGTCACTGTGATCAGCATCCAGTCACTGTGTGTGTCACTGTGATTAGGGTCCAGTCAGTGTGTGTGTAACTGTGGATCAGGATCCAGTCAGCGTGTGTGTCACTGTGAATCAAGGTCCAGTCAGTGTGTGTGTCACTGTGGATCAGGATCCAGTCAGTCTGTGTGTCACTGTGGATCAGGATCCAGTCACTGTGTGTGTCACTGTGGATCAGGATCCAGTCAGTGTGTGTGTCACTGTGAACAGGGTCAAGTCACTGTGTGTGTCACTGTGATCAGGATCCAGTCACTGTGTGTGTCACTGTGGATCAGGGACCAGTCAGTGTGTGCGTCACTTTAATCAGGGTAAAGTCACTGTGCGTGTCACTGTGATCTGGATACAGTCAGTGTGTGTGTATCACTGTGATCAGGGTCCAATCACTGTGTGTGTCACTGTGATCAGGGTCCAGTCACTGTGTGTGTTACTGTGATCAGGATCCAGTCATTGTATGTGTTACTGTGATCAGGGTCCAGTCACTGTGTGTGTCACAGTGATCAGCATCCAGTCACTGTGTGTGTCACTGTGATCAGGGTCCAGTCAGTGTGTGTGTCACTGTGGATCAGGATCCAGTCAGCGTGTGTGTCACTGTGAATCAGTGTCCAGTCAGTGTGTGTGTCACTGTGATCAGGGTCCAGTCACTGTGCGTTTCACTGTGATCAGGATCCAGTCAGTGTGTGTGTATCACTGTGATCAGGGTCCAATCACTGTGTGTGTCACTGTGATCAGGGTCCAGTCAGTGTGTGTGTCACTGTGGATCAGGATCCAGTCAGTGTGTGTGTCACTGTGAATCAGGGTCCAGTCAGTGTGTGTGTCACTGTGGATCAGGATCCAGTCAGTCTGTGTGTCACTGTGGATCAGGATTCAGTCAATGTGTGTGTCACAGTGGATCAGGATCCAGTCAGTGTGTGTGTCACTGTGGATCAGGATCCAGTCAGTGTGTGTGTCACTGTGATCAGGATCCAGTCACTGTGTGTGTCACTGTGATTAGGGCCCAGTCACTTTGTGTGTCACTGTGATCAGGACCCAGTCACTGTGTGTGTCACTGTCGATCAGGATCCAGTCACTGTGTGTGTCTCTGTGGTTCACGATCCAGTCAGTGTGTGTGTCACTGTGCTCAGGGTCCAGTCACTGTGTGTGTTACTGCGGATCAGGGTCCAGTCACTGTGTGTGTGTCACTGTGGATCAGGATCCAGTCACTGTGTGTGTCACTGTGGATCAGGATCCAGTCACAGTGTGTGTCACTGTGAACTGGATCCTGTCACTGTGTGTGTGACTGTGATCAAAATCCAGTCACTGTATGTGTCACTGTGCATCTGGATCCAGTCACTGTGTCTGTCACTGTGGGTCAGGGTCCAGTCACAGTATGTGTCACTGTGATCAGGGTCCAGTCAGTGTGTGTGTCACTGTGATCAGGGTCCAGTCAGTGTGTGTGTCACTGTGATCAGGATCCAGTCAGTGTGTGTGTCACTGTGGATCAGGATCCAGTCAGTGTGTGTGTGTCACTGTGATCAGGATCCAGTCACTGTGTGTGTCACTGTGGATCAGGATCCAGTCACAGTGTGTGTCACTGTGATCAGGATCCAGTCACTGTGTGTGTCACTGTGATCAAGATCCAGTCACTGTGTGTGTCACTGTGGATCAGGATCCAGTCACTGTGTCTGTCACTGTGGGTCAGGGTCCAGTCACTGTAAGTGTCACTGTGATCAGGGTCCAGTCAGTGTGTGTCACTGTGATCAGGGTCCAGGGAGTGTGTGTGTCACTGTGATCAGGGTCCAGTCACTGTGTGTGTCACTGTGGATCAGGGTCCAGTCAGTGTGTAAGTCACTGTGATCAGGGTCCAGTCACTGTGGGTGTCACTGTGATCAGGGTCCAGTCAGTGTGTGTGTCACTGTGATAAGGGTCCAGTCACTGTGTGTGTCAATGTGGATCAGGATCCAGTCAGTGTGTGTGTCACTGTGAATCAGGGTCCAGTCAGTGTGTGTGTCACTGTGCATCAGGATCCAGTCAGTGTGTGTGTCACTGTGAATCAGCGTCCAGTCAGTGTGTGTGTCACTGTGGATCAGGATTCAGTAAGCCTGTGTGCGACTGTGGATCAGGATCCAGTCACTGTGTGTGTCACTGTGGATCAGGGTCCAGTCACAATGTGTGTCACTGTGATCAGGATCCTGTCCCTGTGTGTATGACTGTGATCAAGATCCAGTCACTGTGTGTGTCACTGTGGATCAGGATCCAGTCACTGTGTGTGTCACTGTGATCAGTGTCCAGTCAGTGTGTGTGTCACTGTGGAGCAGGATCCAGTCAGTGTGTGTGTCACTGTGAATCAGGGTCCAGTCAGTGTGTGTGTCACTGTGGAACAGGATCCAGACAGTCTGTGTGTCATTGTGAACAGTATCCTGTCACTGTGTGTGTCACTGTGATCAAGATCCAGTCAGTGTGTGTGTCACTGTGATCAGGGTCAAGTCACTGTGTGTGTCACTATGATCAGGATCCAGTCACTATGTGTGTTACTGTGATTAGGGTCCAGTCAGTGTGTGTGTCACTGTGATCAGGGTCCAGTCACTGTGTGTGTTACTGTGATCAGGGTCCAGTCACTGTGTGTGTTACTGTGATCAGGGTCCAGTCACTGTGTGTGTGTCACTGTGGATCAGGATCCAGTCACTGTGTGTGTCACTGTGGATCAGGATCCAGTCACAGTGTGTGTCACTGTGAACAGAATCCTGTCACTGTGTGTGTGACTGTGATCAAAATCCAGTCACTGTATGTGTCACTGTGGATCTGGATCCAGTCACTGTGTCTGTCACTGTGAGTCAGTGTCCAGTCACAGTATGTGTCACTGTGATCAGGGTCCAGTCACTGTGGGTGTCACTGTGATCAGGGTCCAGTCAGTGTGTGTGTCACTGTGATAAGGGTCCAGTCACTGTGTGTGTCAATGTGGATCAGGATCCAGTCAGTGTGTGTGTCACTGTGAATCAGGGTCCAGTCAGTGTGTGTGTCACTGTGCATCAGGATCCAGTCAGTGTGTGTGTCACTGTGAATCAGCGTCCAGTCAGTGTGTGTGTCACTGTGGATCAGGATTCAGTAAGCCTGTGTGCGACTGTGGATCAGGATCCAGTCACTGTGTGTGTCACTGTGGATCAGGGTCCAGTCACAATGTGTGTCACTGTGATCAGGATCCTGTCCCTGTGTGTATGACTGTGATCAAGATCCAGTCACTGTGTGTGTCACTGTGGATCAGGATCCAGTCACTGTGTGTGTCACTGTGATCAGTGTCCAGTCAGTGTGTGTGTCACTGTGGAGCAGGATCCAGTCAGTGTGTGTGTCACTGTGAATCAGGGTCCAGTCAGTGTGTGTGTCACTGTGGAACAGGATCCAGACAGTCTGTGTGTCATTGTGAACAGTATCCTGTCACTGTGTGTGTCACTGTGATCAAGATCCAGTCAGTGTGTGTGTCACTGTGATCAGGGTCAAGTCACTGTGTGTGTCACTATGATCAGGATCCAGTCACTATGTGTGTTACTGTGATTAGGGTCCAGTCAGTGTGTGTGTCACTGTGATCAGGGTCCAGTCACTGTGTGTGTTACTGTGATCAGGGTCCAGTCACTGTGTGTGTTACTGTGATCAGGGTCCAGTCACTGTGTGTGTGTCACTGTGGATCAGGATCCAGTCACTGTGTGTGTCACTGTGGATCAGGATCCAGTCACAGTGTGTGTCACTGTGAACAGAATCCTGTCACTGTGTGTGTGACTGTGATCAAAATCCAGTCACTGTATGTGTCACTGTGGATCTGGATCCAGTCACTGTGTCTGTCACTGTGAGTCAGTGTCCAGTCACAGTATGTGTCACTGTGATCAGGGTCCAGTCAGTGTGTGTGTCACTGTGATCAGGGTCCAGTCAGTGTGTGTGTCACTGTGATCAAGGTCCAGTCACTGTGTGTGTCACTGTGGATCAGGGTCCGGTCAGTGTGTGCGTCACTGTGATCAGGATCCAGTCAGTGTGTGTGTCACTGTGATCAGGGTGCAGTCACTGTGGGTGTCACTGTGATCAGGGTCCAGTCAGTGTGTGTGTCACTGTGATCAGGGTCCAGTCACTGTGTGTGTCACTGTGGATCAGGATCCAGTCAGTGTGTGTGTCACTGTGAATCAGGGTCCAGTCAGTGAGTGTGTCACTGTGATCAGCGTCCAGTCACTGTGTGTGTCACTGTGGATCAGGATCCAGTCAGTGTGTGTGTCACTGTGAATCAGGGGCCAGTCAGTCTGTGTGTCACTGTGGATCAGGATCCAGTCAGTTTGAGTGTCACTGTGGATCAGGATCCAGTCACTGTGTGTGTCACTGTGGATCAGGATCCAGTCAGTGTGTGTGTCAATGTGATCAGGATCCAGTCAGTGTGTGTGTATCAGTGTGATCAGGGTCCAATCACCGAGTGTGTCACTGTAATCAGGGTCCAGTCACTTTGTGTGTGACTGTGAATCAGAATCCAGTCAGTGTGTGTGTTACTGTGATCAGGTTCCAGTCAGTGCGTGTGTTACTGTGATCAGGGTCCAGTCACTGTGTGTGTCACTGTGATCAGCATCCAGTCACTGTGTGTGTCACTGTGATTAGGGTCCAGTCAGTGTATGTGTCACTGTGGATCAGGATCCAGTCAGCGTGTGTGTCACTGTGAATCAAGGTCCAGTCAGTGTGTGTGTCACTGTGGATCAGGATCCAGTCAGTCTGTGTGTCACTGTGGATCAGGATCCAGTCACTGTGTGTGTCACTGTGGATCAGGATCCAGTCAGTGTGTGTGTCACTGTGAACAGGGTCAAGTCACTGTGTGTGTCACTGTGATCAGGATCCAGTCACTGTGTGTGTCACTGTGGATCAGGGACCAGTCAGTGTGTGCGTCACTTTAATCAGGGTAAAGTCACTGTGCGTGTCACTGTGATCTGGATACAGTCAGTGTGTGTGTATCACTGTGATCAGGGTCCAATCACTGTGTGTGTCACTGTGATCAGGGTCCAGTCACTGTGTGTGTTACTGTGAATCAGGATCCAGTCATTGTGTGTGTTACAGTGATCAGGGTCCAGTCACTGTGTGTGTCACTGTGAACAGCATCCAGTCACTGTGTGTGTCACTGTGATCAGGGTCCAGTCAGTGTGTGTGTCACTGTGGATCATGATCCAGTCAGTCTGTTTGTCACTGTGGATCAGGATCCAGTCACTGTGTGTGTCACTGTGGATCAGGATCCAGTTAGTGTGTGTGTCACTGTGAACAGGGTCAAGTCACTGTGTGTGTCACTGTGATCAGTATCCAGTCACTGTGTGTGTCACTGTGATTAGGGTCCAGTCATTGTGTGTGTCACTGTGATGAGGGTACAGTCAGTGTGTGTGTTACTGTGATCAGGGTCCAGTCACTGTGTGTGTTACTGTGATCAGGGTCCAGTCACTGTGTATGTCACTGTGGATCAGGATCCAGTCACTGTGTGCATCACTGTGATCAGGATCCAGTCACTGTGTGTGTCACTGTGGATCAGGGACCAGTCAGTGTGTGTGTCACTTTAATCAGGGTCCAGTCACTGTGCGTTTCACTGTGATCATGATCCAGTCAGTGTGTGTGTATCACTGTGATCAGGGTCCAATCACTGTGTGTGTCACTGTGATCAGGGTCCAGTCAGTGTGTGTGTCACTGTAGATCAGGATCCAGTCAGTGTGTGTGTCACTGTGATTAGGGCCCAGTCACTTTGTGTGTCACTGTGATCAGGACCCAGTCACTGTGTGTGTCACTGTCGATCAGGATCCAGTCACTGTGTGTGTCTCTGTGGATCAGGATCCAGTCAGTGTGTGTGTCACTGTGAATCAGGGTCCAGTCAGTGTGCGTGTCACTGTGGTTCAGGATCCAGTCAGTCTGTGTGTCACTGTGGATCAGGATTCAGCCAATGTGTGTGTCACTGTGGATCAGGATCCAGTTAGTATGTGTGTCACTGTGATCAGGGCAAAATCACTGTGTGTGTCACTGTGATCAGGATCCAGTCACTGTGTGTGTCACTTTGATTAGGGTCCAGTCACTTTGTGTGTCACTGTGATCAGGATCCAGTCACTGTTTGTGTCACTGTGGATCAGGATCCAGTCATTGTGTGTGTCTCTGTGGGTCAGGATCCAGTCAGTGTGTGTGTCACTGTGCTCAGGGTCCAGTCACTGTGTGTGTCACTGCAGATCAGGGTCCAGTCAGTGTGTGTGTCACTGTGATCAGGGTCCAGTCACTGTGTGTGTCACTTTGGATCAGGATAGAGTCAGTGTGTCTGTTACTGTCATCAGGATCCAGTCACTTTTTGTGTCACTGTGGATGAGGATCCAGTCAGTGTTTGTGTTACTGTGATCAGGATCCAGTCACTGTGTGTGTCACTGTGGATCAGGATGCAGTCAGTGTGTGTGTTACTGTGATCAGGATCCAGTCAGTCTGTGTGTCACTGTGGATCAGGATCCAGTCAGTGTGTGTGTTACTGTGATCAGGATCCAGTCACTGCGTCTCTCACTCTGGATCAGGATCCAGTCAGTGTGTGTGTCACTTTAATCAGGGTACAGTCACTGTGCGTGTCACTGTGATCAGGATACAGTCAGTGTGTGTGTATCACTGTGATCAGGGTCCAATCACTGTGTGTGTCACTGTGATCAGGGTCCAGTCGCTGTGTGTGTTACTGTGAATCAGGATCCAGTCAGTGCGTGTGTTACTGTGATCAGGTTTCAGTCACTGTGTGTGTCACTGTGATCAGCATCCAGTCACTGTGTGTGTCACTGTGATTAGGGTCCAGTCAGTGTGTGTGTCACTGTGGATCAGGATCCAGTCAGCGTGTGTGTCACTGTGAATCAAGGTCCAGTCAGTGTGTGTGTCACTGTGGATCAGGATCCAGTCAGTCTGTGTGTCACTGTGGATCAGGATCCAGTCACTGTGTGTGTCACTGTGGATCAGGATCCAGTCAGTGTGTGTGTCACTGTGAACAGGGTCAAGTCACTGTGTGTGTCACTGTGATCAAGGTCCAGTCACTGTGTGTGTCACTGTGGATCAGGGTCCGGTCAGTGTGTGCATCACTGTGATCAGGATCCAGTCAGTGTGTATGTCACTGTGATCAGGGTGCAGTCACTGTCGGTGTCACTGTGATCAGGGTCCAGTCAGTGTGTGTGTCACTGTGATCAGGGTCCAGTCACTGTGTGTGTCACTGTGGATCAGGATCCAGTCAGTGTGTGTGTCACTGTGAATCAGGGTCCAGTCAGTGAGTGTGTCACTGTGATCAGCGTCCAGTCACTGTGTGTGTCACTGTGGATCAGGATCCAGTCAGTGTGTGTGTCACTGTGAATCAGGGGCCAGTCAGTCTGTGTGTCACTGTGGATCAGGATCCAGTCAGTTTGTGTGTCACTGTGGATCAGGATCCAGTCACTGTGTGTGTCACTGTGGATCAGGATCCAGTCAGTGTGTGTGTCAATGTGATCAGGATCCAGTCAGTGTGTGTGTATCACTGTGATCAGGGTCCAATCACCGAGTGTGTCACTGTAATCAGGGTCCAGTCACTTTGTGTGTGACTGTGAATCAGGATCCAGTCAGTGTGTGTGTCACTGTGGATCAGGATCCAGTCAGTCTGTGTGTCACTGTGGATCAGGATTCAGTCAATGTGTGTGTCACAGTGGCTCAGGATCCAGTCAGTGTGTGTGTCACTGTGGATCAGGATCCAGTCAGTGTGTGTGTCACTGTGATCAGGATCCAGTCACTGTGTGTGTCACTGTGATTAGGGCCCAGTCACTTTGTGTGTCACTGTGATCAGGACCCAGTCACTGTGTGTGTCACTGTCGATCAGGATCCAGTCACTGTGTGTGTCTCTGTGGTTCACGATCCAGTCAGTGTGTGTGTCACTGTGCTCAGGGTCCAGTCACTGTGTGTGTTACTGCGGATCGGGGTCCAGTCACTGTGTGTGTGTCACTGTGGATCAGGATCCAGTCACTGTGTGTGTCACTGTGGATCAGGATCCAGTCACAGTGTGTGTCACTGTGAACTGGATCCTGTCACTGTGTGTGTGACTGTGATCAAAATCCAGTCACTGTATGTGTCACTGTGCATCTGGATCCAGTCACTGTGTCTGTCACTGTGGGTCAGGGTCCAGTCACAGTATGTGTCACTGTGATCAGGGTCCAGTCAGTGTGTGTGTCACTGTGATCAGGGTCCAGTCAGTGTGTGTGTCACTGTGATCAGGATCCAGTCAGTGTGTGTGTCACTGTGGATCAGGATCCAGTCAGTGTGTGTGTGTCACTGTGATCAGGATCCAGTCACTGTGTGTGTCACTGTGGATCAGGATCCAGTCACAGTGTGTGTCACTGTGATCAGGATCCAGTCACTGTGTGTGTCACTGTGATCAAGATCCAGTCACTGTGTGTGTCACTGTGGATCAGGATCCAGTCACTGTGTCTGTCACTGTGGGTCAGGGTCCAGTCACTGTAAGTGTCACTGTGATCAGGGTCCAGTCAGTGTGTGTCACTGTGATCAGGGTCCAGGGAGTGTGTGTGTCACTGTGATCAGGGTCCAGTCACTGTGTGTGTCACTGTGGATCAGGGTCCAGTCAGTGTGTAAGTCACTGTGATCAGGGTCCAGTCACTGTGGGTGTCACTGTGATCAGGGTCCAGTCAGTGTGTGTGTCACTGTGATAAGGGTCCAGTCACTGTGTGTGTCAATGTGGATCAGGATCCAGTCAGTGTGTGTGTCACTGTGAATCAGGGTCCAGTCAGTGTGTGTGTCACTGTGCATCAGGATCCAGTCAGTGTGTGTGTCACTGTGAATCAGCGTCCAGTCAGTGTGTGTGTCACTGTGGATCAGGATTCAGTAAGCCTGTGTGCGACTGTGGATCAGGATCCAGTCACTGTGTGTGTCACTGTGGATCAGGGTCCAGTCACAATGTGTGTCACTGTGATCAGGATCCTGTCCCTGTGTGTATGACTGTGATCAAGATCCAGTCACTGTGTGTGTCACTGTGGATCAGGATCCAGTCACTGTGTGTGTCACTGTGATCAGTGTCCAGTCAGTGTGTGTGTCACTGTGGAGCAGGATCCATTCAGTGTGTGTGTCACTGTGAATCAGGGTCCAGTCAGTGTGTGTGTCACTGTGGAACAGGATCCAGACAGTCTGTGTGTCATTGTGAACAGTATCCTGTCACTTTGTGTGTCACTGTGATCAAGATCCAGTCAGTGTGTGTGTCACTGTGATCAGGGTCAAGTCACTGTGTGTGTCACTATGATCAGGATCCAGTCACTATGTGTGTTACTGTGATTAGGGTCCAGTCAGTGTGTGTGTCACTGTGATCAGGGTCCAGTCACTGTGTGTGTTACTGTGATCAGGGTCCAGTCACTGTGTGTGTTACTGTGATCAGGGTCCAGTCACTGTGTGTGTGTCACTGTGGATCAGGATCCAGTCACTGTGTGTGTCACTGTGGATCAGGATCCAGTCACAGTGTGTGTCACTGTGAACAGAATCCTGTCACTGTGTGTGTGACTGTGATCAAAATCCAGTCACTGTATGTGTCACTGTGGATCTGGATCCAGTCACTGTGTCTGTCACTGTGAGTCAGTGTCCAGTCACAGTATGTGTCACTGTGATCAGGGTCCAGTCAGTGTGTGTGTCACTGTGATCAGGGTCCAGTCAGTGTGTGTGTCACTGTGATCAAGGTCCAGTCACTGTGTGTGTCACTGTGGATCAGGGTCCGGTCAGTGTGTGCGTCACTGTGATCAGGATCCAGTCAGTGTGTGTGTCACTGTGATCAGGGTGCAGTCACTGTGGGTGTCACTGTGATCAGGGTCCAGTCAGTGTGTGTGTCACTGTGATCAGGGTCCAGTCACTGTGTGTGTCACTGTGGATCAGGATCCAGTCAGTGTGTGTGTCACTGTGAATCAGGGTCCAGTCAGTGAGTGTGTCACTGTGATCAGCGTCCAGTCACTGTGTGTGTCACTGTGGATCAGGATCCAGTCAGTGTGTGTGTCACTGTGAATCAGGGGCCAGTCAGTCTGTGTGTCACTGTGGATCAGGATCCAGTCAGTTTGAGTGTCACTGTGGATCAGGATCCAGTCACTGTGTGTGTCACTGTGGATCAGGATCCAGTCAGTGTGTGTGTCAATGTGATCAGGATCCAGTCAGTGTGTGTGTATCAGTGTGATCAGGGTCCAATCACCGAGTGTGTCACTGTAATCAGGGTCCAGTCACTTTGTGTGTGACTGTGAATCAGGATCCAGTCAGTGTGTGTGTTACTGTGATCAGGGTCCAGTCACGGTGTGTGTCACTGTGGATCAGGATCCAGTCACTGTGTGTGTCACTGTGATCAGCATCCAGTCACTGTGTGTGTCACTGTGATCAGGGTCCAGTCAGTGTGTGTGTCACTGTGATCAGGGTCCAGTCACTGTGTGTGTCACTGAGAATCAGGGTCCAGTCACTGTGTGTGTCACTGTGATCAGGATACAGTCAGTGTGTGTGTCACTGTGGATCAGGGACCAGTCAGTGTGTGTGTCACTTTAATCAGGGTACAGTCACTGTGCGTGTCACTGTGATCAGGATACAGTCAATGTGTGTGTATCACTGTGATCAGGGTCCAATCACTGTGTGTGTCACTGTGATCAGGGTCCAGTCGCTGTGTGTGTTACTGTGAATCAGGATCCAGTCAGTGCGTGTGTTACTGTGATCAGGGTCCAGTCACTGTGTGTGTCACTGTGATCAGGATACAGTCAATGTGTGTGTATCACTGTGATCAGGGTCCAATCACTGTCTGTGTCACTGTGATCAGGGTCCAGTCGCTGTGTGTGTTACTGTGAATCAGGATCCAGTCAGTGCGTGTGTTACTGTGATCAGGGTCCAGTCACTGTGTGTGTCACTGTGATCAGCATCCAGTCACTGTGTGTGTCACTGTGATTAGGGTCCAGTCAGTGTGTGTGTCACTGTGGATCAGGATCCAGTCAGCGTGTGTGTCACTGTGAATCAAGGTCCAGTCAGTGTGTGTGTCACTGTGGATCAGGATCCAGTCAGTCTGTGTGTCACTGTGGATCAGGATCCAGTCACTGTGTGTGTCACTGTGGATCAGGATCCAGTCAGTGTGTGTGTCACTGTGAACAGGGTCAAGTCACTGTGTGTGTCACTGTGATCAGGATCCAGTCACTGTGTGTGTCACTGTGGATCAGGGACCAGTCAGTGTGTGCGTCACTTTAATCAGGGTAAAGTCACTGTGCGTGTCACTGTGATCTGGATACAGTCAGTGTGTGTGTATCACTGTGATCAGGGTCCAATCACTGTGTGTGTCACTGTGATCAGGGTCCAGTCACTGTGTGTGTTACTGTGAATCAGGATCCAGTCATTGTGTGTGTTACAGTGATCAGGGTCCAGTCACTGTGTGTGTCACTGTGATCAGCATCCAGTCACTGTGTGTGTCACTGTGATCAGGGTCCAGTCAGTGTGTGTGTCACTGTGGATCATGATCCAGTGAGTCTGTTTGTCACTGTGGATCAGGATCCAGTCACTGTGTGTGTCACTGTGGATCAGGATCCAGTTAGTGTGTGTGTCACTGTGAACAGGGTCAAGTCACTGTGTGTGTCACTGTGATCAGTATCCAGTCACTGTGTGTGTCACTGTGATTAGGGTCCAGTCAGTGTGTGTGTCACTGTGATGAGGGTACAGTCAGTGTGTGTGTTACTGTGATCAGGGTCCAGTCACTGTGTGTGTTACTGTGATCAGGGTCCAGTCACTGTGTATGTCACTGTGGATCAGGATCCAGTCACTGTGTGCATCACTGTGATCAGGATCCAGTCACTGTGTGTGTCACTGTGGATCAGGGACCAGTCAGTGTGTGTGTCACTTTAATCAGGGTCCAGTCACTGTGCGTTTCACTGTGATCATGATCCAGTCAGTGTGTGTGTATCACTGTGATCAGGGTCCAATCACTGTGTGTGTCACTGTGATCAGGGTCCAGTCAGTGTGTGTGTCACTGTAGATCAGGATCCAGTCAGTGTGTGTGTCACTGTGATTAGGGCCCAGTCACTTTGTGTGTCACTGTGATCAGGACCCAGTCACTGTGTGTGTCACTGTCGATCAGGATCCAGTCACTGTGTGTGTCTCTGTGGATCAGGATCCAGTCAGTGTGTGTGTCACTGTGAATCAGGGTCCAGTCAGTGTGCGTGTCACTGTGGTTCAGGATCCAGTCAGTCTGTGTGTCACTGTGGATCAGGATTCAGCCAATGTGTGTGTCACTGTGGATCAGGATCCAGTTAGTATGTGTGTCACTGTGATCAGGGCAAAATCACTGTGTGTGTCACTGTGATCAGGATCCAGTCACTGTGTGTGTCACTTTGATTAGGGTCCAGTCACTTTGTGTCTCACTGTGATCAGGATCCAGTCACTGTTTGTGTCACTGTGGATCAGGATCCAGTCATTGTGTGTGTCTCTGTGGGTCAGGATCCAGTCAGTGTGTGTGTCACTGTGCTCAGGGTCCAGTCACTGTGTGTGTCACTGCAGATCAGGGTCCAGTCAGTGTGTGTGTCACTGTGATCAGGGTCCAGTCACTGTGTGTGTCACTTTGGATCAGGATAGAGTCAGTGTGTCTGTTACTGTCATCAGGATCCAGTCACTTTTTGTGTCACTGTGGATGAGGATCCAGTCAGTGTTTGTGTTACTGTGATCAGGATCCAGTCACTGTGTGTGTCACTGTGGATCAGGATGCAGTCAGTGTGTGTGTTACTGTGATCAGGATCCAGTCAGTCTGTGTGTCACTGTGGATCAGGATCCAGTCAGTGTGTGTGTTACTGTGATCAGGATCCAGTCACTGCGTCTCTCACTCTGGATCAGGATCCAGTCAGTGTGTGTGTCACTTTAATCAGGGTACAGTCACTGTGCGTGTCACTGTGATCAGGATACAGTCAGTGTGTGTGTATCACTGTGATCAGGGTCCAATCACTGTGTGTGTCACTGTGATCAGGGTCCAGTCGCTGTGTGTGTTACTGTGAATCAGGATCCAGTCAGTGCGTGTGTTACTGTGATCAGGGTTCAGTCACTGTGTGTGTCACTGTGATCAGCATCCAGTCACTGTGTGTGTCACTGTGATTAGGGTCCAGTCAGTGTGTGTGTCACTGTGGATCAGGATCCAGTCAGCGTGTGTGTCACTGTGAATCAAGGTCCAGTCAGTGTGTGTGTCACTGTGGATCAGGATCCAGTCAGTCTGTGTGTCACTGTGGATCAGGATCCAGTCACTGTGTGTGTCACTGTGGATCAGGATCCAGTCAGTGTGTGTGTCACTGTGAACAGGGTCAAGTCACTGTGTGTGTCACTGTGATCAAGGTCCAGTCACTGTGTGTGTCACTGTGGATCAGGGTCCGGTCAGTGTGTGCATCACTGTGATCAGGATCCAGTCAGTGTGTATGTCACTGTGATCAGGGTGCAGTCAAAGTCGGTGTCACTGTGATCAGGGTCCAGTCAGTGTGTGTGTCACTGTGATCAGGGTCCAGTCACTGTGTGTGTCACTGTGGATCAGGATCCAGTCAGTGTGTGTGTCACTGTGAATCAGGGTCCAGTCAGTGAGTGTGTCACTGTGATCAGCGTCCAGTCACTGTGTGTGTCACTGTGGATCAGGATCCAGTCAGTGTGTGTGTCACTGTGAATCAGGGGCCAGTCAGTCTGTGTGTCACTGTGGATCAGGATCCAGTCAGTTTGTGTGTCACTGTGGATCAGGATCCAGTCACTGTGTGTGTCACTGTGGATCAGGATCCAGTCAGTGTATGTGTCAATGTGATCAGGATCCAGTCAGTGTGTGTGTATCACTGTGATCAGGGTCCAATCACCGAGTGTGTCACTGTAATCAGGGTCCAGTCACTTTGTGTGTGACTGTGAATCAGGATCCAGTCAGTGTGTGTGTTACTGTGATCAGGGTCCAGTCACGGTGTGTGTCACTGTGGATCAGGATCCAGTCACTGTGTGTGTCACTGTGATCAGCATCCAGTCACTGTGTGTGTCACTGTGATCAGGGTCCAGTCAGTGTGTGTGTTACGGTGATCAGGGTCCAGTCACTGTGTGTGTTAATGTGAACAGGGTCCAGTCACTGTGTGTGTCACTGAGAATCAGGATCCAGTCACTGTGTGTGTCACTGTGATCAGGATCCAGTCACTGTGTGTGTCACTGTGGATCAGGGACCAGTCAGTGTGTGTGTCACTTTAATCAGGGTACATTCACTGTGCGTGTCACTGTGATCAGGATACAGTCAGTGTGTGTGTCACTGTGGATCAGGGACCAGTCAGTGTGTGTGTCACTTTAATCAGGGTACAGTCACTGTGCGTGTCACTGTGATCAGGATACAGTCAATGTGTGTGTATCACTGTGATCAGGGTCCAATCACTGTGTGTGTCACTGTGATCAGGGTCCAGTCGCTGTGTGTGTTACTGTGAATCAGGATCCAGTCAGTGCGTGTGTTACTGTGATCAGGGTCCAGTCACTGTGTGTGTCACTGTGATCAGCATCCAGTCACTGTGTGTGTCACTGTGATTAGGGTCCAGTCAGTGTGTGTGTCACTGTGGATCAGGATCCAGTCAGCGTGTGTGTCACTGTGAATCAAGGTCCAGTCAGTGTGTGTGTCACTGTGGATCAGGATCCAGTCAGTCTGTGTGTCACTGTGGATCAGGATCCAGTCACTGTGTGTGTCACTGTGGATCAGGATCCAGTCAGTGTGTGTGTCACTGTGAACAGGGTCAAGTCACTGTGTGTGTCACTGTGATCAGGATCCAGTCACTGTGTGTGTCACTGTGGATCAGGGACCAGTCAGTGTGTGCGTCACTTTAATCAGGGTAAAGTCACTGTGCGTGTCACTGTTATCAGGATACAGTCAGTGTGTGTGTATCACTGTGATCAGGGTCCAATCACTGTGTGTGTCACTGTGATCAGGGTCCAGTCACTGTGTGTGTTACTGTGAATCAGGATCCAGTCATTGTGTGTGTTACAGTGATCAGGGTCCAGTCACTGTGTGTGTCACTGTGATCAGCATCCAGTCACTGTGTGTGTCACTGTGATCAGGGTCCAGTCAGTGTGTGTGTCACTGTGGATCAGGATCCAGTCAGTCTGTTTGTCACTGTGGATCAGGATCCAGTCACTGTGTGTGTCACTGTGGATCAGGATCCAGTTAGTGTGTGTGTCACTGTGAACAGGGTCAAGTCACTGTGTGTGTCACTGTGATCAGTATCCAGTCACTGTGTGTGTCACTGTGATTAGGGTCCAGTCAGTGTGTGTGTCACTGTGATGAGGGTACAGTCAGTGTGTGTGTTACTGTGATCAGGGTCCAGTCACTGTGTGTGTTACTGTGATCAGGGTCCAGTCACTGTGTGTGTCACTGTGGATCAGGATCCAGTCACTGTGTGCATCACTGTGATCAGGATCCAGTCACTGTGTGTGTCACTGTGGATCAGGGACCAGTCAGTGTGTGTGTCACTGTGATCAGGGTCCAGTCACTGTGCGTTTCACTGTGACCATGATCCAGTCAGTGTGTGTGTATCACTGTGATCAGGGTCCAATCACTGTGTGTGTCACTGTGATCAGGGTCCAGTCAGTGTGTGTGTCACTGTGGATCAGGATCCAGTCAGTGTGTGTGTCACTGTGAATCAGGGTCCAGTCAGTGTGCGTGTCACTGTGGATCAGGATCCAGTCAGTCTGTGTGTCACTGTGGATCAGGATTCAGTCAATGTGTGTGTCACAGTGGATCAGGATCCAGTCAGTGTGTGTGTCACTGTGATCAGGGCAAAGTCACTGTGTGTGTCACTGTGATCAGGATCCAGTCACTGTGTGTGACACTGTGATTAGGGCCCAGTCACTTTGTGTGTCACTGTGATCAGGACCCAGTCACTGTGTGTGTCACTGTCGATCAGGATCCATTCACTGTGTGTGTCTCTGTGGTTCAGGATCCAGTCAGTGTGTGTGTCACTGTGCTCAGGGTCCAGTCACTGTGTGTGTTACTGTGGATCAGGATTCAGTCAATGTGTGTGTCACTGTGGATCAGGATCCAGTTAGTATGTGTGTCACTGTGATCAGGGCAAAATCACTGTGTGTGTCACTGTGATCAGGATCCAGTCACTGTGTGTGTCACTTTGATTAGGGTCCAGTCACTTTGTGTCTCACTGTGATCAGGATCCAGTCACTGTTTGTGTCACTGTGGATCAGGATCCAGTCATTGTGTGTGTCTCTGTGGGTCAGGATCCAGTCAGTGTGTGTGTCACTGTGCTCAGGGTCCAGTCACTGTGTGTGTCACTGCAGATCAGGGTCCAGTCAGTGTGTGTGTCACTGTGATCAGGGTCCAGTCACTGTGTGTGTCACTTTGGATCAGGATACAGTCAGTGTGTCTGTTACTGTCATCAGGATCCAGTCACTTTTTGTGTCACTGTGGATGAGGATCCAGTCAGTGTTTGTGTTACTGTGATCAGGATCCAGTCACTGTGTGTGTCACTGTGGATCAGGATCCAGTCAGTGTGTGTGTTACTGTGATCAGGATCCAGTCAGTCTGTGTGTCACTGTGGATCAGGATCCAGTCAGTGTGTGTGTTACTGTGATCAGGATCCAATCACTGCGTCTCTCACTCTGGATCAGGATCCAGTCAGTGTGTGTGTCACTTTAATCAGGGTACAGTCACTGTGCTTGTCACTGTGATCAGGATACAGTCAGTGTGTGTGTATCACTGTGATCAGGGTCCAATCACTGTGTGTGTCACCGTGATCAGGGTCCAGTCGCTGTGTGTGTTACTGTGAATCAGGATCCAGTCAGTGCGTGTGTTACTGTGATCAGGGTCCAGTCACTGTGTGTGTCACTGTGATCAGCATCCAGTCACTGTGTGTGTCACTGTGATTAGGGTCCAGTCAGTGTGTGTGTCACTGTGGATCAGGATCCAGTCAGCGTGTGTGTCACTGTGAATCAAGGTCCAGTCAGTGTGTGTGTCACTGTGGATCAGGATCCAGTCAGTCTGTGTGTCACTGTGGATCAGGATCCAGTCACTGTGTGTGTCACTGTGGATCAGGATCCAGTCAGTGTGTGTGTCACTGTGAACAGGGTCAAGTCACTGTGTGTGTCACTGTGATCAGTATCCAGTCACTGTGTGTGTCACTGTGGATCAGGGACCAGTCAGTGTGTGCGTCACTTTAATCAGGGTAAAGTCACTGTTCGTGTCACTGTGATCAGGATTCAGTCAGTGTGTGTGTATCACTGTGATCAGGGTCCAATCACTGTGTGTGTCACTGTGATCAGGGTCCAGTCACTGTGTGTGTTACTGTGAATCAGGATCCAGTCATTGTGTGTGTTACAGTGATCAGGGTCCAGTCACTGTGTTTGTCACTGTGATCAGCATCCTGTCACTGTGTGTGTCACTGTGATCAGGGTCCAGTCAGTGTGTGTGTCACTGTGGATCAGGATCCAGTCAGTCTGTTTGTCACTGTGGATCAGGATCCAGTCACTGTGTGTGTCACTGTGGATCAGGATCCAGTTAGTGTGTGTGTCACTGTGAACAGGGTCAAGTCACTGTGTGTGTCACTGTGATCAGTATCCAGTCACTGTGTGTGTCACTGTGATTAGGGTCCAGTCAGTGTGTGTGTCACTGTGATGAGGGTACAGTCAGTGTGTGTGTTACTGTGATCAGGGTCCAGTCACTGTGTGTGTTACTGTGATCAGGGTCCAGTCACTGTGTGTGTCACTGTGGATCAGGATCCAGTCACTGTGTGCATCACTGTGATCAGGATCCAGTCACTGTGTGTGTCACTGTGGATCAGGGACCAGTCAGTGTGTGTGTCACTGTGATCAGGGTCCAGTCACTGTGCGTTTCACTGTGACCATGATCCAGTCAGTGTGTGTGTATCACTGTGATCAGGGTCCAATCACTGTGTGTGTCACTGTGATCAGGGTCCAGTCAGTGTGTGTGTCACTGTGGATCAGGATCCAGTCAGTGTGTGTGTCACTGTGAATCAGGGTCCAGTCAGTGTGCGTGTCACTGTGGATCAGGATCCAGTCAGTCTGTGTGTCACTGTGGATCAGGATTCAGTCAATGTGTGTGTCACAGTGGATCAGGATCCAGTCAGTGTGTGTGTCACTGTGATCAGGGCAAAGTCACTGTGTGTGTCACTGTGATCAGGATCCAGTCACTGTGTGTGTCACTGTGATTAGGGCCCAGTCACTTTGTGTGTCACTGTGATCAGGACCCAGTCACTGTGTGTGTCACTGTCGATCAGGATCCAGTCACTGTGTGTGTCTCTGTGGTTCAGGATCCAGTCAGTGTGTGTGTCACTGTGCTCAGGGTCCAGTCACTGTGTGTGTTACTGCGGATTAGGGTCCAGTCAGTGTGTGTGTCACTGTGGATCAGGATCCAGTCAGTGTGTGTGTCACTGTGAATCAGGGTCCAGTCAGTGTGCGTGTCACTGTGGTTCAGGATCCAGTCAGTCTGTGTGTCACTGTGGATCAGGATTCAGTCAATGTGTGTGTCACTGTGGATCAGGATCCAGTTAGTATGTGTATCACTGTGATCAGGGCAAAATCACTGTGTGTGTCACTGTGATCAGGATCCAGTCACTGTGTGTGTCACTTTGATTTGGGTCCAGTCACTTTGTGTGTCACTGTGACCAGGATCCAGTCACTGTTTGTGTCACTGTGGATCAGGATCCAGTCATTGTGTGTGTCTCTGTGGGTCAGGATCCAGTCAGTGTGTGTGTCACTGTGCTCAGGGTCCAGTCACTGTGTGTGTCACTGCAGATCAGGGTCCAGTCAGTGTGTGTGTCACTGTGATCAGGGTCCAGTCACTGTGTGTGTCACTTTGGATCAGGATACAGTCAGTGTGTGTGTTACTGTCATCAGGATCCAGTCACTTTTTGTGTCACTTTGGATGAGGATCCAGTCAGTGTTTGTGTTACAGTGATCAGGATCCAGTCACTGTGTGTGTCACTGTGGATCAGGATCCAGTCAGTGTGTGTGTTACTGTGATCAGGATCCAGTCAGTCTGTGTGTCACTGTGGATCAGGATCCAGTCAGTGTGTGTGTTACTGTGATCAGGATCCAGTCACTGCGTCTCTCACTCTGGATCAGGATCCAGTCAGTGTGTGTGTCACTGTGATCAGGGTCCAGTCACTGTGTGTGTCACTGTGATCAGGATCCAGTCACTGTGTCTGTCACTGTGATCAGTATCCAGTCACTGTGTGTCACTATGATCAGGGTCCAGTCACTGTGTGTGTCACTGTGATTAGGGTCCAGCCAGTGTGTGTGTCACTGTGATTAGGGTTAGTCACTTTGTGTGTCACTGTGATCGGGATCCAGTCACTGTATGTGTCACTGTGGATCAGGATCCAGTCACTGTGCGTGTCTCTGTGGGTCAGGATCCAGTCAGTGTGTGTGTAACTGTGATCAGGGTCCAGTCACTGTGTGTGTCACTGCGGATCAGGATCCAGTCAGTGTGTGTGTTACTGTGATAAGGATCCAGTCACTGTGTGTGTCAATGAGGATCAGGATCCTGTCAGTGTGTGTGTCACTGTGATCAGGGTCCAGTCAATGTTTGTGTCACTGCGATCAGGATCCAGTCACTGTGTGTGTCACTGTGATCAGGATCCACTCACTGTGTGTGTCACTATGATCAGGGTCCAGTCACCATGTGTGTCACTTTGATTAGGGTCCAGTCAGTGTGTGTGTCACTGTGATTAGGGTCCAGTCACTGTGTGTGTCACTGTGGATCAGGATCCAGTCAGTGTGTGTGTTACTGTCATCAGGATCCAGTCACTGCGTGTGCCACTGTGGATCAGGATCCAGTCAGTGTGTGTGTCACTGTGATCAGGGTCCAGTCAGTGTGTGTGTCACTGTGATCAGGATCCAGTCACTGTGTGTGTCACTGTGATCAGGATCCAGTCAGTGTGTGTGTCACTATGATCAGGGTCCAGTCACCATGTGTGTCACTGTGATTAGGGTCCAGTCAGTGTGTGTGTCACTGTAATTAGGGTCCAGTCACTGTGTGTGTCACTGTGATCAGGATCCAGTCACTGTGTGTGTCACTGTGAATCAGGGTCCAGTCATTGTGCGTGTCACTGTGGATCAGGATCCATTCAGTCTGTGTGTCACTGTGGATCAGGATTCAGTCAATGTGTGTGTCACAGTGGATAAGGATCCAGTCAGTGTGTGTGTCACTGTGATCAGGGCAAAGTCACTGTGTGTGTCACTGTGATCAGGATCCAGTCACTGTGTGTGTCACTGTGATTAGGGCCCAGTCACTTTGTGTGTCACTGTGATCAGGACCCAGTCACTGTGTGTGTCACTGTCGATCAGGATCCAGTCACTGTGTGTGTCTCTGTGGTTCAGGATCCAGTCAGTGTGTGTGTCACTGTGCTCAGGGTCCAGTCACTGTGTGTGTTACTGCGGATCAGGGTCCAGTCAGTGTGTGTGTCACTGTGGATCAGGATCCAGTCAGTGTGTGTGTCACTGTGAATCAGGGTCCAGTCAGTGTGCGTGTCACTGTGGTTCAGGATCCAGTCAGTCTGTGTGTCACTGTGGATCAGGATTCAGTCAATGTGTGTGTCACTGTGGATCAGGATCCAGTTAGTATGTGTGTCACTGTGATCAGGGCAAAATCACTGTGTGTGTCACTGTGATCAGGATCCAGTCACTGTGTGTGTCACTTTGATTAGGGTCCAGTCACTTTGTGTGTCACTGTGATCAGGATCCAGTCACTGTTTGTGTCACTGTGGATCAGGATCCAGTCATTGTGTGTGTCTCTGTGGGTCAGGATCCAGTCAGTGTGTGTGTCACTGTGCTCAGGGTCCAGTCACTGTGTGTGTCACTGCAGATCAGGGTCCAGTCAGTGTGTGTGTCACTGTGATCAGGGTCCAGTCACTGTGTGTGTCACTTTGGATCAGGATACAGTCAGTGTTTGTGTTACTGTGATCAGGATCCAGTCACTGTGTGTGTCACTGTGGATCAGGATCCAGTCAGTGTGTGTGTTACTGAGATCAGGATCCAGTCAGTCTGTGTGTCACTGTGGATCAGGATCCAGTCAGTGTGTGTGTTACTGTGATCAGGATCCAGTCACTGCGTCTCTCACTCTGGATCAGGATCCAGTCACTGTGTGTGTCACTGTGATCGGGATCCAGTCACTGTATGTGTCACTGTGGATCAGGATCCAGTCACTGTGCGTGTCTCTGTGGGTCAGGATCCAGTCAGTGTGTGTGTAACTGTGATCAGGGTCCAGTCACTGTGTGTGTCACTGCGGATCAGGATCCAGTCAGTGTGTGTGTGTTACTGTGATAAGGATCCAGTCACTGTGTGTGTCAATGAGGATCAGGATCCTGTCAGTGTGTGTGTCACTGTGATCAGGGTCCAGTCAGTGTGTGTGTCACTGCGATCAGGAACCAGTCACTGTGTGTGTCACTGTGATCAGGATCCAGTCACTGTGTGTGTCACTATGATCAGGTTCCAATCACCATGTGTGTCACTGTGATTAGGGTCCAGTCAGTGTGTGTGTCACTGTGATTAGGGTCCAGTCACTGTGTGTGTCACTGTGGATAAGGATCCAGTCAGTGTGTGTGTTACTGTGATCAGGATCCAGTCACTGCGTGTGTCACTGTGGATCAGGATCCAGTCAGTGTGTGTGTCACTGTGATCAGGGTCCAGTCAGTGTGTGTGTCACTGTGATCAGGATCCAGTCACTGTGTGTATCACTGTGATCAGGATCCAGTCAGTGTGTGTGTCACTATGATCAGGGTCCAGTCACCATGTGTGTCACTGTGATTAGGGTCCAGTCAGTGTGTGTGTCACTGTAGTTAGGGTCCAGTCACTGTGTGTGTCACTGTGATCAGGATCCAGTCACTGTGTGTGTCACTGTGGATCAGGATCCAGTCACTGTGTGTGTCTCTGTGGGTCAGGATCCAGTCAGTGTGTGTGTCACTGTGATCAGGATACAGTCACTGTGTGTGTCTCTGTGATCAGGGTCCAGTCACAGTGTGTGTCAATGTGAACAGGATCCTGTCACTGTGTGTGTGACTGTGATCAAAATCCAGTCACTGTATGTGTCACTGTGCATCTGGATCCAGTCACTGTGTCTGTCACTGTGGGTCAGGGTCCAGTCACGGTATGTGTCACTGTGATCAGGGTCCAGTCAGTGTGTGTGTCACTGTGATCAGGGACCAGTCAGTGTGTGTGTCACTGTGATCAGGATCCAGTCAGTGTGTGTGTCACTGTGGATCAGGATCCAGTCAGTGTGTGTGTGTCACTGTGGATCAGGATCCAGTCACTGTGTGTGTCACTGTGGATAAGGATCCAGTCACAGTGTGTGTCACTGTGATCAGGATCCAGTCACTGTGTGTGTCACTGTGATCAAGATCCAGTCACTGTGTGTGTCACTGTGGATCAGGATCCTGTCACTGTGTCTGTCACTGTGGGTCAGGGTCCAGTCACTGTAAGTGTCACTGTGATCAGGGTCCAGTCAGTGTGTGTCACTGTGATCAGGGTCCAGGGAATGTGTGTGTCACTGTGATCAGGGTCCAGTCACTGTGTGTGTCACTGTGGATCAGGGTCCAGTCAGTGTGTATGTCACTGTGATCAGGGTCCAGTCACTGTGGATGTCACTGTGATCAGGGTCCAGTCAGTGTGTGTGTCACTGTGATCAGGGTCCAGTCACTGTGTGTGTCACTGTGGATCAGGATCCAGTCAGTGTGTGTGTCACTGTGAATCAGGGTCCAGTCAGTGTGTGTGTCACTGTGAATCAGCGTCCAGTCAGTGTGTGTGTCACTGTGAATCAGCGTCCAGTCAGTGTGTGTGTCACTGTGGATCAGGATTCAGTAAGCCTGTGTGTCACTGTGGATCAGGATCCAGTCACTGTGTGTGTCACTGTGATCAGTGTCCAGTCAGTGTGTGTGTCACTGTGGAGCAGGATCCAGTCAGTGTGTGTGTCACTGTGAATCAGGGTCCAGTCAGTGTGTGTGTCACTGTGGAACAGGATCCAGACAGTCTGTGTGTCATTGTGAACAGTATCCTGTCACTGTGTGTGTCACTGTGATCAAGATCCAGTCAGTGTGTGTGTCACTGTGATCAGGGTCAAGTCACTGTGTGTGTCACTATGATCAGGATCCAGTCACTATGTGTGTCACTGTGATTAGGGTCCAGTCAGTGTGTGTGTCACTGTGATCAGGGTCCAGTCACTGTGTGTGTTACTGTGATCAGGGTCCAGTCACTGTGTGTGTTACTGTGATCAGGGTCCAGTCACTGTGTGTGTGTCACTGTGGATCAGGATCCAGTCACTGTGTGTGTCACTGTGGATCTGGATCCAGTCACAGTGTGTGTCACTGTGAACAGGATCCGGTCACTGTGTGTGTGACTGTGATCAAAATCCAGTCACTGTATGTGTCACTGTGTATCTGGATCCAGTCACTGTGTCTGTCACTGTGAGTAAGGGTCCAGTCACAGTATGTGTCACTGTGATCAGAGTCCAGTCAGTGTGTGTGTCACTGTGATCAGGGTCCAGTCAGTGTGTGTGTCACTGTGATCAAGGTCCAGTCACTGTGTGTGTCACTGTGGATCAGGGTCCGGTCAGTGTGTGCGTCACTGTGATCAGGATCCAGTCAGTGTGTGTGTCACTGTGATCAGGGTGCAGTCACTGTGGGTGTCACTGTGATCAGTGTCCAGTCAGTGTGTGTGTCACTGTGATCAGGGTCCAGTCACAATGTGTGTCACTGTGAATCAGGATCCAATCAGTGTGTGTGTCACTGTGAATCAGGGTCCAATCAGTGAGTGTGTCACTGTGATCAGCGTCCAGTCATTGTGTGTGTCAATGTGGATCAGGATCCAGTCAGTGTGTGTGTCACTGTGAATCAGGGGCCAGTCAGTCTGTGTGTCACTGTGGATCAGGATCCAGTCAGTTTGTGTGTCACTGTGGATCAGGATCCAGTCACTGTGTGTGTCACTGTGGATCAGGATCCAGTCAGTGTGTGTGTCAATGTGATCAGGATCCAGTCAGTGTGTGTGTATCACTGTGATCAGGGTCCAATCACCGAGTGTGTCACTGTAATCAGGGTCCAGTCACTTTGTGTGTGACTGTGAATCAGGATCCAGTCAGTGTGTGTGTTACTGTGATCTGGGTCCAGTTACGGTGTGTGTCACTGTGGATCAGGTTCCAGTCACTGTGTGTGTCACTGTGATCGGGATCCAGTCACTGTATGTGTCACTGTGGATCCGGATCCAGTCACTGTGCGTGTCTCTGTGGGTCAGGATCCAGTCAGTGTGTGTGTAACTGTGATCAGGGTCCAGTCACTGTGTGTGTCACTGCGGATCAGGATCCAGTCAGTGTGTGTGTTACTGTGATAAGGATCCAGTCACTGTGTGTGTCAATGAGGATCAGGATCCTGTCAGTGTGTGTGTCACTGCGATCAGGATCCAGTCACTGTGTGTGTCACTGTGATCAGGATCCAATCACTGTGTGTGTCACTATGATCAGGGTCCAGTCACCATGTGTGTCACTGTGATTAGGGTCCAGTCAGTGTGTGTGTCACTGTGATTAGGGTCCAGTCACTGTGTGTGTCACTGTGGATCAGGATCCAGTCAGTGTGTGTGTTACTGTGATCAGGATCCAGTCACTGCGTGTGTCACTGTGGATCAGGATCCAGTCAGTGTGTGTGTCACTGTGATCTGGGTCCAGTCAGTGTGTGTGTCACTGTGATCAGGATCCAGTCACTGTGTGTGTCACTGTGATCAGGCTCCAGTCAGTGTGTGTGTCACTATGATCAGGGTCCAGTCACCATGTGTGTCACTGTGATTAGGGTCCAGTCAGTGTGTGTGTCACTGTGATTAGGGTCCAGTCACTGTGTGTGTCACTGTGGATCAGGATCCAGTCAGTGTGTGTGTTACTGTGATCAGGATCCAGTCACTGCGTGTGTCACTGTGGATCAGGATCCAGTCAGTGTGTGTGTCACTGTGATCAGGGTCCAGTCAGTGTGTGTGTCACTGTGATCAGGATCCAGTCACTGTGTGTGTCACTGTGATCAGGATCCAGTCAGTGTGTGTGTCACTATGATCAGGTTCCAATCACCATGTGTGTCACTGTGATTAGGGTCCAGTCAGTGTGTGTGTCACTGTGATTAGGGTCCAGTCACTGTGTGTGTCACTGTGATCAGGATCCAGTCACTGTGTGTGTCACTGTGGATCAGGATCCAGTCACTGTGTGTGTCTCTGTGGGTCAGGATCAAGTCAGTGTGTGTGTCACTGTGATCAGGATACAGTCACTGTGTGTGTCTCTGTGATCAGGGTCCAGTCACAGTGTGTGTCAATGTGAACAGGATCCTGTCACTGTGTGTGTGACTGTGATCAAAATCCAGTCACTGTATGTGTCACTGTGCATCTGGATCCAGTCACTGTGTCTGTCACTGTGGGTCAGGGTCCAGTCACGGTATGTGTCACTGTGATCAGGGTCCAGTCAGTGTGTGTGTCACTGTGATCAGGGACCAGTCAGTGTGTGTGTCACTGTGATCAGGATCCAGTCAGTGTGTGTGTCACTGTGGATCAGGATCCAGTCAGTGTGTGTGTGTCACTGTGGATCAGGATCCAGTCACTGTGTGTGTCACTGTGGATAAGGATCCAGTCACAGTGTGTGTCACTGTGATCAGGATCCAGTCACTGTGTGTGTCACTGTAATCAAGATCCAGTCACTGTGTGTGTCACTGTGGATCAGGATCCAGTCACTGTGTCTGTCACTGTGGGTCAGGGTCCAGTCACTGTAAGTGTCACTGTGATCAGGGTCCAGTCAGTGTGTGTCACTGTGATCAGGGTCCAGGGAGTGTGTGTGTCACTGTGATCAGGGTCCAGTCACTGTGTGTGTCACTGTGGATCAGGGTCCAGTCAGTGTGTATGTCACTGTGATCAGGGTCCAGTCACTGTGGATGTCACTGTGATCAGGGTCCAGTCAGTGTGTGTGTCACTGTGATCAGGGTCCAGTCACTTTTTGTGTCACTGTGGATCAGGATCCAGTCAGTGTGTGTGTCACTGTGAATCAGGATGCAGTCAGTGTGTGTGTCACTGTGAATCAGCGTCCAGTCAGTGTGTGTGTCACTGTGGATCAGGATTCAGTAAGCCTGTGTGCCACTGTGGATCAGGATCCAGTCACTGTGTGTGTCACTGTGGATCAGGGTCCAGTCACAGTGTGTTACTGTGATCAGGATCTTGTCCCTGTGTGTATCACTGTGATCAAGATCCAGTCACTGTGTGTGTCACTGTGGATCAGGATCCAGTCACTGTGTGTGTCACTGTGATCAGTGTCCAGTCAGTGTGTGTGTCACTGTGGAGCAGGATCCAGTCAGTGTGTGTGTCACTGTGAATCAGGGTCCAGTCAGTGTGTGTGTCACTGTGGAACAGGATCCAGACAGTCTGTGTGTCATTGTGAACAGTATCCTGTCACTGTGTGTGTCACTGTGATCAAGATCCAGTCAGTGTGTGTGTCACTGTGATCAGGGTCAAGTCACTGTGTGTGTCACTATGATCAGGATCCAGTCACTATGTGTGTCACTGTGATTAGGGTCCAGTCAGTGTGTGTGTCACTGTGATCAGGGTCCAGTCACTGTGTGTGTGTCACTGTGGATCAGGATCCAGTCACTGTGTGTATCACTGTGGATCTGGATCCAGTCACAGTGTGTGTCACTGTGAACAGGATCCTGTCACTGTGTGTGTTACTGTGATCAAAATCCAGTCACTGTATGTGTCACTGTGTATCTGGATCCAGTCACTGTGTCTGTCACTGTGAGTCAGGGTCCAGTCACAGTATGTGTCACTGTGATCAGAGTCCAGTCAGTGTGTGTGTCACTGTGATCAGGGTCCAGTCAGTGTGTGTGTCACTGTGATCAAGGTCCAGTCACTGTGTGTGTCACTGTGGATCAGGGTCCGGTCAGTGTGTGCGTCACTGTGATCAGGATCCAGTCAGTGTGTGTGTCACTGTGATCAGGGTGCAGTCACTGTGGGTGTCACTGTGATCAGTGTCCAGTCAGTGTGTGTGTCACTGTGATCAGGGTCCAGTCACAATGTGTGTCACTGTGGATCAGGATCCAATCAGTGTGTGTGTCACTGTGAATCAGGGTCCAATCAGTGAGTGTGTCACTGTGATCAGCGTCCAGTCATTGTGTGTGTCACTGTGGATCAGGATCCAGTCAGTGTGTGTGTCACTGTGAATCAGGGGCCAGTCAGTCTCTGTGTCACTGTGGATCAGGATCCAGTCAGTTTGTGTGTCACTGTGGATCAGGATCCAGTCACTGTGTGTGTCACTGTGGATCAGGATCCAGTCAGTGTGTGTGTCAATGTGATCAGGATCCAGTCAGTGTGTGTGTATCACTGTGATCAGGGTCCAATCACCGAGTGTGTCACTGTAATCAGGGTCCAGTCACTTTGTGTGTGACTGTGAATCAGGATCCAGTCAGTGTGTGTGTTACTGTGATCAGGGTCCAGTCACGGTGTGTGTCACTGTGGATCAGGTTCCAGTCACTGTGTGTGTCACTGTGATCGGGATCCAGTCACTGTATGTGTCACTGTGGATCCGGATCCAGTCACTGTGCGTGTCTCTGTGGGTCAGGATCCAGTCAGTGTGTGTGTAACTGTGATCAGGGTCCAGTCACTGTGTGTGTCACTGCGGATCAGGATCCAGTCAGTGTGTGTGTTACTGTGATAAGGATCCAGTCACTGTGTGTGTCAATGAGGATCAGGATCCTGTCAGTGTGTGTGTCACTGTGATCAGGGTCCAGTCAGTGTGTGTGTCACTGCGATCAGGATCCAGTCACTGTGTGTGTCACTGTGATCAGGATCCAGTCACTGTGTGTGTCACTATGATCAGGGTCCAGTCACCATGTGTGTCACTGTGATTAGGGTCCAGTCAGTGTGTGTGTCACTGTGATTAGGGTCCAGTCACTGTGTGTGTCACTGTGGATCAGGATCCAGTCAGTGTGTGTGTTACTGTGATCAGGATCCAGTCACTGCGTGTGTCACTGTGGATCAGGATCCAGTCAGTGTGTGTGTCACTGTGATCAGGGTCCAGTCAGTGTGTGTGTCACTGTGATCAGGATCCAGTCACTGTGTGTGTCACTGTGATCAGGATCCAGTCAGTGTGTGTGTCAATATGATCAGGGTCCAGTCACCATGTGTGTCACTGTGATTAGGGTCCTGTCAGTGTGTGTGTCACTGTAATTCAGGTCCAGTCACTGTGTGTGTCACTGTGATCAGGATCCAGTCACTGTGTGTGTCACTGTGGATCAGGATCCAGTCACTGTGTGTGTCTCTGTGGGTCAGGATCCAGTCAGTGTGTGTGTCACTGTGATCAGGATACAGTCACTGTGTGTGTCTCTGTGATCAGGGTCCAGTAACTGTGTGTGTCACTGTGATCCGGATCCAGTCACTGTGTGTGTCACTGTGATCAGGATCCAGTCAGTGTGTGTGTCACTGTGATCAGGGTCCAGTCACTGTGTGTGTTACTGTGATCCGGGTCCAGTCACTGTGTGTGTTACTGTGATCAGGGTCCAGTCACTGTGTGTGTGTCACTGTGTATCAGGATCCAGTCACTGTGTGTGTCACTGTGGATCAGGATCCAGTCACAGTGTGTGTCAATGTGAACAGGATCCTGTCAGTGTGTGTGTGACTGTGATCAAAATCCAGTCACTGTATGTGTCACTGTGCATCTGGATCCAGTCACTGTGTCTGTCACTGTGGGTTAGGGTCCAGTCACGGTATGTGTCACTGTGATCAGGGTCCAGTCAGTGTGTGTGTCACTGTGATCAGGGACCAGTCAGTGTGTGTGTCACTGTGATCAGGATCCAGTCAGTGTGTGTGTCACTGTGGATCAGGATCCAGTCAGTGTGTGTGTGTCACTGTGGATCAGGATCCAGTCACTGTGTGTGTCACTGTGGATAAGGATCCAGTCACAGTGTGTGTCACTGTGATCAGGATCCAGTCACTGTGTGTGTCACTGTGATCAAGATCCAGTCACTGTGTGTGTCACTGTGGATCAGGATCCAGTCACTGTGTCTGTCACTGTGGGTCAGGGTCCAGTCACTGTAAGTGTCCCTGTGATCAGGGTCCAGTCAGTGTGTGTCACTGTGATCAGGGTCCAGGGAGTGTGTGTGTCACTGTGATCAGGGTCCAGTCAGTGTGTGTGTCACTGTGATCAGGGTCCAGTCACTCTGTGTGTCACTGTGGATCAGGATCCAGTCAGTGTGTGTGTCACTGTGAATCAGGGTCCAGTCAGTGTGTGTGTCACTGTGAATCAGCGTCCAGTCAGTGTGTGTGTCACTGTGGATCAGGATTCAGTAAGCCTGTGTGCCACTGTGGATCTGGATCCAGTCACTGTGTGTGTCACTGTGGATCAGGGTCCAGTCACAGTGTGTGTTACTGTGATCAGGATCCTGTCCCTGTGTGTATCACTGTGATCAAGATCCAGTCACTGTGTGTGTCACTGTGGATCAGGATCCAGTCACTGTGTGTGTCACTGTGATCAGTGTCCAGTCAGGGTGTGTGTCACTGTGGAGCAGGATCCAGTCAGTGTGTGTGTCACTGTGAATCAGGGACCAGTCAGTGTGTGTGTCACTGTGGAACAGGATCCAGACAGTCTGTGTGTCATTGTGAACAGTATCCTGTCACTGTGTGTGTCACTGTGATCAAGATCCAGTCAGTGTGTGTGTCACTGTGATCAGGGTCAAGTCACTGTGTGTGTCACTATGATCAGGATCCAGTCACTATGTGTGTCACTGTGATTAGGGTCCAGTCAGTGTGTGTGTCACTGTGATCAGGGTCCAGTCACTGTGTGTGTTACTGTGATCAGGGTCCAGTCACTGTGTGTGTGTCACTGTGGATCAGGATCCAGTCACTGTGTGTGTCACTGTGGATCTGGATCCAGTCACAGTGTGTGTCACTGTGAACAGGATCCGGTCACTGCGTGTGTGACTGTGATCAAAATCCAGTCACTGTATGTGTCACTGTGTATCTGGATCCAGTCACTGTGTCTGTCACTGTGAGTCAGGGTCCAGTCACAGTATGTGTCACTGTGATCAGGGTCCAGTCAGTGTGTGTGTCACTGTGATCAGGGTCCAGTCAGTGTGTGTGTCACTGTGATCAAGGTCCAGTCACTGTGTGTGTCACTGTGGATCAGGGTCCGGTCAGTGTGTGCGTCACTGTGATCAGGATCCAGTCAGTGTGTGTGTCACTGTGATCAGGGTGCAGTCACTGTGGGTGTCACTGTGATCAGTGTCCAGTCAGTGTGTGTGTGACTGTGATCAGGGTCCAGTCACTGTGTGTGTCACTGTGGATCAGGATCCAATCAGTGTGTGTGTCACTGTGAATCAGGGTCCAGTCAGTGAGTGTGTCACTGTGATCAGCGTCCAATCAGTGTGTGTGTCACTGTGAATCAGGGGCCAGTCAGTCTGTGTGTGACTGTGAATCAGGATCCAGTCAGTGTGTGTGTCACTGTGATCAGCATCCAGCCACTGTGTGTGTCACTGTGATCAGGTTCCAGTCAGTGTGTGTGTCACTGTGATCAGGGTCCAGTCAGTGTGTGTGTCACTGCGATCAGGATCCAGTCACTGTGTGTGTCACTGTGATCAGGATCGAGTCACTGTGTGTGTCACTATGATCAGGGTCCAGTCACCATGTGTGCCACTGTGATTAGGGTCCAGTCAGTGTGTGTGTCACTGTGATTAGCGTCCAGTCACTGTGTGTGTCACTGTGGATCAGGATCCAGTCAGTGTGTGTGTTACTGTGATCAGGGTCTAGTCACTGCGTATGTCACTGTTGATCAGGATCCAGTCAGTGTGTGTGTCACTGTGATCAGGGTCCAGTCAGTGTGTGTGTCACTGTGATCAGGATCCAGTCACTGTGTGTGTCACTGTGATCATGATCCAGTCACTGTGTGTGTCACTATGATCAGGGTCCAGTCACCATGTGTGTCACTGTGATTAGGGTCCAGTCAGTGTGTGTGTCACTGTGATTAGGGTCCAGTCACTGTGTGTGTCACTGTGATCAGGATCCAGTCACTGTGTGTGTCACTGTGGATCAGGATCCAGTCACTGTGTGTGTCTCTGTGGGTCAGGATCCAGTCAGTGTGTGTGTCACTGTGATCAGGATACAGTCACTGTGTGTGTCACTGTGATCAGGGTCCAGTCACTGTGTGTGTCACTGTGATCCGGATCCAGTCACTGTGTGTGTCACTGTGATCAGGTTCCAGTCAGTGTGTGTGTCACTGTGATCAGGGTCCAGTCACTGTGTGTGTTACTGTGATCAGGGTCCAGTCACTGTGTGTGTTACTGTGATCAGGGTCCAGTCACTGTGTGTGTGTCACTGTGGATCAGGATCCAGTCACTGTGTGTGTCACTGTGGATCAGGATCCAGTCACAGTGTGTGTCACTGTGAACAGGATCCTGTCACTGTGTGTGTGATTGTGATCAAAATCCAGTCACTGTATGTGTCACTGTGCATCTGGATCCAATCACTGTGTCTGTCACTGTGGGTCAGGGTCCAGTCACGGTATGTGTCACTGTGATCAGGGTCCAGTCAGTGTGTGTGTCACTTTGATCAGGGACCAGTCAGTGTGTGTGTCACTGTGATCAGGATCCAGTCAGTGTGTGTGTCACTGTGGATCCGGATCCAGTCAGTGTGTGTGTGTCACTGTGGATCAGGATCCAGTCACTGTGTGTGTCACTGTGGATAAGGATCCAGTCACAGTGTGTGTCACTGTGATCAGGATCCAGTCACTGTGTGTGTCACTGTGATCAAGATCCAGTCACTGTGTGTGTCACTGTGGATCAGGATCCAGTCACTGTGTCTGTCACTGTGGGTCAGGGTCCAGTCACTGTAAGTGTCCCTGTGATCAGGGTCCAGTCAGTGTGTGTCACTGTGATCAGGGTCCAGGGAGTGTGTGTGTCACTGTGGATCAGGGTCCAGTCAGTGTGTATGTCACTGTGATCAGGGTCCAGTCACTGTGGATATCACTGTGATCAGGGTCCAGTCAGTGTCTGTGTCACTGTGATCAGGGTCCAGTCACTCTGTGTGTCACTGTGGATCAGGATCCAGTCAGTGTGTGTGTCACTGTGAATCAGGGTCCAGTCAGTGTGTGTGTCACTGTGAATCAGCGTCCAGTCAGTGTGTGTGTCACTGTGGATCAGGATTCAGTAAGCCTGTGTGCCACTGTGGATCAGGATCCAGTCACTGTGTGTGTCACTGTGGATCAGGGTCCAGTCACAGTGTGTGTTCCTGTAATCAGGATCCTGTCCCTGTGTGTATCACTGTGATCAAGATCCAGTCACTGTGTGTGTCACTGTGGATCAGGATCCAGTCACTGTGTGTGTCACTGTGATCAGTGTCCAGTCAGTGTGTGTGTCACTGTGGAGCAGGATCCAGTCAGTGTGTGTGTCACTGTGAATCAGGGTCCAGTCAGTGTGTGTGTTACTGTGGAACAGGATCCAGACAGTCTGTGTGTCATTGTGAACAGTATCCTGTCACTGTGTGTGTCACTGTGATCAAGATCCAGTCAGTGTGTGTGTCACTATGACCAGGATCCAGTCACTATGTGTGTCACTGTGATTAGGGTCCAGTCAGTGTGTGTGTCACTGTGATCAGGGTCCAGTCACTGTGTGTGTTACTGTGATCAGGGTCCAGTCACTGTGTGTGTTACTGTGATCAGGGTCCAGTCACTGTGTGTGTGTCTCTGTGGATCAGGATCCAGTCACTGTGTGTGTCACTGTGGATCTGGATCCAGTCACAGTGTGTGTCACTGTGAACAGGATCCGGTCACTGCGTGTGTGACTGTGATCAAAATCCAGTCACTGTATGTGTCACTGTGTATCTGGATCCAGTCACTGTGTCTGTCACTGTGAGTCAGGGTCCAGTCACAGTATGTGTCACTGTGATCAGGGTCCAGTCAGTGTGTGTGTCACTGTGATCAGGGTCCAGTCAGTGTGTGTGTCACTGTGATCAAGGTCCAGTCACTGTGTGTGTCACTGTGGATCAGGGTCCGGTCAGTGTGTGCGTCACTGTGATCAGGATCCAGTCAGTGTGTGTTTCACTGTGATCAGGGTGCAGTCACTGTGGGTGTCACTGTGATCAGTGTCCAGTCAGTGTGTGTGTCACTGTGATCAGGGTGCAGTCACTGTGTGTGTCACTGTGGATCAGGATCCAATCAGTGTGTGTGTCACTGTGAATCAGGGTCCAATCAGTGAGTGTGTCACTGTGATCAGCGTCCAGTCACTGTGTGTGTCACTGTGGATCAGGATCCAGTCAGTGTGTGTGTCACTGTGAATCAGGGGCCAGTCAGTCTGTGTGTGACTGTGAATCAGGATCCAGTCAGTGTGTGTGTTACTGTGATCAGGGTCCAGTCACGGTGTGTGTCACTGTGGATCAGGTTCCAGTCACTGTGTGTGTCACTGTGATCAGCATCCAGTCACTGTGTGTGTCACTGTGATCAGGTTCCAGTCAGTGTGTGTGTCACTGTGATCAGGGTCCAGTCAGTGTGTGTGTCACTGCGATCAGGATCCAGTCACTGTGTGTGTCACTGTGATCAGGATCCAGTCACTGTGTGTGTCACTATGATCAGGGTCCAGTCACCATGTGTGTCACTGTGATTAGGGTCCAGTCAGTGTGTGTGTCACTGTGATTAGGGTCCAGTCACTGTGTGTGTCACTGTTGATCAGGATCCAGTCAGTGTGTGTGTCACTGTGATCAGGGTCCAGTCAGTGTGTGTGTCACTGTGATCAGGATCCAGTCACTGTGTGTGTCACTGTGATCATGATCCAGTCACTGTGTGTGTCACTATGATCAGGGTCCAGTCACCATGTGTGTCACTGTGATTAGGGTCCAGTCAGTGTGTGTGTGTCACTGTGATTAGGGTCCAGTCACTGTGTGTGTCACTGTGATCAGGATCCAGTCACTGTGTGTGTCACTGTGGATCAGGATCCAGTCACTGTGTGTGTCTCTGTGGGTCAGGATCCAGTCAGTGTGTGTGTCACTGTGATCAGGATACAGTCACTGTGTGTGTCACTGTGATCAGGGTCCAGTCACTGTGTGTGTCACTGTGATCCGGATCCAGTCACTGTGTGTGTCACTGTGATCAGGTTCCAGTCAGTGTGTGTGTCACTGTGATCAGGGTCCAGTCACTGTGTGTGTTACTGTGATCAGGGTCCAGTCACTGTGTGTGTTACTGTGATCAGGGTCCAGTCACTGTGTGTGTGTCACTGTGGATGAGGATCCAGTCACTGTGTGTGTCACTGTGGATCAGGATCCAGTCACAGTGTGTGTCACTGTGAACAGGATCCTGTCACTGTGTGTGTGACTGTGATCAAAATCCAGTCACTGTATGTGTCACTGTGGATCTGGATCCAGTCACTGTGTCTGTCACTGTGGGTCAGGGTCCAGTCACAGTATGTGTCACTGTGCTCAGGGTCCAGTCAGTGTGTGTGTCACTGTGATCAGGGTCCAGTCAGTGTGTGTGTCACTGTGATCAAGGTCCAGTCACTGTGGGTGTCACTATGATCAGGTTCCAGTCAGTGTGTGTGTCACTGTGATCAGGGTCCAGTCACTGTGAGTGTCACTGTGGATCAGGATCCAGTCAGTGTGTGTGTCACTGTGAATCAGGGTCCAGTCACTGTGTGTGTCACTGTGGATCAGGGACCAGTCAGTGTGTTTGTCACTTTAATCAGGGTACAGTCACTGTGCGTGTCACTGTGATCAGGATACAGTCAGTGTGTGTGTATCACTTTGATCAGGGTCCAATCACTGTGTGTGTCACTGTGATCAGGGTCCAATCACTGTGTGTGTTACTGTGAATCAGGATCCAGTCAGTGTGTGTGTTACTGTGATCAGGGTCCAGTCACTGTGTGTGTCACTGTGATCAGCATCCAGTCACTGTGTGTGTCACAGTGATCAGGGTCCAGTCAGTGTGTGTGTCACTGTGGATCAGGATCCAGTCAGCATGTGTGTCACTGTGAATCAGGGTCCAGTCAGTGTGTGTGTCACTGTGGATCAGGATCCAGTCAGTCTGTGTGTCACTGTGGATCAGGATCCAGTCACTGTGTGTGTCACTATGGATCAGGATCCAGTCAGTGTGTGTGTCACTGTGAACAGGGTCAAGTCACTGTGTGTGTCACTGTGATCGGTATTCAGTCACTGTGTCTCTCACTGTGATTAGTGTCCAGTCAGTGTGTGTGTCACTGTGATCAGAGTCCAGTCAGTGTGTGTGTCACTGTGATCAGGATCCAGTCACTGTGTGTGTCACTGTGATCAGGATCCAGTCACTGTGTGTGTCACTATGATCAGGGTCCAGTCACCATGTGTGTCACTGTGATTAGGGTCCAGTCAGTGTGTGTGTCACTGTGATTAGGGTCCAGTCACTGTGTGTGTCACTGTGGATCAGGATCCAGTCAGTGTGTGTGTTACTGTGATCAGGATCCAGTCACTGCGTGTGTCACTGTGGATCAGGATCCAGTCAGTGTGTGTGTCACTGTGATCAGGGTCCAGTCAGTGTGTGTGTCACTGTGATCAGGATCCAGTCACTGTGTGTGTCACTGTGATCAGGATCCAGTCAGTGTGTGCGTCACTATGATCAGGGTCCAGTCACCATGTGTGTCACTGTGATTAGGGTCCAGTCAGTGTGTGTGTCACTGTAATTAGGGTCCAGTCACTGTGTGTGTCACTGTGATCAGGATCCAGTCACTGTGTGTGTCACTGTGGATCAGGATCCAGTCACTGTGTGTGTCTCTGTGGGTCAGGATCCAGTCAGTGTGTGTGTCACTGTGATCAGGATACAGTCACTGTGTGTGTCTCTGTGATCAGGGTCCAGTCACTGTGTGTGTCACTGTGATCCGGATCCAGTCACTGTGTGTGTCACTGTGATCAGGATCCAGTCAGTGTGTGTGTCACTGTGATCAGGGTCCAGTCACTGTGTGTGTTACTGTGATCCGGGTCCAGTCACTGTGTGTGTTACTGTGATCAGGGTCCAGTAACTGTGTGTGTGTCACTGTGTATCAGGATCCAGTCACTGTGTGTGTCACTGTTGATCAGGATCCAGTCACAGTGTGTGTCACTGTGAACAGGATCCTGTCACTGTGTGTGTGACTGTGATCAAAATCCAGTCACTGTATGTGTCACTGTGCATCTGGATCCAGTCACTGTGTCTGTCACTGTGGGTCAGGGTCCAGTCACGGTATGTGTCACTGTGATCAGGGTCCAGTCAGTGTGTGTGTCACTGTGATCAGGGACCAGTCAGTGTGTGTGTCACTGTGATCAGGATCCAGTCAGTGTGTGTGTCACTGTGGATCAGGATCCAGTCAGTGTGTGTGTGTCACTGTGGATCAGGATCCAGTCACTGTGTGTGTCACTGTGGATAAGGATCCAGTCACAGTGTGTGTCACTGTGATCAGGATCCAGTCACTGTGTGTGTCACTGTGATCAAGATCCAGTCACTGTGTGTGTCACTGTGGATCAGGATCCAGTCACTGTGTCTGTCACTGTGGGTCAGGGTCCAGTCACTGTAAGTGTCACTGTGATCAGGGTCCAGTCAGTGTGTGTCACTGTGATCAGGGTCCAGGGAGTGTGTGTGTCACTGTGATCAGGGTCCTGTCACTGTGTGTGTCACTGTGGATCAGGGTCCAGTCAGTGTGTATGTCACTGTGATCAGGGTCCAGTCACTGTGGGTGTCACTGTGATCAGGGTCCAGTCAGTGTGTGTGTCACTGTGATCAGGGTCCAGTCACTGTGTGTGTCACTGTGGATCAGGATCCAGTCAGTGTGTGTGTCACTGTGAATCAGGGTCCAGTCAGTGTGTGTGTCACTGTGAATCAGCATCCAGTCAGTGTGTGTGTCACTGTGGATCAGGATTCAGTAAGCCTGTGTGCCACTGTGGATCAGGATCCAGTCACTGTGTGTGTCACTGTGGATCAGGGTCCAGTCACAGTGTGTGTTACTGTGATCAGGATCTTGTCCCTGTGTGTATGACTGTGATCAAGATCCAGTCACTGTGTGTGTCACTGTGGATCAGGATCCAGTCACTGTGTGTGTCATTGTGATCAGTGTCCAGTCAGTGTGTGTGTCACTGTGGAGCAGGATCCAGTCAGTGTGTGTGTCACTGTGAATCAGGGTCCAGTCAGTGTGTGTGTCACTGTGGAACAGGATCCAGACAGTCTGTGTGTCATTGTGAACAGTATCCTGTCACTGTGTGTGTCACTGTTATCAAGATCCCGTCAGTGTGTGTGTCACTGTGATCAGGGTCAAGTCACTGTGTGTGTCACTATGATCAGGATCCAGTCACTATGTGTGTCACTGTGATTAGGGTCCAGTCAGTGTGTGTGTCACTGTGATCAGGGTCCAGTCACTGTGTGTGTTACTGTGATCAGGGTCCAGTCACTGTGTGTGTTACTGTGATCAGGGTCCAGTCACTGTGTGTGTGTCACTGTGGATCAGGATCCAGTCACTGTGTGTGTCACTGTGGATCTGGATCCAGTCACAGTGTGTGTCACTGTGAACAGGATCCGGTCACTGTGTGTGTGACTGTGATCAAAATCCAGTCACTGTATGTGTCACTGTGTATCTGGATCCAGTCACTGTGTCTGTCACTGTGAGTCAGGGTCCAGTCACAGTATGTGTCACTGAGATCAGGGTCCAGTCAGTGTGTGTGTCACTGTGATCAGGGTCCAGTCAGTGTGTGTGTCACTGTGATCAAGGTCCAGTCACTGTGTGTGTCACTGTGGATCAGGGTCCGGTCAGTGTGTGCGTCACTGTGATCAGGAACCAGTCAGTGTGTGTGTCACTGTGATCAGGGTGCAGTCACTGTGGGTGTCACTGTGATCAGTGTCCAGTCATTGTGTGTGTCACTGTGATCAGGGTCCAGTCACTGTGTGTGTCACTGTGGATCAGGATCCAATCAGTGTGTGTGTCACTGTGAATCAGGGTCCAATCAGTGAGTGTGTCACTGTGATCAGCGTCCAGTCACTGTGTGTGTCACTGTGGATCAGGATCCAGTCAGTGTGTGTGTCACTGTGAATGAGGGGCCAGTCAGTCTGTGTGTCACTGTGGATCAGGATCCAGTCAGTTTGTGTGTCACTGTGGATCAGGATCCAGTCACTGTGTGTGTCACTGTGGATCAGGATCCAGTCAGTGTGTGTGTCAATGTGATCAGGATCCAGTCAGTGTGTGTGTATCACTGTGATCAGGGTCCAATCACCGAGTGTGTCACTGTAATCAGGGTCCAGTCACTTTGTGTGTGACTGTGAATCAGGATCCAGTCAGTGTGTGTGTTACTGTGATCAGGGTCCAGTCACGGTGTGTGTCACTGTGGATCAGGTTCCAGTCACTGTGTGTGTCACTGTGATCGGGATCCAGTCACTGTATGTGTCACTGTGGATCAGGATCCAGTCACTGTGCGTGTCTCTGTGGGTCAGGATCCAGTCAGTGTGTGTGTAACTGTGATCAGGGTCCAGTCACTGTGTGTGTCACTGCGGATCAGGATCCAGTCAGTGTGTGTGTTACTGTGATAAGGATCCAGTCACTGTGTGTGTCAATGAGGATCAGGATCCTGTCAGTGTGTGTGTCACTGTGATCAGGGTCCAGTCAGTGTGTGTGTCACTGCGATCAGGATCCAGTCACTGTGTGTGTCACTGTGATCAGGATCCAGTCACTGTGTGTGTCACTATGATCAGGGTCCAGTCACCATGTGTGTCACTGTGATTAGGGTCCAGTCAGTGTGTGTGTCACTGTGATTAGGGTCCAGTCACTGTGTGCGTCACTGTGGATCAGTATCCAGTCAGTGTGTGTGTTACTGTGATCAGGATCCAGTCACTGCGTGTGTCACTGTGGATCAGGATCCAGTCAGTGTGTGTGTCACTGTGATCAGGGTCCAGTCAGTGTGTGTGTCACTGTGATCAGGATCCAGTCACTGTGTGTGTCACTGTGATCAGGATCCAGTCAGTGTGTGTGTCACTATGATCAGGGTCCAGTCACCATGTTTGTCACTGTGATTAGGGTCCAGTCAGTGTGTGTGTCACTGTAATTAGGGTCCAGTCACTGTGTGTGTCACTGTGATCAGGATCCAGTCACTGTGTGTGTCACTGTGGATCAGGATCCAGTCACTGTGTGTGTCTCTGTGGGTCAGGATCCAGTCAGTGTGTGTGTCACTGTGATCAGGATACAGTCACTGTGTGTGTCTCTGTGATCAGGGTCCAGTCACAGAGTGTGTCACTGTGATCCGGATCCAGTCACTGTGTGTGTCACTGTGATCAGGATCCAGTCAGTGTGTGTGTCACTGTGATCAGGGTCCAGTCACTGTGTGTGTTACTGTGATCCGGGTCCAGTCACTGTGTGTGTTACTGTGATCAGGGTCCAGTCACTGTGTGTGTGTCACTGTGGATCAGGATCCAGTCACTGTGTGTGTCACTGTGGATCAGGATCCAGTCACAGTGTGCGTCAATGTGAACAGGATCCTGTCAGTGTGTGTGTGACTGTGATCAAAATCCAGTCACTGTATGTGTCACTGTGCATCTGGATCCAGTCACTGTGTCTGTCACTGTGGGTCAGGGTCCAGTCACGGTATGTGTCACTGTGATCAGGGTCCAGTCAGTGTGTGTGTCACTGTGATCAGGGACCAGTCAGTGTGTGTGTCACTGTGATCAGGATCCAGTCAGTGTGTGTGTCACTGTGGATCAGGATCCAGTCAGTGTGTGTGTGTCACTGTGGATCAGGATCCAGTCACTGTGTGTGTCACTGTGGATAAGGATCCAGTCACAGTGTGTGTCACTGTGATCAGGATCCAGTCACTGTGTGTGTCACTGTGATCAAGATCCAGTCACTGTGTGTGTCACTGTGGATCAGGATCCAGTCACTGTGTCTGTCACTGTGGGTCAGGGTCCAGTCACTGTAAGTGTCACTGTGATCAGGGTCCAGTCAGTGTGTGTCACTGTGATTAGGGTCCAGGGAGTGTGTGTGTCACTGTGATCAGGGTCCAGTCACTGTGTGTGTCACTGTGGATCAGGGTCCAGTCAGTGTGTATGTCACTGTGATCAGGGTCCAGTCACTGTGGATGTCACTGTGATCAGGGTCCAGTCAGTGTGTGTGTCACTGTGATCAGGGTCCAGTCACTGTGTGTGTCACTGTGGATCAGGATCCAGTCAGTGTGTGTGTCACTGTGAATCAGGGTCCAGTCAGTGTGTGTGTCACTGTCAATCAGCGTCCAGTCAGTGTGTGTGTCACTGTGGATCAGGATTCAGTAAGCCTGTGTGCCACTGTGGATCAGGATCCAGTCACTGTGTGTGTCACTGTGGATCAGGGTCCAGTCACAGTGTGTGTTACTGTGATCAGGATCCTGTCCCTGTGTGTATCACTGTGATCAAGATCCAGTCACTGTGTGTGTCACTGTGGATCAGGATCCAGTCACTGTGTGTGTCACTGTGATCAGTGTCCAGTCAGTGTGTGTGTCACTGTGGAGCAGGATCCAGTCAGTGTGTGTGTCACTGTGAATCAGGGACCAGTCAGTGTGTGTGTCACTGTGGAACAGGATCCAGACAGTCTGTGTGTCATTGTGAACAGTATCCTGTCACTGTGTGTGTCACTGTGATCAAGATCCAGTCAGTGTGTGTGTCACTGTGATCAGGGTCAAGTCACTGTGTGTGTCACTATGATCAGGATCCAGTCACTATGTGTGTCACTGTGATTAGGGTCCAGTCAGTGTGTGTGTCACTGTGATCAGGGTCCAGTCACTGTGTGTGTTACTGTGATCAGGGTCCAGTCACTGTGTGTGTTACTGTGATCAGGGTCCAGTCACTGTGTGTGTGTCACTGTGGATCAGGATCCAGTCACTGTGTGTGTCACTGTGGATCTGGATCCAGTCACAGTGTGTGTCACTGTGAACAGGATCCGGTCACTGCGTGTGTGACTGTGATCAAAATCCAGTCACTGCATGTGTCACTGTGTATCTTGATCCAGTCACTGTGTCTGTCACTGTGAGTCAGGGTCCAGTCACAGTATGTGTCACTGTGATCAGGGTCCAGTCAGTGTGTGTGTCACTGTGATCAGGGTCCAGTCAGTGTGTGTGTCACTGTGATCAAGGTCCAGTCACTGTGTGTGTCACTGTGGATCAGGGTCCGGTCAGTGTGTGCGTCACTGTGATCAGGATCCAGTCAGTGTGTGTGTCACTGTGATCAGGGTGCAGTCACTGTGGGTGTCACTGTGATCAGTGTCCAGTCAGTGTGTGTGTCACTGTGATCAGGGTCCAGTCACTGTGTGTGTCACTGTGGATCAGGATCCAATCAGTGTGTGTGTCACTGTGAATCAGGGTCCAATCAGTGAGTGTGTCACTGTGATCAGCGTCCAGTCACTGTGTGTGTCACTGTGGATCAGGATCCAGTCAGTGTGTGTGTCACTGTGAATCAGGGGCCAGTCAGTCTGTGTGTGACTGTGAATCAGGATCCAGTCAGTGTGTGTGTTACTGTGATCAGGGTCCAGTCACGGTGTGTGTCACTGTGGATCCGGTTCCAGTCACTGTGTGTGTCACTGTGATCAGCATCCAGTCACTGTGTGTGTCACTGTGATCAGGTTCCAGTCAGTGTGTGTGTCACTGTGATCAGGGTCCAGTCACTGTGTGTGTCACTGTGATCAGGATCCAGTCACTGTGTGTGTCACTATGATCAGGGTCCAGTCACCATGTGTGTCACTGTGATTAGGGTCCAGTCAGTGTGTGTGTCACTGTGATTAGGGTCCAGTCACTGTGTGTGTCACTGTGGATCAGGATCCAGTCAGTGTGTGTGTTACTGTGATCAGGATCTAGTCACTGCGTATGTCACTGTTGATCAGGATCCAGTCAGTGTGTGTGTCACTGTGATCAGGGTCCAGTCAGTGTGTGTGTCACTGTGATCAGGATCCAGTCACTGTGTGTGTCACTGTGATCATGATCCAGTCACTGTGTGTGTCACTATGATCAGGGTCCAGTCACCATGTGTGTCACTGTGATTAGGGTCCAGTCAGTGTGTGTGTCACTGTGATTAGGGTCCAGTCACTGTGTGTGTCACTGTGATCAGGATCCAGTCACTGTGTGTGTCACTGTGGATCAGGATCCAGTCACTGTGTGTGTCTCTGTGGGTCAGGATCCAGTCAGTGTGTGTGTCACTGTGATCAGGATACAGTCACTGTGTGTGTCACTGTGATCAGGGTCCAGTCACTGTGTGTGTCACTGTGATCCGGATCCAGTCACTGTGTGTGTCACTGTGATCAGGTTCCAGTCAGTGTGTGTGTCACTGTGATCAGGGTCCAGTCACTGTGTGTGTTACTGTGATCAGGGTCCAGTCACTGTGTGTGTTACTGTGATCAGGGTCCAGTCACTGTGTGTGTGTCACTGTGGATCAGGATCCAGTCACTGTGTGTGTCACTGTGGATCAGGATCCAGTCACAGTGTGTGTCACTGTGAACAGGATCCTGTCACTGTGTGTGTGACTGTGATCAAAATCCAGTCACTGTATGTGTCACTGTGCATCTGGATCCAGTCACTGTGTCTGTCACTGTGGGTCAGGGTCCAGTCACGGTATGTGTCACTGTGATCAGGGTCCAGTCAGTGTGTGTGTCACTGTGATCAGGGACCAGTCAGTGTGTGTGTCACTGTGATCAGGATCCAGTCAGTGTGTGTGTGTCACTGTGGATCAGGATCCAGTCACTGTGTGTGTCACTGTGGATAAGGATCCAGTCACAGTGTGTGTCACTGTGATCAGGATCCAGTCACTGTGTGTGTCATGTGATCAAGATCCAGTCACTGTGTGTGTCACTGTGGATCAGGATCCAGTCACTGTGTCTGTCACTGTGGGTCAGGGTCCTGTCACTGTAAGTGTCACTGTGATCAGGGTCCAGTCAGTGTGTGTCACTGTGATCAGGGTCCAGGGAGTGTGTGTGTCACTGTGATCAGGGTCCAGTCACGGTGTGTGTCACTGTGGATCAGGGCCCAGTCAGTGTGTATGTCACTGTGATCAGGGTCCAGTCACTGTGGGTGTCACTGTGATCAGGGTCCAGTCAGTGTGTGTGTCACTGTGATCAGGGCCCAGTCACTCTGTGTGTCACTGTGGATCAGGATCCAGTCAGTGTGTGTGTCACTGTGAATCAGGGTCCAGTCAGTGTGTGTGTCACTGTGAATCAGCGTCCAGTCAGTGTGTGTGTCACTGTGGATCAGGATTCAGTAAGCCTGTGTGCCACGGTGGATCAGGATCCAGTCACTGTGTGTGTCACTGTGGATCAGGGTCCAGTCACAGTGTGTGTTACTGTGATCAGGATCCTGTCCCTGTGTGTATCACTGTGATTAAGATCCAGTCACTGTGTGTGTCACTGTGGATCAGGATCCAGTCACTGTGTGTGTCACTGTGATCAGTGTCCAGTCAGAGTGTGTGTCACTGTGGAGCAGGATCCAGTCAGTGTGTGTGTCACTGTGAATCAGGGTCCAGTCAGTGTGTGTGTTACTGTGGAACAGGATCCAGACAGTCTGTGTGTCATTGTGAACAGTATCCTGTCACTGTGTGTGTCACTGTGATCAAGATCCAGTCAGTGTGTGTGTCACTGTGATCAGGGTCAAGTCACTGTGTGTGTCACTATGATCAGGATCCAGTCACTATGTGTGTCACTGTGATTAGGGTCCAGTCAGTGTGTGTGTCACTGTGATCAGGGTCCAGTCACTGTGTGTGCTACTGTGATCAGGGTCCAGTCACTGTGTGTGTTACTGTGATCAGGGTCCAGTCACTGTGTGTGTGTCACTGTGGATCAGGATCCAGTCACTGTGTGTCTCACTGTGGATCTGGATCCAGTCACAGTGTGTGTCACTGTGAACAGGATCCGGTCACTGCGTGTGTGACTGTGATCAAAATCCAGTCACTGTATGTGTCACTGTGTATCTGGATCCAGTCACTGTGTCTGTCACTGTGAGTCAGGGTCCAGTCACAGTATGTGTCACTGTGATCAGGGTCCAGTCAGTGTGTGTGTCACTGTGATCAGGGTCCAGTCAGTGTGTGTGTCACTGTGATCAAGGTCCAGTCACTGTGTGTGTCACTGTGGATCAGGGTCCGGTCAGTGTGTGCGTCACTGTGATCAGGATCCAGTCAGTGTGTGTGTCACTGTGATCAGGGTGCAGTCACTGTGGGTGTCACTGTGATCAGTGTCCAGTCAGTGTGTGTGTCACTGTGATCAGGGTCCAGTCACTGTGTGTGTCACTGTGGATCAGGATCCAATCAGTGTGTGTGTCACTGTGAATCAGGGTCCAATCAGTGAGTGTGTCACTGTGATCAGCGTCCAGTCACTGTGTGTGTCACTGTGGATCAGGATCCAGTCAGTGTGTGTGTCACTGTGAATCAGGGGCCAGTCAGTCTGTGTGTGACTGTGAATCAGGATCCAGTCAGTGTGTGTGTTACTGTGATCAGGGTCCAGTCACGGTGTGTGTCACTGTGGATCAGGTTCCAGTCACTGTGTGTGTCACTGTGATCAGCATCCAGTCACTGTGTGTGTCACTGTGATCAGGTACCAGTCAGTGTGTGTGTCACTGTGATCAGGGTCCAGTCAGTGTCTGTGTCACTGCGATCAGGATCCAGTCACAGTGTGTGTCACTGTGATCAGGACTCAGTCACTGTGTGTGTCACTATGATCAGGGTCCAGTCATCATGTGTGTCACTGTGATTAGGGTCCAGTCAGTGTGTGTGTCACTGTGATTAGGGTCCAGTCACTGTGTGTGTTACTGTGATCCGGGTCCAGTCACTGTGTGTGTTACTGTGATCAGGGTCCAGTCACTGTGTGTGTGTCACTGTGGATCAGGATCCAGTCACTGTGTGTGTCACTGTGGATCAGGATCCAGTCACAGTGTGCGTCAATGTGAACAGGATCCTGTCAGTGTGTGTGTGACTGTGATCAAAATCCAGTCACTGTATGTGTCACTGTGCATCTGGATCCAGTCACTGTGTCTGTCACTGTGGGTCAGGGTCCAGTCACGGTATGTGTCACTGTGATCAGGGTCCAGTCAGTGTGTGTGTCACTGTGATCAGGGACCAGTCAGTGTGTGTGTCACTGTGATCAGGATCCAGTCAGTGTGTGTGTCACTGTGGATCAGGATCCAGTCAGTGTGTGTGTGTCACTGTGGATCAGGATCCAGTCACTGTGTGTGTCACTGTGGATAAGGATCCAGTCACAGTGTGTGTCACTGTGATCAGGATCCAGTCACTGTGTGTGTCACTGTGATCAAGATCCAGTCACTGTGTGTGTCACTGTGGATCAGGATCCAGTCACTGTGTCTGTCACTGTGGGTCAGGGTCCAGTCACTGTAAGTGTCACTGTGATCAGGGTCCAGTCAGTGTGTGTCACTGTGATTAGGGTCCAGGGAGTGTGTGTGTCAATGTGATCAGGGTCCAGTCACTGTGTGTGTCACTGTGGATCAGGGTCCAGTCAGTGTGTATGTCACTGTGATCAGGGTCCAGTCACTGTGGATGTCACTGTGATCAGGGTCCAGTCAGTGTGTGTGTCACTGTGATCAGGGTCCAGTCACTGTGTGTGTCACTGTGGATCAGGATCCAGTCAGTGTGTGTGTCACTGTGAATCAGGGTCCAGTCAGTGTGTGAGTCACTGTCAATCAGCGTCCAGTCAGTGTGTGTGTCACTGTGGATCAGGATTCAGTAAGCCTGTGTGCCACTGTGGATCAGGATCCAGTCACTGTGTGTGTCACTGTGGATCAGGGTCCAGTCACAGTGTGTGTTACTGTGATCAGGATCCTGTCCCTGTGTGTATCACTGTGATCAAGATCCAGTCACTGTGTGTGTCACTGTGGATCAGGATCCAGTCACTGTGTGTGTCACTGTGATCAGTGTCCAGTCAGTGTGTGTGTCACTGTGGAGCAGGATCCAGTCAGTGTGTGTGTCACTGTGAATCAGGGACCAGTCAGTGTGTGTGTCACTGTGGAACAGGATCCAGACAGTCTGTGTGTCATTGTGAACAGTATCCTGTCACTGTGTGTGTCACTGTGATCAAGATCCAGTCAGTGTGTGTGTCACTGTGATCAGGGTCAAGTCACTGTGTGTGTCACTATGATCAGGATCCAGTCACTATGTGTGTCACTGTGATTAGGGTCCAGTCAGTGTGTGTGTCACTGTGATCAGGGTCCAGTCACTGTGTGTGTTACTGTGATCAGGGTCCAGTCACTGTGTGTGTTACTGTGATCAGGGTCCAGTCACTGTGTGTGTGTCACTGTGGATCAGGATCCAGTCACTGTGTGTGTCACTGTGGATCTGGATCCAGTCACAGTGTGTGTCACTGTGAACAGGATCCGGTCACTGCGTGTGTGACTGTGATCAAAATCCAGTCACTGTATGTGTCACTGTGTATCTGGATCCAGTCACTGTGTCTGTCACTGTGAGTCAGGGGCCAGTCACAGTATGTGTCACTGTGATCAGGGTCCAGTCAGTGTGTGTGTCACTGTGATCAGGGTCCAGTCAGTGTGTGTGTCACTGTGATCAAGGTCCAGTCACTGTGTGTGTCACTGTGGATCAGGGTCCGGTCAGTGTGTGCGTCACTGTGATCAGGATCCAGTCAGTGTGTGTGTCACTGTGATCAGGGTGCAGTCACTGTGGGTGTCACTGTGATCAGTGTCCAGTCAGTGTGTGTGTCACTGTGATCAGGGTCCAGTCACTGTGTGTGTCACTGTGGATCAGGATCCAATCAGTGTGTGTGTCACTGTGATCAGGGTCCAGTCAGTGTGTGTGTCACTGTGATCAAGGTCCAGTCACTGTGTGTGTCACTGTGGATCAGGGTCCGGTCAGTGTGTGCGTCACTGTGAATCAGGATCCAGTCAGTGTGTGTGTTACTGTGATCAGGGTCCAGTCACGGTGTGTGTCACTGTGGATCCGGTTCCAGTCACTGTGTGTGTCACTGTGATCAGCATCCAGTCACTGTGTGTGTCACTGTGATCAGGTTCCAGTCAGTGTGTGTGTCACTGTGATCAGGGTCCAGTCACTGTGTGTGTCACTGTGATCAGGATCCAGTCACTGTGTGTGTCACTATGATCAGGGTCCAGTCACCATGTGTGTCACTGTGATTAGGGTCCAGTCAGTGTGTGTGTCACTGTGATTAGGGTCCAGTCACTGTGTGTGTCACTGTGGATCAGGATCCAGTCAGTGTGTGTGTTACTGTGATCAGGATCTAGTCACTGCGTATGTCACTGTTGATCAGGATCCAGTCAGTGTGTGTGTCACTGTGATCAGGGTCCAGTCAGTGTGTGTGTCACTGTGATCAGGATCCAGTCACTGTGTGTGTCACTGTGATCATGATCCAGTCACTGTGTGTGTCACTATGATCAGGGTCCAGTCACCATGTGTGTCACTGTGATTAGGGTCCAGTCAGTGTGTGTGTCACTGTGATTAGGGTCCAGTCACTGTGTGTGTCACTGTGATCAGGATCCAGTCACTGTGTGTGTCACTGTGGATCAGGATCCAGTCACTGTGTGTGTCTCTGTGGGTCAGGATCCAGTCAGTGTGTGTGTCACTGTGATCAGGATACAGTCACTGTGTGTGTCACTGTGATCAGGGTCCAGTCACTGTGTGTGTCACTGTGATCCGGATCCAGTCACTGTGTGTGTCACTGTGATCAGGTTCCAGTCAGTGTGTGTGTCACTGTGATCAGGGTCCAGTCACTGTGTGTTTTACTGTGATCAGGGTCCAGTCACTGTGTGTGTTACTGTGATCAGGGTCCAGTCACTGTGTGTGTGTCACTGTGGATCAGGATCCAGTCACTGTGTGTGTCACTGTGGATCAGGATCCAGTCACAGTGTGTGTCACTGTGAACAGGATCCTGTCACTGTGTGTGTGACTGTGATCAAAATCCAGTCACTGTATGTGTCACTGTGCATCTGGATCCAGTCACTGTGTCTGTCACTGTGGGTCAGGGTCCAGTCACGGTATGTGTCACTGTGATCAGGGTCCAGTCAGTGTGTGTGTCACTGTGATCAGGGACCAGTCAGTGTGTGTGTCACTGTGATCAGGATCCAGTCAGTGTGTGTGTCACTGTGGATCAGGATCCAGTCAGTGTGTGTGTGTCACTGTGGATCAGGATCCAGTCACTGTGTGTGTCACTGTGGATAAGGATCCAGTCACAGTGTGTGTCACTGTGATCAGGATCCAGTCATTGTGTGTGTCATGTGATCAAGATCCAGTCACTGTGTGTGTCACTGTGGATCAGGATCCAGTCACTGTGTCTGTCACTGTGGGTCAGGGTCCAGTCACTGTAAGTGTCACTGTGATCAGGGTCCAGTCAGTGTGTGTCACTGTGATCAGGGTCCAGGGAGTGTGTGTGTCACTGTGATCAGGGTCCAGTCACTGTGTGTGTCACTGTGGATCAGGGCCCAGTCAGTGTGTATGTCACTGTGATCAGGGTCCAGTCACTGTGGGTGTCACTGTGATCAGGGTCCAGTCAGTGTGTGTGTCACTGTGATCAGGGTCCAGTCACTCTGTGTGTCACTGTGGATCAGGATCCAGTCAGTGTGTGTGTCACTGTGAATCAGGGTCCAGTCAGTGTGTGTGTCACTGTGAATCAGCGTCCAGTCAGTGTGTGTGTCACTTTGGATCAGGATTCAGTAAGCCTGTGTGCCACGGTGGATCAGGATCCAGTCACTGTGTGTGTCACTGTGGATCAGGGTCCAGTCACAGTGTGTGTTACTGTGATCAGGATCCTGTCCCTGTGTGTATCACTGTGATTAAGATCCAGTCACTGTGTGTGTCACTGTGGATCAGGATCCAGTCACTGTGTGTGTCACTGTGATCAGTGTCCAGTCAGAGTGTGTGTCACTGTGGAGCAGGATCCAGTCAGTGTGTGTGTCACTGTGAATCAGGGTCCAGTCAGTGTGTGTGTTACTGTGGAACAGGATCCAGACAGTCTGTGTGTCATTGTGAACAGTATCCTGTCACTGTGTGTGTCACTGTGATCAAGATCCAGTCAGTGTGTGTGTCACTGTGATCAGGGTCAAGTCACTGTGTGTGTCACTATGATCAGGATCCAGTCACTATGTGTGTCACTGTGATTAGGGTCCAGTCAGTGTGTGTGTCACTGTGATCAGGGTCCAGTCACTGTGTGTGCTACTGTGATCAGGGTCCAGTCACTGTGTGTGTTACTGTGATCAGGGTCCAGTCACTGTGTGTGTGTCACTGTGGATCAGGATCCAGTCACTGTGTGTCTCACTGTGGATCTGGATCCAGTCACAGTGTGTGTCACTGTGAACAGGATCCGGTGACTGCGTGTGTGACTGTGATCAAAATCCAGTCACTGTATGTGTCACTGTGTATCTGGATCCAGTCACTGTGTCTGTCACTGTGAGTCAGGGTCCAGTCACAGTATGTGTCACTGTGATCAGGGTCCAGTCAGTGTGTGTGTCACTGTGATCAGGGTCCAGTCAGTGTGTGTGTCACTGTGATCAAGGTCCAGTCACTGTGTGTGTCACTGTGGATCAGGGTCCGGTCAGTGTGTGCGTCACTGTGATCAGGATCCAGTCAGTGTGTGTGTCACTGTGATCAGGGTGCAGTCACTGTGGGTGTCACTGTGATCAGTGTCCAGTCAGTGTGTGTGTCACTGTGATCAGGGTGCAGTCACTGTGTGTGTCACTGTGGATCAGGATCCAATCAGTGTGTGTGTCACTGTGAATCAGGGTCCAATCAGTGAGTGTGTCACTGTGATCAGCGTCCAGTCACTGTGTGTGTCACTGTGGATCAGGATCCAGTCAGTGTGTGTGTCACTGTGAATCAGGGGCCAGTCAGTCTGTGTGTGACTGTGAATCAGGATCCAGTCAGTGTGTGTGTTACTGTGATCAGGGTCCAGTCACGGTGTGTGTCACTGTGGATCAGGTTCCAGTCACTGTGTGTGTCACTGTGATCAGCATCCAGTCACTGTGTGTGTCACTGTGATCAGGTTCCAGTCAGTGTGTGTGTCACTGTGATCAGGGTCCAGTCAGTGTCTGTGTCACTGCGATCAGGATCCAGTCACTGTGTGTGTCACTGTGATCAGGACTCAGTCACTGTGTGTGTCACTATGATCAGGGTCCAGTCACCATGTGTGTCACTGTGATTAGGGTCCAGTCAGTGTGTGTGTCACTGTGATTAGGGTCCAGTCACTGTGTGTGTCACTGTGGATCAGGATCCAGTCAGTGTGTGTGTTACTGTGATCAGGATCTAGTCACTGCGTATGTCACTGTTGATCAGGATCCAGTCACTATGTGTGTCACTGTGATTTGGGTCCAGTCAGTGTGTGTGTCACTGTGATCAGGGTCCAGTCACTGTGTGTGTTACTGTGATCAGGGTCCAGTCACTGTGTGTGTTACTGTGATCAGGGTCCAGTCACTATGTGTGTGTCACTGTGGATCAGGATCCAGTCACTGTGTGTGTCACTGTGGATCTGGATCCAGTCACAGTGTGTGTCACTGTGAACAGGATCCGGTCACTGCGTGTGTGACTGTGATCAAAATCCAGTCACTGTATGTGTCACTGTGTATCTGGATCCAGTCACTGTGTCTGTCACTGTGAGTCAGGGTCCAGTCACAGTATGTGTCACTGTGATCAGGGTCCAGTCAGTGTGTGTGTCACTGTGATCAGGGTCCAGTCAGTGTGTGTGTCACTGTGATCAAGGTCCAGTCACTGTGTGTGTCACTGTGGATCAGGGTCCGGTCAGTGTGTGCGTCACTGTGATCAGGATCCAGTCAGTGTGTGTGTCACTGTGATCAGGGTGCAGTCACTGTGGGTGTCACTGTGATCAGTGTCCAGTCAGTGTGTGTGTCACTGTGATCAGGGTCCAGTCACTGTGTGTGTCACTGTGGATCAGGATCCAATCAGTGTGTGTGTCACTGTGAATCAGGGTCCAATCAGTGAGTGTGTCACTGTGATCAGCGTCCAGTCACTGTGTGTGTCACTGTGGATCAGGATCCAGTCAGTGTGTGTGTCACTGTGAATCAGGGGCCAGTCAGTCTGTGTGTGACTGTGAATCAGGATCCAGTCAGTGTGTGTGTTACTGTGATCAGGGTCCAGTCACGGTGTGTGTCACTGTGGATCAGGTTCCAGTCACTGTGTGTGTCACTGTGATCAGCATCCAGTCACTGTGTGTGTCACTGTGATCAGGTTCCAGTCAGTGTGTGTGTCACTGTGATCAGGGTCCAGTCAGTGTCTGTGTCACTGCGATCAGGATCCAGTCACTGTGTATGTCACTGTGATCAGGACTCAGTCACTGTGTGTGTCACTATGATCAGGGTCCAGTCACCATGTGTGTCACTGTGATTAGGGTCCAGTCAGTGTGTGTGTCACTGTGATTAGGGTCCAGTCACTGTGTGTGTCACTGTGGATCAGGATCCAGTCAGTGTGTGTGTTACTGTGATCAGGATCTAGTCACTGCGTATGTCACTGTTGATCAGGATCCTGTCAGTGTGTGTGTCACTGTGATCAGGGTCCAGTCAGTGTGTGTGTCACTGTGATCAGGATCCAGTCACTGTGTGTGTCACTGTGATCATGATCCAGTCACTGTGTGTGTCACTATGATCAGGGTCCAGTCACCATGTTTGTCACTGTGATTAGGGTCCAGTCAGTGTGTGTGTCACTGTGATTAGGGTCCAGTCACTGTGTGTGTCACTGTGATCAGGATCCAGTCACTGTGTGTGTCACTGTGGATCAGGATCCAGTCACTGTGTGTGTCTCTGTGGGTCAGGATCCAGTCAGTGTGTGTGTCACTGTGATCAGGATACAGTCACTGTGTGTGTCACTGTGATCAGGGTCCAGTCACTGTGTGTGTCACTGTGATCCGGATCCAGTCACTGTGTGTGTCACTGTGATCAGGTTCTAGTCAGTGTGTGTGTCACTGTGATCAGGGTCCAGTCACTGTGTGTGTTACTGTGATCAGGGTCCAGTCACTGTGTGTGTTACTGTGATCAGGGTCCAGTCACTGTGTGTGTGTCACTGTGGATCAGGATCCAGTCACTGTGTGTGTCACTGTGGATCAGGATCCAGTCACAGTGTGTGTCACTGTGAACAGGATCCTGTCACTGTGTGTGTGACTGTGATCAAAATCCAGTCACTGTATGTGTCACTGTGGATCTGGATCCAGTCACTGTGTCTGTCACTGAGGGTCAGGGTCCAGTTACAGTATGTGTCACTGTGATCAGGGTCCAGTCAGTGTGTGTGTCACTGTGATCAGGGTCCAGTCAGTGTGTGTGTCACTGTGATCAAGGTCCAGTCACTGTGGGTGTCACTATGATCAGGTTCCAGTCAGTGTGTGTGTCACTGTGATCAGGGTCCAGTCACTGTGAGTGTCACTGTGGATCAGGATCCAGTCAGTGTGTGTGTCACTGTGAATCAGGGTCCAGTCACTGTGTGTGTCACTGTGTATCAGGGACCAGTCAGTGTGTGTGTCACTTTAATCAGGGTACAGTCACTGTGCGTGTCACTGTGATCAGGATACAGTCAGTGTGTGTGTATCACTTTGATCAGGGTCCAATCACTGTGTGTGTCACTGTGATCAGGGTCCAATCACTGTGTGTGTTACTGTGAATCAGGATCCAGTCAGTGTGTTTGTTACTGTGGATCAGGATCCAGTCACTGTGTGTGTCACAGTGATCAGGGTCCAGTCACTGTGTGTGTCACTGTGATCAGGGTCCAGTCAGTGTGTGTGTCACTGTGGATCAGGATCCAGTCAGCATGTGTGTCACTGTGAATCAGGGTCCAGTCAGTGTGTGTGTCACTGTGGATCAGGATCCAGTCAGTCTGTGTGTCACTGTGGATCAGGATCCAGTCACTGTGTGTGTCACTGTGGATCAGGATCCAGTCAGTGTGTGTGTCACTGTGAACAGGGTCAAGTCACTGTGTGTGTCACTGTGATCGGTATTCAGTCACTGTGTCTGTCACTGTGATTAGTGTCCAGTCACTGTGTGTGTCACTGTGATCAGAGTCCAGTCAGTGTGTGTGTTACTGTGATCAGGGTCCAGTCACTGTGTGTGTTACTGTGATCAGGGTCCAGTCACTGTGTGTGTCACTGTGGATCAGGATCCAGTCATTGTGTGCGTCACTGTGATCAGGATCCAGTCACTGTGTGTGTCACTGTGGATCAGGGACCAGTCAGTGTGTGTGTCACTGTGATCAGGGTCCAGTAACTGTGCGTTTCACTGTGATCAGGATCCAGTCAGTGTGTGTGTATCACTGTGATCAGGGTCCAGTTACTGTGTGTGTCATTGTGATCAGGATCCAGTCAGTTTGTGTGTCACTGTGATCAGGGTCCAGTCACTGTGTGTGTCACTGTGATCAGGATCCAGTCAGTGTGTGTGTTACTGTGATCAGGGTCCAGTAACTGTGTGTGTCACTGTGGATCAGGATCCAGTCACTGTGTGTGTCTCTGTGGGTCAGGATCCAGTCAGTGTGTGTGTCACTGTGAATCAGCGTCCAGTCAGTGTGTGTGTCACTGTGGATCAGGATCCAGTCAGTGTGTGTGTTACTGTGATCAGGATCCAGTCAGTCTGTGTGTCACTGTGGATCAGTATCCAGTTAGTGTGTGTGTTACTGTGATCAGGATCCAGTCACTGCGTGTCTCACTGTGGATCAGGATCCAGTCAGTGTGTGTGTCACTTTGATGAGGGTCGAGTCACTGTGTGTGTCACTGTGATCAGGATCCAGTCACTGTGTGTGTCACTGTGATCAGGATCCAGTCACTGTGTGTGTCACTATGATCAGGGTCCAGTCACTGTGTGTACACTGTGATTAGGGTCCGGCCAGTGTGTGTGTCACTGTGATTAGGGTCCAGTCACTTTGTGTGTCACTGTGATCGGGTTCCAGTCACTGTGTGTGTCACTGTGATCAGGGTCCAGTCACTGTGTGTGTCACTGTGATCAGGGTCCAGTCACTGTGTGTGTCACTGTGATCAGTGTCCAGTCACTGTGTGTGTCACTGTGATCAGGATCCAGTCACTGTGTGTGTCTCTGTGTGTCAGGATCCAGTCAGTGTGTGTGTCACTGTGCTCAGGGTCCAGTCACTGTGTGTGTTACTGCGGATCAGGGTCCAGTCAGTGTGTGTGTCACTGTGGATCTGGATCCAGTCAGTGTGTGTGTCACTGTGAATCAGGGTCCAGTCAGTGTGCGTGTCACTGTGGTTCAGGATCCAGTCAGTCTGTGTGTCACTGTGGATCAGGATTCAGTCAATGTGTGTGTCACTGTGGATCAGGATCCAGTTAGTGTGTGTGTCACTGTGATCAGGGCAAAATCACTGTGTGTGTCACTTAGATCAGGATCCAGTCACTGTGTGTGTCACTGTGATTAGGGTCCAGTCACTTTGTGTGTCACTGTGATCAGGATCCAGTCACTGTGTGTGTCACTTTGGAATAGGATACAGTCAGTATGTGTGTTACTGTGATCAGGATCCAGTCACTGTGCGTGTCACTGTGGATCAGGATCAATTCAGTGGGTGTGTTACTGTGATCAGGATCCAGTAACTGTGTGTGTCACTGTGGATCAGGATCCATTCAGTGTGTGTGTTACTGTGATCAGGATCCAGTCAGTCTGTGTGTCACTGTGGATCAGTATCCAGTTAGTGTGTGTGTTACTGTGATCAGGATCCAGTCACTGCGTGTCTCACTGTGGATCAGGATCCAGTCAGTGTGTGTGTCACTTTGATCAGGGTCCAGTCACTGTGTGTGTCACTGTGATCAGGATCCAGTCACTGTGTGTGTCACTGTGATCCGGATCCAGTCACTGTGTCTGTCACTATGATCAGGGTCCAGTCACTGTGTGTACACTGTGATTAGGGTCCGGCCAGTGTGTGTGTCACTGTGATTAGGGTCCAGTCACTTTGTGTGTCACTGTGATCGGGTTCCAGTCACTGTGTGTGTCACTGTGATCAGGGTCCAGTCACTGTGTGTGTCACAGTGATCAGGGTCCAGTCACTGTGTGTGTCACTGTGATCAGAGTCCAGTCACTGTGTGTGTCACTGTGATCAGGATCCAGTCACTGTGTGTGTCTCTGTGGGTCAGGATCCAGTCAGTGTGTGTGTCACTGTGCTCGGGGTCCAGTCACTGTGTGTGTCACTGCGGATCAGGGTCCAGTCAGTGTGTGTGTCACTGTGATCATGGTCCAGTCACTGTGTGTGTCACTTTGGATCAGGATACACTCAGTGTGTGTGTTACTGTGATCAGGATCCAGTCACTTTTTGTGTCACTGTGGATCAGGATCCAGTCAGTGTGTGTGTTACTGTGATCAGGATCCAGTCACTGTGTGTGTCACTGTGGATCAGGATCCAGTCAGTGTGTGTGTTACTGTGATCAGGATCCAGTCAGTCTGTGTGTCACTGTGGATCAGGATCCAGTCAGTGTGTGTGTGTTACGGTGATCAGGATCCAGTCACTGCGTCTCTCACTCTGGAGCAGGATCCAGTCAGTGTGTGTGTCACTGTGATCAGGGTCCAGTCACTGTGTGTGTCACTGTGATCAGGATCCAGTTACTGTGTGTGTCACTGTGATCAGTATCCTGTCACTGTGTGTCACTATGATCAGGGTCCAGTCACTGTGTGTGTCACTGTGATTAGGGTCCAGCCAGTGTGTGTGTCACTGTGATTAGGGTCCAGTCACTTTGTGTGTCACTGTGATCGGGATCCAGTCACTGTGTGTGTCACTGTGGATCAGGATGCAGTCACTGTGTGTGTCTCTGTGGGTCAGGATCCAGTCAGTGTGTGTGTCACTGTGATCAGGGTCCAGTCACTGTGTGTGTCACTGCGGATCAGGATCCAGTCAGTCTGTGTGTTACTGTGATCAGGATCCAGTCACTGTGTGTGTCACTGTGGATCAGCATCCAGTCAGTGTGTGTGTCACTGTGATCAGGGTCCAGTCAGTGTGTGTGTCACTGTGATCAGGATCCAGTCACTGTGTGTGTCACTGTGATCAGGATCCAGTCACTGTGTGTGTCACTATGATCAGGGTCCAGTCACTGTGTGTGTCACTGTGATTAGGGTCCAGTCAGTGTGTGTGTCACTGTGATTAGGGTACAGTCACTGTGTGTGTCACTGTGGATCAGGATCCAGTCAGTGTGTGTGTTACTGTGATCAGGATCCAATCACTGCATGTGTCACTGTGGATCAGGATCCAGTCAGAGTGTGTGTCACTGTGATCAGGGTCCAGTCAGTGTGTGTGTCACTGTGATCAGGATCCAGTCACTGTGTGTGTCACTGTGATCCGGATCCAGTCACTGTGTGTGTCACTATGATCAGGGTCCAGTCACCATGTGTGTCACTGTGATTAGGGTCCAGTCAGTGTGTGTGTCACTGTGATTAGGGTCCAGTCACTGTGTGTGTCACTGTGATCAGGATCCAGTCACTGTGTGTGTCACTGTGGATCAGGATCCAGTCACTGTGTGTGTCTCTGTGGGTCAGGATCCAGTCAGTGTGTGTGTCACTGTGATCAGGATACAGTCACTGTGTGTGTCACTGTGTTCAGGGTCCAAACAGTGTATGTGTGACTGTGATCCGGATCCAGTCACTGTGTGTGTCACTGTGATCAGGGTCCAGTCACTGTGATCAAGTTCAAGTCTCTGTGATCAGGGTCCAGTCACTGTGTGTGCTACTGTGGATCAGGATCCAGTCACTGTGTGTGTCACTGTGATCAGGATCCAAACAGTGTATGTGTGACTGTGATCAGGGTCCAGTCGCTGTGTGTGTCACTGTGATCAGTGTCCAGTTACTGTGTGTGTCACTGTGATCAGGATCCAGTCACTGTGTGTGTCACTATGATCAGGGTCCAGTCACTGTGTGTGTCACTATGATTAGGGTCCAGTCAGTGTGTGTGTCACTGTGATTAGGGTACATTCACTGTGTGTGTCACTGTGGATCAGGATCCAATCAGTGTGTGTGTTACTGTGATCAGGATCCAGTCACTGCGTGTGTCACTGTGGATCAGGATCCAGTCAGTGTGTGTGTCACTGTGATCAGGGTCCAGTCAGAGTGTGTGTCACTGTTATTAGGATACAGTCACTGTGTGTGTCACTGTGATCCGGATCCAGTCACTGTGTGTGTCACTATGATCAGGGTCCTGTCACCATGTGTGTCACTGTGATTAGGGTCCAGTCAGTGTGTGTGTCACTGTGATTAGGGTCCAGTCACTGTGTGTGTCACTGTGATCAGGATCCAGTCACTGTGTGTGTCACTGTGGATCAGTATCCAGTCACTGTGTGTGTCTCTGTGGGTCAGGATCCAGTCAGTGTGTGTGTCACTGTGATCAGGATACAGTCACTGTGTGTGTCACTGTGATCAGGGTCCAGTCACTGTGTGTGTCACTGTGATCCGGATCCAGTCACTGTGTGTGTCACTGTGATCAGGGTCCAGTCACTGTGATCAAGTTCAAGTCTCTGTGATCAGGGTCCAGTCACTGTGTGTGTCACTGTGGATCAGGATCCAGTCACTGTGTGTGTCACTGTGATCAGGATCCAATCAGTGTATGTGTCACTGTGATCAGGGTCCAGTCGCTGTGTGTGTCACTGTGATTAGTGTCCAGTTACTGTGTGTGTCAATGTGATCAGGATCCAGTCAGTTTGTGTGTCACTGTGATCAGGGTCCAGTCACTGTGTGTGTCACTGTGATCAGGATCCAGTCAGTGTGTCTGTTACTGTGATCAGGGTCCAGTAACTGTGTGTCTCACTGTGGATCAGGATCCAGTCACTGTGTGTGTCACTGCAGATCAGGGTCCAGTCAGTGTGTGTGTCACTGTGATCAGGATCCAGTCACTGTGTGTGTCACTGTGGATAAGGATCCAGTCAGTGTGTGTGTTACTGTGATCAGGATCCAGTCACTGTGTGTGTCACTGTGGATCAGGATCCAGTCAGTGTGTGTGTTACTGTGATCAGGATCCAATCAGTCTGTGTGTCATTGTGGATCAGGATCCAGTTAGTGTGTCTGTTACTGTGATCAGGATCCAGTCACTGCGTGTCTCAATGTGGATCAGGATTCCGTCAGTATGTGTGTCACTGTGATCAGGGTCCAGTCACTGTGTGTGTCACTGTGATCAGGATCCAGTCACTGTGCGTGTCACTGTGATCAGGATCCAGTCACTGTGTGTGTCACTATGATCAGGGTCCAGTCACTGTGTGTACACTTTGATTAGGGTCCGGCCAGTGTGTGTGTCACTGTGATTAGGGTCCAGTCACTTTGTGTGTCACTGTGATCGGGTTCCAGTCACTGTGTGTGTCACTGTGATCAGGATCCAGTCACTGTGCGTGTCACTGTGATCAGGGTCCAGTCACTGTGTGTATCACTGTGATCAGTGTCTAGTCACTGTGTGTGTCACTGCAGATCAGGCTCCAGTCAGTGTGTGTGTCACTGTGACGAGGGTCCAGTCACTGTGTGTGTCACTTTGGATCAGGATACAGTCAGTGTGTGTGTTACTGTGATCAGGATCCAGTCACTTTTTGTGTCACTGTGGATCAGGATCCAGTCAGTGTGTGTGTTACTGTGATCAGGATCCAGTCACTGTGTGTGTCACTGTGGATCAGGATCCAGTCAGTGTGTGTGTTACTGTGATCAGGATCCAGTCAGTCTGTGTGTCACTGTGGATCAGGATCCAGTCAGTGTGTGTGTGTTACTGTGATCAGGATCCAGTCACTGCGTCTCTCACTCTGGACCAGGATCCAGTCAGTGTGTGTGTCAATGTGATCAGGGTCCAGTCAGTGTGTGCGTCACTGTGATCAGGATCCAGTCACTGTGTGTGTCACTATGATCAGTATCCAGTCACTGTGTGTCACTATGATCAGGGTCCATTCACTGTGTGTGTCACTGTGATTAGGGTCCAGCCAGTGTGTGTGTCACTGTGATTAGGGTCCAGTCACTTTGTGTGTCACTGTGATCGCGATCCAGTCACTGTGTGTGTCACTGTGGATCAGGATCCAGTCACTGTGTGTGTCTCTGTGGGTCAGGATCCAGTCAGTGTGTGTGTCACTGCGGATCAGGATCCAGTCAGTGTGTGTGTTACTGTGATCAGGATCCAGTCACTGTGTGTGTCACTATGATCAGGGTCCAGTCACCATGTGTGTCACTGTGGATCAGGATCCAGTCAGTGTGTGTGTCACTGTGATCAGGGCCCAGTCAGTGTGTGTGTCACTGTGATCAGGATACAGTCACTGTGTGTGTCACTGTGGATCAGGATCCAGTCACTGTGTGTATCTCTGTGGGTCAGGATCCAGTCAGTGTGTGTGTCACTGTGATCAGGGTCCAGTCACTGTGTGTGTCACTGCGGATCAGGATCCAGTCATTCTGTGTGTTACTGTGATCAGGATCCAGTCACTGTGTGTGTCACTGTGGATCAGGATCCAGTCAGTGTGTGTGTCAGTGTGATCAGGGCCCAGTCAGTGTGTGTGTCACTGTGATCAGGATCCAGTCACTGTGTGTGTCACTGTGATCAGGATCCTGTCACTGTGTGTGTCACTATGATCAGGGTCCAGTCACTGTGTGTGTCACAGTGATTAGGGTCCAGTCAGTGTGTGTGTCACTGTGATTAGGGTACAGTCACTGTGTGTGTCACTGTGGATCAGGATCCAGTCAGTGTGTGTGTTACTGTGATCAGGATCCAGTCACTGCGTGTGTCACTGTGGATCAGGATCCAGTCAGTGTGTGTGTAACTGTGATCAGGGTCCAGTCAGTGTGTGTGTCACTGTGATCAGGATCCAGTCACTGTGTGTGTCACTGTGATCCGCATCCAGTCACTGTGTGTGTCACTATGATCAGGGTCCAGTCACCATGTGTGTCACTGTGTTTAGGGTCCATCAGTGTGTGTGTCACTGTGATTAGGGTCCAGTCAGTGTGTGTGTTACTGTGATCAGGATCCAGTCACTGTGTGTGTCACTGTGGATCAGGATCCAGTCAGTGTGTGTGTTACTGTGATCAGGATCCAGTCAGTCTGTGTGTCACTGTGGATCAGGATCCAGTCAGTGTGTGTGTGTTACTGTGATCAGGATCCAGTCACTGCGTCTCTCACTCTGGACCAGGATCCAGTCACTGTGTGTGTCACTGTGATCAGGGTCCAGTCACTGTGTGTGTCACTGTGATCAGGATCCAGTCACTGTGTGTGTCTCTGTGATCAGGATCCAGTCACTGTGTGTGTCACTGTGATCAGTGTCCAGTTACTGTGTGTGTCAATGTGATCAGGATCCAGTCAGTTTGTGAGTCACTGCGATCAGGGTCCAGTCACTGTGTGTGTCACTGTGATCAGGATCCAGTCAGTGTGTCTGTTACTGTGATCAGGGTCCAGTAACTGTGTGTCTCACTGTGGATCAGGATCCAGTCACTGTGTGTGTCTCTGTGGGTCAGGATCCAGTCAGTGTGTGTGTCACTGTGATCAGGGTCCAGTCACTGTGTGTGTCACTGCGGATCAGGGTCCAGTCAGTGTGTGTGTCACTGTGATCAGGATCCAGTCACTGTGTGTGTCACTGTGGATAAGGATCCAGTCAGTGTGTGTGTTACTGTGATCAGGATCCAGTCACTGTGTGTGTCACTGTGGATCAGGATCCAGTCAGTGTGTGTGTTACTGTGATCAGAATCCAGTCAGTCTGTGTGTCATTGTGGATCAGGATCCAGTTAGTGTGTGTGTTACTGTGATCAGTATCCAGTCACTGCGTGTCTCACTGTGGATCAGGATCCAGTCAGTGTGTGTGTCACTGTGATCAGGGTCCAGTCACTGTGTGTGTCACTGTGATCAGGATCCAGTCACTGTGTGTGTCACTGTGATCAGGATCCAGTCACTGTGTGTGTCACTATGATCAGGGTCCAGTCACTGTTTGTACACTGTGATTAGGGTCCGGCCAGTGTGTGTGTCACTGCGATTAGGGTCCAGTCACTTTGTGTGTCACTGTGATCGGGTTCCAGTCACTGTGTGTGTCACTGTGATCAGGATCCAGTCACTGTGCGTGTCACTGTGATCAGGGTCCAGTCACTGTGTGTGTCACTGTGATCAATGTCCAGTCACTGTGTGTGTCACTGCAGATCAGGCTCCAGTCAGTGTGTGTGTCACTGTGACGAGGGTCCAGTCACTGTGTGTGTCACTTTGGATCAGGATACAGTCAGTGTGTGTGTTACTGTGATCAGGATCCAGTCACTTTTTGTGTCACTGTGGATCAGGATCCAGTCAGTGTGTGTGTTACTGTGATCAGGATCCAGTCACTGCGTGTGTCACTCTGGATCAGGATCCAGTCAGAGTGTGTGTCACTGTGATCAGGGTCCAGTCAGTGCGTGTGTCACTGTGCTCAGGATCCAGTCACTGTGTGTGTCACTGTGATCCGGATCCAGTCACTGTGTGTGTCACTATGATCAGGGTCCAGTCACCATGTGTGTCACTGTGATTAGGGTCCAGTCAGTGTGTGTGTTACTGTGATCAGGATCCAGTGAGTCTGTGTGTCACTGTGGATCAGGATCCAGTCAGTGTGTGTGTGTTACTGTGATCAGGATCCAGTCACTGCGTCTCTCACTCTGGACCAGGATCCAGTCAGTGTGTGTGTCACTGTGATCAGGGTCCAGTCACTGTGTGTGTCACTGTGATCAGGATCCAGTCACTGTGTGTGTCACTGTGATCAGTATCCAGTCACTGTGTGTCACTATGATCAGGGTCCAGTCACTGTGTGTGTCACTGTGATTAGGGTCCAGCCAGTGTGTGTGTCACTGTGATTAGGGTCCAGTCACTTTGTGTGTCACTGTGATCGCGATCCAGTCACTGTGTGTGTCACTGTGGATCAGGATCCAGTCACTGTGTGTGTCTCTGTGGGTCAGGATCCAGTCAGTGTGTGTGTCACTGTGATCAGGGTCCAGTCACTGTGTGTGTCACTGCGGATCAGGATCCTGTCAGTGTGTGTGTTACTGTGATCAGGATCCAGTCACTGTGTGTGTCACTGTGGATCAGGATCCAGTCACTGTGTGTGTCACTGTGATCAGGATCCAGTCACTGTGTGTGTCACTATGATCAGGGTCCAGTCACCATGTGTGTCACTGTGATTAGGGTACAGTCAGTGTGTGTGTCACTGTGATTAGGGTCCAGTCACTGTGTGTGTCACTGTGGATCAGGATCCAGTCAGTGTGTGTGTTACTGTGATCAGGATCCAGTCCCTGCGTGTGTCACTGTGGATCAGGATCCAGTCAGTGTGTGTGTCACTGTGATCAGGGCCCAGTCAGTGTGTGTGTCACTGTGATCAGGATACAGTCACTGTGTGTGTCACTGTGAATCAGGACCCAGTCACTGTGTGTATCTCTGTCGGACAGGATCCAGTCAGTGTGTGTGTCACTGTGATCAGGGTCCAGTCACTGTGTGTGTCACTGCGGATCAGGATCCAGTCATTCTGTGTGTTACTATGATCAGGATCCAGTCACTGTGTGTGTCACTGTGGATCAGGATCCAGTCAGTGTGTGTGTTACTGTGATCAGGATCCAGTCACTGTGTGTGTCACTGTGGATCAGGATCCAGTCACTGTGTGTGTTACTGTGATCAGGATCCAATCAGTCTGCGTGTCATTGTGGATCAGGATCCAGTTAGTATGTCTGTTACTGTGATCAGGATCCAGTCACTGCGTGTCTCAATGTGGATCAGGATTCCGTCAGTGTGTGTGTCACTGTGATCAGGGTCCAGTCACTGTGTGTGTCACTGTGATCAGGATCCAGTAACTGTGCGTGTCACTGTGATCAGGATCCAGTCACTGTGTGTGTCACTATGATCAGGGTCCAGTCACTGTGTGTACACTGTGATTAGGGTCCGGCCAGTGTGTGTGTCACTGTGATTAGGGTCCAGTCACTTTGTGTGTCACTGTGATCGGGTTCCAGTCACTGTGTGTGTCACTGTGATCAGGATCCAGTCACTGTGCGTGTCACTGTGATCAGGGTCCAGTCACTGTGTGTGTCACTGTGATCAGTGTCTAGTCACTGTGTGTGTCACTGCAGATCAGGCTCCAGTCAGTGTGTGTGTCACTGTGACGAGGGTCCAGTCACTGTGTGTGTCACTTTGGATCAGGATACAGTCAGTGTGTGTGTTACTGTGATCAGGATCCAGTCACTTTTTGTGTCACTGTGGATCAGGATCCAGTCAGTGTGTGTGTTACTGTGATCAGGATCCAGTCACTGTGTGTGTCACTGTGGATCAGGATCCAGTCAGTGTGTGTGTTACTGTGATCAGGATCCAGTCAGTCTGTGTGTCACTGTGGATCAGGATCCAGTCAGTGTGTGTGTGTTACTGTGATCAGGATCCAGTCACTGCGTCTCTCACTCTGGACCAGGATCCAGTCAGTGTGTGTGTCACTGTGATCAGGGTCCAGTCACTGTGTGTGTCACTGTGATCAGGATCCAGTCACTGTGTTTGTCACTGTGATCAGTATCCAGTCACTGTGTGTCACTATGATCAGGGTCCATTCACTGTGTGTGTCACTGTGATTAGGGTCCAGCCAGTGTGTGTGTCACTGTGATTAGGGTCCAGTCACTTTGTGTGTCACTGTGATCGCGATCCAGTCACTGTGTGTGTCACTGTGGATCAGGATCCAGTCACTGTGTGTGTCTCTGTGGGTCAGGATCCAGTCAGTGTGTGTGTCACTGTGATCAGGGTCCAGTCACTGTGTGTGTCACTGCGGATCAGGATCCAGTCAGTGTGTGTGTTACTGTGATCAGGATCCAGTCACTGTGTGTGTCACTATGATCAGGGTCCAGTCACCATGTTTGTCACTGTGATTAGGGTCCAGTCACTGTGTGTGTCACTGTGGATCAGGATCCAGTCAGTGTGTGTGTTACTGTGATCAGTATCCAGTCCCTGCATGTGTCACTGTGGATCAGGATCCAGTCAGTGTGTGTGTCACTGTGATCAGGGCCCAGTCAGTGTGTGTGTCACTGTGATCAGGATACAGTCACTGTGTGTGTCACTGTGGATCAGGATCCAGTCACTGTGTGTATCTCTGTGGGTCAGGATCCAGTCAGTGTGTGTGTCACTGTGATCAGGGTCCAGTCACTGTGTGTGTCACTGCGGATCAGGATCCAGTCATTCTGTGTGTTACTGTGATCAGGATCCAGTCACTGTGTGTGTCACTGTGGATCAGGATCCAGTCAGTGTGTGTGTCAGTGTGATCAGGGCCCAGTCAGTGTGTTTGTCACTGTGATCAGGATCCAGTCACTGTGTGTGTCACTTTGATCAGGATCCTGTGACTGTGTGTGTCACTATGATCAGGGTCCAGTCACTGTGTCTGTCACAGTGATTAGGGTCCAGTCAGTGTGTGTGTCACTGTGATTAGGGTACAGTCACTGTGTGTGTCACTGTGGATCAGGATCCAGTCAGTGTGTGTGTTACTGTGATCAGGATCCAGTCACTGCGTGTGTCACTGTGGATCAGGATCCAGTCAGTGTGTGTGTCACTGTGATCAGGGTCCAGTCAGTGTGTGTGTCACTGTGATCAGGATCCAGTCACTGTGTGTGTCACTGTGATCTGCATCCAGTCACTGTGTGTGTCACTATGATCAGGGTCCAGTCACCATGTGTGTCACTGTGTTTAGGGTCCATCAGTGTGTGTGTCACTGTGATTAGGGTCCAGTCAGTGTGTGTGTTACTGTGATCAGGATCCAGTCACTGTGTGTGTCACTGTGGATCAGGATCCAGTCAGTGTGTGTGTTACTGTGATCAGGATCCAGTCAGTCTGTGTGTCACCGTGGATCAGGATCCAGTCAGTGTGTGTGTGTTACTGTGATCAGGATCCAGTCACTGCGTCTCTCACTCTGGACCAGGATCCAGTCACTGTGTGTGTCACTGTGATCAGGGTCCAGTCACTGTGTGTGTCACTGTGATCAGGATCCAGTCACTGTGTGTGTCACTGTGATCAGGATCCAGTCACTGTGTGTGTCACTGTGATCAGTGTCCAGTTACTGTGTGTGTCAATGTGATCAGGATCCAGTCAGTTTGTGTGTCACTGTGATCAGGGTCCTGTCACTGTGTGTGTCACTGTGATCAGGATCCAGTCAGTGTGTCTGTTACTGTGATCAGGGTCCAGTAACTGTGTGTCTCACTGTGGATCAGGATCCAGTCACTGTGTGTGTCTCTGTGGGTCAGGATCCAGTCAGTGTGTGTGTCACTGTGATCAGGGTCCAGTCACTGTGTGTGTCACAGCGGATCAGGTCCAGTCAGTGTGTGTGTCACTGTGATCAGGATCCAGTCACTGTGTGTGTCACTGTGGATAAGGATCCAGTCAGTGTGTGTGTTACTGTGATCAGGATCCAGTCACTGTGTGTGTCACTGTGGATCAGGATCCAGTCAGTGTGTGTGTTACTTTGATCAGGATCCAGTCAGTCTGTGTGTCATTGTGGATCAGGATCCAGTTAGTGTGTGTGTTACTGTGATCAGTATCCAGTCACTGCGTGTCCCACTGTGGATCAGGATCCAGTCAGTGTGTGTGTCACTGTGATCAGGGTCCAGTCACTGTGTGTGTCACTGTGATCAGGATCCAGTCACTGTGTGTGTCACTGTGATCAGGATCCAGTCACTGTGTGTGTCACTATGATCAGGGTCCAGTCACTGTGTGTACACTGTGATTAGGGTCCGGCCAGTGTGTGTGTCACTGTGATTAGGGTCCAGTCACTTTGTGTGTCACTGTGATCGGGTTCCAGTCACTGTGTGTGTCACTTTGATCAGGATCCAGTCACTGTGCGTGTCACTGTGATCAGGGTCCAGTCACTGTGTGTGTCACTGTGATCAATGTCCAGTCACTGTGTGTGTCACTGCAGATCAGGCTCCAGTCAGTGTGTGTGTCACTGTGACGAGGGTCCAGTCACTGTGTGTGTCACTTTGGATCAGGATACAGTCAGTGTGTGTGTTACTGTGATCATGATCCAGTCACTTTTTGTGTCACTGTGGATCAGGATCCAGTCAGTGTGTGTGTTACTGTGATCAGGATCCAGTCACTGTGTGTGTCACTGTGGATCAGGATCCAGTCAGTGTGTGTGTTACTGTGATCAGGATCCAGTCAGTCTGTGTGTCACTGTGGATCAGGATCCAGTCAGTGTGAGTGTGTTACTGTGATCAGGATCCAGTCACTGCGTCTCTCACTCTGGACCAGGATCCAGTCAGTGTGTGTGTCACTGTGATCAGGGTCCAGTCACTGTGTGTGTCACTGTGATCAGGATCCAGTCACTGTGTGTGTCACTGTGATCAGTATCCAGTCACTGTGTGTCACTATGATCAGGGTCCAGTCACTGTGTGTGTCACTGTGATTAGGGTCCAGCCAGTGTGTGTGTCACTGTGATTAGGGTCCAGTCACTTTGTGTGTCACTGTGATCGCGATCCAGTCACTGTGTGTGTCACTGTGGATCAGGATCCAGTCACTGTGTGTGTCTCTGTGGGTCAGGATCCAGTCAGTGTGTGTGTCACTGTGATCAGGGTCCAGTCACTGTGTGTGTCACTGCGGATCACGATCCTGTCAGTGTGTGTGTTACTGTGATCAGGATTCAGTCACTGTGTGTGTCACTGTGGATCAGGATCCAGTCACTGTGTGTGTCACTGTGATCAGGATCCAGTCACTGTGTGTGTCACTATGATCAGGGTCCAGTCACCATGTGTGTCACTGTGATTAGGGTACAGTCAGTGTGTGTGTCACTGTGATTAGGGTCCAGTCACTGTGTGTGTCACTGTGGATCAGGATCCAGTCAGTGTGTGTGTTACTGTGATCAGGATCCAGTCCCTGCGTGTCTCACTGTGGATCAGGATCCAGTCAGTGTGTGTGTCACTGTGATCAGGGCCCAGTCAGTGTGTGTGTCACTGTGATCAGGAAACAGTCACTGTGTGTGTCACTGTGAATCAGGATCCAGTCACTGTGTGTATCTCTGTGGGTCAGGATCCAGTCAGTGTGTGTGTCACTGTGATCAGGGTCCAGTCACTGTGTGTGTCACTGCGGATCAGGATCCAGTCATTCTGTGTGTTACTGTGATCAGGATCCAGTCACTGTGTGTGTCACTGTGGATCAGGATCCAGTCAGTGTGTGTGTCACTGTGATCAGGGTCCTGTCAGTGTGTGTGTCACTGTGATCAGGGACCAGTCACTGTGTGTGTCACTGTGATCAGTATCCTGTCACTGTGTGTGTCACTATGATCAGGGTCCAGTCACTGTGTGTGTCACTGTGATTAGGGTCCAGTCAGTGTGTGTGTCACTGTGATTAGGGTACAGTCACTGTGTGTGTCACTGTGGATCAGGATGCAGTCAGTGTGTGTGTTACTGTGATCAGGATCCAGTCACTGCGTGTGTCACTGTGGATCAGGATCCAGTCAGTGTGTGTGTCACTGTGATCAGGGTCCAGTCAGTGTGTGTGTCACTGTGATCAGGATCCAGTCACTGTGTGTGTCACTGTGATCCGGATCCAGTCACTGTGTGTGTCACTATGATCAGGGTCCAGTCACCATGTGTGTCACTGTGTTTAGGGTCCAGTCAGTGTGTGTGTCACTGTGATTAGGGTCCAGTCAGTGTGTGTGTTACTGTGATCAGGATCCAGTCACTGTGTGTGTCACTGTGGATCAGCATCCAGTCAGTGTGTGTGTTACTGTGATCAGGATCCAGTCAGTCTGTGTGTCACTGTGGATCAGGATCCAGTCAGTGTGTGTGTGTTACTGTGGTCAGGATCCAGTCACTGCGTCTCTCACTCTGGGCCAGGATCCAGTCAGTGTGTGTGTCACTGTGATCAGGGTCCAGTCACTGTGTGTGTCACTGTGATCAGGATCCAGTCACTGTGTGTGTCACTGTGATCAGGATCCAGTCACTGTGTGTCACTATGATCAGGGTCCAGTCACTGTGTGTGTCACTGTGATTAGGGTCCAGCCAGTGTGTGTGTCACTGTGATTAGGGTCCAGTCACTTTGTGTGTCACTGTGATCGGGATCCAGTCACTGTGTGTGTCACTGTGGATCAGGATCCAGTCACTGTGTGTGTCTCTGTGGGTCAGGATCCAGTCAGTGTGTGTGTCACTTTGATTAGGGTCCAGTCAGTGTGTGTGTCACTGTGATTAAGGTCCACTCACTGTGTGTGTCACTGTGGATCAGGATCCAGTCAGTGTGTGTGTTACTGTGATCAGGATCCAGTCCCTGCGTGTGTCACTGTGGATCAGGATCCAGTCAGTGTGTGTGTCACTGTGATCAGGGCCCAGTCAGTGTGTGTGTCACTGTGATCAGGATCCAGTCACTGTGTGTGTCACTGTGATCAGGATCCAGTCACTGTGTGTGTCACTATGATCAGGGTCCAGTCACCATGTGTGTCACTGTGATTAGGGTCCAGTCAGTGTGTGTGTCACTGTGATTAGGGTCCAGTCACTGTGTGTGTCACTGTGATCAGGATCCAGTCACTGTGTGTGTCACTGTGGATCAGGATCCAGTCACTGTGTGTGTCTCTGTGGGTCAGGATCCAGTCAGTGTGTGTGTCACTGTGATCAGGGTCCAGTTACTGTGTGTGTCACTGCGGATCAGGATCCAGTCAGTCTGTGTGTTACTGTGATCAGGATCCAGTCAGTGTGTGTGTCACTGTGGATCAGGATCCAGTCAGTGTGTGTGTCACTGTGATCAGGGTCCAGTCAGTGTGTGTGTCACTGTGATCAGGATCCAGTCACTGTGTGTGTAACTGTGATCAGGATCCAGTCACTGTGTGTGTCACTATGATCAGGGTCCAGTCACTGTGTGTGTCACTGTGATTAGGGTCCAGTCAGTGTGTGTGTCACTGTGATCAGGATACAGTCACTGTGTGTGTCACTGTGATCAGGATCCAGTCACTGTGTATGTCACTTTGATCAGGGTCCAGTCACCATGTGTGTCACTGAGATTAGGGTCCAGTCAGTGTGTGTGTCACTGTGATTAGGGTCCAGTCACTGTGTGTGTCACTGTGATCAGTATCCAGTCACTGTGTGTGTCAATGTGGATCAGGATCCAGACTTTGTGTGTGTCTCTGTGGGTCAGGATCCAGTCAGTGTGTGTGTCACTGTGATCAGGGTCCAGTCACTGTGTGTGTCACTGCGGATCAGGATCCAGTCATTCTGTGTGTTACTGTGATCAGGATCCAGTCACTGTGTGTGTCACTGTGGATCAGGATCCAGTCAGTGTGTGTGTCACTGTGATCAGGGTCCAGTCAGTGTGTGTGTCACTGTGATCAGGATCCAGTCACTGTGTGTGTTACTGTGATCAGGATCCTGTCACTGTGTGTGTCACTATGATCAGGGTCCAGTCACTGTGTGTGTCACTGTGATTAGGGTCCAGTCAGTGTGTGTGTCACTGTGATTAGGGTACAGTCACTGTGTGTGTCACTGTGGATCAGGATCCAGTCAGTGTGTGTTACTGTGATCAGGATCCAGTCACTGCGTGTGTCACTGTGGATCAGTATCCAGTCAGTGTGTGTGTCACTGTGATCAGGGTCCAGTCAGTGTGTGTGTCACTGTGATCAGGATCCAGTCACTGTGTGTGTCACTGTGATCCGGATCCAGTCACTGTGTGTGTCACTATGATCAGGGTCCAGTCACCATGTGTGTCACTGTGTTTAGGGTCCAGTCAGTGTGTGTGTCACTGTGATTAGGGTCCAGTCACTGTGTGTGTCACTGTGATCAGGATCCAGTCACTGTGTGTGTCACTGTGGATCAGGATCCAGTCACTGTGTGTGTCTCTGTGGGTCAGGATCCAGTCAGTGTGTGTGTCACTGTGATCAGGATACAGTCACTGTGTGTGTCACTGTGATCATGGTCCAGTCACTGTGTGTGTCACTGTGATCCGGATCCAGTCACTGTGTGTGTCACTGTGATCAGGGTCCAGTCACTGTGATCAAGTTCAAGTCTCTGTGATCAGGGTCCAGTCACTGTGTGTGCTACTGTGGATCAGGATCCAGTCACTGTGTGTGTCACTGTGATCAGGATCCAATCAGTGTATGTGTCACATTGATCAGGGTCCAGTCGCTGTGTGTGTCACTGTGATCAGTGTCCAGTTACTGTGTGTGTCACTGTGAACAGGATCCAGTCAGTTTGTGTGTCACTGTGATCAGGGTCCAGTCACTGTGTGTGTCACTGTGATCAGGATCCAGTCAGTGTGTGTGTTACTGTGATCAGGGTCCAGTACCTGTGTGTGTCACTGTGGATCAGGATCCAATCACTGTGTGTGTCTCTGTGGGTCAGGATCCAGTCAGTGTGTGTGTCACTGTGATAAGGGTCCAGTCACTGTGTGTGTCACTGCGGATCAGGGTCCAGTCAGTGTGTGTGTCACTGTGATCAGGGTCCAGTCACTGTGTGTCACTTTGGAATAGGATACAGTCAGTGTGTGTGTTACTGTGATCAGGATCCAGTCACTGTGTGTGTCACTGTGGATCCGGATCCAGTCAGTGTGTGTGTTACTGTGATCAGGATCCAGTCACTGTGTGTGTCACTGTGGATCAGGATTCATTCAGTGTGTGTGTTACTGTGATCAGGATCCAGTCAGTCTGTGTGTCATTGTGGATCAGGATCCAGTTAGTGTGTGTGTGTTACTGTGATCAGGATCCAGTCACTGCGTGTCTCACTGTGGATCAGGATCCAGTCAGTGTGTGTGTCACTGTGATCAGGGTCCAGTCACTGTGTGTGTCACTGTGATCAGGATCCAGTCACTGTGTGTGTCACTGTGATCAGGATCCAGTCACTGTGCGTGTCACTAATATCAGGGTCCAGTCACTGTGTGTACACTGTGATTAGGGTCCGACCAGTGTGTGTGTCACTGTGATTAGGGTCCAGTCACTTTGTGTGTCACTGTGATCGGGTTCCAGTCACTGTGTGTGTCACTGTGATCAGGATCCAGTCACTGTGCGTGTCACTGTGATCAGGGTCCAGTCACTGTGTGTGTCACTGTGATCAGTGTCCAGTCACTGTGTGTGTCACTGCAGATCAGGGTCCAGTCAGTGTGTGTGTCACTGTGATCAGGGTCCAGTCACTGTATGTGTCACATTGGATCAGGATACAGTCAGTGTGTGTATTACTGTGATCAGGATCCAGTCACTTTTTGTGTCACTGTGGATCAGGATCAAGTCAGTGTGTGTGTTACTGTGATCAGGATCCAGTCACTGTTTGTGTCACTGTGGATCAGGATCTAGTCAGTGTGTGTGTTACTGTGATCAGGGTCCAGTCACTGTGTGTGTCACTGTGATCAGGATCCAGTCACTGTGTGTGTCACTGTGATCAGGATCCAGTCACTGTGTGTTACTGTGATCAGGATCCAGTCACTGTGTGTGTCACTGTGGATCAGGATCCAGTCAGTGTGTGTGTCACTGTGATCAGGGTCCAGTCACTGTGTGTGTCACTGTGATCAGGATCCAGTCACTGTGTGTGTCACTGTGATCAGGATCCAGTCACTGTGTGTGTCACTATGATCATGGTCCAGTCACTGTGTGTGTCACTGTGGATCAGGATCCAGTCACTGTGTGTGTCTCTGTGGGTCAGGATCCAGTCAGTGTGTGTGTCACTGTGATCAGGATACAGTCACTGTGTGTGTCACTGTGATCAGTGTCCAGTCACTGTGTGTGTCACTGTGATCCAGATCCAGTCACTGTGTGTGTCACTGTGATCAGGGTCCAGTCACTGTGATCAAGTTCAAGTCTCTGTGATCAGGGTCCAGTCACTGTGTGTGCTACTGTGGATCAGGGTCCAGTCGCTGTGTGTGTCACTGTGATCAGTGTCCAGTTACTGTGTGTGTCACTGTGATCAGGATCCAGTCAGTTTGTGTGTCACTGTGATCAGGGTCCAGTCACTGTGTGTGTCACTGTGATCAGGATCCAGTCAGTGTGTGTGTTACTGTGATCAGGGTCCAGTAACTGTGGGTCTCACTGTGGATCAGGATCCAGTCACTGTGTGTGTCTCTGTGGGTCAGGATCCAGTCAGTGTCTGTGTCACTGTGATCAGGGTCCAGTCACTGTGTGTGTCACTGCGGATCAGGGTCCAGTCAGTGTGTGTGTCACTGTGATCAGGGTCCAGTCACTGTGTGTGTCACTTTGGAATAGGATACAGTCAGTGTGTGTGTTACTGTGATCAGGATCCAGTCACTGTGTGTGTCACTGTGGATCAGGATCCAGTCAGTGTGTGTGTTACTGTGATCAGGATCCAGTCAGTGTGTGTGTCACTGTGGATCAGGATCCAGTCACTGTGTGTGTTACTGTGATCAGGATCCAGTCAGTCTGTGTGTCATTGTGGATCAGGATCCAGTTAGTGTGTGTGTTACTGTGATCAGGATCCAGTCACTGCATGTCTCACTGTGGATCAGGATCCAGTCAGTGTGTGTGTCACTGTGATCAGTGTCCAGTCATTGTGTGTGTCACTGTGATCAGGATCCAGTCACTGTGTGTGTCACTGTGATCAGGATCCAGTCACTGTGTGTGTCACTATGATCAGGGTCCAGTCACTGTGTGTACACTGTGATTAGGGTCCGGCCAGTGTGTGTGTCACTGTGATTAGGGTCCAGTCACTTTGTGTGTCACTGTGATCGGGTTCCAGTCACTGTGTGTGTCACTGTGATCAGGATCCAGTCACTGTGCGTGTCACTGTGATCAGGGTCCAGTTACTGTGTGTGTCACTGTGATCAGGATCCAGTCAGTTTGTGTGTCACTGTGATCAGGGTCCAGTCACTGTGTGTGTCACTGTGATCAGGATCCAGTCAGTGTGTGTGTTACTGTGATCAGGGTCCAGTAACTGTGTGTGTCACTGTGGATCAGGATCCAGTCACTGTGTGTGTCTCTGTTGCTCAGGATCCAGTCAGTGTGTGTGTCACTGTGATCAGGGTCCAGTCACTGTGTGTGTCACTGCGGATCAGGGTCCAGTCAGTGTGTGTGTCACTGTGATCAGGGTCCAGTCACTGTGTGTGTCACTTTGGAATAGGATACAGTCAGTGTGTGTGTTACTGTGATCAGGATCCAGTCACTGTGTGTGTCACTGTGGATCAGGATCCAGTCAGTGTGTGTTTTACTGTGATCAGGATCCAGTCACTGTGTGTGTCACTGTGGATAAGGATCCAGTCAGTGTGTGTGTTACTGTGATCAGGATCCAGTCAGTCTGTGTGTCATTGTGGATCAGGATCCAGTTAGTGTGTGTGTTACTGTGATCAGGATCCAGTCAGTGTGTGTCTCACTGTGGATCAGGATCCAGTCACTGTGTGTGTCTCTGGTTCAGGATCCAGTCAGTGTGTGTGTCACTGTGCTCAGTGTCCACTCACTGTGTGTGTTACTGCGGATCAGGGTCCAGTCAGTGTGTGTGTCACTGTGGATCAGGATCCAGTCAGTGTGTGTGTCACTGTGAATGTGGGTCCAGTCAGTGTGTGTGTCACTGTGGATCAGGATCCAGTCAGTCTGTGTGTCACTCTGGATCAGGATTCAGTCACTGTGTGTGTCACTGTAGATCAGGATCCAGTCAGTGTGTGTGTCACTGTGATCAGGGCAAAATCACTGTGTGTGTCACTGTGATCAGGATCCAGTCATTGTGTGTGTCACTGTGATTAGGGTCCAGTCACTGTGTGTGTCACTGTGGATCAGGATCCAGTCACTCTGTGTGTCTCTGTGGGTCTGGATCCAGTCAGTGTGTGTGTCACTGTGCTCAGGGTCCAGTGACTGTGTGTGTCACTTCAGATCAGGGTCCAGTCAGTTTGTGTGTCACTGTGATCAGGGTCCAGTCACTGTGTGTGTCACTTTGGATCAGGATACAGTCAGTGTGTGTGATACTTTGATCAGTGTCCAGTCACTTTTTGTGTCACTGTGGATCAGGATCCAGTCAGTTTGTGTGTTACTGTGATCAGGATCCAGTCACTGTGTGTGTCATTGTGGATCAGGATCCAGTCAGTGTGTGTGTTACTGTGATCAGGATCCAGTCAGTCTGTGTGTCACAGTGGATCAGGATCCAGTCAGTGTGTGTGTTACTGTGATCAGGATCCAGTCACTGCGTGTCTCACTCTGGATCAGGATCCAGTCAGTGTGTGTGTCACTGTGGTCAGGGTCCAGTCACTGTGTGTGTCACTGTGATCAGGATCCAGTCACTGTGTGTGTCATTGTGATCAGGATCCAGTCACTGTGTGTCACTATGGTCAGGGTCCAGTCACTGTATGTGTCACTGTGATTAGGGTCCAGCCAGTGTGTGTGTCACTGTGATTAGGGTCCAGTCACTTTGTGTGTCACTGTGATCGGGATCCAGTCACTGTGTGTGTCACTGTGGATCAGCATCCAGTCACTGTGTATGTCTCTGTGGGTCAGGATCGAGTCAGTGTGTGTGTCACTGTGATCAGGGTCCAGTCACTGTGTTTGTTACTGCGGATCAGGATCCAGTCAGTGGGTGTGTTACTGTGATCAGGATCCAGTCACTGTGTGTGTCACTGTGGATCAAGATCCAGTCAGTGTGTGTGTCACTGTGATCAGGGTCCAGTCAGTGTGTGTGTCACTGTGATCCGGATCCAGTCACTGTGTGTGTCACTGTGATCAGGATCCAGTCACTGTGTGTGTCACTATGATCAGGGTCCAGTCACCAGGTGTGTCACTGTGATTAGGGTCCAGTCAGTGTGTGTCTCACTGTGATTAGGGTCCAGTCACTGTGTGTGTCACTGTGGATCAGGATCCAGTCAGTGTGTGTGTTACTGTGATCAGGATTTAGTTACTGCGTGTGTCACTGTGGATCAGGATCCAGTCAGTGTGTGTGTCACTGTGATCAGGTTCCAGTCAGTGTGTGTGTCACTGTGATCAGGATCCAGTCACTGTGTGTGTCACTGTGATCAGGAGGCAGTCACTGTGTGTGTCACTATGATCAGGGCCCAGTCACCATGTGTGTCACTGTGATTAGGGTCCAGTCAGTGTGTGTGTCACTGTGATTAGGGTCCAGTCACTGTGTGTGTCACTGTGATCAGGATCCAGTCACTGTGTGTGTCACTGTGGATCAGGATCCAGTCACTGTGTGTGACTCTGTGGGTCTGGATCCAGTCAGTGTGTGTGTCACTGTGATCAGGATACAGTCACTGTGTGTGTCACTGTGATCAGGGTCCAGTCACTGTGTGTGTCACTGTGATCAGGGTCCAGTCACCATGTGTGTCACTGTGATTAGGGTCCAGTCACTGTGTGTGTCACTGTGATTAGGGTCCAGTCACTGTGTGTGTCTCTGTGGGTCACGATACAGTCAGTGTGTGTGTCACTGTGATCAGGATACAGTCAGTGTGTGTGTCACTGTGATCAGGGTCCAGTCACTGTGTGTGTCACTGTGATCCGGATCCAGTCACTGTGTGTGTCACTGTGATCAGGATCCAATCAGTGTATGTGTCACTGTGATAAGGGTCCAGTCACTGTGTGTGTCACTGTGATCAGGGTCCAGTCACTCTGTGTGTCACTGTGATCAGGATCCAGTCACTTTGTGTGTCACTGTGATCAGGGTCCAGTCACTGTGTGTGTCACTGTGATCACGATCCAGTCAGTGTGTGCGTTACTGTGATCATGGTCCAGTAACTGTGTGTGTCACTGTGGATCAGGATCCAGTCACTGTGTGTGTCTCTGTGGGGCAGGATCCAGTCAGTGTGTGTGTCACTGTGATCAGGGTCCAGTCACTTTGTGTGTCACTGTGGATCAGGGTCCAGTCAGTGTGTGTGTCACTGTGATCAGGGTCCAGTCACTGTGTGTGTCACTTTGGAATAGGATACAGTCAGTGTGTGTGTTACTGTGATCAGGATCCAGTCACTGTGTGTGTCACTGTGGATCAGGATCCAGTCAGTGTGTGTGTTATTGTGATCAGGATCCAGTCACTGTGTGTGTCACTGTTGATCGGGATCCAGTCAGTGTGTGTGTTACTGTGATCGGGATCCAGTCAGTCTGTGTGTCACTGTGGATCAGGATCCAGTTAGTGTGTGTGTTACTGTGATCAGGATCCAGTCACTGCGTGTCTCAAGGTGGATCAGGATCCAGTCAGTGTGTGTGTCACTGTGATCACGGTGCAGTCACTGTGTGTGTCACTGCGGATCAGGGTACAGTCAGTGTGTGAGTCACTGTGATCAGGGTCCAGTCACTGTGTGTGTCACTGTGGATCAGGATACAGTCAGTGTGTGTGTTACTGTGATCAGGATCCAGTCACTGTGTGTGTCACTGTGTATCAGGATCCAGTCAGTGTGTATGTCACTGTGATCAGGGTCCAGTCACTGTGTGTGTCACTGTGATCAGGATACAGTCACTGTGTGTGTTACTGTGATCAGGGTCCAGTCACTGTGTGTGTCACTGTGATCAGTGTCCAGTCACTGTGTGTGTCACTGTGATCAGGATCCAGACACTGTGTGTGTCACTTTGGATCAGGGACCAGTCAGTGTGTGTGTCACTTTAATCAGGGTACAATCACTGTGGGTGTCACTGTGATCAGGATAAAGTCAGTGTGTGTGTCACTGTGGATCAGGGACCAGTCAGTGTGTGTGTCACGTTAATCAGGGTACAGTCACTGTGCGTGTCACTGTGATCAGGATACAGTCAGCGTGTGTGTATCACTGTAATCAGGGTCCAATCACTGTGTGTGTCACTGTGATCAGGGTCCAGTCACTGTGTGTGTTACTGTGAATCAGGATCCAGTCAGTGTGTGTGTTAATGTGATCAGGGTCCAGTCACTGTGTGTGTCACTGTGATCAGCATCCAGTCACTGTGTGTGTCACTGTGATCAGGGTCCAGTCAGTGTGTGTGTCACTGTGGATCAGGATCCAGTCAGCGTCTGTGTCACTGTGAATCAGGGTCCAGTCAGTGTGTGTGTCACTGTGATCAGGGTCCAGTCACTGTGTGTGTTACTGTGATCAGGGTCCAGTCACTGTGTGTGTTACTGTGATCAGGATCCAGTCACTGTGTGTGTCACTGTGGATCAGGATCCAGTCACAGTGTGTGTCACTGTGAACAGGATCCTGTCACTGTGTGTGTGACTGTGATCAAAATCCAGTCACTGTATGTGTCACTGTGGATCTGGATCCAGTCACTGTGTCTGTCACTGTGGGTCAGGGTCCAGTCACAGTATGTGTCACTGTGATCAGGGTCCAGTCAGTGTGTGTGTCACTGTGATCAGGGTCCAGTCAGTGTGTGTGTCACTGTGATCAAGGTCCAGTCACTGTGTGTGTCACTGTGGATCAGGGTCCGGTCAGTGTGTGTGTCACTGTGATCAGGATCCAGTCAGTGTGTGTGTCACTGTGATCAGGGTGCAGTCACTGTGGGTATAACTGTGTTCAGGGTCCAGTCAGTGTGTGTGTCACTGTGATCAGGGTCCAGTCACTGTGTGTGTCACTGTGGATCAGGATCCAGTCAGTGTGTGTGTCACTGTGAATCAGGATCCAGTCAGTGAGTGTGTCACTGTGGATCAGTATCCAGTCACTGTGTGTGTCACTGTGGATCAGGATCCAGTCAGTGTGTGTGTCAATGTGATCAGGATCCAGTCAGTGTGTGTGTATCAGTGTGATCAGGGTCCAATCACCGAGTGTGTCACTGTAATCAGGGTCCAGTCACTTTGTGTGTGACTGTGAATCAGGATCCAGTCAGTGTGTGTGTTACTGTGATCAGGGTCCAGTCACGGTTTGTGTCACTGTGGATCAGGATCCAGTCACTGTGTGTGTCACTGTGATCAGCATCCAGTCACTGTGTGTGTCACTGTGGATCAGCATCCAGTCACTGTGTATGTCTCTGTGGGTCAGGATCGAGTCAGTGTGTGTGTCACTGTGATCAGGGTCCAGTCACTGTGTTTGTTACTGCGGATCAGGATCCAGTCAGTGGGTGTGTTACTGTGATCAGGATCCAGTCACTGTGTGTGTCACTGTGGATCAAGATCCAGTCAGTGTGTGTGTCACTGTGATCAGGGTCCAGTCAGTGTGTGTGTCACTGTGATCCGGATCCAGTCACTGTGTGTGTCACTGTGATCAGGATCCAGTCACTGTGTGTGTCACTATGATCAGGGTCCAGTCACCAGGTGTGTCACTGTGATTAGGGTCCAGTCAGTGTGTGTCTCACTGTGATTAGGGTCCAGTCACTGTGTGTGTCACTGTGGATCAGGATCCAGTCAGTGTGTGTGTTACTGTGATCAGGATTTAGTTACTGCGTGTGTCACTGTGGATCAGGATCCAGTCAGTGTGTGTGTCACTGTGATCAGGTTCCAGTCAGTGTGTGTGTCACTGTGATCAGGATCCAGTCACTGTGTGTGTCACTGTGATCAGGAGGCAGTCACTGTGTGTGTCACTATGATCAGGGCCCAGTCACCATGTGTGTCACTGTGATTAGGGTCCAGTCAGTGTGTGTGTCACTGTGATTAGGGTCCAGTCACTGTGTGTGTCACTGTGATCAGGATCCAGTCACTGTGTGTGTCACTGTGGATCAGGATCCAGTCACTGTGTGTGACTCTGTGGGTCTGGATCCAGTCAGTGTGTGTGTCACTGTGATCAGGATACAGTCACTGTGTGTGTCACTGTGATCAGGGTCCAGTCACTGTGTGTGTCACTGTGATCCGGATCCAGTCACTGTGTGTGTCACTGTGATCAGGGTCCAGTCACTGTGATCAAGTTCAAGTCTCTGTGATCAGGGTCCAGCCACTGTGTGTGCTAATGTGTATCAGGATCCAGTCACTGTGTGTGTCACTGTGATCAGGATCCAATCAGTGTATGTGTCACTGTGATCAGTGTCCAGTCACTGTGTGTGTCACTGTGATCAGGGTCCTGTCACTGTGTGTGTCACTGTGATCAGGATTCAGTCAGTTTGTGTGTCACTGTGATCAGGGTCCAGACACTTTGTGTGTCACTGTGATCAGGATCCATTCAGTGTGTGTGTTACTGTGATCAGGGTCCAGTAACTGTGTGTGTCACTGTGGTTCAGGATCCAGTCACTGTGTGTGTCTCTGTGGGTCAGGATCCAGTCAGTGTGTGTGTCACTGTGATCAGGGTCCAGTCACTGTGTGTGTCACTATGTTCAGGGTCCAGTCACCATGTGTGTCACTGTGATTAGGGTCCAGTCACTGTGTGTGTCACTGTGATTAGGGTCCAGTCACTGTGTGTGTCTCTGTGGGTCACGATACAGTCAGTGTGTGTGTCACTGTGATCAGGATACAGTCAGTGTGTGTGTCACTGTGATCAGGGTCCAGTCACTGTGTGTGTCACTGTGATCCGGATCCAGTCACTGTGTGTGTCACTGTGATCAGGATCCAATCAGTGTATGTGTCACTGTGATAAGGGTCCAGTCACTGTGTGTGTCACTGTGATCAGGGTCCAGTCACTGTGTGTGTCACTGTGATCAGGATCCAGTCACTTTGTGTGTCACTGTGATCAGGGTCCAGTCACTGTGTGTGTCACTGTGATCACGATCCAGTCAGTGTGTGCGTTACTGTGATCATGGTCCAGTAACTGTGTGTGTCACTGTGGATCAGGATCCAGTCACTGTGTGTGTCTCTGTGGGGCAGGATCCAGTCAGTGTGTGTGTCACTGTGATCAGGGTCCAGTCACTTTGTGTGTCACTGTGGATCAGGGTCCAGTCAGTGTGTGTGTCACTGTGATCAGGGTCCAGTCACTGTGTGTGTCACTTTGGAATAGGATACAGTCAGTGTGTGTGTTACTGTGATCAGGATCCAGTCACTGTGTGTGTCACTGTGGATCAGGATCCAGTCAGTGTGTGTGTTATTGTGATCAGGATCCAGTCGCTGTGTGTGTCACTGTTGATCGGGATCCAGTCAGTGTGTGTGTTACTGTGATCGGGATCCAGTCAGTCTGTGTGTCACTGTGGATCAGGATCCAGTTAGTGTGTGTGTTACTGTGATCAGGATCCAGTCACTGCGTGTCTCAAGGTGGATCAGGATCCAGTCAGTGTGTGTGTCACTGTGATCACGGTGCAGTCACTGTGTGTGTCACTGTGATCAGGATCCAGTCACTGTGTGTGTCACTGTGACCAGGATCCAGTCACTGTGTGTGTCACTATGATCAGGGTCCAGTCACTGTGTGTACACCGTGATTAGGGTCCGGCCAGTGTGTGTGTCACTGTGATTAGGGCCCAGTCACTATGTGTGTCACTGTGATCGGGATCCAGTCACTGTGTGTGTCACTGTGGATCAGGATCCAGTCAGTGTGTGTGTCTCTGTGGGTCAGGATCCAGTCAGTGTGTGTGTCACTGTGATAAGGGTCCAGTCACTGTGTGTGTCACTGCGGATCAGGGTACAGTCAGTGTGTGAGTCACTGTGATCAGGGTCCAGTCACTGTGTGTGTCACTGTGGATCAGGATACAGTCAGTGTGTGTGTTACTGTGATCAGGATCCAGTCACTGTGTGTGTCACTGTGTATCAGGATCCAGTCAGTGTGTATGTCACTGTGATCAGGGTCCAGTCACTGTGTGTGTCACTGTGATCAGGATACAGTCACTGTGTGTGTTACTGTGATCAGGGTCCAGTCACTGTGTGTGTCACTGTGATCAGTGTCCAGTCACTGTGTGTGTCACTGTGATCAGGATCCAGACACTGTGTGTGTCACTTTGGATCAGGGACCAGTCAGTGTGTGTGTCACTTTAATCAGGGTACAATCACTGTGGGTGTCACTGTGATCAGGATAAAGTCAGTGTGTGTGTCACTGTGGATCAGGGACCAGTCAGTGTGTGTGTCACGTTAATCAGGGTACAGTCACTGTGCGTGTCACTGTGATCAGGATACAGTCAGCGTGTGTGTATCACTGTAATCAGGGTCCAATCACTGTGTGTGTCACTGTGATCAGGGTCCAGTCACTGTGTGTGTTACTGTGAATCAGGATCCAGTCAGTGTGTGTGTTAATGTGATCAGGGTCCAGTCACTGTGTGTGTCACTGTGATCAGCATCCAGTCACTGTGTGTGTCACTGTGATCAGGGTCCAGTCAGTGTGTGTGTCACTGTGGATCAGGATCCAGTCAGCGTCTGTGTCACTGTGAATCAGGGTCCAGTCAGTGTGTGTGTCACTGTGATCAGGGTCCAGTCACTGTGTGTGTTACTGTGATCAGGGTCCAGTCACTGTGTGTGTTACTGTGATCAGGATCCAGTCACTGTGTGTGTCACTGTGGATCAGGATCCAGTCACAGTGTGTGTCACTGTGAACAGGATCCTGTCACTGTGTGTGTGACTGTGATCAAAATCCAGTCACTGTATGTGTCACTGTGGATCTGGATCCAGTCACTGTGTCTGTCACTGTGGGTCAGGGTCCAGTCACAGTATGTGTCACTGTGATCAGGGTCCAGTCAGTGTGTGTGTCACTGTGATCAGGGTCCAGTCAGTGTGTGTGTCACTGTGATCAAGGTCCAGTCACTGTGTGTGTCACTGTGGATCAGGGTCCGGTCAGTGTGTGTGTCACTGTGATCAGGATCCAGTCAGTGTGTGTGTCACTGTGATCAGGGTGCAGTCACTGTGGGTATAACTGTGTTCAGGGTCCAGTCAGTGTGTGTGTCACTGTGATCAGGGTCCAGTCACTGTGTGTGTCACTGTGGATCAGGATCCAGTCAGTGTGTGTGTCACTGTGAATCAGGATCCAGTCAGTGAGTGTGTCACTGTGGATCAGTATCCAGTCACTGTGTGTGTCACTGTGGATCAGGATCCAGTCAGTGTGTGTGTCAATGTGATCAGGATCCAGTCAGTGTGTGTGTATCAGTGTGATCAGGGTCCAATCACCGAGTGTGTCACTGTAATCAGGGTCCAGTCACTTTGTGTGTGACTGTGAATCAGGATCCAGTCAGTGTGTGTGTTACTGTGATCAGGGTCCAGTCACGGTTTGTGTCACTGTGGATCAGGATCCAGTCACTGTGTGTGTCACTGTGATCAGCATCCAGTCACTGTGTGTGTCATTGTGATCAAGGTCCAGTCAGTGTGTGTGTTACTGTGATCAGGGTCCAGTCACTGTGTTTGTAACTGTGATCAGGGTCCAGTCACTGTGTGTGTCACTGTGGATCAGGATCCAGTCACTGTGTGTGTCACTGTGATCAGGATCCAGTCACTGTGTGTGTCACTGTGGATCAGGGACCAGTCAGTGTGTGTGTCACTTTAATCAGGGTACAGTCACTGTGCGTGTCACTGTGATCAGGATACAGTCCGTGTGTGTGTCACTGTGGATCAGGGACCAGTCAGTGTGTGTGTCACTTTAATCAGGGTACAGTCACTGTGCGTGTCACTGTGATCAGGATACAGTCAGTGTGTGTGTATCACTGTGATCAGGGTCCAATCACTGTGTGTGTCACTGTGATCAGGGTCCAGTCACTGTGTGTGTTACTGTGAATCAGGATCCAGTCAGTGTGTGTGTTACTGTGATCAGGGTCCAGTCACTGTGTGTGTCACTGTGATCAGCATCCAGTCACTGTGTGTGTCACTGTGATCAGGGTCCAGTCAGTGTGTGTGTCACTGTGGATCAGGATCCAGTCAGTCTGTGTGTCACTGTGGATCAGGATCCAGTCAGCGTGTGTGTCACTGTGAATCATGGTCCAGTCAGTGTGTGTGTCACTGTGGATCAGGATCCAGTCAGTCTGTGTGTCACTGTGGATCAGGATCCAGTCAGTGTGTGTGTCACTGTGAACAGGGTCAAGTCACTGTGTGTGTCACTGTGATCAGTATCCAGTCAGTGTGTGTGTTACAGTGATCAGGGTCCAGTCACGGTGTGTGTCACTGTGCATCAGGATCCAGTCAGTGTGTGTGTCACTGTGATCAGCATCCAGTCAGTGTGTGTGTCACTGTGATCAGGGTCCAGTCAGTGTGTGTGTTACTGTGATCAGGGACCAGTCACTGTGTGTGTTACTGTGATCAGGGTCCAGTCACTGTGTGTGTCACTGTGGATCAGGATCCAGTCACTGTGTGTGTCACTGTGATCAAGGTCCAGTCACTGTGTGTGTCACTGTGGATCAGGGTCCGGTCAGTGTGTGTGTCACTGTGATCAGGATCCAGTCAGTGTGTGTGTCACTGTGATCAGGGTGCAGTCACTGTGGGTATAACTGTGTTCAGGGTCCAGTCAGTGTGTGTGTCACTGTGATCAGGGTCCAGTCACTGTGTGTGTCACTGTGGATCAGGATCCAGTCAGTGTGTGTGTCACTGTGAATCAGGGTCCAGTCAGTGAGTGTGTCACTGTGATCAGCGTCCAGGCACTGTGTGTGTCACTGTGGATCAGGATCCAGTCAGTGTGTGTGTCACTGTGAATCAGGGGCCAGTCAGTCTGTGTGTCACTGTGGATCAGGATCCAGTCAGTTTGTGTGTCACTGTGGATCAGTATCCAGTCACTGTGTGTGTCACTGTGGATCAGGATCCAGTCAGTGTGTGTGTCAGTGTGATCAGGGCCCAGTCAGTGTGTGTGTCACTGTGATCAGGATCCAGTCACTCTGTGTGTCACTGTGATCAGGATCCTGTCACTGTGTGTGTCACTATGATCAGGGTCCAGTCACTGTGTGTGTCACAGTGATTAGGGTCCAGTCAGTGTGTGTGTCACTGTGATTAGGGTACAGTCACTGTGTGTGTCACTGTGGATCAGGATCCAGTCAGTGTGTGTGTTACTGTGATCAGGATCCAGTCACTGCGTGTGTCACTGTGGATCAGGATCCAGTCAGTGTGTGTGTAACTGTGATCAGGGTCCAGTCAGTGTGTGTGTCACTGTGATCAGGATCCAGTCACTGTGTGTGTCACTGTGATCCGCATCCAGTCACTGTGTGTGTCACTATGATCAGGGTCCAGTCACCATGTGTGTCACTGTGTTTAGGGTCCATCAGTGTGTGTGTCACTGTGATTAGGGTCCAGTCAGTGTGTGTGTTACTGTGATCAGGATCCAGTCACTGTGTGTGTCACTGTGGATCAGGATCCAGTCAGTGTGTGTGTTACTGTGATCAGGATCCAGTCAGTCTGTGTGTCACTGTGGATCAGGATCCAGTCAGTGTGTGTGTGTTACTGTGATCAGGATCCAGTCACTGCGTCTCTCACTCTGGACCAGGATCCAGTCACTGTGTGTGTCACTGTGATCAGGGTCCAGTCACTGTGTGTGTCACTGTGATCAGGATCCAGTCACTGTGTGTGTCACTGTGATCAGGATCCAGTCACTGTGTGTGTCACTGTGATCAGTGTCCAGTTACTGTGTGTGTCAATGTGATCAGGATCCAGTCAGTTTGTGAGTCACTGTGATCAGGGTCCAGTCACTGTGTGTGTCACTGTGATCAGGATCCAGTCAGTGTGTCTGTTACTGTGATCAGGGTCCAGTAACTGTGTGTCTCACTGTGGATCAGGATCCAGTCACTGTGTGTGTCTCTGTGGGTCAGGATCCAGTCAGTGTGTGTGTCACTGTGATCAGGGTCCAGTCACTGTGTGTGTCACTGCGGATCAGGGTCCAGTCAGTGTGTGTGTCACTGTGATCAGGATCCAGTCACTGTGTGTGTCACTGTGGATAAGGATCCAGTCAGTGTGTGTGTTACTGTGATCAGGATCCAGTCACTGTGTGTGTCACTGTGGATCAGGATCCAGTCAGTGTGTGTGTTACTGTGATCAGAATCCAGTCAGTCTGTGTGTCATTGTGGATCAGGATCCAGTTAGTGTGTGTGTTACTGTGATCAGTATCCAGTCACTGCGTGTCTCACTGTGGATCAGGATCCAGTCAGTGTGTGTGTCACTGTGATCAGGGTCCAGTCACTGTGTGTGTCACTGTGATCAGGATCCAGTCACTGTGTGTGTCACTGTGATCAGGATCCAGTCACTGTGTGTGTCACTATGATCAGGGTCCAGTCACTGTTTGTACACTGTGATTAGGGTCCGGCCAGTGTGTGTGTCACTGTGATTAGGGTCCAGTCACTTTGTGTGTCACTGTGATCGGGTTCCAGTCACTGTGTGTGTCACTGTGATCAGGATCCAGTCACTGTGCGTGTCACTGTGATCAGGGTCCAGTCACTGTGTGTGTCACTGTGATCAATGTCCAGTCACTGTGTGTGTCACTGCAGATCAGGCTCCAGTCAGTGTGTGTGTCACTGTGACGAGGGTCCAGTCACTGTGTGTGTCACTTTGGATCAGGATACAGTCAGTGTGTGTGTTACTGTGATCAGGATCCAGTCACTTTTTGTGTCACTGTGGATCAGGATCCAGTCAGTGTGTGTGTTACTGTGATCAGGATCCAGTCACTGCGTGTGTCACTGTGGATCAGGATCCAGTCAGAGTGTGTGTCACTGTGATCAGGGTCCAGTCACTGTGTGTGTCACTGTGCTCAGGATCCAGTCACTGTGTGTGTCACTGTGATCCGGATCCAGTCACTGTGTGTGTCACTATGATCAGGGTCCAGTCACCATGTGTGTCACTGTGATTAGGGTCCAGTCAGTGTGTGTGTTACTGTGATCAGGATCCAGTGAGTCTGTGTGTCACTGTGGATCAGGATCCAGTCAGTGTGTGTGTGTTACTGTGATCAGGATCCAGTCACTGCGTCTCTCACTCTGGACCAGGATCCAGTTCGTGTGTGTGTCACTGTGATCAGGGTCCAGTCACTGTGTGTGTCACTGTGATCAGGATCCAGTCACTGTGTGTGTCACTGTGATCAGTATCCAGTCACTGTGTGTCACTATGATCAGGGTCCAGTCACTGTGTGTGTCACTGTGATTAGGGTCCAGCCAGTGTGTGTGTCACTGTGATTAGGGTCCAGTCACTTTGTGTGTCACTGTGATCGCGATCCAGTCACTGTGTGTGTCACTGTGGATCAGGATCCAGTCACTGTGTGTGTCTCTGTGGGTCAGGATCCAGTCAGTGTGTGTGTCACTGTGATCAGGGTCCAGTCACTGTGTGTGTCACTGCGGATCAGGATCCTGTCAGTGTGTGTGTTACTGTGATCAGGATCCAGTCACTGTGTGTGTCACTGTGGATCAGGATCCAGTCACTGTGTGTGTCACTGTAATCAGGATCCAGTCACTGTGTGTGTCACTATGATCAGGGTCCAGTCACCATGTGTGTCACTGTGATTAGGGTACAGTCAGTGTGTGTGTCACTGTGATCAGGGTCCAGTCACTGTGTGTGTCACTGTGGATCAGGATCCAGTCAGTGTGTGTGTTACTGTGATCAGGATCCAGTCCCTGCGTGTGTCACTGTTGATCAGGATCCAGTCAGTGTGTGTGTCACTGTGATCAGGGCCCAGTCAGTGTGTGTGTCACTGTGATCAGGATACAGTCACTGTGTGTGTCACTGTGAATCAGGACCCAGTCACTGTGTGTATCTCTGTCGGACAGGATCCAGTCAGTGTGTGAGTCACTGTGATCAGGGTCCAGTCACTGTGTGTGTCACTGCGGATCAGGATCCAGTCATTCTGTGTGTTACTGTGATCAGGATCCAGTCACTGTGTGTGTCACTGTGGATCAGGATCCAGTCAGTGTGTGTGTTACTGTGATCAGGATCCAGTCACTGTGTGTGTCACTGTGGATCAGGATCCAGTCACTGTGTGTGTTACTGTGATCAGGATCCAATCAGTCTGCGTGTCATTGTGGATCAGGATCCAGTTAGTATGTCTGTTACTGTGATCAGGATCCAGTCACTGCGTGTCTCAATGTGGATCAGGATTCCGTCAGTGTGTGTGTCACTGTGATCAGGGTCCAGTCACTGTGTGTGTCACTGTGATCAGGATCCAGTAACTGTGCGTGTCACTGTGATCAGGATCCAGTCACTGTGTGTGTCACTATGATCAGGGTCCAGTCACTGTGTGTACACTGTGATTAGGGTCCGGCCAGTGTGTGTGTCACTGTGATTAGGGTCCAGTCACTTTGTGTGTCACTGTGATCGGGTTCCAGTCACTGTGTGTGTCACTGTGATCAGGATCCAGTCACTGTGCGTGTCACTGTGATCAGGGTCCAGTCACTGTGTGTGTCACTGTGATCAGTGTCTAGTCACTGTGTGTGTCACTGCAGATCAGGCTCCAGTCAGTGTGTGTGTCACTGTGACGAGGGTCCAGTCACTGTGTGTGTCACTTTGGATCAGGATACAGTCAGTGTGTGTGTTACTGTGATCAGGATCCAGTCACTTTTTGTGTCACTGTGGATCAGGATCCAGTCAGTGTGTGTGTTAATGTGATCAGGATCCAGTCACTGTGTGTGTCACTGTGGATCAGGATCCAGTCAGTGTGTGTGTTACTGTGATCAGGATCCAGTCAGTCTGTGTGTCACTGTGGATCAGGATCCAGTCAGTGTGTGTGTGTTACTGTGATCAGGATCCAGTCACTGCGTCTCTCACTCTGGACCAGGATCCAGTCAGTGTGTGTGTCACTGTGATCAGGGTCCAGTCACTGTGTGTGTCACTGTGATCAGGATCCAGTCACTGTGTTTGTCACTGTGATCAGTATCCAGTCACTGTGTGTCACTATGATCAGGGTCCATTCACTGTGTGTGTCACTGTGATTAGGGTCCAGCCAGTGTGTGTGTCACTGTGATTAGGGTCCAGTCACTTTGTGTGTCACTGTGATCGCGATCCAGTCACTGTGTGTGTCACTGTGGATCAGGATCCAGTCACTGTGTGTGTCACTGCGGATCAGGATCCAGTCAGTGTGTGTGTCACTGTGATCAGGGTCCAGTCACTGTGTGTGTCACTGCGGATCAGGATCCAGTCAGTGTGTGTGTTACTGTGATCAGGATCCAGTCACTGTGTGTGTCACTATGATCAGGGTCCAGTCACCATGTTTGTCACTGTGATTAGGGTCCAGTCACTGTGTGTGTCACTGTGGATCAGGATCCAGTCAGTGTGTGTGTTACTGTGATCAGGATCCAGTCCCTGCATGTGTCACTGTGGATCAGGATCCAGTCAGTGTGTGTGTCACTGTGATCAGGGCCCAGTCAGTGTGTGTGTCACTGTGATCAGGATACAGTCACTGTGTGTGTCACTGTGGATCAGGATCCAGTCACTGTGTGTATCTCTGTGGGTCAGGATCCAGTCAGTGTGTGTGTCACTGTGATCAGGGTCCAGTCACTGTGTGTGTCACTGCGGATCAGGATCCAGTCATTCTGTGTGTTACTGTGATCAGGATCCAGTCACTGTGTGTGTCACTGTGGATCAGGATCCAGTCAGTGTGTGTGTCAGTGTGATCAGGGCCCAGTCAGTGTGTTTGTCACTGTGATCAGGATCCAGTCACTGTGTGTGTCACTGTGATCAGGATCCTGTGACTGTGTGTGTCACTATGATCAGGGTCCAGTCACTGTGTCTGTCACAGTGATTAGGGTCCAGTCAGTGTGTGTGTCACTGTGATTAGGGTACAGTCACTGTGTGTGTCACTGTGGATCAGGATCCAGTCAGTGTGTGTGTTACTGTGATCAGGATCCAGTCACTGCGTGTGTCACTGTGGATCAGGATCCAGTCAGTGTGTGTGTCACTGTGATCAGGATCCAGTCACTGTGTGTGTCACTGTGATCTGCATCCAGTCACTGTGTGTGTCACTATGATCAGGGTCCAGTCACCATGTGTGTCACTGTGTTTAGGGTCCATCAGTGTGTGTGTCACTGTGATTAGGGTCCAGTCAGTGTGTGTGTTACTGTGATCAGGATCCAGTCACTGTGTGTGTCACTGTGGATCAGGATCCAGTCAGTGTGTGTGTTACTGTGATCAGGATCCAGTCAGTCTGTGTGTCACTGTGGATCAGGATCCAGTCAGTGTGTGTGTGTTACTGTGATCAGGATCCAGTCACTGCGTCTCTCACTCTGGACCAGGATCCAGTCACTGTGTGTGTCACTGTGATCAGGGTCCAGTCACTGTGTGTGTCACTGTGATCAGGATCCAGTCACTGCGTGTGTCACTGTGATCAGGATCCAGTCACTGTGTGTGTCACTGTGATCAGTGTCCAGTTACTGTGTGTGTCAATGTGATCAGGATCCAGTCAGTTTGTGTGTCACTGTGATCAGGGTCCTGTCACTGTGTGTGTCACTGTGATCAGGATCCAGTCAGTGTGTCTGTTACTGTGATCAGGGTCCAGTAACTGTGTGTCTCACTGTGGATCAGGATCCAGTCACTGTGTGTGTCTCTGTGGGTCAGGATCCAGTCAGTGTGTGTGTCACTGTGATCAGGGTCCAGTCACTGTGTGTGTCACAGCGGATCAGGGTCCAGTCAGTGTGTGTGTCACTGTGATCAGGATCCAGTCACTGTGTGTGTCACTGTGGATAAGGATCCAGTCAGTGTGTGTGTTACTGTGATCAGGATCCAGTCACTGTGTGTGTCACTGTGGATCAGGATCCAGTCAGTGTGTGTGTTACTGTGATCAGGATCCAGTCAGTCTGTGTGTCATTGTGGATCAGGATCCAGTTAGTGTGTGTGTTACTGTGATCAGTATCCAGTCACTGCGTGTCCCACTGTGGATCAGGATCCAGTCAGTGTGTGTGTCACTGTGATCAGGGTCCAGTCACTGTGTGTGTCACTGTGATCAGGATCCAGTCACTGTGTGTGTCACTGTGATCAGGATCCAGTCACTGTGTGTGTCACTATGATCAGGGTCCAGTCACTGTGTGTACACTGTGATTAGGGTCCGGCCAGTGTGTGTGTCACTGTGATTAGGGTCCAGTCACTTTGTGTGTCACTGTGATCGGGTTCCAGTCACTGTGTGTGTCACTTTGATCAGGATCCAGTCACTGTGCGTGTCACTGTGATCAGGGTCCAGTCACTGTGTGTGTCACTGTGATCAATGTCCAGTCACTGTGTGTGTCACTGCAGATCAGGCTCCAGTCAGTGTGTGTGTCACTGTGACGAGGGTCCAGTCACTGTGTGTGTCACTTTGGATCAGGATACAGTCAGTGTGTGTGTTACTGTGATCATGATCCAGTCACTTTTTGTGTCACTGTGGATCAGGATCCAGTCAGTGTGTGTGTTACTGTGATCAGGATCCAGTCACTGTGTGTGTCACTGTGGATCAGGATCCAGTCAGTGTGTGTGTTACTGTGATCAGGATCCAGTCAGTCTGTGTGTCACTGTGGATCAGGATCCAGTCAGTGTGTGTGTGTTACTGTGATCAGGATCCAGTCACTGCGTCTCTCACTCTGGACCAGGATCCAGTCAGTGTGTGTGTCACTGTGATCAGGGTCCAGTCACTGTGTGTGTCACTGTGATCAGGATCCAGTCACTGTGTGTGTCACTGTGATCAGTATCCAGTCACTGTGTGTCACTATGATCAGGGTCCAGTCACTGTGTGTGTCACTGTGATTAGGGTCCAGCCAGTGTGTGTGTCACTGTGATTAGGGTCCAGTCACTTTGTGTGTCACTGTGATCGCGATCCAGTCACTGTGTGTGTCACTGTGGATCAGGATCCAGTCACTGTGTGTGTCTCTGTGGGTCAGGATCCAGTCAGTGTGTGTGTCACTGTGATCAGGGTCCAGTCACTGTGTGTGTCACTGCGGATCAGGATCCTGTCAGTGTGTGTGTTACTGTGATCAGGATTCAGTCACTGTGTGTGTCACTGTGGATCAGGATCCAGTCACTGTGTGTGTCACTGTGATCAGGATCCAGTCACTGTGTGTGTCACTATGATCAGGGTCCAGTCACCATGTGTGTCACTGTGATTAGGGTACAGTCAGTGTGTGTGTCACTGTGATTAGGGTCCAGTCACTGTGTGTGTCACTGTGGATCAGGATCCAGTCAGTGTGTGTGTTACTGTGATCAGGATCCAGTCCCTGCGTGTCTCACTGTGGATCAGGATCCAGTCAGTGTGTGTGTCACTGTGATCAGGGCCCAGTCAGTGTGTGTGTCACTGTGATCAGGAAACAGTCACTGTGTGTGTCACTGTGAATCAGGATCCAGTCACTGTGTGTATCTCTGTGGGTCAGGATCCAGTCAGTGTGTGTGTCACTGTGATCAGGGTCCAGTCACTGTGTGTGTCACTGCGGATCAGGATCCAGTCATTCTGTGTGTTACTGTGATCAGGATCCAGTCACTGTGTGTGTCACTGTGGATCAGGATCCAGTCAGTGTGTGTGTCACTGTGATCAGGGTCCTGTCAGTGTGTGTGTCACTGTGATCAGGATCCAGTCACTGTGTGTGTCACTGTGATCAGTATCCTGTCACTGTGTGTGTCACTATGATCAGGGTCCAGTCACTGTGTGTGTCACTGTGATTAGGGTCCAGTCAGTGTGTGTGTCACTGTGATTAGGGTACAGTCACTGTGTGTGTCACTGTGGATCAGGATCCAGTCAGTGTGTGTGTTACTGTGATCAGGATCCAGTCACTGCGTGTGTCACTGTGGATCAGGATCCAGTCAGTGTGTGTGTCACTGTGATCAGGGTCCAGTCAGTGTGTGTGTCACTGTGATCAGGATCCAGTCACTGTGTGTGTCACTGTGATCCGGATCCAGTCACTGTGTGTGTCACTATGATCAGGGTCCAGTCACCATGTGTGTCACTGTGTTTAGGGTCCAGTCAGTGTGTGTGTCACTGTGATTAGGGTCCAGTCAGTGTGTGTGTTACTGTGATCAGGATCCAGTCACTGTGTGTGTCACTGTGGATCAGCATCCAGTCAGTGTGTGTGTTACTGTGATCAGGATCCAGTCAGTCTGTGTGTCACTGTGGATCAGGATCCAGTCAGTGTGTTTGTGTTACTGTGGTCAGGATCCAGTCACTGCGTCTCTCACTCTGGGCCAGGATCCAGTCAGTGTGTGTGTCACTGTGATCAGGGTCCAGTCACTGTGTGTGTCACTGTGATCAGGATCCAGTCACTGTGTGTGTCACTGTGATCAGGATCCAGTCACTGTGTGTCACTATGATCAGGGTCCAGTCACTGTGTGTGTCACTGTGATTAGGGTCCAGCCAGTGTGTGTGTCACTGTGATTAGGGTCCAGTCACTTTGTGTGTCACTGTGATCGGGATCCAGTCACTGTGTGTGTCACTGTGGATCAGGATCCAGTCATTGTGTGTGTCTCTGTGGGTCAGGATCCAGTCAGTGTGTGTGTCACTGTGATCAGGGTCCAGTCAGTGTGTGTGTCACTGTGATCAGGATCCAGTCACTGTGTGTGTCACTGTGATCAGGATCCAGTCACTGTGTGTGTCACTATGATCAGGGTCCAGTCACCATGTGTGTCACTGTGATTAGGGTCCAGTCAGTGTGTGTGTCACTGTGATTAAGGTCCACTCACTGTGTGTGTCACTGTGGATCAGGATCCAGTCAGTGTGTGTGTTACTGTGATCAGGATCCAGTCCCTGCGTGTGTCACTGTGGATCAGGATCCAGTCAGTGTGTGTGTCACTGTGATCAGGGCCCAGTCAGTGTGTGTGTCACTGTGATCAGGATCCAGTCACTGTGTGTGTCACTGTGATCAGGATCCAGTCACTGTGTGTGTCACTATGATCAGGGTCCAGTCACCATGTGTGTCACTGTGATTAGGGTCCAGTCAGTGTGTGTGTCACTGTGATTAGGGTCCAGTCACTGTGTGTGTCACTGTGATCAGGATCCAGTCACTGTGTGTGTCACTGTGGATCAGGATCCAGTCACTGTGTGTGTCTCTGTGGGTCAGGATCCAGTCAGTGTGTGTGTCACTGTGATCAGGGTCCAGTTACTGTGTGTGTCACTGCGGATCAGGATCCAGTCAGTCTGTGTGTTACTGTGATCAGGATCCAGTCAGTGTGTGTGTCACTGTGGATCAGGATCCAGTCAGTGTGTGTGTCACTGTGATCAGGGTCCAGTCAGTGTGTGTGTCACTGTGATCAGGATCCAGTCACTGTGTGTGTAACTGTGATCAGGATCCAGTCACTGTGTGTGTCACTATGATCAGGGTCCAGTCACTGTGTGTGTCACTGTGATTAGGGTCCAGTCAGTGTGTGTGTCACTGTGATCAGGATACAGTCACTGTGTGTGTCACTGTGATCAGGATCCAGTCACTGTGTATGTCACTTTGATCAGGGTCCAGTCACCATGTGTGTCACTGAGATTAGGGTCCAGTCAGTGTGTGTGTCACTGTGATTAGGGTCCAGTCACTGTGTGTGTCACTGTGATCAGTATCCAGTCACTGTGTGTGTCAATGTGGATCAGGATCCAGTCTTTGTGTGTGTCTCTGTGGGTCAGGAACCAGTCAGTGTGTGTGTCACTGTGATCAGGGTCCAGTCACTGTGTGTGTCACTGCGGATCAGGATCCAGTCATTCTGTGTGTTACTGTGATCAGGATCCAGTCACTCTGTGTGTCACTGTGGATCAGGATCCAGTCAGTGTGTGTGTCACTGTGATCAGGGTCCAGTCAGTGTGTGTGTCACTGTGATCAGGATCCAGTCACTGTGTGTGTCACTGTGATCAGGATCCTGTCACTGTGTGTGTCACTATGATCAGGGTCCAGTCACTGTGTGTGTCACTGTGATTAGGGTCCAGTCAGTGTGTGTGTCACTGTGATTAGGGTACAGTCACTGTGTGTGTCACTGTGGATCAGGATCCAGTCAGTGTGTGTTACTGTGATCAGGATCCAGTCACTGCGTGTGTCACTGTGGATCAGGATCCAGTCAGTGTGTGTGTCACTGTGATCAGGGTCCAGTCAGTGTGTGTGTCACTGTGATCAGGATCCAGTCACTGTGTGTGTCACTGTGATCCGGATCCAGTCACTGTGTGTGTCACTATGATCAGGGTCCAGTCACCATGTGTGTCACTGTGTTTAGGGTCCAGTCAGTGTGTGTGTCACTGTGATTAGGGTCCAGTCACTGTGTGTGTCACTGTGATCAGGATCCAGTCACTGTGTGTGTCACTGTGGATCAGGATCCAGTCACTGTGTGTGTCTCTGTGGGTCAGGATCCAGTCAGTGTGTGTGTCACTGTGATCAGGATACAGTCACTGTGTGTGTCACTGTGATCATGGTCCAGTCACTGTGTGTGTCACTGTGATCCGGATCCAGTCACTGTGTGTGTCACTGTGATCAGGGTCCAGTCACTGTGATCAAGTTCAAGTCTCTGTGATCAGGGTCCAGTCACTGTGTGTGCTACTGTGGATCAGGATCCAGTCACTGTGTGTGTCACTGTGATCAGGATCCAATCAGTTTATGTGTCACATTGATCAGGGTCCAGTCGCTGTGTGTGTCACTGTGATCAGTGTCCAGTTACTGTGTGTGTCACTGTGAACAGGATCCAGTCAGTTTGTGTGTCACTGTGATCAGGGTCCAGTCACTGTGTGTGTCACTGTGATCAGGATCCAGTCAGTGTGTGTGTTACTGTGATCAGGGTCCAGTACCTGTGTGTGTCACTGTGGATCAGGATCCAATCACTGTGTGTGTCTCTGTGGGTCAGGATCCAGTCAGTGTGTGTGTCACTGTGATAAGGGTCCAGTCACTGTGTGTGTCACTGCGGATCAGGGTCCAGTCAGTGTGTGTGTCACTGTGATCAGGGTCCAGTCACTGTGTGTCACTTTGGAATAGGATACAGTCAGTGTGTGTGTTACTGTGATCAGGATCCAGTCACTGTGTGTGTCACTGTGGATCCGGATCCAGTCAGTGTGTGTGTTACTGTGATCAGGATCCAGTCACTGTGTGTGTCACTGTGGATCAGGATCCATTCAGTGTGTGTGTTACTGTGATCAGGATCCAGTCAGTCTGTGTGTCATTGTGGATCAGGATCCAGTTAGTGTGTGTGTTACTGTGATCAGGATCCAGTCACTGCGTGTCTCACTGTGGATCAGGATCCAGTCAGTGTGTGTGTCACTGTGATCAGGGTCCAGTCACTGTGTGTGTCACTGTGATCAGGATCCAGTCACTGTGTGTGTCACTGTGATCAGGATCCAGTCACTGTGCGTGTCACTAATATCAGGGTCCAGTCACTGTGTGTACACTGTGATTAGGGTCCGACCAGTGTGTGTGTCACTGTGATTAGGGTCCAGTCACTTTGTGTGTCACTGTGATCGGGTTCCAGTCACTGTGTGTGTCACTGTGATCAGGATCCAGTCACTGTGCGTGTCACTGTGATCAGGGTCCAGTCACTGTGTGTGTCACTGTGATCAGTGTCCAGTCACTGTGTGTGTCACTGCAGATCAGGGTCCAGTCAGTGTGTGTGTCACTGTGATCAGGGTCCAGTCACTGTGTGTGTCACATTGGATCAGGATACAGTCAGTGTGTGTGTTACTGTGATCAGGATCCAGTCACTTTTTGTGTCACTGTGGATCAGGATCAAGTCAGTGTGTGTGTTACTGTGATCAGGATCCAGTCACTGTTTGTGTCACTGTGGATCAGGATCTAGTCAGTGTGTGTGTTACTGTGATCAGGGTCCAGTCACTGTGTGTGTCACTGTGATCAGGATCCAGTCACTGTGTGTGTCACTGTGATCAGGATCCAGTCACTGTGTGTTACTGTGATCAGGATCCAGTCACTGTGTGTGTCACTGTGGATCAGGATCCAGTCAGTGTGTGTGTCACTGTGATCAGGGTCCAGTCACTGTGTGTGTCACTGTGATCAGGATCCAGTCACTGTGTGTGTCACTGTGATCAGGATCCAGTCACTGTGTGTGTCACTATGATCATGGTCCAGTCACTGTGTGTGTCACTGTGATTAGGGTCCAGTCAGTGTGTGTGTCACTGTGATTAGGGTACAGTCACTGTGTGTGTCACTGTGGATCAGGATCCAGTCAGTGTGTGTGTCACTGTGATCAGGATCCAGTCACTGTGTGTGTCACTATGATCAGGGTCCAGTCACCATGTGTGTCACTGTGTTTAGGGTCCAGTCAGTGTGTGTGTCACTGTGATTAGGGTCCAGTCACTGTGTGTGTCACTGTGATCAGGATCTAGTCACTGTGTGTGTCACTGTGGATCAGGATCCAGTCACTGTGTGTGTCTCTGTGGGTCAGGATCCAGTCAGTGTGTGTGTCACTGTGATCAGGATACAGTCACTGTGTGTGTCACTGTGATCAGTGTCCAGTCACTGTGTGTGTCACTTTGATCCGGATCCAGTCACTGTGTGTGTCACTGTGATCAGGATACAGTCACTGTGTGTGTCACTGTGATCATGGTCCAGTCACTGTGTGTGTCACTGTGATCCGGATCCAGTCACTGTGTGTGTCACTGTGATCAGGGTCCAGTCACTGTGATCAAGTTCAAGTCTCTGTGATCAGGGTCCAGTCACTGTGTGTGCTACTGTGGATCAGGATCCAGTCACTGTGTGTGTCACTGTGATCAGGATCCAATCAGTTTATGTGTCACATTGATCAGGGTCCAGTCGCTGTGTGTGTCACTGTGATCAGTGTCCAGTTACTGTGTGTGTCACTGTGAACAGGATCCAGTCAGTTTGTGTGTCACTGTGATCAGGGTCCAGTCACTGTGTGTGTCACTGTGATCAGGATCCAGTCAGTGTGTGTGTCACTGTGATCAGGGTCCAGTCAGTGTGTGTGTCACTGTGATCAGGATCCAGTCACTGTGTGTGTCACTGTGATCAGGATCCTGTCACTGTGTGTGTCACTATGATCAGGGTCCAGTCACTGTGTGTGTCACTGTGATTAGGGTCCAGTCAGTGTGTGTGTCACTGTGATTAGGGTACAGTCACTGTGTGTGTCACTGTGGATCAGGATCCAGTCAGTGTGTGTTACTGTGATCAGGATCCAGTCACTGCGTGTGTCACTGTGGATCAGGATCCAGTCAGTGTGTGTGTCACTGTGATCAGGGTCCAGTCAGTGTGTGTGTCACTGTGATCAGGATCCAGTCACTGTGTGTGTCACTGTGATCCGGATCCAGTCACTGTGTGTGTCACTATGATCAGGGTCCAGTCACCATGTGTGTCACTGTGTTTAGGGTCCAGTCAGTGTGTGTGTCACTGTGATTAGGGTCCAGTCACTGTGTGTGTCACTGTGATCAGGATCCAGTCACTGTGTGTGTCACTGTGGATCAGGATCCAGTCACTGTGTGTGTCTCTGTGGGTCAGGATCCAGTCAGTGTGTGTGTCACTGTGATCAGGATACAGTCACTGTGTGTGTCACTGTGATCATGGTCCAGTCACTGTGTGTGTCACTGTGATCCGGATCCAGTCACTGTGTGTGTCACTGTGATCAGGGTCCAGTCACTGTGATCAAGTTCAAGTCTCTGTGATCAGGGTCCAGTCACTGTGTGTGCTACTGTGGATCAGGATCCAGTCACTGTGTGTGTCACTGTGATCAGGATCCAATCAGTTTATGTGTCACATTGATCAGGGTCCAGTCGCTGTGTGTGTCACTGTGATCAGTGTCCAGTTACTGTGTGTGTCACTGTGAACAGGATCCAGTCAGTTTGTGTGTCACTGTGATCAGGGTCCAGTCACTGTGTGTGTCACTGTGATCAGGATCCAGTCAGTGTGTGTGTTACTGTGATCAGGGTCCAGTACCTGTGTGTGTCACTGTGGATCAGGATCCAATCACTGTGTGTGTCTCTGTGGGTCAGGATCCAGTCAGTGTGTGTGTCACTGTGATAAGGGTCCAGTCACTGTGTGTGTCACTGCGGATCAGGGTCCAGTCAGTGTGTGTGTCACTGTGATCAGGGTCCAGTCACTGTGTGTCACTTTGGAATAGGATACAGTCAGTGTGTGTGTTACTGTGATCAGGATCCAGTCACTGTGTGTGTCACTGTGGATCCGGATCCAGTCAGTGTGTGTGTTACTGTGATCAGGATCCAGTCACTGTGTGTGTCACTGTGGATCAGGATCCATTCAGTGTGTGTGTTACTGTGATCAGGATCCAGTCAGTCTGTGTGTCATTGTGGATCAGGATCCAGTTAGTGTGTGTGTTACTGTGATCAGGATCCAGTCACTGCGTGTCTCACTGTGGATCAGGATCCAGTCAGTGTGTGTGTCACTGTGATCAGGGTCCAGTCACTGTGTGTGTCACTGTGATCAGGATCCAGTCACTGTGTGTGTCACTGTGATCAGGATCCAGTCACTGTGCGTGTCACTAATATCAGGGTCCAGTCACTGTGTGTACACTGTGATTAGGGTCCGACCAGTGTGTGTGTCACTGTGATTAGGGTCCAGTCACTTTGTGTGTCACTGTGATCGGGTTCCAGTCACTGTGTGTGTCACTGTGATCAGGATCCAGTCACTGTGCGTGTCACTGTGATCAGGGTCCAGTCACTGTGTGTGTCACTGTGATCAGTGTCCAGTCACTGTGTGTGTCACTGCAGATCAGGGTCCAGTCAGTGTGTGTGTCACTGTGATCAGGGTCCAGTCACTGTGTGTGTCACATTGGATCAGGATACAGTCAGTGTGTGTGTTACTGTGATCAGGATCCAGTCACTTTTTGTGTCACTGTGGATCAGGATCAAGTCAGTGTGTGTGTTACTGTGATCAGGATCCAGTCACTGTTTGTGTCACTGTGGATCAGGATCTAGTCAGTGTGTGTGTTACTGTGATCAGGGTCCAGTCACTGTGTGTGTCACTGTGATCAGGATCCAGTCACTGTGTGTGTCACTGTGATCAGGATCCAGTCACTGTGTGTTACTGTGATCAGGATCCAGTCACTGTGTGTGTCACTGTGGATCAGGATCCAGTCAGTGTGTGTGTCACTGTGATCAGGGTCCAGTCACTGTGTGTGTCACTGTGATCAGGATCCAGTCACTGTGTGTGTCACTGTGATCAGGATCCAGTCACTGTGTGTGTCACTATGATCATGGTCCAGTCACTGTGTGTGTCACTGTGATTAGGGTCCAGTCAGTGTGTGTGTCACTGTGATTAGGGTACAGTCACTGTGTGTGTCACTGTGGATCAGGATCCAGTCAGTGTGTGTGTCACTGTGATCAGGATCCAGTCACTGTGTGTGTCACTATGATCAGGGTCCAGTCACCATGTGTGTCACTGTGTTTAGGGTCCAGTCAGTGTGTGTGTCACTGTGATTAGGGTCCAGTCACTGTGTGTGTCACTGTGATCAGGATCTAGTCACTGTGTGTGTCACTGTGGATCAGGATCCAGTCACTGTGTGTGTCTCTGTGGGTCAGGATCCAGTCAGTGTGTGTGTCACTGTGATCAGGATACAGTCACTGTGTGTGTCACTGTGATCAGTGTCCAGTCACTGTGTGTGTCACTTTGATCCGGATCCAGTCACTGTGTGTGTCACTGTGATCAGGATACAGTCACTGTGTGTGTCACTGTGATCATGGTCCAGTCACTGTGTGTGTCACTGTGATCCGGATCCAGTCACTGTGTGTGTCACTGTGATCAGGGTCCAGTCACTGTGATCAAGTTCAAGTCTCTGTGATCAGGGTCCAGTCACTGTGTGTGCTACTGTGGATCAGGATCCAGTCACTGTGTGTGTCACTGTGATCAGGATCCAATCAGTTTATGTGTCACATTGATCAGGGTCCAGTCGCTGTGTGTGTCACTGTGATCAGTGTCCAGTTACTGTGTGTGTCACTGTGAACAGGATCCAGTCAGTTTGTGTGTCACTGTGATCAGGGTCCAGTCACTGTGTGTGTCACTGTGATCAGGATCCAGTCAGTGTGTGTGTTACTGTGATCAGGGTCCAGTACCTGTGTGTGTCACTGTGGATCAGGATCCAATCACTGTGTGTGTCTCTGTGGGTCAGGATCCAGTCAGTGTGTGTGTCACTGTGATAAGGGTCCAGTCACTGTGTGTGTCACTGCGGATCAGGGTCCAGTCAGTGTGTGTGTCACTGTGATCAGGGTCCAGTCACTGTGTGTCACTTTGGAATAGGATACAGTCAGTGTGTGTGTTACTGTGATCAGGATCCAGTCACTGTGTGTGTCACTGTGGATCCGGATCCAGTCAGTGTGTGTGTTACTGTGATCAGGATCCAGTCACTGTGTGTGTCACTGTGGATCAGGATCCATTCAGTGTGTGTGTTACTGTGATCAGGATCCAGTCAGTCTGTGTGTCATTGTGGATCAGGATCCAGTTAGTGTGTGTGTTACTGTGATCAGGATCCAGTCACTGCGTGTCTCACTGTGGATCAGGATCCAGTCAGTGTGTGTGTCACTGTGATCAGGGTCCAGTCACTGTGTGTGTCACTGTGATCAGGATCCAGTCACTGTGTGTGTCACTGTGATCAGGATCCAGTCACTGTGCGTGTCACTAATATCAGGGTCCAGTCACTGTGTGTACACTGTGATTAGGGTCCGACCAGTGTGTGTGTCACTGTGATTAGGGTCCAGTCACTTTGTGTGTCACTGTGATCGGGTTCCAGTCACTGTGTGTGTCACTGTGATCAGGATCCAGTCACTGTGCGTGTCACTGTGATCAGGGTCCAGTCACTGTGTGTGTCACTGTGATCAGTGTCCAGTCACTGTGTGTGTCACTGCAGATCAGGGTCCAGTCAGTGTGTGTGTCACTGTGATCAGGGTCCAGTCACTGTGTGTGTCACATTGGATCAGGATACAGTCAGTGTGTGTGTTACTGTGATCAGGATCCAGTCACTTTTTGTGTCACTGTGGATCAGGATCAAGTCAGTGTGTGTGTTACTGTGATCAGGATCCAGTCACTGTTTGTGTCACTGTGGATCAGGATCTAGTCAGTGTGTGTGTTACTGTGATCAGGGTCCAGTCACTGTGTGTGTCACTGTGATCAGGATCCAGTCACTGTGTGTGTCACTGTGATCAGGATCCAGTCACTGTGTGTTACTGTGATCAGGATCCAGTCACTGTGTGTGTCACTGTGGATCAGGATCCAGTCAGTGTGTGTGTCACTTTGATCAGGGTCCAGTCACTGTGTGTGTCACTGTGATCAGGATCCAGTCACTGTGTGTGTCACTGTGATCAGGATCCAGTCACTGTGTGTGTCACTATGATCATGGTCCAGTCACTGTGTGTGTCACTGTGATTAGGGTCCAGTCAGTGTGTGTGTCACTGTGATTAGGGTACAGTCACTGTGTGTGTCACTGTGGATCAGGATCCAGTCAGTGTGTGTGTCACTGTGATCAGGATCCAGTCACTGTGTGTGTCACTATGATCAGGGTCCAGTCACCATGTGTGTCACTGTGTTTAGGGTCCAGTCAGTGTGTGTGTCACTGTGATTAGGGTCCAGTCACTGTGTGTGTCACTGTGATCAGGATCTAGTCACTGTGTGTGTCACTGTGGATCAGGATCCAGTCACTGTGTGTGTCTCTGTGGGTCAGGATCCAGTCAGTGTGTGTGTCACTGTGATCAGGATACAGTCACTGTGTGTGTCACTGTGATCAGTGTCCAGTCACTGTGTGTGTCACTTTGATCCGGATCCAGTCACTGTGTGTGTCACTGTGATCAGGGTCCTGTCACTGTGATCAAGTTCAAGTCTCTGTGATCAGGGTCCAGTCACTGTGTGTGCTACTGTGGATCAGGATCCAGTCACTGTGTGTGTCACTGTGATCAGGATCCAATCAGTGTATGTGTCACTGTGATCAGGGTCCAGTCGCTGTGTGTGTCACTGTGATCAGTGTCCAGTTACTGTGTGTGTCACTGTGATCAGGATCCAGACAGTTTGTGTGTCACTGTGATCAGGGTCCAGTCACTGTGTGTGTCACTGTGATCAGGATCCAGTCAGTGTGTGTGTTACTGTGATCAGGGTCCAGTAACTGTGGGTCTCACTGTGGATCAGGATCCAGTCACTGTGTGTGTCTCTGTGGGTCAGGATCCAGTCAGTGTCTGTGTCACTGTGATCAGGGTCCAGTCACTGTGTGTGTCACTGCGGATCAGGGTCCAGTCAGTGTGTGTGTCACTGTGATCAGGGTCCAGTCACTGTGTGTGTCACTTTGGAATAGGATACAGTCAGTGTGTGTGTTACTGTGATCAGGATCCAGTCACTGTGTGTGTCACTGTGGATCAGGATCCAGTCAGTGTGTGTGTTACTGTGATCAGGATCCAGTCAGTGTGTGTGTCACTGTGGATCAGGATCCAGTCACTGTGTGTGTTACTGTGATCAGGATCCAGTCAGTCTGTGTGTCATTGTGGATCAGGATCCAGTTAGTGTGTGTGTTACTGTGATCAGGATCCAGTCACTGCATGTCTCACTGTGGATCAGGATCCAGTCAGTGTGTGTGTCACTGTGATCAGTGTCCAGTCATTGTGTGTGTCACTGTGATCAGGATCCAGTCACTGTGTGTGTCACTGTGATCAGGATCCAGTCACTGTGTGTGTCACTATGATCAGGGTCCAGTCACTGTGTGTACACTGTGATTAGGGTCCGGCCAGTGTGTGTGTCACTGTGAATAGGGTCCAGTCACTTTGTGTGTCACTGTGATCGGGTTCCAGTCACTGTGTGTGTCACTGTGATCAGGATCCAGTCACTGTGCGTGTCACTGTGATCAGGGTCCAGTTTCTGTGTGTGTCACTGTGATCAGGATCCAGTCAGTTTGTGTGTCACTGTGATCAGGGTCCAGTCACTGTGTGTGTCACTGTGATCAGGATCCAGTCAGTGTGTGTGTTACTGTGATCAGGGTCCAGTAACTGTGTGTGTCACTGTGGATCAGGATCCAGTCACTGTGTGTGTCTCTGTTGCTCAGCATCCAGTCAGTGTGTGTGTCACTGTGATCAGGGTCCAGTCACTGTGTGTGTCACTGCGGATCAGGGTCCAGTCAGTGTGTGTGTCACTGTGATCAGGGTCCAGTCAGTGTGTGTGTCACTTTGGAATAGGATACAGTCAGTGTGTGTGTTACTGTGATCAGGATCCAGTCACTGCGTGTGTCACTGTGGATCAGGATCCAGTCAGTGTGTGTTTTACTGTGATCAGGATCCAGTCACTGTGTGTGTCACTGTGGATAAGGATCCAGTCAGTGTGTGTGTTACTGTGATCAGGATCCAGTCAGTCTGTGTGTCATTGTGGATCAGGATCCAGTTAGTGTGTGTGTTACTGTGATCAGGATCCAGTCAGTGTGTGTCTCACTGTGGATCAGGATCCAGTCACTGTGTGTGTCTCTGGTTCAGGATCCAGTCAGTGTGTGTGTCACTGTGCTCAGTGTCCACTCACTGTGTGTGTTACTGCGGATCAGGGTCCAGTCAGTGTGTGTGTCACTGTGGATCAGGATCCAGTCAGTGTGTGTGTCACTGTGAATGAGGGTCCAGTCAGTGTGTGTGTCACTGTGGATCTGGATCCAGTCAGTCTGTGTGTCACTTTGGATCAGGATTCAGTCAATGTGTGTGTCACTGTAGATCAGGGTACAGTCAGTGTGTGTGTCACTGTGATCAGGGCAAAATCACTGTGTGTGTCACTGTGATCAGGATCCAGTCATTGTGTGTGTCACTGTGATTAGGGTCCAGTCACTGTGTGTGTCACTGTGGATCAGGATCCAGTCACTCTGTGTGTCTCTGTGGGTCTGGATCCAGTCAGTGTGTGTGTCACTGTGCTCAGGGTCCAGTGACTGTGTGTGTCACTGCAGATCAGGGTCCAGTCAGTTTGTGTGTCACTGTGATCAGGGTCCAGTCACTGTGTGTGTCACTTTGGATCAGGATACAGTCAGTGTGTGTGATACTTTGATCAGTGTCCAGTCACTTTTTGTGTCACTGTGGATCAGGATCCAGTCAGTTTGTGTGTTACTGTGATCAGGATCCAGTCACTGTGTGTGTCATTGTGGATCAGGATCCAGTCAGTGTGTGTGTTACTGTGATCAGGATCCAGTCAGTCTGTGTGTCACAGTGGATCAGGATCCAGTCAGTGTGTGTGTTACTGTGATCAGGATCCAGTCACTGCGTGTCTCACTCTGGATCAGGATCCAGTCAGTGTGTGTGTCACTGTGGTCAGGGTCCAGTCACTGTGTGTGTCACTGTGATCAGGATCCAGTCACTGTGTGTGTCATTGTGATCAGGATCCAGTCACTGTGTGTCACTATGGTCAGGGTCCAGTCACTGTATGTGTCACTGTGATTAGGGTCCAGCCAGTGTGTGTGTCACTGTGATTAGGGTCCAGTCACTTTGTGTGTCACTGTGATCGGGATCCAGTCACTGTGTGTGTCACTGTGGATCAGCATCCAGTCACTGTGTATGTCTCTGTGGGTCAGGATCGAGTCAGTGTGTGTGTCACTGTGATCAGGGTCCAGTCACTGTGTTTGTTACTGCGGATCAGGATCCAGTCAGTGGGTGTGTTACTGTGATCAGGATCCAGTCACTGTGTGTGTCACTGTGGATCAAGATCCAGTCAGTGTGTGTGTCACTGTGATCAGGGTCCAGTCAGTGTGTGTGTCACTGTGATCCGGATCCAGTCACTGTGTGTGTCACTGTGATCAGGATCCAGTCACTGTGTGTGTCACTATGATCAGGGTCCAGTCACCAGGTGTGTCACTGTGATTAGGGTCCAGTCAGTGTGTGTCTCACTGTGATTAGGGTCCAGTCACTGTGTGTGTCACTGTGGATCAGGATCCAGTCAGTGTGTGTGTTACTGTGATCAGGATTTAGTTACTGCGTGTGTCACTGTGGATCAGGATCCAGTCAGTGTGTGTGTCACTGTGATCAGGTTCCAGTCAGTGTGTGTGTCACTGTGATCAGGATCCAGTCACTGTGTATGTCACTGTGATCAGGAGGCAGTCACTGTGTGTGTCACTATGATCAGGGCCCAGTCACCATGTGTGTCACTGTGATTAGGGTCCAGTCAGTGTGTGTGTCACTGTGATTAGGGTCCAGTCACTGTGTGTGTCACTGTGATCAGGATCCAGTCACTGTGTGTGTCACTGTGGATCAGGATCCAGTCACTGTGTGTGACTCTGTGGGTCTGGATCCAGTCAGTGTGTGTGTCACTGTGATCAGGATACAGTCACTGTGTGTGTCACTGTGATCAGGGTCCAGTCACTGTGTGTGTCACTGTGATCCGGATCCAGTCACTGTGTGTGTCACTGTGATCAGGGTCCAGTCACTGTGATCAAGTTCAAGTCTCTGTGATCAGGGTCCAGCCACTGTGTGTGCTACTGTGTATCAGGATCCAGTCACTGTGTGTGTCACTGTGATCAGGATCCAATCAGTGTATGTGTCACTGTGATCAGTGTCCAGTCACTGTGTGTGTCACTGTGATCAGGGTCCTGTCACTGTGTGTGTCACTGTGATCAGGATTCAGTCAGTTTGTGTGTCACTGTGATCAGGGTCCAGACACTTTGTGTGTCACTGTGATCAGGATCCATTCAGTGTGTGTGTTACTGTGATCAGGGTCCAGTAACTGTGTGTGTCACTGTGGTTCAGGATCCAGTCACTGTGTGTGTCTCTGTGGGTCAGGATCCAGTCAGTGTGTGTGTCACTGTGATCAGGGTCCAGTCACTGTGTGTGTCACTATGTTCAGGGTCCAGTCACCATGTGTGTCACTGTGATTAGGGTCCAGTCAGTGTGTGTGTCACTGTGATCAGGGTCCAGTCACTGTGTTTGTTACTGCGGATCAGGATCCAGTCAGTGGGTGTGTTACTGTGATCAGGATCCAGTCACTGTGTGTGTCACTGTGGATCAAGATCCAGTCAGTGTGTGTGTCACTGTGATCAGGGTCCAGTCAGTGTGTGTGTCACTGTGATCCGGATCCAGTCACTGTGTGTGTCACTGTGATCAGGATCCAGTCACTGTGTGTGTCACTATGATCAGGGTCCAGTCACCAGGTGTGTCACTGTGATTAGGGTCCAGTCAGTGTGTGTCTCACTGTGATTAGGGTCCAGTCACTGTGTGTGTCACTGTGGATCAGGATCCAGTCAGTGTGTGTGTTACTGTGATCAGGATTTAGTTACTGCGTGTGTCACTGTGGATCAACATCCAGTCAGTGTGTGTGTCACTGTGATCCGGATCCAGTCACTGTGTGTGTCACTGTGATCAGGGTCCAGTCACTGTGATCAAGTTCAAGTCTCTGTGATCAGGGTCCAGCCACTGTGTGTGCTACTGTGTATCAGGATCCAGTCACTGTGTGTGTCACTGTGATCAGGATCCAATCAGTGTATGTGTCACTGTGATCAGTGTCCAGTCACTGTGTGTGTCACTGTGATCAGGGTCCTGTCACTGTGTGTGTCACTGTGATCAGGATTCAGTCAGTTTGTGTGTCACTGTGATCAGGGTCCAGACACTTTGTGTGTCACTGTGATCAGGATCCATTCAGTGTGTGTGTTACTGTGATCAGGGTCCAGTAACTGTGTGTGTCACTGTGGTTCAGGATCCAGTCACTGTGTGTGTCTCTGTGGGTCAGGATCCAGTCAGTGTGTGTGTCACTGTGATCAGGGTCCAGTCACTGTGTGTGTCACTATGTTCAGGGTCCAGTCACCATGTGTGTCACTGTGATTAGGGTCCAGTCAGTGTGTGTGTCACTGTGATCAGGGTCCAGTCACTGTGTTTGTTACTGCGGATCAGGATCCAGTCAGTGGGTGTGTTACTGTGATCAGGATCCAGTCACTGTGTGTGTCACTGTGGATCAAGATCCAGTCAGTGTGTGTGTCACTGTGATCAGGGTCCAGTCAGTGTGTGTGTCACTGTGATCCGGATCCAGTCACTGTGTGTGTCACTGTGATCAGGATCCAGTCACTGTGTGTGTCACTATGATCAGGGTCCAGTCACCAGGTGTGTCACTGTGATTAGGGTCCAGTCAGTGTGTGTCTCACTGTGATTAGGGTCCAGTCACTGTGTGTGTCACTGTGGATCAGGATCCAGTCAGTGTGTGTGTTACTGTGATCAGGATTTAGTTACTGCGTGTGTCACTGTGGATCAACATCCAGTCAGTGTGTGTGTCACTGTGATCAGGTTCCAGTCAGTGTGTGTGTCACTGTGATCAGGATCCAGTCACTGTGTGTGTCACTGTGATCAGGAGGCAGTCACTGTGTGTGTCACTATGATCAGGGCCCAGTCACCATGTGTGTCACTGTGATTAGGGTCCAGTCAGTGTGTGTGTCACTGTGATTAGGGTCCAGTCACTGTGTGTGTCACTGTGATCAGGATCCAGTCACTGTGTGTGTCACTGTGGATCAGGATCCAGTCACTGTGTGTGACTCTGTGGGTCTGGATCCAGTCAGTGTGTGTGTCACTGTGATCAGGATACAGTCACTGTGTGTGTCACTGTGATCAGGGTCCAGTCACTGTGTGTGTCACTGTGATCCGGATCCAGTCACTGTGTGTGTCACTGTGATCAGGGTCCAGTCACTGTGATCAAGTTCAAGTCTCTGTGATCAGGGTCCAGCCACTGTGTGTGCTACTGTGTATCAGGATCCAGTCACTGTGTGTGTCACTGTGATCAGGATCCAATCAGTGTATATGTCACTGTGATCAGTGTCCAGTCACTGTGTGTGTCACTGTGATCAGGGTCCTGTCACTGTGTGTGTCACTGTGATCAGGATTCAGTCAGTTTGTGTGTCACTGTGATCAGGGTCCAGACACTTTGTGTGTCACTGTGATCAGGATCCATTCAGTGTGTGTGTTACTGTGATCAGGGTCCAGTAACTGTGTGTGTCACTGTGGTTCAGGATCCAGTCACTGTGTGTGTCTCTGTGGGTCAGGATCCAGTCAGTGTGTGTGTCACTGTGATCAGGGTCCAGTCACTGTGTGTGTCACTATGTTCAGGGTCCAGTCACCATGTGTGTCACTGTGATTAGGGTCCAGTCAGTGTGTGTGTCACTGTGATTAGGGTCCAGTCACTGTGTGTGTCTCTGTGGGTCACGATACAGTCAGTGTGTGTGTCACTGTGATCAGGATACAGTCAGTGTGTGTGTCACTGTGATCAGGGTCCAGTCACTGTGTGTGTCACTGTGATCCGGATCCAGTCACTGTGTCTGTCACTGTGATCAGGATCCAATCAGTGTATGTGTCACTGTGATAAGGGTCCAGTCACTGTGTGTGTCACTGTGATCAGGGTCCAGTCACTGTGTGTGTCACTGTGATCAGGATCCAGTCACTTTGTGTGTCACTGTGATCAGGGTCCAGTCACTGTGTGTGTCACTGTGATCACGATCCAGTCAGTGTGTGCGTTACTGTGATCATGGTCCAGTAACTGTGTGTGTCACTGTGGATCAGGATCCAGTCACTGTGTGTGTCTCTGTGGGGCAGGATCCAGTCAGTGTGTGTGTCACTGTGATCAGGGTCCAGTCACTTTGTGTGTCACTGTGGATCAGGGTCCAGTCAGTGTGTGTGTCACTGTGATCAGGGTCCAGTCACTGTGTGTGTCACTTTGGAATAGGATACAGTCAGTGTGTGTGTTACTGTGATCAGGATCCAGTCACTGTGTGTGTCACTGTGGATCAGGATCCAGTCAGTGTGTGTGTTATTGTGATCAGGATCCAGTCACTGTGTGTGTCACTGTTGATCGGGATCCAGTCAGTGTGTGTGTTACTGTGATCGGGATCCAGTCAGTCTGTGTGTCACTGTGGATCAGGATCCAGTTAGTGTGTGTGTTACTGTGATCAGGATCCAGTCACTGCGTGTCTCACGGTGGATCAGGATCCAGTCAGTGTGTGTGTCACTGTGATCACGGTGCAGTCACTGTGTGTGTCACTGTGATCAGGATCCAGTCACTGTGTGCGTCACTGTGACCAGGATCCAGTCACTGTGTGTGTCACTATGATCAGGGTCCAGTCACTGTGTGTACACCCTGATTAGGGTCCGGCCAGTGTGTGTGTCACTGTGATTAGGGCCCAGTCACTATGTGTGTCACTGTGATCGGGATCCAGTCACTGTGTGTGTCACTGTGGATCAGGATCCAGTCAGTGTGTGTGTCTCTGTGGGTCAGGATCCAGTCCGTGTGTGTGTCACTGTGATAAGGGTCCAGTCACTGTGTGTGTCACTGCGGATCAGGGTACAGTCAGTGTGTGAGTCACTGTGATCAGGGTCCAGTCACTGTGTGTGTCACTGTGGATCAGGATACAGTCAGTGTGTGTGTTACTGTGATCAGGATCCAGTCACTGTGTGTGTCACTGTGTATCAGGATCCAGTCAGTGTGTATGTCACTGTGATCAGGGTCCAGTCACTGTGTGTGTCACTGTGATCAGGATACAGTCACTGTGTGTGTTACTGTGATCAGGGTCCAGTCACTGTGTGTGTCACTGTGATCAGTGTCCAGTCACTGTGTGTGTCACTGTGATCAGGATCCAGACACTGTGTGTGTCACTTTGGATCAGGGACCAGTCAGTGTGTGTGTCACTTTAATCAGGGTACAATCACTGTGGGTGTCACTGTGATCAGGATAAAGTCAGTGTGTGTGTCACTGTGGATCAGGGACCAGTCAGTGTGTGTGTCACGTTAATCAGGGTACAGTCACTGTGCGTGTCACTGTGATCAGGATACAGTCAGCGTGTGTGTATCACTGTAATCAGGGTCCAATCACTGTGTGTGTCACTGTGATCAGGGTCCAGTCACTGTGTGTGTTACTGTGAATCAGGATCCAGTCAGTGTGTGTGTTAATGTGATCAGGGTCCAGTCACTGTGTGTGTCACTGTGATCAGCATCCAGTCACTGTGTGTGTCACTGTGATCAGGGTCCAGTCAGTGTGTGTGTCACTGTGGATCAGGATCCAGTCAGCGTCTGTGTCACTGTGAATCAGGGTCCAGTCAGTGTGTGTGTCACTGTGATCAGGGTCAAGTCACTGTGTGTGTTACTGTGATCAGGGTCCAGTCACTGTGTGTGTTACTGTGATCAGGATCCAGTCACTGTGTGTGTCACTGTGGATCAGGATCCAGTCACAATGTGTGTCACTGTGAACAGGATCCTGTCACTGTGTGTGTGACTGTGATCAAAATCCAGTCACTGTATGTGTCACTGTGGATCTGGATCCAGTCACTGTGTCTGTCATTGTGGGTCAGGGTCCAGTCACAGTATGTGTCACTGTGATCAGGGTCCAGTCAGTGTGTGTGTCACTGTGATCAGGGTCCAGTCAGTGTGTGTGTCACTGTGATCAAGGTCCAGTCACTGTGTGTGTCACTGTGGATCAGGGTCCGGTCAGTGTGTGTGTCACTGTGATCAGGATCCAGTCAGTGTGTGTGTCACTGTGATCAGGGTGCAGTCACTGTGGGTATAACTGTGTTCAGGGTCCAGTCAGTGTGTGTGTCACTGTGATCAGGGTCCAGTCACTGTGTGTGTCACTGTGGATCAGGATCCAGTCAGTGTGTGTGTCACTGTGAATCAGGGTCCAGTCAGTGAGTGTGTCACTGTGATCAGCGTCTAGGCACTGTGTGTGTCACTGTGGATCAGGATCCAGTCAGTGTGTGTGTCACTGTGAATCAGGGGCCAGTCAGTCTGTGTGTCACTGTGGATCAGGATCCAGTCAGTTTGTGTGTCACTGTGGATCAGTATCCAGTCACTGTGTGTGTCACTGTGGATCAGGATCCAGTCAGTGTGTGTGTCAATGTGATCAGGATCCAGTCAGTGTGTGTGTATCAGTGTGATCAGGGTCCAATCACCGAGTGTGTCACTGTAATCAGGGTCCAGTCACTTTGTGTGTGACTGTGAATCAGGATCCAGTCAGTGTGTGTGTTACTGTGATCAGGGTCCAGTCACGGTTTGTGTCACTGTGGATCAGGATCCAGTCACTGTGTGTGTCACTGTGATCAGCATCCAGTCACTGTGTGTGTCATTGTGATCAAGGTCCAGTCAGTGTGTGTGTTACTGTGATCAGGGTCCAGTCACTGTGTTTGTAACTGTGATCAGGGTCCAGTCACTGTGTGTGTCACTGTGGATCAGGATCCAGTCACTGTGTGTGTCACTGTGATCAGGATCCAGTCACTGTGTGTGTCACTGTGGACCAGGGACCAGTCAGCGTGTGTGTCACTTTAATCAGGGTACAGTCACTGTGCGTGTCACTGTGATCAGGATACAGTCCGTGTGTGTGTCACTGTGGATCAGGGACCAGTCAGTGTGTGTGTCACTTTAATCAGGGTACAGTCACTGTGCGTGTCACTGTGATCAGGATACAGTCAGTGTGTGTGTATCACTGTGATCAGGGTCCAATCACTGTGTGTGTCACTGTGATCAGGGTCCAGTCACTGTGTGTGTTACTGTGAATCAGGATCCAGTCAGTGTGTGTGTTACTGTGATCAGGGTGCAGTCACTGTGTGTGTCACTGTGATCAGCATCCAGTCACTGTGTGTGTCACTGTGATCAGGGTCCAGTCAGTGTGTGTGTCACTGTGGATCAGGATCCAGTCAGTCTGTGTGTCACTGTGGATCAGGATCCAGTCAGCGTGTGTGTCACTGTGAATCATGGTCCAGTCAGTGTGTGTGTCACTGTGGATCAGGATCCAGTCAGTCTGTGTTTCACTGTGGATCAGGATCCAGTCAGTGTGTGTGTCACTGTGAACAGGGTCAAGTCACTGTGTGTGTCACTGTGATCAGTATCCAGTCAGTGTGTGTGTTACAGTGATCAGGGTCCAGTCACGGTGTGTGTCACTGTGCATCAGGATCCAGTCAGTGTGTGTGTCACTGTGATCAGCATCCAGTAACTGTGTGTGTCACTGTGATCAGGGTCCAGTCAGTGTGTGTGTTACTGTGATCAGGGACCAGTCACTGTGTGCGTTACTGTGATCAGGGTCCAGTCACTGTGTGTGTCATTGTGGATCAGGATCCAGTCACTGTGTGTGTCACTGTGATCAGGGTCCTGTCACTGTGTGTGTCACTGTGATCAGGATTCAGTCAGTTTGTGTGTCACTGTGATCAGGGTCCAGACACTTTGTGTGTCACTGTGATCAGGATCCATTCAGTGTGTGTGTTACTGTGATCAGGGTCCAGTAACTGTGTGTGTCACTGTGGTTCAGGATCCAGTCACTGTGTGTGTCTCTGTGGGTCAGGATCCAGTCAGTGTGTGTGTCACTGTGATCAGGGTCCAGTCACTGTGTGTGTCACTATGTTCAGGGTCCAGTCACCATGTGTGTCACTGTGATTAGGGTCCAGTCAGTGTGTGTGTCACTGTGATTAGGGTCCAGTCACTGTGTGTGTCTCTGTGGGTCACGATACAGTCAGTGTGTGTGTCACTGTGATCAGGATACAGTCAGTGTGTGTGTCACTGTGATCAGGGTCCAGTCACTGTGTGTGTCACTGTGATCCGGATCCAGTCACTGTGTGTGTCACTGTGATCAGGATCCAATCAGTGTATGTGTCACTGTGATAAGGGTCCAGTCACTGTGTGTGTCACTGTGATCAGGGTCCAGTCACTGTGTGTGTCACTGTGATCAGGATCCAGTCACTTTGTGTGTCACTGTGATCAGGGTCCAGTCACTGTGTGTGTCACTGTGATCACGATCCAGTCAGTGTGTGCGTTACTGTGATCATGGTCCAGTAACTGTGTGTGTCACTGTGGATCAGGATCCAGTCACTGTGTGTGTCTCTGTGGGGCAGGATCCAGTCAGTGTGTGTGTCACTGTGATCAGGGTCCAGTCACTTTGTGTGTCACTGTGGATCAGGGTCCAGTCAGTGTGTGTGTCACTGTGATCAGGGTCCAGTCACTGTGTGTGTCACTTTGGAATAGGATACAGTCAGTGTGTGTGTTACTGTGATCAGGATCCAGTCACTGTGTGTGTCACTGTGGATCAGGATCCAGTCAGTGTGTGTGTTATTGTGATCAGGATCCAGTCACTGTGTGTGTCACTGTTGATCGGGATCCAGTCAGTGTGTGTGTTACTGTGATCGGGATCCAGTCAGTCTGTGTGTCACTGTGGATCAGGATCCAGTTAGTGTGTGTGTTACTGTGATCAGGATCCAGTCACTGCGTGTCTCACGGTGGATCAGGATCCAGTCAGTGTGTGTGTCACTGTGATCACGGTGCAGTCACTGTGTGTGTCACTGTGATCAGGATCCAGTCACTGTGTGCGTCACTGTGACCAGGATCCAGTCACTGTGTGTGTCACTATGATCAGGGTCCAGTCACTGTGTGTACACCGTGATTAGGGTCCGGCCAGTGTGTGTGTCACTGTGATTAGGGCCCAGTCACTATGTGTGTCACTGTGATCGGGATCCAGTCACTGTGTGTGTCACTGTGGATCAGGATCCAGTCAGTGTGTGTGTCTCTGTGGGTCAGGATCCAGTCCGTGTGTGTGTCACTGTGATAAGGGTCCAGTCACTGTGTGTGTCACTGCGGATCAGGGTACAGTCAGTGTGTGAGTCACTGTGATCAGGGTCCAGTCACTGTGTGTGTCACTGTGGATCAGGATACAGTCAGTGTGTGTGTTACTGTGATCAGGATCCAGTCACTGTGTGTGTCACTGTGTATCAGGATCCAGTCAGTGTGTATGTCACTGTGATCAGGGTCCAGTCACTGTGTGTGTCACTGTGATCAGGATACAGTCACTGTGTGTGTTACTGTGATCAGGGTCCAGTCACTGTGTGTGTCACTGTGATCAGTGTCCAGTCACTGTGTGTGTCACTGTGATCAGGATCCAGACACTGTGTGTGTCACTTTGGATCAGGGACCAGTCAGTGTGTGTGTCACTTTAATCAGGGTACAATCACTGTGGGTGTCACTGTGATCAGGATAAAGTCAGTGTGTGTGTCACTGTGGATCAGGGACCAGTCAGTGTGTGTGTCACGTTAATCAGGGTACAGTCACTGTGCGTGTCACTGTGATCAGGATACAGTCAGCGTGTGTGTATCATTGTAATCAGGGTCCAATCACTGTGTGTGTCACTGTGATCAGGGTCCAGTCACTGTGTGTGTTACTGTGAATCAGGATCCAGTCAGTGTGTGTGTTAATGTGATCAGGGTCCAGTCACTGTGTGTGTCACTGTGATCAGCATCCAGTCACTGTGTGTGTCACTGTGATCAGGGTCCAGTCAGTGTGTGTGTCACTGTGGATCAGGATCCAGTCAGCGTCTGTGTCACTGTGAATCAGGGTCCAGTCAGTGTGTGTGTCACTGTGATCAGGATCCAGTCACTGTGTGTGTTACTGTGATCAGGGTCCAGTCACTGTGTGTGTTACTGTGATCAGGATCCAGTCACTGTGTGTGTCACTGTGGATCAGGATCCAGTCACAGTGTGTGTCACTGTGAACAGGATCCTGTCACTGTGTGTGTGACTGTGATCAAAATCCAGTCACTGTATGTGTCACTGTGGATCTGGATCCAGTCACTGTGTCTGTCATTGTGGGTCAGGGTCCAGTCACAGTATGTGTCACTGTGATCAGGGTCCAGTCAGTGTGTGTGTCACTGTGATCAGGGTCCAGTCAGTGTGTGTGTCACTGTGATCAAGGTCCAGTCACTGTGTGTGTCACTGTGGATCAGGGTCCGGTCAGTGTGTGTGTCACTGTGATCAGGATCCAGTCAGTGTGTGTGTCACTGTGATCAGGGTGCAGTCACTGTGGGTATAACTGTGTTCAGGGTCCAGTCAGTGTGTGTGTCACTGTGATCACGGTCCAGTCACTGTGTGTGTCACTGTGGATCAGGATCCAGTCAGTGTGTGTGTCACTGTGAATCAGGGTCCAGTCAGTGAGTGTGTCACTGTGATCAGCGTCCAAGCACTGTGTGTGTCACTGTGGATCAGGATCCAGTCAGTGTGTGTGTCACTGTGAATCAGGGGCCAGTCAGTCTGTGTGTCACTGTGGATCAGGATCCAGTCAGTTTGTGTGTCACTGTGGATCAGTATCCAGTCACTGTGTGTGTCACTGTGGATCAGGATCCAGTCAGTGTGTGTGTCAATGTGATCAGGATCCAGTCAGTGTGTGTGTATCAGTGTGATCAGGGTCCAATCACCGAGTGTGTCACTGTAATCAGGGTCCAGTCACTTTGTGTGTGACTGTGAATCAGGATCCAGTCAGTGTGTGTGTTACTGTGATCAGGGTCCAGTCACGGTTTGTGTCACTGTGGATCAGGATCCAGTCACTGTGTGTGTCACTGTGATCAGCATCCAGTCACTGTGTGTGTCATTGTGATCAAGGTCCAGTCAGTGTGTGTGTTACTGTGATCAGGGTCCAGTCACTGTGTTTGTAACTGTGATCAGGGTCCAGTCACTGTGTGTGTCACTGTGGATCAGGATCCAGTCACTGTGTGTGTCACTGTGATCAGGATCCAGTCACTGTGTGTGTCACTGTGGATCAGGGACCAGTCAGTGTGTGTGTCACTTTAATCAGGGTACAGTCACTGTGCGTGTCACTGTGATCAGGATACAGTCCGTGTGTGTGTCACTGTGGATCAGGGACCAGTCAGTGTGTGTGTCACTTTAATCAGGGTACAGTCACTGTGCGTGTCACTGTGATCAGGATACAGTCAGTGTGTGTGTATCACTGTGATCAGGGTCCAATCACTGTGTGTGTCACTGTGATCAGGGTCCAGTCACTGTGTGTGTTACTGTGAATCAGGATCCAGTCAGTGTGTGTGTTACTGTGATCAGGGTCCAGTCACTGTGTGTGTCACTGTGATCAGCATCCAGTCACTGTGTGTGTCACTGTGATCAGGGTCCAGTCAGTGTGTGTGTCACTGTGGATCAGGATCCAGTCAGTCTGTGTGTCACTGTGGATCAGGATCCAGTCAGCGTGTGTGTCACTGTGAATCATGGTCCAGTCACTGTGCGTGTCACTGTGATCAGGATACAGTCAGCGTGTGTGTATCACTGTAATCAGGGTCCAATCACTGTGTGTGTCACTGTGATCAGGGTCCAGTCACTGTGTGTGTTACTGTGAATCAGGATCCAGTCAGTGTGTGTGTTAATGTGATCAGGGTCCAGTCACTGTGTGTGTCACTGTGATCAGCATCCAGTCACTGTGTGTGTCACTGTGATCAGGGTCCAGTCAGTGTGTGTGTCACTGTGGATCAGGATCCAGTCAGCATCTGTGTCACTGTGAATCAGGGTCCAGTCAGTGTGTGTGTCACTGTGATCAGGGTCCAGTCACTGTGTGTGTTACTGTGATCAGGGTCCAGTCACTGTGTGTGTTACTGTGATCAGGATCCAGTCACTGTGTGTGTCACTGTGGATCAGGATCCAGTCACAGTGTGTGTCACTGTGAACAGGATCCTGTCACTGTGTGTGTGACTGTGATCAAAATCCAGTCACTGTATGTGTCACTGTGGATCTGGATCCAGTCACTGTGTCTGTCATTGTGGGTCAGGGTCCAGTCACAGTATGTGTCACTGTGATCAGGGTCCAGTCAGTGTGTGTGTCACTGTGATCAAGGTCCAGTCACTGTGTGTGTCACTGTGGATCAGGGTCCGGTCAGTGTGTGTGTCACTGTGATCAGGATCCAGTCAGTGTGTGTGTCACTGTGATCAGGGTGCAGTCACTGTGGGTATAACTGTGTTCAGGGTCCAGTCAGTGTGTGTGTCACTGTGATCAGGGTCCAGTCACTGTGTGTGTCACTGTGGATCAGGATCCAGTCAGTGTGTGTGTCACTGTGAATCAGGGTCCAGTCAGTGAGTGTGTCACTGTGATCAGCGTCCAGGCACTGTGTGTGTCACTGTGGATCAGGATCCAGTCAGTGTGTGTGTCACTGTGAATCAGGGGCCAGTCAGTCTGTGTGTCACTGTGGATCAGGATCCAGTCAGTTTGTGTGTCACTGTGGATCAGTATCCAGTCACTGTGTGTGTCACTGTGGATCAGGATCCAGTCAGTGTGTGTGTCAATGTGATCAGGATCCAGTCAGTGTGTGTGTATCAGTTTGATCAGGGTCCAATCACCGAGTGTGTCACTGTAATCAGGGTCCAGTCACTTTGTGTGTGACTGTGAATCAGGATCCAGTCAGTGTGTGTGTTACTGTGATCAGGGTCCAGTCACGGTTTGTGTCACTGTGGATCAGGATCCAGTCACTGTGTGTGTCACTGTGATCAGCATCCAGTCACTGTGTGTGTCATTGTGATCAAGGTCCAGTCAGTGTGTGTGTTACTGTGATCAGGGTCCAGTCACTGTGTTTGTAACTGTGATCAGGGTCCAGTCACTGTGTGTGTCACTGTGGATCAGGATCCAGTCACTGTGTGTGTCACTGTGATCAGGATCCAGTCACTGTGTGTGTCACTGTGGATCAGGGACCAGTCAGTGTGTGTGTCACTTTAATCAGGGTACAGTCACTGTGCGTGTCACTGTGATCAGGATACAGTCCGTGTGTGTGTCACTGTGGATCAGGGACCAGTCAGTGTGTGTGTCACTTTAATCAGGGTACAGTCACTGTGCGTGTCACTGTGATCAGGATACAGTCAGTGTGTGTGTATCACTGTGATCAGGGTCCAATCACTGTGTGTGTCACTGTGATCAGGGTCCAGTCACTGTGTGTGTTACTGTGAATCAGGATCCAGTCAGTGTGTGTGTTACTGTGATCAGGGTCCAGTCACTGTGTGTGTCACTGTGATCAGCATCCAGTCACTGTGTGTGTCACTGTGATCAGGGTCCAGTCAGTGTGTGTGTCACTGTGGATCAGGATCCAGTCAGTCTGTGTGTCACTGTGGATCAGGATCCAGTCAGCGTGTGTGTCACTGTGAATCATGGTCCAGTCAGTGTGTGTGTCACTGTGGATCAGGATCCAGTCAGTCTGTGTGTCACTGTGGATCAGGATCCAGTCAGTGTGTGTGTCACTGTGAACAGGGTCAAGTCACTGTGTGTGTCACTGTGATCAGTATCCAGTCAGTGTGTGTGTTACAGTGATCAGGGTCCAGTCACGGTGTGTGTCACTGTGCATGAGGATCCAGTCAGTGTGTGTGTCACTGTGATCAGCATCCAGTCACTGTGTGTGTAACTGTGATCAGGGTCCAGTCAGTGTGTGTGTTACTGTGATCAGGGACCAGTCACTGTGTGTGTTACTGTGATCAGGGTCCAGTCACTGTGTGTGTCATTGTGGATGAGGATCCAGTCACTGTGTGTGTCACTGTGATCAAGGTCCAGTCACTGTGTGTGTCACTGTGGATCAGGGTCCGGTCAGTGTGTGTGTCACTGTGATCAGGATCCAGTCAGTGTGTGTGTCACTGTGATCAGGGTGCAGTCACTGTGGGTATAACTGTGTTCAGGGTCCAGTCAGTGTGTGTGTCACTGTGATCAGGGTCCAGTCACTGTGTGTGTCACTGTGGATCAGGATCCAGTCAGTGTGTGTGTCACTGTGAATCAGGGTCCAGTCAGTGAGTGTGTCACTGTGATCAGCGTCCAGGCACTGTGTGTGTCACTGTGGATCAGGATCCAGTCAGTGTGTGTGTCACTGTGAATCAGGGGCCAGTCAGTCTGTGTGTCACTGTGGATCAGGATCCAGTCAGTTTGTGTGTCACTGTGGATCAGTATCCAGTCACTGTGTGTGTCACTGTGGATCAGGATCCAGTCAGTGTGTGTGTCAATGTGATCAGGATCCAGTCAGTGTGTGTGTATCAGTGTGATCAGGGTCCAATCACCGAGTGTGTCACTGTAATCAGGGTCCAGTCACTTTGTGTGTGACTGTGAATCAGGATCCAGTCAGTGCGTGTGTTACTGTGATCAGGGTCCAGTCACGGTTTGTGTCACTGTGGATCAGGATCCAGTCACTGTGTGTGTCACTGTGATCAGCATCCAGTCACTGTGTGTGTCATTGTGATCAAGGTCCAGTCAGTGTGTGTGTTACTGTGATCAGGGTCCAGTCACTGTGTTTGTAACTGTGATCAGGGTCCAGTCACTGTGTGTGTCACTGTGGATCAGGATCCAGTCACTGTGTGTGTCACTGTGATCAGGATCCAGTCACTGTGTGTGTTACTGTGGATCAGGGACCAGTCAGTGTGTGTGTCACTTTAATCAGGGTACAGTCACTGTGCGTGTCACTGTGATCAGGATACAGTCCGTGTGTGTGTCACTGTGGATCAGGGACCAGTCAGTGTGTGTGTCACTTTAATCAGGGTACAGTCACTGTGCGTGTCACTGTGATCAGGATACAGTCAGTGTGTGTGTATCACTGTGATCAGGGTCCAATCACTGTGTGTGTCACTGTGATCAGGGTCCAGTCACTGTGTGTGTTACTGTGAATCAGGATCCAGTCAGTGTGTGTGTTACTGTGATCAGGGTCCAGTCACTGTGTGTGTCACTGTGATCAGCATCCAGTCACTGTGTGTGTCACTGTGATCAGGGTCCAGTTAGTGTGTGTGTCACTGTGGATCAGGATCCAGTCAGTCTGTGTGTCACTGTGGATCAGGATCCAGTCAGCGTGTGTGTCACTGTGAATCATGGTCCAGTCAGTGTGTGTGTCACTGTGGATCAGGATCCAGTCAGTCTGTGTGTCACTGTGGATCAGGATCCAGTCAGTGTGTGTGTCACTGTGAACAGGGTCAAGTCACTGTGTGTGTCACTGTGATCAGTATCCAGTCAGTGTGTGTTTTACAGTGATCAGGGTCCAGTCACGGTGTGTGTCACTGTGCATCAGGATCCAGTCAGTGTGTGTGTCACTGTGATCAGCATCCAGTCACTGTGTGTGTCACTGTGATCAGGGTCCAGTCAGTGTGTGTGTTACTGTGATCAGGGACCAGTCACTGTGTGTGTTACTGTGATCAGGGTCCAGTCACTGTGTGTGTCACTGTGGATCAGGATCCAGTCACTGTGTGTGTCACTGTGATCAGGATACAGTCACTGTGTGTGTCACTGTGGATCAGGGACCAGTCAGTGTGTGTGTCACTTTAATCAGGGTACAGTCACTGTGCGTGTCACTGTGATCAGGATACAGTAGTGTGTGTGTATCACTGTGATCAGGGTCCAATCACTGTGTGTGTCACTGTGATCAGGGTCCAGTCACTGTGTGTGTTACTGTGAATCAGGATCCAGTCAGTGTGTGTGTTACTGTGATCAGGGTCCAGTCACTGTGTGTGTCACTGTGATCAGCATCCAGTCACTGTGTGTGTCACTGTGATCAGGGTACAGTCAGTGTGTGTGTCACTGTGGATCAGGATCCAGTCAGCGTGTGTGTCACTGTGAATCAGGGTCCAGTCAGTGTGTGTGTCACTCTGGATCAGGATCCAGTCAGTATGTGTGTCACTGTGGATCAGGATCCAGTCACTATGTGTGTCACTGTGGATCAGGGTCCAGTCAGTGTGTGTGTCACTGTGAACAGGGTCAAGTCACTGTGTTTGTCACTGTGATCAGTATCCAGTCACTGTGTGTGTCACTTTGGATCAGGATACAGTCAGTGTGTGTGTTACTTTGATCAGGATCCAGTCACTTTTTGTGTCACTGTGGATCAGGATCCAGTCAGTGTGTGTGTCACTTTAATCAGGGTACAGTCACTGTGCGTGTCACTGTGATCAGGATACAGTCCGTGTGTGTGTCACTGTGGATCAGGGACCAGTCAGTGTGTGTGTCACTTTAATCAGGGTACAGTCACTGTGCGTGTCACTGTGATCAGGATACAGTCAGTGTGTGTGTATCACTGTGATCAGGGTCCAATCACTGTGTGTGTCACTGTGATCAGGGTCCAGTCACTGTGTGTGTTACTGTGAATCAGGATCCAGTCAGTGTGTGTGTTACTGTGATCAGGGTCCAGTCACTGTGTGTGTCACTGTGATCAGCATCCAGTCACTGTGTGTGTCACTGTGATCAGGGTCCAGTTAGTGTGTGTGTCACTGTGGATCAGGATCCAGTCAGTCTGTGTGTCACTGTGGATCAGGATCCAGTCAGCGTGTGTGTCACTGTGAATCATGGTCCAGTCAGTGTGTGTGTCACTGTGGATCAGGATCCAGTCAGTCTGTGTGTCACTGTGGATCAGGATCCAGTCAGTGTGTGTGTCACTGTGAACAGGGTCAAGTCACTGTGTGTGTCACTGTGATCAGTATCCAGTCAGTGTGTGTTTTACAGTGATCAGGGTCCAGTCACGGTGTGTGTCACTGTGCATCAGGATCCAGTCAGTGTGTGTGTCACTGTGATCAGCATCCAGTCACTGTGTGTGTCACTGTGATCAGGGTCCAGTCAGTGTGTGTGTTACTGTGATCAGGGACCAGTCACTGTGTGTGTTACTGTGATCAGGGTCCAGTCACTGTGTGTGTCACTGTGGATCAGGATCCAGTCACTGTGTGTGTCACTGTGATCAGGATACAGTCACTGTGTGTGTCACTGTGGATCAGGGACCAGTCAGTGTGTGTGTCACTTTAATCAGGGTACAGTCACTGTGCGTGTCACTGTGATCAGGATACAGTCAGTGTGTGTGTATCACTGTGATCAGGGTCCAATCACTGTGTGTGTCACTGTGATCAGGGTCCAGTCACTGTGTGTGTTACTGTGAATCAGGATCCAGTCAGTGTGTGTGTTACTGTGATCAGGGTCCAGTCACTGTGTGTGTCACTGTGATCAGCATCCAGTCACTGTGTGTGTCACTGTGATCAGGGTACAGTCAGTGTGTGTGTCACTGTGGATCAGGATCCAGTCAGCGTGTGTGTCACTGTGAATCAGGGTCCAGTCAGTGTGTGTGTCACTCTGGATCAGGATCCAGTCAGTATGTGTGTCACTGTGGATCAGGATCCAGTCACTATGTGTGTCACTGTGGATCAGGGTCCAGTCAGTGTGTGTGTCACTGTGAACAGGGTCAAGTCACTGTGTTTGTCACTGTGATCAGTATCCAGTCACTGTGTGTGTCACTTTGGATCAGGATACAGTCAGTGTGTGTGTTACTTTGATCAGGATCCAATCACTTTTTGTGTCACTGTGGATCAGGATCCAGTCAGTGTGTGTGTTACTGTGATCAGGATCCAGTCACTGTGTGTGTCACTGTGGATCAGGATCCAGTCAGTGTGTGTGTTACTGTGATCAGGATCCAGTCAGTCTGTGTGTCACTGTGGATCAGGATCCAGTCAGTGTGTGTGTTACTGTGATCAGGATCCAGTCACTGCGTGTCTCACTCTGGATCAGGATCCATTCAGTGTGTGTGTCACTGTGGTCAGGGTCCAGTCACTGTGTGTGTCACTGTGATCAGGATCCAGTCACTGTGTGTGTCATTGTGATCAGGATCCAGTCACTGTGTGTCACTATGGTCAGGGTCCAGTCACTGTATGTGTCACTGTGATTAGGGTCCAGCCAGTGTGTGTGTCACTGTGATTAGGGTCCAGTCACTTTGTGTGTCACTGTGATCGAGATCCAGTCACTGTGTGCGTCACTGTGGATCAGCATCCAGTCACTGTCTGTGTCTCTGTAGGTCAGGATCGAGTCAGTGTGTGTGTCACTGTGATCAGGGTTCAGTCACTGTGTGTGTCACTGCGGATCAGGATCCAGTCAGTGTGTGTGTTACTGTGATCAAGATCCAGTCACTGTGTGTGTCACTGTGGATCAAGATCCAGTCAGTGTGTGTGTCACTGAGATCAGGGTCCAGTCACCATGTGTGTCACTGTGATTAGGGTTCAGTCAGTGTGTGTGTCACTGTGATCAGGGTCCAGTCACTGTGTGTGTCACTGTGGATCAGGATCCAGTCAGTGTGTGTGTTACTGTGATCAGGATCCAGTCACTGCGTGTGTCACTGTGGATCAGGATCCAGTCAGTGTGTGTGTCACTGTGATCAGGTTCCAGTCAGTGTGTGTGTCACTGTGATCAGGATCCAGTCACTGTGTGTGTCACTGTGATCAGGATGCAGTCACTGTGTGTGTCACTATGATCAGGGTCCAGTCACCATGTGTGTCACTGTGATTAGGGTCCAGTCAGTGTGTGTGTCACTGTGATCAGGGTCCAGTCACAGTGTGTGTCACTGTGATCAGTGTCCAGTCACTGTGTGTGTCACTGTGATCAGGATCCAGTCACTGTGTGTGTCACTGTGGATCAGGGACCAGTCAGTGTGTGTGTCACTTTAATCAGGGTACAGTCACTGTGCGTGTCACTCTGATCAGGATACAGTCAGTGTGTGTGTCACTGTGGATCAGGGACCAGTCAGTGTGTGTGTTACTTTAATCAGGGTACAGTCACTGTGCGTGTCACTGTGATCAGGATAAAGTCTGTGTGTGTGTATCACTGTGATAAGTGTCCAATCACTGTGTGTGTCACTGTGATCAGGCTCCAGTCACTGTGTGTGTTACTGTGAATCAGGATCCAGTCAGTGTGTGTGTTACTGTGATCAGGGTCCAGTCACTGTGTGTGTCACTGTGATCAGCATCCAGTCACTGTGTGTGTCACTGTGATCAGGGTCCAGTCAGTGTGTGTGTTACTGTGATCAGGGTCCAGTCACTGTGTGTGTTACTGTGATCAGGGTCCAGTCACTTTGTGTGTCACTGTGGATCAGGATCCAGTCACTGTGTGCGTCACTGTGATCAGGATCCAGTCACTGTGTGTGTCACCGTGGATCAGGGAAAAGTCAGTGTGGGTGTCACTGTGATCAGGGTCCAGTCAGTGTGTGTGTCACTGTGATCAGGATCCAGTCAGTGTGTGTGTCACTGTGGATCAGGATCCAGTCAGTGTGTGTGTGTCACTGTGGATCAGGATCCAGTCACTGTGTGTGTGACTGTGGATCAGGATCCAGTCACAGTGTGTGTCACTGTGATCAGGATCCAGTCACTGTGTGTGTCACTGTGATCAAGATCCAGTCACTGTGTATGTCACTGTGGATCAGGATCCAGTCACTGTGTCTGTCACTTTGGGTCAGGGTCCAGTCACTGTAAGTGTCACTGTGATCAGGGTCCAGTCAGTGTGTGTCACTGTGATCAGGGTCCAGGGAGTGTGTGTGTCACTGTGATCAGGGTCCAGTCACTGTGTGTGTCACTGTGGATCAGGATCCAGTCAGTGTGTATGTCACTGTGATCAGGGTCCAGTCACTGTGGGTGTCACTGTGATCAGGGTCCAGTCAGTGTGTGTGTCACTGTGATCAGGGTCAAGTCACTGTGTGTGTCACTGTGCATCAGGATCCAGTCAGTGTGTGTGTCACTGTGAATCAGCGTCCAGTCAGTGTGTGTGTCACTGTGGATCAGGATTCAGTAAGCCTGTGTGCCACTGTGGATCAGGATCCAGTCACTGTGTGTGTCACTGTGGATCAGGATCCAGTCACAGTGTGTGTCACTGTGATCTGGATCCTGTCCCTGTGTGTATCACTGTGATCAAGATCCAGTCACTGTGTGTGTCACTGTGGATCAGGATCCAGTCACTGTGTGTGTCACTATGATCAGGATCCAGTCACTATGTGTGTCACTGTGATCAAGGTCCAGTCACTGTGTGTGTTACTGTGATCAGGGTCCAGTCACTGTGTGTGTTACTGTGATCAGGGTCCAGTCACTGTGTGTGTGTCACTGTGGATCAGGATCCAGTCACTGTGTGTGTGACTGTGGATCACGATCCAGTCACAGTGTGTGTCACTGTGAACAGGATCCTGTCACTGTGTGTGTGACTGTGATCAAAATCCAGTCACTGTATGTGTCACTGTGGATCTGGATCCAGTCACTGTGTCTGTCACAGTGGGTCAGGGTCCAGTCACAGTATGTGTCACTGTGATCAGGGTCCAGTCAGTGTGTGTGTCACTGTGATCAGGGTCCAGTCAGTGTGTGTGTCACTGTGATCAGGATCCAGTCAGTGTGTTTGTCACTGTGGATCAGGATTCAGTCAGTGTGTGTGTGTCACTGTGCATCAGGATCCAGTCATTGTGTGTGTCACTGTGGATCAGGATCCAGTCACAGTGTGTGTCACTGTGATCAGGATCCAGTCACTGTGTGTGTCACTGTGATCAAGGTCCATTCACTGTGTGTGTCACTGTGGATCAGGATCCAGTCACTGTGTCTGTCACTGTGGGTCAGGGTCCAGTCACTGTAAGTGTCACTGTGATCAGGGTCCAGTCAGTGTGTGTCACTGTGATCAGGGTCCAGGGAGTGTGTGTGTCACTGTGATCAGGGTCCAGTCACTGTGTGTGTCACTGTGGATCAGCGTCCAGTCAGTGTGTATGTCACTGTGATCAGGGTCCAGTCACTGTGGGTGTCACTGTGATCAGGGTCCAGTCAGTGTGTGTGTCACTGTGATCAGTTTCCAGTCACTGTGTGTGTCACTGTGGATCATGATCCAGTCAGTGTGTGTGTCAATGTGAATCAGGGTCCTGTCAGTGTGTGTGTCACTGTGCATCAGGATCCAGTCAGAGTGTGTGTCACTGTGAATCAGCGTCCAGTCAGTGTGTGTGTCACTGTGGATCAGGATTCAGTAAGCCTGTGTGCCACTGTGGATCAGGATCCAGTCACTGTGTGTGTCATTGTGGATCAGGATCCAGTCACAGTGTGTGTCACTGTGATCAGGATCCTGTCCCTGTGTGTATCACTGTGATCAAGATCCAGTCACTGTGTGTGTCACTGTGGATCAGGATCCAGTCACTGTGTGTGTCACTGTGATCAGTGTCCAGTCAGTGTGTGTGTCACTGTGGAGCAGGATCCAGTCAGTGTGTGTGTCACTGTGAATCAGGGTCCAGTCAGTTTGTGTGTCACTGTGGAACAGGATCCAGACAGTCTGTGTGTCATTGTGAACAGTATCCTGTCACTGTGTGTGTCACTGTGATCAAGATCCAGTCACTGTGTGTGTCACTGTGGATCAGGATCCAGTCATTATGTGTGTCACTGTGATTAGGGTCTTGTCAGTGTGTGTGTCACTGTGATCAGGGTCCAGTCACTGTGTGTGTTACTGTGATCAGGGTCCAGTCACTGTGTGTGTTACTGTGATCAGGGTCCAGTCACTGTGTGTGTGTCACTGTGGATCAGGATCCAGTCACTGTGTGTGTCACTGTGGATCAGGATCCAGTCACAGTGTGTGTCACTGTGAACAGGGTCCTGTCACTGTGTGTGTGACTGTGATCAAAATCCAGTCACTGTATGTGTCACTGTGGATCTGGATCCAGTCACTGTGTCTGTCACTGTGGGTCAGGGTCCAGTCACAGTATGTGTCACTGTGATCAGGGTCCAGTCAGTGTGTGTGTCACTGTGATCAGGGTCCAGTCAGTGTGTGAGTCACTGTGATCAAGGTCCAGTGACTGTGTGTGTCTCTGTGGGTCAGGATCCAGTCAGTGTGTGTGTCACTGTGATCAGGATCCAGTCAGTGTGTGTGTCACTGTGATCAGGGTGCAGTCACTGTGGGTGTCACTGTGATCAGGGTCCAGTCAGTGTGTGTGTCACTGTGGATCAGGATCCAGTCAGTGTGTGTGTCACTGTGAATCAGGGTCCAGTCAGTGAGTGTGTCACTGTAATCAGCGTCCAGTCACTGTGTGTGTCACTGTGGATCAGGATCCAGTCAGTGTGTGTGTCACTGTGAATCAGGGCGCAGTCAGTCTGTGTGTCACTGTGGATCAGGATCCAGTCAGTTTGTGTGTCACTGTGGATCAGGATCCAGTCAGTGTGTGTGTCACTGTGAATCAGGGTCCAGTCAGTGAGTGTGTCACTGTAATCAGCGTCCAGTCACTGTGTGTGTCACTGTGGATCAGGATCCAGTCAGTGTGTGTGTCACTGTGAATCAGGGCGCAGTCAGTCTGTGTGTCACTGTGGATCAGGATCCAGTCAGTTTGTGTGTCACTGTGGATCAGGATCCAGTCAGTGTGTGTGTCACTGTGAATCAGAGCGCAGTCAGTCTGTGTGTCACTGTGGATCAGGATCCAGTCAGTTTGTGTGTCACTGTGGATCAGGATCCAGTCACTGTGTGTGTCACTGTGGATCAGGATCCAGTTAGTGTGTGTGTCAATGTGATCAGGATCCAGTCAGTGTGTGTGTATCACTGTGATCAGGGTCCAATCACCGTGTGTGTCACTGTAATAAGGGTCCAGTCACTTTGTGTGTCACTGTGAATCAGGATCCAGTCAGTGTGTGTGTTACTGTGATCAGGGTCCAGTCACGGTGTGTGTCACTGTGATCAGCATCCAGTCACTGTGTGTGTCACTGTGATCAGGGTCCAGTCAGTGTGTGTGTTACTGTGATCAGGGTCCAGTCACTGTGTGTGTTACTGTGATCAGCGTCCAGTCACTGTGTGTGTCACTGTGGATCAGGATCCAGTCACTATGTGTGTCACTGTGGATCAGGGATCAGTCAGTGTGTGTGTCACTTTAATCAGGGTACAGTCACTGTGCGTGTCACTGTGATCAGGATACAGTCAGTGTGTGTGTGTCACTGTGGATCAGGGACCAGTCAGTGTGTGTGTCACTTTAATCAGGGTACAGTCACTGTGCGTGTCACTGTGATCAGGATACAGTCAGTGTGTGTGTATCACTGTGATCAGGGTCCAATCACTGTGTGTGTCACTGTGATCAGGGTCCAGTCACTGTGTGTGTTACTATGAATCAGGATCCAGTCAGTGTGTGTGTTACTGTGATCAGGGTCCAGTCACTGTGTGTGTCACTGTGATCAGCATCCAGTCACTGTGTGTGTCACTGTGATCAGGGTCCAGTCAGTGTGTGTGTCACTGTGGATCAGGATCCAGTCAGCATGTGTGTCACTGTGAATCAGGGTCCAGTCAGTGTGTGTGTCACTGTGGATCAGGATCCAGTCAGTCTGTGTGTCACTGTGGATCAGGATCCAGTCACTGTGTGTGTCACTGTGGATCAGGATCCAGTCAGTGTGTGAGTCACTGTGAACAGGGTCAAGTCACTGTGTGTGTCACTGTGTTCAGTATTCAGTCAGTGTGTGTGTTACTGTGATCAGGGTCCAGTCACGGTGTGTGTTACTGTGATCAGGGTCCAGTCACTGTGTGTGTTACTGTGAACAGGGTCCAGTCACTGTGTGTGTCACTGTGGATCAGGATCCAGTCACTGTGTGTGTCACTGTGATCAGGATCCAGTCACTGTGTGTGTCACTGTGGATCAGGATCCAGTCAGTGTGTGTGTCACTGTGAATCAGGGTCCAGTCATTGAGTGTGTCACTGTGATCAGGATACAGTCAGTGTGTGTGTATCACTGTGATCAGGGTCCAATCACTGTGTGTGTCACTGTGATCAGGGCCCAGTCACTGTGTGTGTTACTGTGAAACAGGATCCAGTCAGTGTGTTTGTTACAGTGATCAGGGTCCAGTCAGTGTGTGTTTCACTGTGATCAGCATCCAGTCACTTTGTGTGTCACTGTGATCAGGGTCCAGTCAGTGTGTGTGTCACTGTGATCAAGGTCCAGTCACTGTGTGTGTCACTGTGGATCAGGGTCCGGTCAGTGTGTGTGTCACTGTGATCAGGATCCAGTCAGTGTGTGTGTCACTGTGATCAGGGTGCAGTCACTGTGGGTATAACTGTGTTCAGTGTCCAGTCAGTGTGTGTGTCACTGTGATCAGGGTCCAGTCACTGTGTGTGTCACTGTGGATCAGGATCCAGTCAGTGTGTGTGTCACTGTGAATCAGGGTCCAGTCATTGAGTGTGTCACTGTGATCAGGATACAGTCAGTGTGTGTGTATCACTGTGATCAGGGTCCAATCACTGTGTGTGTCACTGTGATCAGGGCCCAGTCACTGTGTGTGTTACTGTGAAACAGGATCCAGTCAGTGTGTTTGTTACAGTGATCAGGGTCCAGTCAGTGTGTGTTTCACTGTGATCAGCATCCAGTCACTTTGTGTGTCACTGTGATCAGGGTCCAGTCAGTGTGTGTGTCACTGTGATCAAGGTCCAGTCACTGTGTGTGTCACTGTGGATCAGGGTCCGGTCAGTGTGTGTGTCACTGTGATCAGGATCCAGTCAGTGTGTGTGTCACTGTGATCAGGGTGCAGTCACTGTGGGTATAACTGTGTTCAGGGTCCAGTCAGTGTGTGTGTCACTGTGATCAGGGTCCAGTCACTGTGTGTGTCACTGTGGATCACGATCCAGTCAGTGTGTGTGTCACTGTGAATCAGGGTCCAGTCAGTGAGTGTGTCACTGTGATCAGCGTCCAGGCACTGTGTGTGTCACTGTGGATCAGGATCCAGTCAGTGTGTGTGTCACTGTGAATCAGGGGCCAGTCAGTCTGTGTGTCACTGTGGATCAGGATCCAGTCAGTTTGTGTGTCACTGTGGATCAGTATCCAGTCACTGTGTGTGTCACTGTGGATCAGGATCCAGTCAGTGTGTGTGTCAATGTGATCAGGATCCAGTCAGTGTGTGTGTATCAGTGTGATCAGGGTCCAATCACCGAGTGTGTCACTGTAATCAGGGTCCAGTCACTTTGTGTGTGACTGTGAATCAGGATCCAGTCAGTGTGTGTGTTACTGTGATCAGGGTCCAGTCACGGTTTGTGTCACTGTGGATCAGGATCCAGTCACTGTGTGTGTCACTGTGATCAGCATCCAGTCACTGTGTGTGTCATTGTGATCAAGGTCCAGTCAGTGTGTGTGTTACTGTGATCAGGGTCCAGTCACTGTGTTTATAACTGTGATCAGGGTCCAGTCACTGTGTGTGTCACTGTGGATCAGGATCCAGTCACTGTGTGTGTCACTGTGATCAGGATCCAGTCACTGTGTGTGTCACTGTGGATCAGGGACCAGTCAGTGTGTGTGTCACTTTAATCAGGGTACAGTCACTGTGCGTGTCACTGTGATCAGGATACAGTCCGTGTGTGTGTCACTGTGGATCAGGGACCAGTCAGTGTGTGTGTCACTTTAATCAGGGTACAGTCACTGTGCGTGTCACTGTGATCAGGATACAGTCAGTGTGTGTGTATCACTGTGATCAGGGTCCAATCACTGTGTGTGTCACTGTGATTAGGGTCCAGTCACTGTGTGTGTTACTGTGAATCAGGATCCAGTCAGTGTGTGTGTTACTGTGATCAGGGTCCAGTCACTGTGTGTCTCACTGTGATCAGCATCCAGTCACTGTGTGTGTCACTGTGATCAGGGTCCAGTCAGTGTGTGTGTAACTGTGGATCAGGATCCAGTCAGTCTGTGTGTCACTGTGGATCAGGATCCAGTCAGCGTGTGTGTCACTGTGAATCATGGTCCAGTCAGTGTGTGTGTCACTGTGGATCAGGATCCAGTCAGTCTGTGTGTCACTGTGGATCAGGATCCAGTCAGTGTGTGTGTCACTGTGAACAGGGTCAAGTCACTGTGTGTGTCACTGTGATCAGTATCCAGTCAGTGTGTGTGTTACAGTGATCAGGGTCCAGTCACGGTGTGTGTCACTGTGCATCAGGATCCAGTCAGTGTGTGTGTCACTGTGATCAGCATCCAGTCACTGTGTGTGTCACTGTGATCAGGGTCCAGTCAGTGTGTGTGTTACTGTGATCAGGGTCCAGTCATTGTGTGTGTTACTGTGATCAGGGTCCAGTCACTGTGTGTGTCACTGTGGATCAGGATCCAGTCACTGTGTGTGTCACTGTGATCAGGATACAGTCACTGTGTGTGTCACTGTGGATCAGGGACCAGTCAGTGTGTGTGTCACTTTAATCAGGGTACAGTCACTGTGCGTGTCACTGTGATCAGGATACAGTCAGTGTGTGTGTATCACTGTGATCAGGGTCCAATCACTGTGTGTGTCACTGTGATCAGGGTCCAGTCACTGTGTGTGTTACTGTGAATGAGGATCCAGTCAGTGTGTGTGTTACTGTGATCAGGGTCCAGTCACTGTGTGTGTCACTGTGATCAGCATCCAGTCACTGTGTGTGTCACTGTGATCAGGGTACAGTCAGTGTGTGTGTCACTGTGGATCAGGATCCAGTCAGCGTGTGTGTCACTGTGAATCAGGGTCCAGTCAGTGTGTGTGTCACTCTGGATCAGGATCCAGTCAGTATGTGTGTCACTGTGAACAGGGTCAAGTCACTGTGTTTGTCACTGTGATCAGTATCCAGTCACTGTGTGTGTCACTTTGGATCAGGATACAGTCAGTGTGTGTGTTACTTTGATCAGGATCCAGTCACTTTTTGTGTCACTGTGGATCAGGATCCAGTCAGTGTGTGTGTTACTGTGATCAGGATCCAGTCACTGTGTGTGTCACTGTGGATCAGGATCCAGTCAGTGTGTGTGTTACTGTGATCAGGATCCAGTCAGTCTGTGTGTCACTGTGGATCAGGATCCAGTCAGTGTGTGTGTTACTGTGATCAGGATCCAGTCACTGCGTGTCTCACTCTGGATCAGGATCCAGTCAGTGTGTGTGTCACTGTGGCCAGGGTCCAGTCACTGTGTGTGTCACTGTGATCAGGATCCAGTCACTGTGTGTGTCATTGTGATCAGGATCCAGTCACTGTGTGTCACTATGGTCAGGGTCCAGTCACTGTATGTGTCACTGTGATTAGGGTCCAGCCAGTGTGTGTGTCACTGTGATTAGGGTCCAGTCACTTTGTGTGTCACTGTGATCGAGATCCAGTCACTGTGTGCGTCACTGTGGATCAGCATCCAGTCACTGTGTGTGTCTCTGTGGGTCAGGATCGAGTCAGTGTGTGTGTCACTGTGATCAGGGTTCAGTCACTGTGTGTGTCACTGCGGATCAGGATCCAGTCAGTGTGTGTGTTACTGTGATCAGGATCCAGTCACTGTGTGTGTCACTGTGGATCAAGATCCAGTCAGTGTGTGTGTCACTGAGATCAGGGTCCAGTCACCATGTGTGTCACTGTGATTAGGGTTCAGTCAGTGTGTGTGTCACTGTGATCAGGGTCCAGTCACTGTGTGTGTCACTGTGGATCAGGATCCAGTCAGTGTGTGTGTTACTGTGATCAGGATCCAGTCACTGCGTGTGTCACTGTGGATCAGGATCCAGTCAGTGTGTGTGTCACTGTGATCAGGTTCCAGTCAGTGTGTGTGTCACTGTGATCAGGATCCAGTCACTGTGTGTGTCACTGTGATCAGGATGCAGTCACTGTGTGTGTCACTATGATCAGGGTCCAGTCACCATGTGTGTCACTGTGATTAGGGTCCAGTCAGTGTGTGTGTCACTGTGATCAGGGTCCAGTCACAGTGTGTGTCACTGTGATCAGTGTCCAGTCACTGTGTGTGTCACTGTGATCAGGATCCAGTCACTGTGTGTGTCACTGTGGATCAGGGACCAGTCAGTGTGTGTGTCACTTTAATCAGGGTACAGTCACTGTGCGTGTCACTCTGATCAGGATACAGTCAGTGTGTGTGTCACTGTGGATCAGGGACCAGTCAGTGTGTGTGTTACTTTAATCAGGGTACAGTCACTGTGCGTGTCACTGTGATCAGGATAAAGTCTGTGTGTGTGTATCACTGTGATAAGTGTCCAATCACTGTGTGTGTCACTGTGATCAGGGTCCAGTCACTGTGTGTGTTACTGTGAATCAGGATCCAGTCAGTGTGTGTGTTAATGTGATCAGGGTCCAGTCACTGTGTGTGTCACTGTGATCAGCATCCAGTCACTGTGTGTGTCACTGTGATCAGGGTCCAGTCAGTGTGTGTGTTACTGTGATCAGGGTCCAGTCACTGTGTGTGTTACTGTGATCAGGGTCCAGTCACTTTGTGTGTCACTGTGGATCAGGATCCAGTCACTGTGTGCGTCACTGTGATCAGGATCCAGTCACTGTGTGTGTCACCGTGGATCAGGGAACAGTCAGTGTGGGTGTCACTGTGATCAGGATCCAGTCAGTGTGTGTGTCACTGTGGATCAGGATCCAGTCAGTGTGTGTGTGTCACTGTGGATCAGGATCCAGTCACTGTGTGTGTGACTGTGGATCAGGATCCAGTCACAGTGTGTGTCACTGTGATCAGGATCCAGTCACTGTGTGTGTCACTGTGATCAAGATCCAGTCACTGTGTATGTCACTGTGGATCAGGATCCAGTCACTGTGTCTGTCACTGTGGGTCAGGGTCCAGTCACTGTAAGTGTCACTGTGATCAGGGTCCAGTCAGTGTGTGTCACTGTGATCAGGGTCCAGGGAGTGTGTGTGTCACTGTGATCAGGGTCCAGTCACTGTGTGTGTCACTGTGGATCAGGGTCCAGTCAGTGTGTATGTCACTGTGATCAGGGTCCAGTCACTGTGGGTGTCACTGTGATCAGGGTCCAGTCAGTGTGTGTGTCACTGTGATCAGGGTCAAGTCACTGTGTGTGTCACTGTGCATCAGGATCCAGTCAGTGTGCGTGTCACAGTGAATCAGGGTCCAGTAAGTGTGTGTGTAACTGTGCATCAGGATCCAGTCAGTGTGTGTGTCACTGTGAATCAGCGTCCAGTCAGTGTGTGTGTCACTGTGGATCAGGATTCAGTAAGCCTGTGTGCCACTGTGGATCAGGATCCAGTCACTGTGTGTGTCACTGTGGATCAGGATCCAGTCACAGTGTGTGTCACTGTGATCTGGATCCTGTCCCTGTGTGTATCACTGTGATCAAGATCCAGTCACTGTGTGTGTCACTGTGGATCAGGATCCAGTCACTGTGTCTGTCACTGTGGGTCAGGGTCCAGTCACAGTATGTGTCACTGTGATCAGGGTCCAGTCAGTGTGTGTGTCACTGTGATCAGGGTCCAGTCAGTGTGTGTGTCACTGTGATCAGGATCCAGTCAGTGTGTTTGTCACTGTGGATCAGGATTCAGTCAGTGTGTGTGTGTCACTGTGCATCAGGATCCAGTCACTGTGTGTGTCACTGTGGATCAGGATCCAGTCACAGTGTGTGTCACTGTGATCAGGATCCAGTCACTGTGTGTGTCACTGTGATCAAGGTCCAGTCACTGTGTGTGTCACTGTGGATCAGGATCCAGTCACTGTGTCTGTCACTGTGGGTCAGGGTCCAGTCACTGTAAGTGTCACTGTGATCAGGGTCCAGTCAGTGTGTGTCACTGTGATCAGGGTCCAGGGAGTGTGTGTGTCACTGTGGATCAGGGTCCAGTCACTGTGTGTGTCACTGTGGATCAGCGTCCCGTCAGTGTGTATGTCACTGTGATCAGGGTCCAGTCACTGTGGGTGTCACTGTGATCAGGGTCCAGTCAGTGTGTGTGTCACTGTGATCAGTGTCCAGTCACTGTGTGTGTCACTGTGGATCATGATCCAGTCAGTGTGTGTGTCACTGTGAATCAGGGTCCTGTCAGTGTGTGTGTCACTGTGCATCAGGATCCAGTCAGAGTGTGTGTCACTGTGAATCAGCGTCCAGTCAGTGTGTGTGTCACTGTGGATCAGGATTCAGTAAGCCTGTGTGCCACTGTGGATCAGGATCCAGTCACTTTGTGTGTCATTGTGGATCAGGATCCAGTCACAGTGTGTGTCACTGTGATCAGGATCCTGTCCCTGTGTGTATCACTGTGATCAAGATCCAGTCACTGTGTGTGTCACTGTGGATCAGGATCCAGTCACTGTGTGTGTCACTGTGATCAGTGTCCAGTCAGTGTGTGTGTCACTGTGGAGCAGGATCCAGTCAGTGTGTGTGTCACTGTGAATCAGGGTCCAGTCAGTTTGTGTGTCACTGTGGAACAGGATCCAGACAGTCTGTGTGTCATTGTGAACAGTATCCTGTCACTGTGTGTGTCACTGTGATCAAGATCCAGTCACTGTGTGTGTCACTGTGGATCAGGATCCAGTCATTATGTGTGTCACTGTGATTAGGGTCTTGTCAGTGTGTGTTTCACTGTGATCAGGGTCCAGTCACTGTGTGTGTTACTGTGATCAGGGTCCAGTCACTGTGTGTGTTACTGTGATCAGGGTCCAGTCACTGTGTGTGTGTCACTGTGGATCAGGATCCAGTCACTGTGTGTGTCACTGTGGATCAGGATCCAGTCACAGTGTGTGTCACTGTGAACAGGGTCCTGTCACTGTGTGTGTGACTGTGATCAAAATCCAGTCACTGTATGTGTCACTGTGGATCTGGATCCAGTCACTGTGTCTGTCACTGTGGGTCAGGGTCCAGTCACAGTATGTGTCACTGTGATCAGGGTCCAGTCAGTGTGTGTGTCACTGTGATCAGGGTCCAGTCAGTGTGTGAGTCACTGTGATCAAGGTCCAGTGACTGTGTGTGTCTCTGTTGGTCAGGATCCAGTCAGTGTGTGTGTCACTGTGATCAGGATCCAGTCAGTGTGTGTGTCACTGTGATCAGGGTGCAGTAACTGTGGGTGTCACTGTGATCAGGGTCCAGTCAGTGTGTGTGTCACTGTGATCAGGGTCCAGTCACTGTGTGTGTCACTGTGGATCAGGATCCAGTCAGTGTGTGTGTCACTTTGAATCAGGGTCCAGTCAGTGAGTGTGTCACTGTAATCAGCGTCCAGTCACTGTGTGTGTCACTGTGGATCAGGATCCAGTCAGTGTGTGTGTCACTGTGAATCAGGGCGCAGTCAGTCTGTGTGTCACTGTGGATCAGGATCCAGTCAGTTTGTGTGTCACTGTGGATCAGGATCCAGTCACTGTGTGTGTCACTGTGGATCAGGATCCAGTTAGTGTGTGTGTCAATGTGATCAGGATCCAGTCAGTGTGTGTGTATCACTGTGATCAGGGTCCAATCACCGTGTGTGTCACTGTAATAAGGGTCCAGTCACTTTGTGTGTCACTGTGAATCAGGATCCAGTCAGTGTGTGTGTTACTGTGATCAGGGTCCAGTCACGGTGTGTGTCACTGTGATCAGCATCCAGTCACTGTGTGTGTCACTGTGATCAGGGTCCAGTCAGTGTGTGTGTTACTGTGATCAGGGTCCAGTCACTGTGTGTGTTACTGTGATCAGCGTCCAGTCACTGTGTGTGTCACTGTGGATCAGGATCCAGTCACTGTGTGTGTCACTGTGATCAGGATCCAGTCACTGTGTGTGTCACTGTGGATCAGGGATCAGTCAGTGTGTGTGTCACTTTAATCAGGGTACAGTCACTGTGCGTGTCACTGTGATCACGATACAGTCAGTGTGTGTGTGTCACTGTGGATCAGGGACCAGTCAGTGTGTGTGTCACTTTAATCAGGGTACAGTCACTGTGCGTGTCACTGTGATCAGGATACAGTCAGTGTGTGTGTATCACTGTGATCAGGGTCCAATCACTGTGTGTGTCACTGTGATCAGGGTCCAGTCACTGTGTGTGTTACTGTGAATCAGGATCCAGTCAGTGTGTGTGTTACTGTGATCAGGGTCCAGTCACTGTGTGTGTCACTGTGATCAGCATCCAGTCACTGTGTGTGTCACTGTGATCAGGGTCCAGTCAGTGTGTGTGTCACTGTGGATCAGGATCCAGTCAGCATGTGTGTCACTGTGAATCAGGGTCCAGTCAGTGTGTGTGTCACTGTGGATCAGGATCCAGTCAGTCTGTGTGTCACTGTGGATCAGGATCCAGTCACTGTGTGTGTCACTGTGGATCAGGATCCAGTCAGTGTGTGAGTCACTGTGAACAGGGTCAAGTCACTGTGTGTGTCACTGTGTTCAGTATTCAGTCAGTGTGTGTGTTACTGTGATCAGGGTCCAGTCACGGTGTGTGTCACTGTGGATCAGGATCCAGTCACTGTGTGTGTCACTGTGATCAGCATCCAGTCACTGTGTGTGTCACTGTGATCAGGGTCCAGTCAGTGTGTGTGTTACTGTGATCAGGGTCCAGTCACTGTGTGTGTTACTGTGAACAGGGTCCAGTCACTGTGTGTGTCACTGTGGATCAGGATCCAGTCACTGTGTGTGTCACTGTGATCAGGATCCAGTCACTGTGTGTGTCACTGTGCATCAGGGACCAGTCAGTGTGTGTGTCACTTTAATCAGGGTACAGTCACTGTGCATGTCACTGTGATCAGGATACAGTCAGTGTGTGTGTATCACTGTGATCAGGGTCCAGTCAGTGTGTGTGTTACTGTGATCAGGGTCCAGTCACAGTGTGTGTTACTGTGATCAGGGTCCAGTCACTGTGTGTGTCACTGTGGATCAGGATCCAGTCAGTGTGTGTGTCACTGTGATCAGCATCCAGTCACTGTGCGTGTCACTGTGATCAGGGTCCAGTCAGTGTGTGTGTCACTGTGGATGAGGATCCAGTCAGTGTGTGTGTCACTGTGAATCAGGGTCCAGTCAGTGTGCGTGTCACTGTGGATCAGGATCCAGTCAGTCTGTGTGTCACTGTGGATCAGGATTCAGTCAATGTGTGTGTCACTGTGGATCAGGATCCAGTCAGTGTGTGTGTCACTGTGATCAGGGCAAAGTCACTGTGTGTGTCACTGTGATCAGGATCCAGTCACTGTGTGTGTAACTGCGATTAGGGTCCAGTCACTGTGTCTGTCACTGTGGATCAGGATCCAGTAACTGTGTGTGTCTCTGTGGTTCAGGATCCAGTCAGTGTGTGTGTCACTGTGCTCAGGGTCCAGTCACTGTGTGTGTTACTGCAGATCAGGGTCCAGTCAGTGTGTGTGCCACTTTGAATCAGGGTCCAGTCAGTGTGCGTGTCACTGTGGATCAGGATCCAGTCAGTCTGTGTGTCACTGTGGAACAGGATTCAGTCAATGTGTTTGTCACTGTGGATCAGGATCCAGTCAGTTTTGTGTGTCACTGTGATCAGGGCAAAATCACTGTGTGTGTCACTGTGATCAGGATCCAGTCACTGTGTGTGTCACTGTGATTAGGGTCCAGTCACTTTGTGTGTCACTGTGATCAGGATCCAGTCACTGTGTGTGTCACTGTGGATCAGGATACAGTCACTGTGTGTGTCTCTGTGGGTCAGGATCCAGTCACTGTGTGTGTCACTGTGCTCAGGGTCCAGTCACGGTGTGTGTCACTGTGGATCAGGATCCAGTCACTGTGTGTGTCACTGTGATCAGCATCCAGTCACTGTGTGTGTCACTGTGATCAGGGTCCAGTCAGTGTGTGTGTTACTGTGATCAGGGTCCAGTCACTGTGTGTGTTACTGTGATCAGCGTCCAGTCACTGTGTGTGTCACTGTGATTAGGGTTCTGTCACTTTGTGTGTCACTGTGATCAGGATCCAGTCACTGTGTGTGTCACTGTGGATCAGGATCCAGTCACTGTGTGTGTCTCTGTGGGTCAGGATCCAGTCAGTGTGTGTGTCACTGTGCTCAGGGTCCAGTCACTGTGTGTATCACTGCGGATCAGGGTCCAGTCAGTGTGTGTGTCACTGTGATCAGGGTCCAGTCAGTGAGTGTGTCACTGTGATCAGCGTCCAGTCACTGTGTGTGTCACTGTGGATCAGGATCCAGTCAGTGTGTGTGTCACTGTGAATCAGGGTCCAGTCAGTCTGTGTGTCACTGTGGATCAGGATCTAGTCAGTTTGTGTGTCACTGTGGATAACGATCCAGTCAGTGTGTGTGTCACTGTGGATCAGGATCCAGTCAGTGTGTGTGTCAATGTGATCAGGATCCAGTCAGTGTGTGTGTATCACTGTGATCAAGGTCCAATCACCGTGTGTGTCACTGTAATCAGGGTCCAGTCACTTTGTGTGTGACTGTGAATCAGGATCCAGTCAGTGTGTGTGTTACTGTGATCACGGTCCAGTCACGGTGTGTGTCACTGTGGATCAGGTTCCAGTCAGTGTGTGTGTCACTGTGATCAGGGTCCAGTCAGTGTGTGTGTTACTGTGATCAGGGTCCAGTCACTGTGTGTGTTACTGTGATCAGGGTCCAGTCACTGTGTGTGTCACTGTGGATCAGGATCCAGTCACTGTGTGCGTCACTGTGATCAGGATCCAGTCACTGTGTGTGTCACTGTGGATCAGGGACCAGTCAGTGTGTGTGTCACTGTGATCAGGGTCCAGTCACTGTGCGTTTCACTGTGATCAGGATCCAGTCAGTGTGTGTGTATCACTGTGATCAGGGTCCAATCACTGTGTGTGTCACTGTGATCAGGGTCCAGTCACTGTGTGTGTTACTGTGAATCAGGATCCAGTCAGTGTGTGTGTCACTGTAATCAGGGTCCAGTCACTGTGTGTGTCACTGTGGATCAGGATCCAGTCAGTGTGTGTGTCACTGTGATCAGTATCCAGTCAATGTGCGTGTCACTGTGATCAGGGTCCAGTCAGTGTGTGTGTCACTGTGGATCTGGATCCAGTCAGTGTGTGTGTCACTGTGAATCAGGGTCCAGTCAGTTTGCGTGTCACTGTGGATCAGGATCCAGTCAGTCTGTGTGTCACTGTGGATCAGGATTCAGTCAATGTGTGTGTCACTGTGGATCAGGATCCAGTCAGTGTGTGTGTCACTGTGATCAGGGCAAAGTCACTGTGTGTGTCACTGTGATCAGTATCCAGTCACTGTGTGTGTCACTGTGATTAGGGTCCAGTCAGTGTGTGTGTCACTGTGATCAGGGTCCAGTCAGTGTGTATGTTACTGTGATCAGGGTCCAGTCACAGTGTGTGTTACTGTGATCAGGGTCCAGTCACTGTGTGTGACACTGTGATCAGGATCCAGTCAGTTTGTGTGTCACTGTGATCAGCATCCAGTCACTGTGCGTGTCACTGTGATCAGGGTCCAGTCAGTGTGTGTGTCACTGTGGATCAGGATCCAGTCAGTGTGTGTGTCACTGTGAATCAGGGTCCAGTCAGTGTGCGTGTCACTGTGGATCAGGATCCAGTCAGTCTGTGTGTCACTGTGGATCAGGATTCAGTCAATGTGTGTGTCACTGTGGATCAGGATCCAGTCAGTGTGTGTGTCACTGTGATCAGGGCAAAGTCACTGTGTGTGTCACTGTGATCAGGATCCAGTCACTGTGTGTGTAACTGCGATTAGGGTCCAGTCACTGTGTGTGTCACTGTGGATCAGGATCCAGTAACTGTGTGTGTCTCTGTGGTTCAGGATCCAGTCAGTGTGTGTGTCACTGTGCTCAGGGTCCAGTCACTGTGTGTGTTACTGCAGATCAGGGTCCAGTCAGTGTGTGTGCCACTTTGAATCAGGGTCCAGTCAGTGTGCGTGTCACTGTGGATCAGGATCCAGTCAGTCTGTGTGTCACTGTGGAACAGGATTCAGTCAATGTGTGTGTCACTGTGGATCAGGATCCAGTCAGTTTTGTGTGTCACTGTGATCAGGGCAAAATCACTGTGTGTGTCACTGTGATCAGGATCCAGTCACTGTGTGTGTCACTGTGATTAGGGTCCAGTCACTTTGTGTGTCACTGTGATCAGGATCCAGTCACTGTGTGTGTCACTGTGGATCAGGATACAGTCACTGTGTGTGTCTCTGTGGGTCAGGATCCAGTCACTGTGTGTGTCACTGTGCTCAGGGTCCAGTCACGGTGTGTGTCACTGTGGAAAAGGATCCAGTCACTGTGTGTGTCACTGTGATCAGCATCCAGTCACTGTGTGTGTCACTGTGATCAGGGTCCAGTCAGTGTGTGTGTTACTGTGATCAGGGTCCAGTCACTGTGTGTGTTACTGTGATCAGCGTCCAGTCACTGTGTGTGTCACTGTGATTAGGGTTCTGTCACTTTGTGTGTCACTGTGATCAGGATCCAGTCACTGTGTGTGTCACTGTGGATCAGGATCCAGTCACTGTGTGTGTCTCTGTGGGTCAGGATCCGGTCAGTGTGTGTGTCACTGTGCTCAGGGTCCAGTCACTGTGTGTGTCACTGTGGATCAGGATCCAGTCAGTGTGTGTGTCACTGTGAATCAGGGTCCAGTCAGTCTGTGTGTCACTGTGGATCAGGATCTAGTCAGTTTGTGTGTCACTGTGGATAACGATCCAGTCAGTGTGTGTGTCACTGTGGATCAGGATCCAGTCAGTGTGTGTGTCAATGTGATCAGGATCCAGTCAGTGTGTGTGTATCACTGTGATCAAGGTCCAATCACCGTGTGTGTCACTGTAATCAGGGTCCAGTCACTTTGTGTGTGACTGTGAATCAGGATCCAGTCAGTGTGTGTGTTACTGTGATCACGGTCCAGTCACGGTGTGTGTCACTGTGGATCAGGTTCCAGTCAGTGTGTGTGTTACTGTGATCAGGGTCCAGTCACTTTGTGTGTTACTGTGATCAAGGTCCAGTCACAGTGTGTGTCACTGTGGATCAGGATCCAGTCACTGTGTGTGTCACTGTGATCAGGTTCCAGTCACTGTGTGTGTCACTGTGGATCAGGGACCAGTCAGTGTGTGTGTCACTTTAATCAGGGTACAGTCTCTGTGCATGTCACTGTGATCAGGATACAGTCAGTGTGTGTGTCACTGTGGATCAGGGACCAGTCAGTGTGTGTGTCACTTTAATCAGGGTACAGTCACTGTGCGTGTCACTGTGATCAGGATACAGTCAGTGTGTGTGTATCACTGTGATCAGGGTCCAATCACTGTGTGTGTCACTGTGATCAGGGTCCAGTCACTGTGTGTGTCACTGTGGATCAGGATCCAGTCAGTGTGTGTGTCACTGTGATCAGGGTCCAGTCACTGTGCGTTTCACTGTGATCAGGATCCAGTCAGTGTGTGTGTATCACTGTGATCAGGGTCAAATCACTGTGTGTGTCACTGTGATCAGGGTCCAGTCACTGTGTGTGTTACTGTGAATCAGGATCCAGTCAGTGTGTGTGTCACTGTAATCAGGGTCCAGTCACTTTGTGTGTCACTGTGGATCAGGATCCAGTCAGTGTGTGTGTCACTGTGATCAGTATCCAGTCAATGTGCGTGTCACTGTGATCAGGGTCCAGTCAGTGTGTGTGTCACTGTGGATCTGGATCCAGTCAGTGTGTGTGTCACTGTGAATCAGGGTCCAGTCAGTGTGCGTGTCACTGTGGATCAGGATCCAGTCAGTCTGTGTGTCACTGTGGATCAGGATTCAGTCAATGTGTGTGTCACTGTGGATCAGGATCCAGTCAGTGTGTGTGTCACTGTGATCAGGGCAAAGTCACTGTGTGTGTCACTGTGATCAGTATCCAGTCACTGTGTGTGTCACTGTGATTAGGGTCCAGTCAGTGTGTGTGTCACTGTGATCAGGGTCCAGTCAGTGTGTGTGTTACTGTGATCAGGGTCCAGTCACAGTGTGTGTTACTGTGATCAGGGTCCAGTCACTGTGTGTGACACTGTGGATCAGGATCCAGTCAGTGTGTGTGTCACTGTGATCAGCATCCAGTCACTGTGCATGTCACTGTGATCAGGGTCCAGTCAGTGTGTGTGTCACTGTGGATCAGGATCCAGTCAGTGTGTGTGTCACTGTGAATCAGGGTCCAGTCAGTGTGCGTGTCACTGTGGATCAGGATCCAGTCAGTCTGTGTGTCACTGTGGATCAGGATTCAGTCAATGTGTGTGTCACTGTGGATCAGGATCCAGTCAGTGTGTGTGTCACTGTGATCAGGGCAAAGTCACTGTGTGTGTCACTGTGATCAGGATCCAGTCACTGTGTGTGTAACTGCGATTAGGGTCCAGTCACTGTGTGTGTCACTGTGGATCAGGATCCAGTAACTGTTTGTGTCTCTGTGGTTCAGGATCCAGTCAGTGTGTGTGTCACTGTGCTCAGGGTCCAGTCACTGTGTGTGTTACTGCAGATCAGGGTCCAGTCAGTGTGTGTGCCACTTTGAATCAGGGTCCAGTCAGTGTGCGTGTCACTGTGGATCAGGATCCAGTCAGTCTGTGTGTCACTGTGGAACAGGATTCAGTCAATGTGTGTGTCACTGTGGATCAGGATCCAGTCAGTTTTGTGTGTCACTGTGATCAGGGCAAAATCACTGTGTGTGTCACTGTGATCAGGATCCAGTCACTGTGTGTGTCACTGTGATTAGGGTCCAGTCACTTTGTGTGTCACTGTGATCAGGATCCAGTCACTGTGTGTGTCACTGTGGATCAGGATACAGTCACTGTGTGTGTCTCTGTGGGTCAGGATCCAGTCACTGTGTGTGTCACTGTGCTCAGGGTCCAGTCACGGTGTGTGTGTCACTGTGGAAAAGGATCCAGTCACTGTGTGTGTCACTGTGATCAGCATCCAGTCACTGTGTGTGTCACTGTGATCAGGGTCCAGTCAGTGTGTGTGTTACTGTGATCAGGGTCCAGTCACTGTGTGTGTTACTGTGATCAGCGTCCAGTCACTGTGTGTGTCACTGTGATTAGGGTTCTGTCACTTTGTGTGTCACTGTGATCAGGATCCAGTCACTGTGTGTGTCACTGTGGATCAGGATCCAGTCACTGTGTGTGTCTCTGTGGGTCAGGATCCAGTCAGTGTGTGTGTCACTGTGCTCAGGGTCCAGTCACTGTGTGTGTCACTGCGGATCAGGGTCCAGTCAGTGTGTGTGTTACTGTGATCAGGGTCCAGTCAGTGAGTGTGTCACTGTGATCAGCGTCCAGTCACTGTGTGTGTCACTGTGGATCAGGATCCAGTCAGTGTGTGTGTCACTGTGAATCAGGGTCCAGTCAGTCTGTGTGTCACTGTGGATCAGGATCTAGTCAGTTTGTGTGTCACTGTGGATAACGATCCAGTCAGTGTGTGTGTCACTGTGGATCAGGATCCAGTCAGTGTGTGTGTCAATGGGATCAGGATCCAGTCAGTGTGTGTGTATCACTGTGATCAAGGTCCAATCACCGTGTGTGTCACTGTAATCAGGGTCCAGTCACTTTGTGTGTGACTGTGAATCAGGATCCAGTCAGTGTGTGTGTTACTGTGATCACGGTCCAGTCACGGTGTGTGTCACTGTGGATCAGGTTCCAGTCAGTGTGTGTGTTACTGTGATCAGGGTCCAGTCACTTTGTGTGTTACTGTGATCAAGGTCCAGTCACAGTGTGTGTCACTGTGGATCAGGATCCAGTCACTGTGTGTGTCACTGTGATCAGGTTCCAGTCACTGTGTGTGTCACTGTGGATCAGGGACCAGTCAGTGTGTGTGTCACTTTAATCAGGGTACAGTCTCTGTGCATGTCACTGTGATCAGGATACAGTCAGTGTGTGTGTCACTGTGGATCAGGGACTAGTCAGTGTGTGTGTCACTTTAATCAGGTTACAGTCACTGTGCGTGTCACTGTGATCAGGATACAGTCAGTGTGTGTGTATCACTGTGATCAGGGTCCAATCACTGTGTGTGTCACTGTGATCAGGGTCCAGTCACTGTGTGTGTTACTGTGAATCAGGATCCAGTCAGTGTGTGTGTTACTGTGATCAGGGTCCAGTCACTGTGTGTGTCACTGTGATCAGCATCCAGTCACTGTGTGTGTCACTGTGATCAGGATCCAGTCAGTGTGTGTGTCACTGTGGATCAGGATCCAGTCAGTCTGTGTGTCACTGTGGATCAGGATCCAGTCACGGTGTGTGTCACTGTGGATCAGGATCCAGTCAGTGTGTGTGTCACTGTGAACAGGGTTAAGTCACTGTGTGTGTCACTGTGATCAGTATCCAGTCAGTGTGTGTGTTACTGTGATCAGGGTCCAGTCACGGTGTGTGTCACTGTGGATCAGGATCCAGTCACTGTGTGTGTCACTGTGATCAGCATCCAGTCACTGTGTGTGCCACTGTGATCAGGGTCCAGTCAGTGTGTGTGTTACAGTGATCAGGGTCCAGTCACTGTGTGTGTTACTGTGATCAGGGTCCAGTCACTGTGTGTGTCACTGTGGATCAGGATCCAGTCACTGTATGTGTCACTGTGATCAGGATCCAGTCACTGTGTGTGTCACTGTGGATCAGGGACCAGTCAGTGTGTGTGTCACTTTAATCAGGGTACAGTCATTGTGCGTGTCACTGTGATCAGGATACAGTCAGTGTGTGTGTATCACTGTGATCAGGGTCCAATCACTGTGTGTGTCACTGTGATCAGGGTCCAGTCACTGTGTGTGTTACTGTGAATCAGGATCCAGTCAGTGTGTGTGTTACTGTGATCAGGGTCCAGTCACTGTGTGTGTCACTGTGATCAGGGTCCAGTCAGTGTGTGTGTCACTGTGGATCAGGATCCAGTCAGCGTGTGTGTCACTGTGAATCAGGGTCCAGTCAGTGTGTGTGTCACTGTGGATCAGGATCCAGTCAGTCTGTGTGTCACTGTGGATCAGGATCCAGTCACTGTGTGTGTCACTGTGGATCAGGATGCAGTCAGTGTGTGAGTCACTGTGAACAGGGTCAAGTCACTGTGTGTGTTACTGTGATCAGGGTCCAGTCACTGTGTGTGTCACTGTGGATCAGGATCCAGTCACTGTGTGCGTCACTGTGATCAGGATCCAGTCATTGTGTGTGTCACTGTGGATCAGGGACCAGTCAGTGTGTGTGTCACTGTGATCAGGGTCCAGTCACTGTGCGTTTCACTGTGATCAGGATCCAGTCAGTGTGTGTGTATCACTGTGATCAGGGTCCAATCATTGTGTGTGTCACTGTGATCAGGGTCCAGTCACTGTGTGTGTTACTGTGAATCAGGATCCAGTCAGTGTGTGTGTCACTGTAATCAGGGTCCAGTCACTGTGTGTGTCACTGTGGATCAGGATCCAGTCACTGTGTGTGTCACTGTGATCAGTATCCAGTCACTGTGCGTGTCACTGTGATCAGGGTCCAGTCAGTGTGTGTGTCACTGTGGATCAGGATCCAGTCAGTGTGTGTGTCACTGTGAATCAGGGTCCAGTCAGTGTGCGTGTCACTGTGGATCAGGATCCAGTCAGTCTATGTGTCACTGTGGATCAGGATTCAGTCAATGTGTGTGTCACTGTGGATCAGGATCCAGTCAGTGTGTGTGTCACTGTGATCAGGGCAAAGTCACTGTGTGTGTCACTGTGATCAGGATCCAGTCACTGTGTGTGTCACTGTGATTAGGGTCCAGTCACTTTGTGTGTCACTGTGATAAGGATCCAGTCACTGTGTGTGTCACCGTGGATCAGGATCCAGTCACTGTGTGTGTCTCTGTGCTTCAGGATCCAGTCAGTGTGTGTGTCACTGTGCTCAGGGTCCAGTCACTGTGTGTGTTAAAGCGGATCAGGGTCCAGTCAGTGTGTGTGTCACTGTGGATCAGGATCCAGTCAGTGTGTGTGTCACTGTGAATCAGGGTCCAGTCAGTGTGCGTGTCACTGTGGATCAGGATCCAGTCAGTCTGTGTGTCACTGTGGATCAGGATTCAGTCAATGTGCGTGTCACTGTGGATCAGGATCCAGTCAGTGTCTGTGTCACTGTTATCAGGGCAAAATCACTGTGTGTGTCACTGTGATTAGGGTCCAGTCACTTTGTGTGTCACTGTGATCAGGATCCAGTCACTGTGTGTGTCACTGTGGATCAGGATCCAGTCACTGTGTGTGTCTCTGTGGGTCAGGATCCAGTCAGTGTGTGTGTCACTGTGCTCAAGGTCCAGTCACTGTGTGTGTCACTGCGGATCAGGGTCCAGTCAGTGTGTGTGTCACTGTGATCAGGGTCCAGTCACTGTGTGTGTCACTTTGGATCAGGATACAGTCAGTGTGTGTGTTACTGTGATCAGGATCCAGTCACTCTTTGTGTCACTGTGGAACAGGATCCAGTCAGTGTGTGTGTTACTGTGATCAGGATCCAGTCAGTCTGTGTGTCACTGTGGATCTGGATCCAGTCAGTGTGTGTGTTACTGTGATCAGGATCCAGTCACTGCGTGTCTCACTGTGGATCAGGATCCAGTCAGTGTGTGTGTCACTGTGCTCAGGGTCCAGTCAGTGTGTGTGTCACTGTGATCAGGATCCAGTCACTGTGTGTGTCACTGTGATCAGGATCCAGTCACTGTGTGTCACTATGATCAGAATCCAGTCACTGTGTGTGTCACTGTGATTAGGGTCCAGCCAGTTTGTGTGTCACTGTGATTAGGGTCCAGTCACTTTGTGTGTCACTGTGATCGGGATCCAGTCACTGTGTGCGTCACTGTGGATCAGGATCCAGTCACTGTGTGTGTCTCTGTGTGTCAGGATCCAGTCAGTGTGTGTGTGACTGTGATCAGGATTCAGTCAGTTTGTGTGTCAATGTGATCAGGGTCCAGTCACTGTGTGTGTCACTGTGATCAGGGTCCAGTCACTGTGTGTGTCACTGTGATCAGGATCCAGTCAGTTTGTGTGTCACTGTGATCATGGTCCAGTCACTGTGTGTGTCACTGTGATCAGGATCCAGTCAGTGTGTGTGTCTCTGTGGTTCAAGATCCAGTCAGTGTGTGTGTCACTGTGATCATGGGTCCAGTCACTGTGTGTGCCACTGCGGATCAGGGTCCAGTCAGTGTGTGTGTCACTGTGATCAGGGTCCAGTCACTGTGTGTGTCACTTTGGAATAGGATACAGTCAGTGTGTGTGTTAGTGTGATCAGGATCCAGTCACTGTGTGTGTCACTGTGGATCAGGATCCAGTCAGTGTGTGTGTCTTACTTTGATCAGGATCCAGTCACTGTGTGTGTCACTGTGGATCAGGATCCAGTCAGTGTGTGTGTTACTGTGATCAGGATCCAGTTAGCCTGTGTGTCACTGTGGATCAGGATCCAGTTAGTGTGTGTGTTACTGTGATCAGGATCCAGTCACTGCGTGTCTCACTGTGGATCAGGATCCAGTCAGTGTGTGTGTCACTGTGATCAAGGTCCAGTCACTGTGTGTGTCACTGTGATCAGGATCCAGTCACTGTGTGTGTCACTGTGATCAGGATACAGTCACTGTGTGTGTCACTATGATTGGGTCCAGTCACTGTGTGTACACTGTGATTAGGGTCCGGCCAGGGTGTGTGTCACTGTGATTAGGGTCCAGTCACTTTGTGTGTCACTGTGATCGGGTTCCAGTCACTGTGTGTGTCACTGTGATCAGGGTCCAGTCACTGTGTGTGTCACTGTGGATCAGGATACAGTCAGTGTGTGTGTTACTGTGATCAGGATTCAGTCACTGTGTGTGTCACTGTGGATAAGGATCCAGTCAGTGTGTATGTTACTGTGATCAGGATCCAGTCACTGTGTGTGTCACTGTGGATCAGGATCCAGTCAGTGTGTGTGTCACTGTGATCAGGGTCCAGTCACTGTGTGTGTTACTGTGATCAGGATCCAGTCACTGTGTGTGTCACTGTGATCAGGGTCCAGTCACTGTGTGTGTCACTGTGATCAGTGTCCAGTCACTGTGTGTGTCACTGTGATCAGGATCCAGTCACTGTGTGTGTCACTGTGTTCAGGATCCAGTCACTGTGTGTTCACTGTGGATCAGGATCCAGTCACTGTGTGTGTCTCTGTGGGTCAGGATCCAGTCAGTGTGTGTGTCACTGTGATCAGGATACAGTAACTGTGTGTGTCACTGTGATCAGGGTCCAGTCACTGTTTGTGTCATTGTGATCTGGATCCAGTCACTGTGTGTGTCACTGTGATCAGGGTCCAGTCACTGTGATCAGGTTCCAGTCACTGTGATCAGGGTCCAGTCACTGTGTGTGCTACTGTGGATCAGGATCCATTCACTGTGTGTGTCACTGTGATCAGGATCCAATCAGTGTATGTGTCACCGTGATCAGGGTCCAGTCACTGTGTGTGTCACTGTGATCAGGGTCCAGTCACTGTGTGTGTCACTGTGATCAGGATCCAGTCAGTTTGTGTGTCACTGTGATCAGGGTCCAGTCACTGTGTGTGTCACTGTGATCAGGGTCCAGTGAGTGTGTGTGTTACCATGGATCAGGATCCAGTCAGTGTGTGTGTTACTGTGAGCAGGGTCCTGTCACTGTGTGTGTCACTGTGGATCAGGATCCAGTCACTGTGTATATCACTGTGATCAGGATCCAGTCACTGTGTGTGTCACTGTGATCAGGGTCCAGTCAGTGTGTGTGTTACTTTGATCAGGGCCCAGTCACTGTGTGTGTCACTGTGGGTCTGGTTCCAGTCACTGTGTGTGTCACTGTGATCAGGATCCAGTCACTGTGTGTCTCACTGTGGATCAGGGTCCAGTCACTGTGTGTCTCACTGTGATCAGGATCCAGTCAGTGTGTGTGTTACTGTGATCAGGATCCAGTCAGTGTGTGTGTCACTGTGATCAGGATCCAGTCAGTGTGTGTGTCACTGTGATCAGGGTCCAGTCGCTGTGTGTGTCACTGTGATCTGGATCCAGTCACTGTGTGTGTCACTGTGATCAGTATCCTGTCACTGTGTCTGTCATTGTGGATCAGGATCCACTCAGTGTGTGTGTGTCACTGTGATCAGGGTCCAGTCACTGTGTGTGTCAGTGTGGATCAGGATCCAGTCGCTGTGTGTGTCACTGTGATCAGGGTCCAGTCACTGTGTGTGTCCCTTTGGAATAGGATACAGTCAGTGTGTGTGTTACTGTGATCAGGATCCAGTCACTGTGTGTGTCACTGTGGATCAGGATCCAGTCAGTGTGTGTGTTACTGTGATCAGGATCCAGTCACTGTGTGTGTCACTGTGGATCAGGATCCAGTCAGTGTGTGTGTTACTGTGATCAGGATCCAGTCAGTCTGTGTGTCACTGTGGATCAGGATCCAGTTAGTGTGTGTGTTACTGTGATCAGAATCCAGTCACTGCGTGTCTCACTGTGGATCAGGATCCAGTCAGTGTGTGTGTCACTGTTCTCAGGGTCCAGTCACTGTGTGTGTCACTGTGATCAGGATCCAGTCACTGTGTGTGTCACTGTGATCAGGATCCAGTCTGTCTGTGTGTCACTGTGGATCAGGATCCAGTCACTGTGTGCGTCGCTGTGATCAGGATCCAGTCACTGTGTGTGTCACTGTGGATCAGGGACCAGTCAGTGTGTGTGTCACTTTAATCAGGGTACAGACACTATGCGTGTCACTGTGATCAGGATCCAGTCAGTATGTGTGTCACTGTGGATCAGGGACCAGTCAGTGTGTGTGTCACTTTAATCAGGGTACAGTCACTGTGCGTGTCACTGTGATCAGGATACAGTCAGTGTGTGTGTATCACTGTGATAAGGGTCCAATCACTGTGTGTGTCACTGCTATCAGGGTCCAGTCACTGTGTGTGTTAGTGTGAATCAGGACCCAGTCAGTGTGTGTGTTACTGTGATCAGGGTCCAGTCACTGTGTGTGTCACTGTGATCAGCATCCAGTCACTGTGATCAGGGTCCAGTCAGTGTGTGTGTCACTGTGGATCAGGATCCAGTCAGCGTGTGTGTCACTGTGAATCAGGGTCCAGTCAGTGTGTGTGTCACTGTGGATCAGGATCCAGTCAGTGTGGGTGTCACTGTGAATCAGGATCCAGTCAGTTTGTGTGTCACTGTGATCAGGGTCCAGTCACTGTGTGTGTCACTGTGATCAGGATCCAGTCAGTGTGTGTGTTACTGTGATCAGGGTCCAGTAACTGTGTGTGTCATTGTGGATCAGGATCCAGTCACTGTGTGTGTCTCTGTGGGTCAGGATGCAGTCAGTGTGTGTGTCACTGTGATCAGGGTCCAGTCACTGTGTGTGCCACTGCGGATCAGGGTCCAGTCAGTGTGTGTGTCACTGTGATCAGGGTCCAGTCACTGTGTGTGTCACTGTGATCAGGATCCAGTCACTGTGTGTGTCACTGTGATCAGGATCCAGTCACTGTGTGTGTCACTGTGGATCAGCATCCAGTCAGTGTGTGTGTTACTGTGATCAGAATCCAGTCAGTCTGTGTGTCACTGTGGATCAGGATCCAGTTAGTGTGTGTGTTACTGTGATCAGGATCCATTCACTGCGTGTCTCACTGTGGATCAGGATCCAGTCAGTGTGTGTGTCACTGTGATCAGGGTCCAGTCACTGTGTGTGTCACTGTGATCAGGATCCAGTCACTGTGTGTGTCACTGTGATCAGGATCCAGTCACTGTGTGTGTCACTATGATCGGGTCCAGTCACTGTGTGTACACTGTGATTAGGGTCCGGCCAGGGTGTGTGTCACTGTGATTAGGGTCCAGTCACTGTGTGTGTCACTGTGATCGGGTTCCAGTCACTGTGTGTGTCACTGTGATCAGGGTCCAGTCACTGTGTGTGTCACTGTGGATCAGGATCCAGTCAGTGTGTGTGTCAATCTGATCAGGATCCAGTCACTGTGTGTGTCACTGTGGATCAGGATCCAGTCAGTGTGTATGTTACTGTGATCAGGATCCAGTCACTGTGTGTGTCACTGTGGATCAGGATCCAGTCAGTGTGTGTGTCACTGTGATCAGGGTCCAGTCACTGTGTCTGTCACTGTGATCAGGATCCAGTCACTGTGTGTGTCACTGTGATCAGGGTCCAGTCACTGTGTGTGTCACTGTGATCAGGATCCAGTCACTGTGTGTGTCACTGTGATCAGGATCCAGTCACTGTGTGTTCACTGTAGATCAGGATCCAGTCACTGTGTGTGTCTCTGTGGGTCAGGATCCAGTCAGTGTGTGTGTCACTGTGATCAGGATACAGTAACTGTGTGTGTCACTGTGATCAGGATCCAGTCACTGTGTGTGTCACTGTGATCTGGATCCAGTCACTGTGTGTGTCACTGTGATCAGGGTCCAGTCACTGTGATCAGGTTCCAGTCACTGTGATCAGGGTCCAGTCACTGTGTGTGATACTGTGGATCAGGATCCAGTCACTGTGTGTGTCACTGTGATCAGGTTCCAATCAGTGTATGTGTCACCGTGATCAGGGTCCAGTCACTGTGTGTGTCACTGTGATCAGGGTCCAGTCACTGTGTGTGTCACTGTGATCAGGATCCAGTCAGTTTGTGTGTCACTGTGATCAGGGTCCAGTCACTGTGTGTGTCACTGTGATCAGGGTCCAGTGAGTGTGTGTGTTACTGTGGATCAGGATCCAGTCAGTGTGTGTGTTACTGTGAGCAGGGTCCAGTCACTGTGTGTGTCACTGAGGATCATGATCCAGTCACTGTGTATATCACTGTGATCAGGATCCAGTCACTGTGTGTGTCACTGTGATCAGGGTCCAGTCAGTGTGTGTGTTACTTTGATCAGGGCCCAGTCACTGTGTGTGTCACTGTGGGTCTGGATCCAGTCACTGTGTGTGTCACTGTGATCAGGATCCAGTCACTGTGAGTCTCACTGTGGATCAGGGTCCAGTCACTGTGTGTGTCACTGTGATCAGGATCCAGTCAGTGTGTGTGTTACTGTGATCAGGATCCAGTCAGTGTGTGTGTCACTGTGATCAGGATCCAGTCAGTGTGTGTGTCACTGTGATCAGGGTCCAGTCGCTGTGTGTGTCACTGTGATCAGGATACAGTCACTGTGTGTGTCACTGTGATCAGTATCCTGTCACTGTGTCTGTCATTGTGGATCAGGATCCAGTCAGTGTGTGTGTGTCACTGTGATCAGGGTCCAGACACTGTGTGTGTCACTGTGGATCAGGATCCAGTCGCTGTGTGTGTCACTGTGGGTCAGGATCCAGTCAGTGTGTGTGTCACTTTGGAATAGGATACTGTCAGTGTGTGTGTTACTGTGATCAGCATCCAGTCACTGTGTGTCTCACTGTGGATCAGGATCCAGTCAGTGTGTGTGTTACTGTGATCAGGATCCAGTCACTGTGTGTGTCACTGTGGATCAGGATCCAGTCAGTGTGTGTGTTACTGTGATCAGGATCCAGTCAGTCTGTGTGTCACTGTGGATCAGGATCCAGTTAGTGTGTGTGTTACTGTGATCAGGATCCAGTCACTGCGTGTCTCACTGTGGATCAGGAACCAGTCAGTGTGTGTGTCACTGTGATCAGGTTCCAGTCACTGTGTGTGTCACAGTGATCAGGATCCAGTCACTGTGTGTGTCACTGTGATCAGGATCCAGTAAGTCTGTGTGTCACTGTGGATCAGGATCCAGTCACTGTGTGTGTCACTGTGATCAGGATCCAGTCACTGTGTGTGTCACTGTGGATCAGGGACCAGTCAGTGTGTGTGTCACTTTAATCAGGGTACAGTCATTGTGCGTGTCACTGTGATCAGGATACAGTCAGTGTGTGTGTATCACTGTGATCAGGGTCCAATCACTGTGTGTGTCACTGTGATCAGGGTCCAGTCACTGTGTGTGTTACTGTGAATCAGGATCCAGTCAGTGTGTGTGTTACTGTGATCAGGGTCCAGTCACTGTGTGTGTCACTGTGATCAGGGTCCAGTCAGTGTGTGTGTCACTGTGGATCAGGATCCAGTCAGCGTGTGTGTCACTGTGAATCAGGGTCCAGTCAGTGTGTGTGTCACTGTGGATCAGGATCCAGTCAGTCTGTGTGTCACTGTGGATCAGGATCCAGTCACTGTGTGTGTCACTGTGGATCAGGATGCAGTCAGTGTGTGAGTCACTGTGAACAGGGTCAAGTCACTGTGTGTGTTACTGTGATCAGGGTCCAGTCACTGTGTGTGTCACTGTGGATCAGGATCCAGTCACTGTGTGCGTCACTGTGATCAGGATCCAGTCATTGTGTGTGTCACTGTGGATCAGGGACCAGTCAGTGTGTGTGTCACTGTGATCAGGGTCCAGTCACTGTGCGTTTCACTGTGATCAGGATCCAGTCAGTGTGTGTGTATCACTGTGATCAGGGTCCAATCATTGTGTGTGTCACTGTGATCAGGGTCCAGTCACTGTGTGTGTTACTGTGAATCAGGATCCAGTCAGTGTGTGTGTCACTGTAATCAGGGTCCAGTCACTGTGTGTGTCACTGTGGATCAGGATCCAGTCACTGTGTGTGTCACTGTGATCAGTATCCAGTCACTGTGCGTGTCACTGTGATCAGGGTCCAGTCAGTGTGTGTGTCACTGTGGATCAGGATCCAGTCAGTGTGTGTGTCACTGTGAATCAGGGTCCAGTCAGTGTGCGTGTCACTGTGGATCAGGATCCAGTCAGTCTGTGTGTCACTGTGGATCAGGATTCAGTCAATGTGTGTGTCACTGTGGATCAGGATCCAGTCAGTGTGTGTGTCACTGTGATCAGGGCAAAGTCACTGTGTGTGTCACTGTGATCAGGATCCAGTCACTGTGTGTGTCACTGTGATTAGGGTCCAGTCACTTTGTGTGTCACTGTGATAAGGATCCAGTCACTGTGTGTGTCACCGTGGATCAGGATCCAGTCACTGTGTGTGTCTCTGTGCTTCAGGATCCAGTCAGTGTGTGTGTCACTGTGCTCAGGGTCCAGTCACTGTGTGTGTTAAAGCGGATCAGGGTCCAGTCAGTGTGTGTGTCACTGTGGATCAGGATCCAGTCAGTGTGTGTGTCACTGTGAATCAGGGTCCAGTCAGTGTGCGTGTCACTGTGGATCAGGATCCAGTCAGTCTGTGTGTCACTGTGGATCAGGATTCAGTCAATGTGCGTGTCACTGTGGATCAGGATCCAGTCAGTGTCTGTGTCACTGTTATCAGGGCAAAATCACTGTGTGTGTCACTGTGATTAGGGTCCAGTCACTTTGTGTGTCACTGTGATCAGGATCCAGTCACTGTGTGTGTCACTGTGGATCAGGATCCAGTCACTGTGTGTGTCTCTGTGGGTCAGTATCCAGTCAGTGTGTGTGTCACTGTGCTCAAGGTCCAGTCACTGTGTGTGTCACTGCGGATCAGGGTCCAGTCAGTGTGTGTGTCACTGTGATCAGGGTCCAGTCACTGTGTGTGTCACTTTGGATCAGGATACAGTCAGTGTGTGTGTTACTGTGATCAGGATCCAGTCACTCTTTGTGTCACTGTGGAACAGGATCCAGTCAGTGTGTGTGTTACTGTGATCAGGATCCAGTCAGTCTGTGTGTCACTGTGGATCTGGATCCAGTCAGTGTGTGTGTTACTGTGATCAGGATCCAGTCACTGCGTGTCTCACTGTGGATCAGGATCCAGTCAGTGTGTGTGTCACTGTGCTCAGGGTCCAGTCAGTGTGTGTGTCACTGTGATCAGGATCCAGTCACTGTGTGTGTCACTGTGATCAGGATCCAGTCACTGTGTGTCACTATGATCAGAATCCAGTCACTGTGTGTGTCACTGTGATTAGGGTCCAGCCAGTTTGTGTGTCACTGTGATTAGGGTCCAGTCACTTTGTGTGTCACTGTGATCGGGATCCAGTCACTGTGTGCGTCACTGTGGATCAGGATCCAGTCACTGTGTGTGTCTCTGTGTGTCAGGATCCAGTCAGTGTGTGTGTGACTGTGATCAGGATTCAGTCAGTTTGTGTGTCAATGTGATCAGGGTCCAGTCACTGTGTGTGTCACTGTGATCAGGGTCCAGTCACTGTGTGTGTCACTGTGATCAGGATCCAGTCAGTTTGTGTGTCACTGTGATCATGGTCCAGTCACTGTGTGTGTCACTGTGATCAGGATCCAGTCAGTGTGTGTGTCTCTGTGGTTCAAGATCCAGTCAGTGTGTGTGTCACTGTGATCATGGGTCCAGTCACTGTGTGTGCCACTGCGGATCAGGGTCCAGTCAGTGTGTGTGTCACTGTGATCAGGGTCCAGTCACTGTGTGTGTCACTTTGGAATAGGATACAGTCAGTGTGTGTGTTAGTGTGATCAGGATCCAGTCACTGTGTGTGTCACTGTGGATCAGGATCCAGTCAGTGTGTGTGTCTTACTTTGATCAGGATCCAGTCACTGTGTGTGTCACTGTGGATCAGGATCCAGTCAGTGTGTGTGTTACTGTGATCAGGATCCAGTTAGCCTGTGTGTCACTGTGGATCAGGATCCAGTTAGTGTGTGTGTTACTGTGATCAGGATCCAGTCACTGCGTGTCTCACTGTGGATCAGGATCCAGTCAGTGTGTGTGTCACTGTGATCAAGGTCCAGTCACTGTGTGTGTCACTGTGATCAGGATCCAGTCACTGTGTGTGTCACTGTGATCAGGATACAGTCACTGTGTGTGTCACTATGATTGGGTCCAGTCACTGTGTGTACACTGTGATTAGGGTCCGGCCAGGGTGTGTGTCACTGTGATTAGGGTCCAGTCACTTTGTGTGTCACTGTGATCGGGTTCCAGTCACTGTGTGTGTCACTGTGATCAGGGTCCAGTCACTGTGTGTGTCACTGTGGATCAGGATACAGTCAGTGTGTGTGTTACTGTGATCAGGATTCAGTCACTGTGTGTGTCACTGTGGATAAGGATCCAGTCAGTGTGTATGTTACTGTGATCAGGATCCAGTCACTGTGTGTGTCACTGTGGATCAGGATCCAGTCAGTGTGTGTGTCACTGTGATCAGGGTCCAGTCACTGTGTGTGTTACTGTGATCAGGATCCAGTCACTGTGTGTGTCACTGTGATCAGGGTCCAGTCACTGTGTGTGTCACTGTGATCAGTGTCCAGTCACTGTGTGTGTCACTGTGATCAGGATCCAGTCACTGTGTGTGTCACTGTGTTCAGGATCCAGTCACTGTGTGTTCACTGTGGATCAGGATCCAGTCACTGTGTGTGTCTCTGTGGGTCAGGATCCAGTCAGTGTGTGTGTCACTGTGATCAGGATACAGTAACTGTGTGTGTCACTGTGATCAGGGTCCAGTCACTGTTTGTGTCACTGTGATCTGGATCCAGTCACTGTGTGTGTCACTGTGATCAGGGTCCAGTCACTGTGATCAGGTTCCAGTCACTGTGATCAGGGTCCAGTCACTGTGTGTGCTACTGTGGATCAGGATCCATTCACTGTGTGTGTCACTGTGATCAGGATCCAATCAGTGTATGTGTCACCGTGATCAGGGTCCAGTCACTGTGTGTGTCACTGTGATCAGGGTCCAGTCACTGTGTGTGTCACTGTGATCAGGATCCAGTCAGTTTGTGTGTCACTGTGATCAGGGTCCAGTCACTGTGTGTGTCACTGTGATCAGGGTCCAGTGAGTGTGTGTGTTACCATGGATCAGGATCCAGTCAGTGTGTGTGTTACTGTGAGCAGGGTCCTGTCACTGTGTGTGTCACTGTGGATCAGGATCCAGTCACTGTGTATATCACTGTGATCAGGATCCAGTCACTGTGTGTGTCACTGTGATCAGGGTCCAGTCAGTGTGTGTGTTACTTTGATCAGGGCCCAGTCACTGTGTGTGTCACTGTGGGTCTGGTTCCAGTCACTGTGTGTGTCACTGTGATCAGGATCCAGTCACTGTGTGTCTCACTGTGGATCAGGGTCCAGTCACTGTGTGTCTCACTGTGATCAGGATCCAGTCAGTGTGTGTGTTACTGTGATCAGGATCCAGTCAGTGTGTGTGTCACTGTGATCAGGATCCAGTCAGTGTGTGTGTCACTGTGATCAGGGTCCAGTCGCTGTGTGTGTCACTGTGATCTGGATCCAGTCACTGTGTGTGTCACTGTGATCAGTATCCTGTCACTGTGTCTGTCATTGTGGATCAGGATCCACTCAGTGTGTGTGTGTCACTGTGATCAGGGTCCAGTCACTGTGTGTGTCAGTGTGGATCAGGATCCAGTCGCTGTGTGTGTCACTGTGATCAGGGTCCAGTCACTGTGTGTGTCCCTTTGGAATAGGATACAGTCAGTGTGTGTGTTACTGTGATCAGGATCCAGTCACTGTGTGTGTCACTGTGGATCAGGATCCAGTCAGTGTGTGTGTTACTGTGATCAGGATCCAGTCACTGTGTGTGTCACTGTGGATCAGGATCCAGTCAGTGTGTGTGTTACTGTGATCAGGATCCAGTCAGTCTGTGTGTCACTGTGGATCAGGATCCAGTTAGTGTGTGTGTTACTGTGATCAGAATCCAGTCACTGCGTGTCTCACTGTGGATCAGGATCCAGTCAGTGTGTGTGTCACTGTTCTCAGGGTCCAGTCACTGTGTGTGTCACTGTGATCAGGATCCAGTCACTGTGTGTGTCACTGTGATCAGGATCCAGTCTGTCTGTGTGTCACTGTGGATCAGGATCCAGTCACTGTGTGCGTCGCTGTGATCAGGATCCAGTCACTGTGTGTGTCACTGTGGATCAGGGACCAGTCAGTGTGTGTGTCACTTTAATCAGGGTACAGACACTATGCGTGTCACTGTGATCAGGATCCAGTCAGTATGTGTGTCACTGTGGATCAGGGACCAGTCAGTGTGTGTGTCACTTTAATCAGGGTACAGTCACTGTGCGTGTCACTGTGATCAGGATACAGTCAGTGTGTGTGTATCACTGTGATAAGGGTCCAATCACTGTGTGTGTCACTGCTATCAGGGTCCAGTCACTGTGTGTGTTAGTGTGAATCAGGACCCAGTCAGTGTGTGTGTTACTGTGATCAGGGTCCAGTCACTGTGTGTGTCACTGTGATCAGCATCCAGTCACTGTGATCAGGGTCCAGTCAGTGTGTGTGTCACTGTGGATCAGGATCCAGTCAGCGTGTGTGTCACTGTGAATCAGGGTCCAGTCAGTGTGTGTGTCACTGTGGATCAGGATCCAGTCAGTGTGGGTGTCACTGTGAATCAGGATCCAGTCAGTTTGTGTGTCACTGTGATCAGGGTCCAGTCACTGTGTGTGTCACTGTGATCAGGATCCAGTCAGTGTGTGTGTTACTGTGATCAGGGTCCAGTAACTGTGTGTGTCATTGTGGATCAGGATCCAGTCACTGTGTGTGTCTCTGTGGGTCAGGATGCAGTCAGTGTGTGTGTCACTGTGATCAGGGTCCAGTCACTGTGTGTGCCACTGCGGATCAGGGTCCAGTCAGTGTGTGTGTCACTGTGATCAGGGTCCAGTCACTGTGTGTGTCACTGTGATCAGGATCCAGTCACTGTGTGTGTCACTGTGATCAGGATCCAGTCACTGTGTGTGTCACTGTGGATCAGCATCCAGTCAGTGTGTGTGTTACTGTGATCAGAATCCAGTCAGTCTGTGTGTCACTGTGGATCAGGATCCAGTTAGTGTGTGTGTTACTGTGATCAGGATCCATTCACTGCGTGTCTCACTGTGGATCAGGATCCAGTCAGTGTGTGTGTCACTGTGATCAGGGTCCAGTCACTGTGTGTGTCACTGTGATCAGGATCCAGTCACTGTGTGTGTCACTGTGATCAGGATCCAGTCACTGTGTGTGTCACTATGATCGGGTCCAGTCACTGTGTGTACACTGTGATTAGGGTCCGGCCAGGGTGTGTGTCACTGTGATTAGGGTCCAGTCACTGTGTGTGTCACTGTGATCGGGTTCCAGTCACTGTGTGTGTCACTGTGATCAGGGTCCAGTCACTGTGTGTGTCACTGTGGATCAGGATCCAGTCAGTGTGTGTGTCAATCTGATCAGGATCCAGTCACTGTGTGTGTCACTGTGGATCAGGATCCAGTCAGTGTGTATGTTACTGTGATCAGGATCCAGTCACTGTGTGTGTCACTGTGGATCAGGATCCAGTCAGTGTGTGTGTCACTGTGATCAGGGTCCAGTCACTGTGTCTGTCACTGTGATCAGGATCCAGTCACTGTGTGTGTCACTGTGATCAGGGTCCAGTCACTGTGTGTGTCACTGTGATCAGGATCCAGTCACTGTGTGTGTCACTGTGATCAGGATCCAGTCACTGTGTGTTCACTGTAGATCAGGATCCAGTCACTGTGTGTGTCTCTGTGGGTCAGGATCCAGTCAGTGTGTGTGTCACTGTGATCAGGATACAGTAACTGTGTGTGTCACTGTGATCAGGATCCAGTCACTGTGTGTGTCACTGTGATCTGGATCCAGTCACTGTGTGTGTCACTGTGATCAGGGTCCAGTCACTGTGATCAGGTTCCAGTCACTGTGATCAGGGTCCAGTCACTGTGTGTGATACTGTGGATCAGGATCCAGTCACTGTGTGTGTCACTGTGATCAGGTTCCAATCAGTGTATGTGTCACCGTGATCAGGGTCCAGTCACTGTGTGTGTCACTGTGATCAGGGTCCAGTCACTGTGTGTGTCACTGTGATCAGGATCCAGTCAGTTTGTGTGTCACTGTGATCAGGGTCCAGTCACTGTGTGTGTCACTGTGATCAGGGTCCAGTGAGTGTGTGTGTTACTGTGGATCAGGATCCAGTCAGTGTGTGTGTTACTGTGAGCAGGGTCCAGTCACTGTGTGTGTCACTGAGGATCATGATCCAGTCACTGTGTATATCACTGTGATCAGGATCCAGTCACTGTGTGTGTCACTGTGATCAGGGTCCAGTCAGTGTGTGTGTTACTTTGATCAGGGCCCAGTCACTGTGTGTGTCACTGTGGGTCTGGATCCAGTCACTGTGTGTGTCACTGTGATCAGGATCCAGTCACTGTGAGTCTCACTGTGGATCAGGGTCCAGTCACTGTGTGTGTCACTGTGATCAGGATCCAGTCAGTGTGTGTGTTACTGTGATCAGGATCCAGTCAGTGTGTGTGTCACTGTGATCAGGATCCAGTCAGTGTGTGTGTCACTGTGATCAGGGTCCAGTCGCTGTGTGTGTCACTGTGATCAGGATACAGTCACTGTGTGTGTCACTGTGATCAGTATCCTGTCACTGTGTCTGTCATTGTGGATCAGGATCCAGTCAGTGTGTGTGTGTCACTGTGATCAGGGTCCAGACACTGTGTGTGTCACTGTGGATCAGGATCCAGTCGCTGTGTGTGTCACTGTGGGTCAGGATCCAGTCAGTGTGTGTGTCACTTTGGAATAGGATACTGTCAGTGTGTGTGTTACTGTGATCAGGATCCAGTCACTGTGTGTCTCACTGTGGATCAGGATCCAGTCAGTGTGTGTGTTACTGTGATCAGGATCCAGTCACTGTGTGTGTCACTGTGGATCAGGATCCAGTCAGTGTGTGTGTTACTGTTATCAGGATCCAGTCAGTCTGTGTGTCACTGTGGATCAGGATCCAGTTAGTGTGTGTGTTACTGTGATCAGGATCCAGTCACTGCGTGTCTCACTGTGGATCAGGAACCAGTCAGTGTGTGTGTCACTGTGATCAGGTTCCAGTCACTGTGTGTGTCACAGTGATCAGGATCCAGTCACTGTGTGTGTCACTGTGATCAGGATCCAGTCAGTCTGTGTGTCACTGTGGATCAGGATCCAGTCACTGTGTGTGTCACTGTGATCAGGATCCAGTCACTGTGTGTGTCACTGTGGATCAGGGACCAGTCAGTGTGTGTGTCACTTTAATCAGGGTACAGTCACTGTGCGTGTCACTGTGTTCAGGATACAGTCAGTGTGTGTGTATCACTGTGATCAGGGTCCAATCACTGTGTGTGTCACTGTGATCAGGGTCCAGTCACTGTGTGTATTAGTGTGAATCAGGATCCAGTCAGTGTGTGTGTTACTGTGATCAGGGTCCAGTCACTGTGTGTGTCACTGTGATCAGCATCCAGTCACTGTGATCAGGGTCCAGTCAGTGTGTGTGTCACTGTGGATCAGGATCCAGTCAGCGTGTGTGTCACTGTGAATCAGGGTCCAGTCAGTGTGTGTGTCACTGTGGATCAGGATCCAGTCAGTGTGGGTGTCACTGTGAATCAGGATCTAGTCAGTTTGTGTGTCACTGTGATCAGGGTCCAGTCACTGTGTGTGTCACTGTGATCAGGATCCAGTCAGTGTGTGTGTTACTGTGATCAGGGTCCAGTAAATGTGTGTGTCACTGTGGATCAGGATCCAGTCACTGTGTGTGTCTCTGTGGGTCAGGATGCAGTCAGTGTGTGTGTCACTGTGATCAGGGTCCAGTCACTGTGTGTGCCACTGCGGATCAGGGTCCAGTCAGTGTGTGTGTCACTGTGATCAGGGTCCAGTCACTGTGTGTGTCACTTTGGAATAGGATACAGTCAGTGTGTGTGTTACTGTGATCTGGATCCAGTCACTGTGTGTGTCACTGTGGATCAGGATCCAGTCAGTGTGTGTGTTACTGTGATCAGGATCCAGTCACTGTGTGTGTCACTGTGGATTAGGATCCAGTCAGTGTGTGTGTCACTGTGATCAGGATCCAGTCAGTCTGTGTGTCACTGTGGATTAGGATCCAGTTAGTGTGTGTGTTACTGTGATCAGGATCCAGTCACTGCGTGTCTCACTGTGGATCAGGATCCAGTCAGTGTGTGTGTCAATGTGATCAGGGTCCAGTCACTGTGTGTGTCACTGTGATCAGGATCCAGTCAGTGTGTGTGTCACTGTGCTCAGGGTCGAGTCACTGTGTGTGTTACTGCAGATCAGGGTCCAGTCAGTGTGTGTGCCACTTTGAATCAGGGTCCAGTCAGTGTGCGTGTCACTGTGGATCAGGATCCAGTCAGTCTGTGTGTCACTGTGGAACAGGATTCAGTCAATGTGTGTGTCACTGTGGATCAGGATCCAGTCAGTTTTGTGTGTCACTGTGATCAGGGCAAAATCACTGTGTGTGTCACTGTGATCAGGATCCAGTCACTGTGTGTGTCACTGTGATTAGGGTCCAGTCACTTTGTGTGTCACTGTGATCAGGATCCAGTCACTGTGTGTGTCACTGTGGATCAGGATACAGTCACTGTGTGTGTCTCTGTGGGTCAGGATCCAGTCACTGTGTGTGTCACTGTGCTCAGGGTCCAGTCACGGTGTGTGTGTCACTGTGGAAAAGGATCCAGTCACTGTGTGTGTCACTGTGATCAGCATCCAGTCACTGTGTGTGTCACTGTGATCAGGGTCCAGTCAGTGTGTGTGTTACTGTGATCAGGGTCCAGTCACTGTGTGTGTTACTGTGATCAGCGTCCAGTCACTGTGTGTGTCACTGTGATTAGGGTTCTGTCACTTTGTGTGTCACTGTGATCAGGATCCAGTCACTGTGTGTGTCACTGTGGATCAGGATCCAGTCACTGTGTGTGTCTCTGTGGGTCAGGATCCAGTCAGTGTGTGTGTCACTGTGCTCAGGGTCCAGTCACTGTGTGTGTCACTGCGGATCAGGGTCCAGTCAGTGTGTGTGTCACTGTGATCAGGGTCCAGTCAGTGAGTGTGTCACTGTGATCAGCGTCCAGTCACTGTGTGTGTCACTGTGGATCAGGATCCAGTCAGTGTGTGTGTCACTGTGAATCAGGGTCCAGTCAGTCTGTGTGTCACTGTGGATCAGGATCTAGTCAGTTTGTGTGTCACTGTGGATAACGATCCAGTCAGTGTGTGTGTCACTGTGGATCAGGATCCAGTCAGTGTGTGTGTCAATGTGATCAGGATCCAGTCAGTGTGTGTGTATCACTGTGATCAAGGTCCAATCACCGTGTGTGTCACTGTAATCAGGGTCCAGTCACTTTGTGTGTGACTGTGAATCAGGATCCAGTCAGTGTGTGTGTTACTGTGATCACGGTCCAGTCACGGTGTGTGTCACTGTGGATCAGGTTCCAGTCAGTGTGTGTGTTACTGTGATCAGGGTCCAGTCACTTTGTGTGTTACTGTGATCAAGGTCCAGTCACAGTGTGTGTCACTGTGGATCAGGATCCAGTCACTGTGTGTCTCACTGTGATCAGGTTCCAGTCACTGTGTGTGTCACTGTGGATCAGGGACCAGTCAGTGTGTGTGTCACTTTAATCAGGGTACAGTCTCTGTGCATGTCACTGTGATCAGGATACAGTCAGTGTGTGTGTCACTGTGGATCAGGGACCAGTCAGTGTGTGTGTCACTTTAATCAGGGTACAGTCACTGTGCGTGTCACTGTGATCAGGATACAGTCAGTGTGTGTGTATCACTGTGATCAGGGTCCAATCACTGTGTGTGTCACTGTGATCAGGGTCCAGTCACTGTGTGTGTTACTGTGAATCAGGATCCAGTCAGTGTGTGTGTTACTGTGATCAGGGCCCAGTCACTGTGTGTGTCCTGTGATCAGCATCCAGTCACTGTGTGTGTCACTGTGATCAGGATCCAGTCAGTGTGTGTGTCACTGTGGATCAGGATCCAGTCAGCGTGTGTGTCACTGTGAATCAGGGTCCAGTCAGTGTGTGTGTCACTGTGGATCAGGATCCAGTCAGTCTGTGTGTCACTGTGGATCAGGATCCAGTCACGGTGTGTGTCACTGTGGATCAGGATCCAGTCAGTGTGTGTGTCACTGTGAACAGGGTTAAGTCACTGTGTGTGTCACTGTGATCAGTATCCAGTCAGTGTGTGTGTTACTGTGATCAGGGTCCAGTCACGGTGTGTGTCACTGTGGATCAGGATCCAGTCACTGTGTGTGTCACTGTGATCAGCATCCAGTCACTGTGTGTGCCACTGTGATCAGGGTCCAGTCAGTGTGTGTGTTACAGTGATCAGGGTCCAGTCACTGTGTGTGTTACTGTGATCAGGGTCCAGTCACTGTGTGTGTCACTGTGGATCAGGATCCAGTCACTGTATGTGTCACTGTGATCAGGATCCAGTCACTGTGTGTGTCACTGTGGATCAGGGACCAGTCAGTGTGTGTGTCACTTTAATCAGGGTACAGTCATTGTGCGTGTCACTGTGATCAGGATACAGTCAGTGTGTGTGTATCACTGTGATCAGGGTCCAATCACTGTGTGTGTCACTGTGATCAGGGTCCAGTCACTGTGTGTATTACTGTGAATCAGGATCCAGTCAGTGTGTGTGTTACTGTGATCAGGGTCCAGTCACTGTGTGTGTCACTGTGATCAGGGTCCAGTCAGTGTGTGTGTCACTGTGGATCAGGATCCAGTCAGCGTGTGTGTCACTGTGAATCAGGGTCCAGTCAGTGTGTGTGTCACTGTGGATCAGGATCCAGTCAGTCTGTGTGTCACTGTGGATCAGGATCCAGTCACTGTGTGTGTCACTGTGGATCAGGATGCAGTCAGTGTGTGAGTCACTGTGAACAGGGTCAAGTCACTGTGTGTGTTACTGTGATCAGGGTCCAGTCACTGTGTGTGTCACTGTGGATCAGGATCCAGTCACTGTGTGCGTCACTGTGATCAGGATCCAGTCATTGTGTGTGTCACTGTGGATCAGGGACCAGTCAGTGTGTGTGTCACTGTGATCAGGGTCCAGTCACTGTGCGTTTCACTGTGATCAGGATCCAGTCAGTGTGTGTGTATCACTGTGATCAGGGTCCAATCATTGTGTGTGTCACTGTGATCAGGGTCCAGTCACTGTGTGTGTTACTGTGAATCAGGATCCAGTCAGTGTGTGTGTCACAGTAATCAGGGTCCAGTCACTGTGTGTGTCACTGTGGATCAGGATCCAGTCACTGTGTGTGTCACTGTGATCAGTATCCAGTCACTGTGCGTGTCACTGTGATCAGGGTCCAGTCAGTGTGTGTGTCACTGTGGATCAGGATCCAGTCAGTGTGTGTGTCACTGTGAATCAGGGTCCAGTCAGTGTGCGTGTCACTGTGGATCAGGATCCAGTCAGTCTGTGTGTCACTGTGGATCAGGATTCAGTCAATGTGTGTGTCACTGTGGATCAGGATCCAGTCAGTGTGTGTGTCACTGTGATCAGGGCAAAGTCACTGTGTGTGTCACTGTGATCAGGATCCAGTCACTGTGTGTGTCACTGTGATTAGGGTCCAGTCACTTTGTGTGTCACTGTGATAAGGATCCAGTCACTGTGTGTGTCACTGTGGATCAGGATCCAGTCACTGTGTGTGTCTCTGTGCTTCAGGATCCAGTCAGTGTGTGTGTCACTGTGCTCAGGGTCCAGTCACTGTGTGTGTTAAAGCGGATCAGGGTCCAGTCAGTGTGTGTGTCACTGTGGATCAGGATCCAGTCAGTGTGTGTGTCACTGTGAATCAGGGTCCAGTCAGTGTGCGTGTCACTGTGGATCAGGATCCAGTCAGTCTGTGTGTCACTGTGGATCAGGATTCAGTCAATGTGCGTGTCACTGTGGATCAGGATCCAGTCAGTCTGTGTGTCACTGTTATCAGGGCAAAATCACTGTGTGTGTCACTGTGATTAGGGTCCAGTCACTTTGTGTGTCACTGTGATCAGGATCCAGTCACTGTGTGTGTCACTGTGGATCAGGATCCAGTCACTGTGTGTGTCTCTGTGGGTCAGGATCCAGTCAGTGTGTGTGTCACTGTGCTCAAGGTCCAGTCACTGTGTGTGTCACTGCGGATCAGGGTCCAGTCAGTGTGTGTGTCACTGTGATCAGGGTCCAGTCACTGTGTGTGTCACTTTGGATCAGGATACAGTCAGTGTGTGTGTTACTGTGATCAGGATCCAGTCACTCTTTGTGTCACTGTGGAACAGGATCCAGTCAGTGTGTGTGTTACTGTGATCAGGATCCAGTCAGTCTGTGTGTCACTGTGGATCTGGATCCAGTCAGTGTGTGTGTTACTGTGATCAGGATCCAGTCACTGCGTGTCTCACTGTGGATCAGGATCCAGTCAGTGTGTGTGTCACTGTGCTCAGGGTCCAGTCAGTGTGTGTGTCACTGTGATCAGGATCCAGTCACTGTGTGTGTCACTGTGATCAGGATCCAGTCACTGTGTGTCACTATGATCAGAATCCAGTCACTGTGTGTGTCACTGTGATTAGGGTCCAGCCAGTGTGTGTGTCACTGTGATTAGGGTCCAGTCACTTTGTGTGTCACTGTGATCGGGATCCAGTCACTGTGTGCGTCACTGTGGATCAGGATCCAGTCACTGTGTGTGTCTCTGTGTGTCAGGATCCAGTCAGTGTGTGTGTGACTGTGATCAGGATTCAGTCAGTTTGTGTGTCAATGTGATCAGGGTCCAGTCACTGTGTGTGTCACTGTGATCAGGGTCCAGTCACTGTGTGTGTCACTGTGATCAGGATCCAGTCAGTTTGTGTGTCACTGTGATCATGGTCCAGTCACTGTGTGTGTCACTGTGATCAGGATCCAGTCAGTGTGTGTGTCTCTGTGGTTCAAGATCCAGTCAGTGTGTGTGTCACTGTGATCATGGGTCCAGTCACTGTGTGTGCCACTGCGGATCAGGGTCCAGTCAGTGTGTGTGTCACTGTGATCAGGGTCCAGTCACTGTGTGTGTCACTTTGGAATAGGATACAGTCAGTGTGTGTGTTAGTGTGATCAGGATCCAGTCACTGTGTGTGTCACTGTGGATCAGGATCCAGTCAGTGTGCGTGTCTTACTTTGATCAGGATCCAGTCACTGTGTGTGTCACTGTGGATCAGGATCCAGTCAGTGTGTGTGTTACTGTGATCAGGATCCAGTTAGCCTGTGTGTCACTGTGGATCAGGATCCAGTTAGTGTGTGTGTTACTGTGATCAGGATCCAGTCACTGCGTGTCTCACTGTGGATCAGGATCCAGTCAGTGTGTGTGTCACTGTGATCAAGGTCCAGTCACTGTGTGTGTCACTGTGATCAGGATCCAGTCACTGTGTGTGTCACTGTGATCAGGATACAGTCACTGTGTGTGTCACTATGATTGGGTCCAGTCACTGTGTGTACACTGTGATTAGGGTCCGGCCAGGGTGTGTGTCACTGTGATTAGGGTCCAGTCACTTTGTGTGTCACTGTGATCGGGTTCCAGTCACTGTGTGTGTCACTGTGATCAGGGTCCAGTCACTGTGTGTGTCACTGTGGATCAGGATACAGTCAGTGTGTGTGTTACTGTGATCAGGATTCAGTCACTGTGTGTGTCACTGTGGATAAGGATCCAGTCAGTGTGTATGTTACTGTGATCAGGATCCAGTCACTGTGTGTGTCACTGTGGATCAGGATCCAGTCAGTGTGTGTGTCACTGTGATCAGGGTCCAGTCACTGTGTGTGTTACTGTGATCAGGATCCAGTCACTGTGTGTGTCACTGTGATCAGGGTCCAGTCACTGTGTGTGTCACTGTGATCAGTGTCCAGTCACTGTGTGTGTCACTGTGATCAGGATCCAGTCACTGTGTGTGTCACTGTGTTCAGGATCCAGTCACTGTGTGTTCACTGTGGATCAGGATCCAGTCACTGTGTGTGTCTCTGTGGGTCAGGATCCAGTCAGTGTGTGTGTCACTGTGATCAGGGTCCAGTCACTGTGTGTGTCACTGTGATCAGTGTCCAGTCACTGTGTGTGTCACTGTGATCAGGATCCAGTCACTGTGTGTGTCACTGTGTTCAGGATCCAGTCACTGTGTGTTCACTGTGGATCAGGATCCAGTAACTGTGTGTGTCACTGTGATCAGGGTCCAGTCACTGTTTGTGTCACTGTGATCTGGATCCAGTCACTGTGTGTGTCACTGTGATCAGGGTCCAGTCACTGTGATCAGGTTCCAGTCACTGTGATCAGGGTCCAGTCACTGTGTGTGCTACTGTGGATCAGGATCCAGTCACTGTGTGTGTCACTGTGGATCAGGATCCAGTCAGTGTGTGTGTCACTGTGATCAGGGTCCAGTCACTGTGTGTGTCACTGTGATCAGTGTCCAGTCACTGTGTGTGTCACTGTGATCAGGATCCAGTCACTGTGTGTGTCACTGTGTTCAGGATCCAGTCACTGTGTGTTCACTGTGGATCAGGATCCAGTAACTGTGTGTGTCACTGTGATCAGGGTCCAGTCACTGTTTGTGTCACTGTGATCTGGATCCAGTCACTGTGTGTGTCACTGTGATCAGGGTCCAGTCACTGTGATCAGGTTCCAGTCACTGTGATCAGGGTCCAGTCACTGTGTGTGCTACTGTGGATCAGGATCCATTCACTGTGTGTGTCACTGTGATCAGGATCCAATCAGTGTATGTGTCACCGTGATCAGGGTCCAGTCACTGTGTGTGTCACTGTGATCAGGGTCCAGTCACTGTGTGTGTCACTGTGATCAGGATCCAGTCAGTTTGTGTGTCACTGTGATCAGGGTCCAGTCACTGTGTGTGTCACTGTGATCAGGGTCCAGTGAGTGTGTGTGTTACCATGGATCAGGATCCAGTCAGTGTGTGTGTTACTGTGAGCAGGGTCCTGTCACTGTGTGTGTCACTGTGGATCAGGATCCAGTCACTGTGTATATCACTGTGATCAGGATCCAGTCACTGTGTGTGTCACTGTGGATCAGGATCCAGTCAGTGTGTGTGTCACTGTGATCAGGGTCCAGTCACTGTGTGTGTTACTGTGATCAGGATCCAGTCACTGTGTGTGTCACTGTGATCAGGGTCCAGTCACTGTGTGTGTCACTGTGATCAGTGTCCAGTCACTGTGTGTGTCACTGTGATCAGGATCCAGTCACTGTGTGTGTCACTGTGTTCAGGATCCAGTCACTGTGTGTTCACTGTGGATCAGGATCCAGTCACTGTGTGTGTCTCTGTGGGTCAGGATCCAGTCAGTGTGTGTGTCACTGTGATCAGGGTCCAGTCACTGTGTGTGTCACTGTGATCAGTGTCCAGTCACTGTGTGTGTCACTGTGATCAGGATCCAGTCACTGTGTGTGTCACTGTGTTCAGGATCCAGTCACTGTGTGTTCACTGTGGATCAGGATCCAGTAACTGTGTGTGTCACTGTGATCAGGGTCCAGTCACTGTTTGTGTCACTGTGATCTGGATCCAGTCACTGTGTGTGTCACTGTGATCAGGGTCCAGTCACTGTGATCAGGTTCCAGTCACTGTGATCAGGGTCCAGTCACTGTGTGTGCTACTGTGGATCAGGATCCAGTCACTGTGTGTGTCACTGTGGATCAGGATCCAGTCAGTGTGTGTGTCACTGTGATCAGGGTCCAGTCACTGTGTGTGTCACTGTGATCAGTGTCCAGTCACTGTGTGTGTCACTGTGATCAGGATCCAGTCACTGTGTGTGTCACTGTGTTCAGGATCCAGTCACTGTGTGTTCACAGTGGATCAGGATCCAGTAACTGTGTGTGTCACTGTGATCAGGGTCCAGTCACTGTTTGTGTCACTGTGATCTGGATCCAGTCACTGTGTGTGTCACTGTGATCAGGGTCCAGTCACTGTGATCAGGTTCCAGTCACTGTGATCAGGGTCCAGTCACTGTGTGTGCTACTGTGGATCAGGATCCATTCACTGTGTGTGTCACTGTGATCAGGATCCAATCAGTGTATGTGTCACCGTGATCAGGGTCCAGTCACTGTGTGTGTCACTGTGATCAGGGTCCAGTCACTGTGTGTGTCACTGTGATCAGGATCCAGTCAGTTTGTGTGTCACTGTGATCAGGGTCCAGTCACTGTGTGTGTCACTGTGATCAGGGTCCAGTGAGTGTGTGTGTTACCATGGATCAGGATCCAGTCAGTGTGTGTGTTACTGTGAGCAGGGTCCTGTCACTGTGTGTGTCACTGTGGATCAGGATCCAGTCACTGTGTATATCACTGTGATCAGGATCCAGTCACTGTGTGTGTCACTGTGATCAGGGTCCAGTCAGTCTGTGTGTTACTTTGATCAGGGCCCAGTCACTGTGTGTGTCACTGTGGGTCTGGTTCCAGTCACTGTGTGTGTCACTGTGATCAGGATCCAGTCACTGTGTGTCTCACTGTGGATCAGGGTCCAGTCACTGTGTGTCTCACTGTGATCAGGATCCAGTCAGTGTGTGTGTTACTGTGATCAGGATCCAGTCAGTGTGTGTGTCACTGTGATCAGGATCCAGTCAGTGTGTGTGTCACTGTGATCAGGGTCCAGTCGCTGTGTGTGTCACTGTGATCTGGATCCAGTCACTGTGTGTGTCACTGTGATCAGTATCCTGTCACTGTGTCTGTCATTGTGGATCAGGATCCACTCAGTGTGTGTGTGTCACTGTGATCAGGGTCCAGTCACTGTGTGTGTCAGTGTGGATCAGGATCCAGTCGCTGTGTGTGTCACTGTGATCAGGGTCCAGTCACTGTGTGTGTCCCTTTGGAATAGGATACAGTCAGTGTGTGTGTTACTGTGATCCGGATCCAGTCACTGTGTGTGTCACTGTGGATCAGGATCCAGTCAGTGTGTGTGTTACTGTGATCAGGATCCAGTCACTGTGTGTGTCACTGTGGATCAGGATCCAGTCAGTGTGTGTGTTACTGTGATCAGGATCCAGTCAGTCTGTGTGTCACTGTGGATCAGGATCCAGTTAGTGTGTGTGTTACTGTGATCAGAATCCAGTCACTGCGTGTCTCACTGTGGATCAGGATCCAGTCAGTGTGTGTGTCACTGTTCTCAGGGTCCAGTCACTGTGTGTGTCACTGTGATCAGGATCCAGTCACTGTGTGTGTCACTGTGATCAGGATCCAGTCTGTCTGTGTGTCACTGTGGATCAGGATCCAGTCACTGTGTGCGTCGCTGTGATCAGGATCCAGTCACTGTGTGTGTCACTGTGGATCAGGGACCAGTCAGTGTGTGTGTCACTTTAATCAGGGTACAGACACTATGCGTGTCACTGTGATCAGGATCCAGTCAGTATGTGTGTCACTGTGGATCAGGGACCAGTCAGTGTGTGTGTCACTTTAATCAGGGTACAGTCACTGTGCGTGTCACTGTGATCAGGATACAGTCAGTGTGTGTGTATCACTGTGATAAGGGTCCAATCACTGTGTGTGTCACTGCTATCAGGGTCCAGTCACTGTGTGTGTTAGTGTGAATCAGGACCCAGTCAGTGTGTGTGTTACTGTGATCAGGGTCCAGTCACTGTGTGTGTCACTGTGATCAGCATCCAGTCACTGTGATCAGGGTCCAGTCAGTGTGTGTGTCACTGTGGATCAGGATCCAGTCAGCGTGTGTGTCACTGTGAATCAGGGTCCAGTCAGTGTGTGTGTCACTGTGGATCAGGATCCAGTCAGTGTGGGTGTCACTGTGAATCAGGATCCAGTCAGTTTGTGTGTCACTGTGATCAGGGTCCAGTCACTGTGTGTGTCACTGTGATCAGGATCCAGTCAGTGTGTGTGTTACTGTGATCAGGGTCCAGTAACTGTGTGTGTCACTGTGGATCAGGATCCAGTCACTGTGTGTGTCTCTGTGGGTCAGGATGCAGTCAGTGTGTGTGTCACTGTGATCAGGGTCCAGTCACTGTGTGTGCCACTGCGGATCAGGGTCCAGTCAGTGTGTGTGTCACTGTGATCAGGGTCCAGTCACTGTGTGTGTCACTGTGATCAGGATCCAGTCACTGTGTGTGTCACTGTGATCAGGATCCAGTCACTGTGTGTGTCACTGTGGATCAGCATCCAGTCAGTGTGTGTGTTACTGTGATCAGAATCCAGTCAGTCTGTGTGTCACTGTGGATCAGGATCCAGTTAGTGTGTGTGTTACTGTGATCAGGATCCAGTCACTGCGTGTCTCACTGTGGATCAGGATCCAGTCAGTGTGTGTGTCACTGTGATCAGGGTCCAGTCACTGTGTGTGTCACTGTGATCAGGATCCAGTCACTGTGTGTGTCACTGTGATCAGGATCCAGTCACTGTGTGTGTCACTATGATCGGGTCCAGTCACTGTGTGTACACTGTGATTAGGGTCCGGCCAGGGTGTGTGTCACTGTGATTAGGGTCCAGTCACTGTGTGTGTCACTGTGATCGGGTTCCAGTCACTGTGTGTGTCACTGTGATCAGGGTCCAGTCACTGTGTGTGTCACTGTGGATCAGGATCCAGTCAGTGTGTGTGTCAATCTGATCAGGATCCAGTCACTGTGTGTGTCACTGTGGATCAGGATCCAGTCAGTGTGTATGTTACTGTGATCAGTATCCAGTCACTGTGTGTGTCACTGTGGATCAGGATCCAGTCAGTGTGTGTGTCACTGTGATCAGGGTCCAGTCACTGTGTCTGTCACTGTGATCAGGATCCAGTCACTGTGTGTGTCACTGTGATCAGGGTCCAGTCACTGTGTGTGTCACTGTGATCAGTGTCGAGTCACTGTGTGTGTCACTGTGATCAGG